>NC_141687.1:1430355660-1430955660 GCF_964263255.1 Lissotriton vulgaris
AATACAGGCAAAATATAGCGTCCTGGGAAAGAAGTGCAGAGAGGCCTACAATTAGTAACCGCAAAACGCCCCCAATAGCACAACATAGGAGGAGGCCTTGAAATGGGCTAATCACTAGAGAAAAGGGGTCAAATATAGATGGCATCACAGGATAGGTACACAATAGCAGCAGGTTCTTCGCCCCCTTCGCCTTGGAGGTTTAGGATGGTATGGTTTTTGGGCTGAGAAGGGAATTTTTAGGGTTTGGGGTGGGTATGAGATTTTGTCTGACAAGTGTTCTTGCCATGAACTTTAAACCCAGCAACCAAGTGACTGGATACCCTCACGGGTGATAAGCAGCGCTCTACAAATACTGACTGATTGATTGATCATTTTCTGGTTATACAATTAACTGGTCCAAAAATTTAGTTATACCTTTGACCAGAGTCACCACAGTAGGCTTGCTGCCGAGGTTCCCTTTCAAGTTGGTTCCATGTAAGTGCATGGGCATCCTTGTAAGTGATGAAATTTGTCGTATGATACAAGACTGCCTATGTATTCTGATTGGTAGTCTGATCTCAATAGGTAGTCTGATCTCACTCGATAGGTAGTCTGATCTCGATAGGCAGTCTTGTTGTGTTCGATTTTAGATTCCGTATGAATTTCCCGATTCATGCCCTTATATAGGTACAATTCACATTGCCCTTATATAGGCATAGAAATCCAGTCCTTATTTAGGCATAGTTCGTGCTACCTAAATACAGGCATGGCTACTTACATCCGTTCATCTACGTTACAACGACCTCTTGGAAAACCAGACTCTTAAGCTGTTAGGGACTTCTCCTTGCTTGGATATTGATTTCTCCAAGAACTCATTTATTATGCATGAACATCTATTCCTTAGGGGTTCATTCATGACGTTCATGTGCCTGACTCTTACGTCAATACTGGCATTCCTAAACACCATGAAGATATAAATATACCTTCACTTGCTATGGCAAAGCACAGTGTGGTTCGTTGCAGTTCGACTACCCACATGCACGATGCAGCTCGCTACAGCAAGTGCCGAAGGAAGCCAACTCCCCAGCTGACGCACTGACTAAAAGCTGTCATCCTCCAGCCAAGAATCCAGCTCCAGTGTTTCTGACTCCCCTTGCGGGGTGTTAGGAAATCGAGTCCCGGGAAAGAGATACCAACCTCTCTCATTCTAAGGTATGGAGCTGGTTAGAACCTACAGTAACCTTTGGCAATTCTTGGCAAAACTAAACCTATGCTAAACCAGCACCTACTCCTTCCCTCGTACTAGACTTAGGTTAGGTACACTGGGGTGTGCGTATTTTATAAGAACCAGTTGAGTATTTTAGCCTGTGGTATTTATGTATGTATTTTTATATATATCGTAGCAACAGACAATGATATTTCAGTATTATTTTATATTACTGTTTGCGCTGTACGCATTATACTTCACATTCTGTCTAACGATTTTAGTAGTTCATATCTCTTGCATGAGAAAGAAGACTGTTCGATAAACCCTTTTTATTGAAACGCACCTCTCTCTATTTCTGTGCAACTCTGTAGAAACGAAGCATGCACGATTGACTGAGTGAAATAGTTATCTATTGTTTCCACGACTCTGAAGATATTATTCCGACTCTAAGGGAAACAAAGTTGTCATGTTTATGCAGTTGTCAGAGACTAATCCCTTCTTGTTTATTCGAGAAAGTTTCTAGTGACCTCTGAGTTAGCTGGCACACACAATTAAGTTGAATGTACTCGATAGAGACATAATCAATCAATCAGTGACACTTATAAAGCGCGCTACATACCCGTAGGGTCTCAAGGCGCTGGGGGGGGGGGGGGGGGGGGGAGCCGCTACTGCTCGAACAGCCAGGTCTTCAGCTTCTTCCTGAAGGAGAGGTGGTCTTGGGTCAGGCGCAGGTCGGTCGGGAGGGAGTTCCAGGTCTTGGCGGCCAGGTAGGAGAAGGACCTTCCTCCTGTAGTCGCTCTTCGGATGCGGGGGACGGCGGCGAGGGCGTGGTTGGCTGATCGGAGGTGGCGTTTGGGAGCGTAGAAGTTGACTCGGCTGTTGAGGTAGCTCGGGCCTTGGTCGTGTAGGGCTTTGTGTGCGTGGGTGAGGAGGCGGAAGGTGATTCTTTTGTTGACGGGGAGCCAGTGAAGGTCTCTCAGATGTCCGGAGATGTGGCTGGTTCGTGGGATGTCGAGGATGAGTCTGGCTGAGGCGTTCTGGATCCGCTGGAGTCTCTTCTGGAGCTTGGCGGTGGTACCGGCGTAGAGGGCGTTGCCGTAGTCCAGTCGGCTGGTGACGAGGGCCTGGGTGACGGTCTTCCTGGTCTCGGTGGGGATCCACCAGAAGATCTTCCGTAGCATGCGTAGGATGTTGAAGCATGCCGAGGAGACGTTGTTGACTTGCCTGGTCATGGAGAGGGAGGAGTCCAGGATGAAGCCCAGGTTGCGTGCATGGTCTGTCGGTTTGGGTGCGGTGCCCAGGGCGGGAGGCCACCAGGAGTCGTCCCAGGCGGAGGGAGAGGAGCCCAGGATGAGGACCTCCGTCTTGTCCGAGTTCAGTTTCAGGCGGCTGGTCGTCATCCACTCGGCTACCTCTTTCATCCCTTCGTGCAGGTTGGCTCTGGCGGCGGCGGGGTCGTTGGTCAGGGAGAGGATCAGCTGGGTGTCGTCGGCGTAGGAGATTATGCTGAGGTTGTGTTTGCGTACGATGGCCGCGAGGGGGCTCATGTAGACGTTGAAGAGGGTGGGGCTCAGAGATGATCCTTGGGGGACGCCGCAGATGACTTCGGTGGCCTCTGACTTGTACGGTGGTAGGCGGACTCTCTGTGTTCTCCCGTCGAGGAAGGAGATGATCCATTCCAGCGCCTTGTCCTGGATTCCGACGTTGCTGAGGCGCCGTACTAGGGTGCGGTGGCAGACCGTGTCGAATGCCGCGGAGAGGTCTAGGAGGATGAGGGCCGCTGTTTCTCCGTTGTCCATCAGGGCTCGGATGTCATCGGTGGCGGCGATGAGGGCGGTCTCGGTGCTGTGGTTGGCTCGGAAGCCGGACTGTGAGGGGTCGAGGGATCCGTTCGTCTCGAGGAAAGCGGCCATCTGCTTGTTGACGGTCTTCTCGATGACTTTGGCTGGAAACGGGAGGAGTGAGATGGGGCGGTAATTCTTGAGGTCGGTGGGGTCCGCTGTTGGTTTCTTGAGTAGAGCGCTGAGTTCGGCGTGTTTCCAGCTCTCGGGGAAGATGGTGGTGTCGAAGGATGTGTTGATGATGTCTCGCAGGTGGGGTGCGATGACAGCGTCGGCCTTGTTGAAGACGTGGTGAGGGCAGGGGTCGGTCGGTGATCCGGAGTGGATGGAGTTCATCGTGCGGATGGTGTCTTCGGTGCTGATCGGGGTCCAGGCGTGGAGGGTGGTGGTGGGGGGTGGTTGTTCGGTCATGGAGTGCGTTGGTTGGTTGTTGAAGCTGTTGTGTATGTCCGCGATCTTGTTGTGGAAGTATGAAGCCAGGGAGTTGCAGAGGTCTTGCGATGGGGTGATGTCGTTGTTTCCTGCGCTGGGGTTGGAAAGCTCTTTCACGATGTTGAAGAGTTCCTTGCAGTTGTGTGCGTTGTTGTCCAACCGGTCCTTGAATGCTGTTTTCTTGGCGGCGCGGATCAGCTGGTGGTGTTTCCGGGTGGCAAGTTTGAAGGAGGTCCTGTTGTCCGGTGTCGGTTCCCTTCTCCAGACTTTCTCGAGGGCTCGGCAGTTCTTCTTGGAGCTCTTGAGTTCGTCGGTGAACCATGGGGCTTTCTTGCTGCCGGGTCTGCTGGGCGGGGTCCTCAGTGGGGCGAGTTCGTCCGCGCAGTTGCTGATCCACTTCGTGAGGTTGTCGGCGGCCTGGCTGGGGTTCGCTGAGCTGGCAGGAGGGTGCTGGCTCAGGGAGGTGGCGAGCTGGTCTGCTGTGATCTTGTTCCAGCTTCTGCGGGCGGCCTGTTGCTGGTGGTGGTGGGTCGTTGTTTTCTTGAAGGTGAAGTGGACGCAGCTGTGGTCCGTCCATTGAAGCTCTGTGGCGTGGCTGAAGTCGATGTCCTTGCTGGATGAGAAGACAGCGTCGAGTGTGTGTCCGGCGAGGTGGGTGGGGGTGGACACCAGTTGCTTGAGTCCCAGGTTGGCGAGGTTGTCGAGCAGGGTGCTGGTGTTGCGGTCGTTGTTGTTCTCCAGATGGAAGTTGAGGTCTCCCAGGAGGATGTAGTCAGCGGAGGGGAGGGCATGTGGGCTGACGAAGTCGGCGATGTCCTCGCTGAATTGTGTGCGTGGTCCAGGGGGTCGGTAGATCAGGGTGCCTCTGAGGGTGGTGTTCGGGTTGGTGTGGATCTGGAAATGCAGGTGTTCGGCGGTGGTCCGGGAGTTGTCGGTGCTGGTCGTGAGACGGATGGTGCTCCTGTGGATGATGGCGATGCCTCCTCCCATCTGGTTGGCGTTTCGGTCCCTCCGGACGATCTTGTAGCCCTCTGGGATGGCGATGGCGATGTCGGGAGCTGAAGAGGCGTTCATCCAGGTCTCCGTGAGGAAGGCAACGTCTGGAGCTGTGGTGTCGAGGAGGTTCCAGAGTTCGATGGCATGTCTGTGGACGGAGCGGGTGTTGAGCAGGATGCACTTGAGGTGGGTGCTGCTGGTGTTCGGCTTGGTGGGTGCTGGTGCGAGGCAGGTCCGGATGCAGGTGAACTTGCAGGCGTGGCAGCTGAAGGGTCCGTGGGTACGTCGTGGGGAGGCTTGATGGCATTCTGGGAGTCGGCCGGTGTTGAGAGCGGTGAGGGTGGCGGCGGAGTACGTCAGGCGGGTCGGTCGGGGTCTTCGTGGTCCAGGGGTCCTGGCACTGGGCGCGGTCCAGGCGCGGACGGGCGTAGACGGGCTTACCTTTGGCGCGCCTTTGGCGCACAATCGGCGCGCCCGCTGCGCGTGACCGCTGCGCGTTCGCACAGTCGCCATTTAAGGCGAAGTGCGCGGGTGGGCGGAGCAGCTGGGAGGCGGGAGCGGGGAGGGTACAGAAAAGAAAAAGGGGCGGGGAAAAGCGGCGGTGGCGGGAAGGGAGGGCGGAGGGCGGCGAGGTAGGCGGACAACAAGGAAGGAAACCACAACACGGGGGAAATAAAAATTAAACAGAACGGGCACAAATTCTCGACAAAACAAGGAAAAAAACCAAAGTTATACAAACCAGGCACAAATGTTAGACAAAACAAGGGCAAAAACAACCGCAGCGGCGCCTGCCGGCAATCGGCAAAACGAGGCAGCAGCGAGGCAGAGGGCAGGCAAGGGGCACACGCAGCAGCTGGTGGCCGTGCGGCGCGGGGGTGTCCCACAAGTGGGTCACACTCACCTGCGTCGCACGGTCGCCATTTAAGGCCAAGTGCGCGGGTGGGCGGAGCAGCTGGGAGGCGGGAGCGGGGAGGGTACAGAAAAGAAAAAGGGGCGGGGAAAAGCGGCGGTGGCGGGAAGGGAGGGCGGAGGGCGGCGAGGTAGGCGGACAACAAGGAAGGAAACCACAACACGGGGGAAATAAAAATTAAACAGACATATTGACCTCAGTCCTATGTCAAATCTATAGTGTATATTATTCCAATGCACAGAGCCTATGAGGGATATTGGAACTACACTACATGGCGCCCAAAGTTTGGTAAGGCACTAATTTAATGCTAGATACTGAAGTAACTCAGTCGTGCTTTTCTCATAGACCCCTACTCATAATACTCCAATTGACGTCTGGAGTGGGTAAGGGATAATATGTACCATAGCTGAATAGGACGAAAATCCTATATATTAGTCTTTGGTTTGTTCAGCGTTGAAGGATACAGTGTTCCAAAATATTGTGCACCTTATCCTTGAAACTTACTCTGCAAACTTTCATTGAAATGGCTGACGAGGATAACGCCTCGACTGCAGCTCCAGGCGGAGACGCTGTACCAGTTTTTAACTTAACAGGTTTCCAAGAAACCGATGAGAATGCTATAATCATTGTCAGAAGGCTCCAAACTCTTCACAGGGGCAGTATCGAAGCAAGTCCCAATCGCCCACCAGCCAGTGTCTCCGCTGCAAGAGCAAAGTACACCAGCCAGAGGGAAAGGGGAAGTGGAAGAGAAAGAAGAGACACCTTGAATCCACAGCCACCTGCACTGCCTGTTGGACTGCGGGTTGACTTCTGCTGACTGTCCAAAGGAGTACCTAATGTACAGAAGGGAGAAATAAACAACTACCCACCTATTCTCACTATACTCTATAGTAAATAAAGAGCTGGTCCTACCAGTGGGCTTCAAGGCAATTGCAACTCTTCATGATAAATGGAGATAGTTCTGCAAGAACCTTCTTTCTATGGTTTAAAGAAAACTAACGTTACTCTCTCTTATCCTATTAATTCTATTGCGCTAGTTAGAGTTAAGAGAATTCTAAATACCTGAAAAGGCTTCTGCTCTTGTAGGGTAATGGGGTTCTGTGAGAAATGTCGCTGAATTGAATTAGACTATTAATCAGTCCCAAAAGTTTTTTAATCCTCTCGAAGCGCGCAAAAAGGAACAAGGTAGGTACAGGGGGAAAAGGAAAGGATAGGAGAAGCGCAAGAGGAAGGAAGGTTAACCCAAACGCTGCAATATTCCAGGAAATGCGCAGCCTTACTGTCTGACTCTCTGCTGGGTGTCTTCTGTAGTTCCTCAGCTGACAGTTCTGAACAAGAGCAACTGTTACACTGTAGGCTGTAGACTCCACTCTTCCGTCGACGTTAAGCAAGGGAAGCTCTGGAGGGCTGAAAGCTCCCTGCTCTGGGAATTCTGAAAGGTAACTATGAAATTGAGTCCCGCAACTCCCGTCAGGAAAACTTGACGCGGAGCGGCGGACTTCAGCTGCAGCTTCACGAAAATCCATCGTTGAAGTGCGCAGTTTCGAACTCGCACTCCCTCCACATACACTAGACCGCAAGAACGCTCTAGAGTCGAAAACTGCCACAGCAGCGGCCATCTTAAGAGAAGGTCTCAGATTACTCTAACGGGAAAAATGGCAAAGATATCGAGCATAATTACAGGGTATAAATGAAAGGGAAAATTCAAGGGGAGTTAAGGTTGAAGATAACTGGCAATATTTACAGTAATCCAAGAATCTTTTTACTGTGGGCAAGGATACCAAACATTTACCCGATTGGGTTTTGGAATGGTTCGAGTACTGGACCGCTGCTTGGTGGAACATAAAGCAGCAATTCTGTGAATCCTGACAGTACCCCCTCTCAAAGACCGATTTATCGGTCCAGGCTTGAGCGGGTGCCGAACATGGAATCTTTTAATCAGTTGGGGAGCATGAATGTGAGATACTGGTTCCCAAGATCTGTCTTCGGGACCATAACCTTTCCAATCCACTAAATATTGCAGTTTCCCTTTCTTAAATTTGGAATCCAGGATGTCCTTAACTTCATACTCAGAATGGCCTTGAATATTAAGGGAATCTGGAGGTTTACTCAAACGCATCTGATGTTTAGTCTTTTTCAATAAGGACACGTGAAAGACCGGGTGGATACCTATTTTGGTTGGTAATTTCAATCACACTGTCACTGGACTCAAGACTTTCTCTACTGAATAGGGACCCACAAACCTAGGCTGAAACTTCCTATTTCCCTTCAAATGCAAATTCTTGGTAGAAATCCAAACCTGATCTCCCACCCGATATTGTGGAGCGGGTTTTCTATGTCGATCTGCAAATTTCTTATAAGAGTTCTTAGCCTTTATTAGATTTTGTTCTGCAGATTTATGTAGGGAGACTATATCTGTAATCAAATCTTTAACTGCAGGAACCTCTAAATCTTCCTGAGTAACAAAGAGATTAAGATGTTGCCCTAGATTCAAATAAAAGGGTGAGTAACCAGTAGATGAACTCTTAGCATTGTTACTAGCAAACTCAGCCATCCACAACCTGTCTGACCAGTCACCTCCCTGATCCATGAGAAACAGACGGAGATATTGTTCTAACTCTTGATTGATTCATTCGGTCTGACCATCAGACTCAGGGTGGTAACTGGTGGACAATCTACCCTCAATTCCTAGACCCCTTTGGAAAGCCTGCCAAAAGCGAGAAATAAATTGAGGACCTCTGTCAGAAACCACAATTTTGGGAACTCCATGTAACCTTACTATATTTTCACTGAAGGCTCTGACTAACTCAGAAGCAGTAGGATTACCAGACATTGGAATAAAATGACTCATCTTAGTGAACGTATCCACAATCACCAAAATAGTGTCAAAACCTTTGCTGATAGTCAACTCTACAATGAGGTCCATAGAAATGGTGTGACAAGGATGAGTAGGAGTTGGAAGTGGCTGCAATAACCCCTGAGGAGACTGTCTATTTGGTTTACTTCGTGCACATAACTCACACGACTGCACAAATTGTTTGACATGAGAGGACAACCCAGGCCACCAAAAATAACGCTGCACCAAATCCAATGTCTTTGCAATGCCTTTATGGCCAGCTAGAGGATGATCATGACAATCTTGAATTGCCTTCTGTTGGAGAGTTGACATGGGTAGATATAAGGCTTCCTTCTGATAAGGTAATTGTTGAAAACAACGTCTTCCTTCTCCCAATTGAACCCATTCCTGAATTTCCTCCGGAGACAAACTCTTTCGAACCTCTTCTTGAAAATTGTCTACAGAAAGAGTGCAAACAATCTTTGTTTCGGGAATAATTGGTTGAGGATTCACCAGATGTTCACACTCCTCCGTATTTAATCGGGACAAGGCATCCACCTTTCCGTTCTTGGTTCCTGGGCGATAAGTAATCACAAAATCAAAGTCTGCAAAATATAAAGACCAACGCAATTGTCGGGGAGTTAAGGTCTTGGCTGTCTTTAAAAACTGCAGATTCTTATGATCTGAAAACACGGTAACAGTGTGTTTGGCTCCCAACAAATAATGTCTCCAATCTTCAAAGGAGTCTTTTACAGCTAACAGTTCTTTTTCCGTGATAGTGTAATTCAACTCTGCTGGATTGAGCTTCCTAGAACGGTATGCCACCGGATGAAGTTGGCCGGTCTTTGGATGTCGCTGAGAAAGGACTCCGCCTATAGCTTGATCTGAAGCATCTGCTTCCACAAAGAATGGTTCAGCAGGACCCGCATGCAAGAGAATGGGGGCGGAAGTTAATTTCTTCTTTAACTCCAAAAAGGCCTGTTCCGCTTCTAGAGACCACTCAAACTTGACTCCTTTCTTGAGCAAACGAGTAATGGGTGCAATCAATTGTGAAAATCCTTGAATAAAACGTCTGTAGAAATTGGCAAAGCCCAAGAATCTTTGAATCTCCTTGATATTATGAGGAACTGGCCAATTCTCCACGGCTTGTACCTTTCCAGGATCCATAGTGATTCCTTGAGAGGAAATTACAAATCCTAAAAATTCAACTTTAGACGCATGAAATACACATTTCTCCAGTTTAACAAACAAATGGTGAGTCTTCAACCATTCCAACACCACTCTAACATGCTGAACATGATCTTGTGTGTTCTTGGAGTAGATCAAAATATCATCCAAATAGATTATGGCAATCTTATCAATCAAGTCACCCATGATGTCATTAATGAAGTGTTGAAAAACAGCGGGCGCATTGCACAGCCCAAAAGGCATCACGCAATATTCAAAGGGGCCGAACTTAGTACAGAAAGCAGTCTTCCATTCATGCCCCTCTTTCTTGCGAATCAGGTGATAAGCGCCCCGCAAATCAAGTTTGGTGAAAACTTGCGCCTCTTTGATTTGATCCAACAAAACAGAGATTAACGGTAGAGGGTATCTGTTCTTAATGGTTACTTGATTTAGGGCACGATAATCTATACATGTTCTCAAACTTCCTTCTTGCTTCTTCGGAATAAAGAATAGTGGAGAGGAAACCGGAGACTGAGATGGCGTGATAAATCCATTGGCAAGGTAACGATCCAGATACTCTCGGAGATGATCATTTTCAGCTACTGTCAAGGCATAAATCCGACTACAAGGAAGCACGGCCCCAGGTTCTAAGTCTATGGTACAATCGTAGGATCGATGAGGAGGCAAAACTTCTGCTTCTTGTTTACTAAAGACAACATCAAGGTCTTGATACTCGGAAGGAATTTCTCCAGAAGCGATGACTCTAATAGAATGACTTCCAAAAGAAAGTAGGGTAGCTTGTGAAGGTTCTTCCAAACTTGCCCTAGGACCATAACAATGTTCCAAACAGAATTTGGATTTCATATTCACAGTTCGATTCTCCCAATCGATGGTTGGGTTGTGAGTGGTTAACCAAGGTAACCTCAAAATCAATTGAAACTGTGGAGCGTCAATCAAGTTAAATTGCAAACTTTCCCAATGGCCATCGGATTGAATTAACTCTAACTCCTCTGTGTGACTGGTTATTGGCCCTGAAGATAGGTTTGTTCCGTCCACTGCACGTACTGATTCTGGTTGATCTTTCTTGATGGCTCGAACTCCCATTCGCTGCGCGTACTTGATGTCACAGAAATTTTCAGTGGCCCCAGAGTCCAACATTATGGCCACTCCCAAGATCTGATGTTCTCGGAATCTTAACGTCATATGAAGAATCACATGAGGTGTCATAGTCTGAAGAGTATTTAAAATTAAATGAGATTCTGGAGTCGACTTTTCATCCTCCACCACCAGAGAGACTCCGCCTACTGATGGCTCACATCGTTTCCCTTAAATGGTGTCTTAGGTCGCTTGGTACACTCCTTCACAAAATGACCTGAACCTCCACAATATAAACATAATTTCTTCTGACGTATCAACTCCTTTTCTTCTTTACTCAAGGGACCTCTAACGACTCCTATCTGCATGGGTTCAGAATCGTTGTATCCACTGGTTCCTCTCTCAGTTCTTATCAGATCAAATCGAGGAATGTTGACCTTCCAATCCTTCCTTTTCTCTCCTTTACGTTCAGAATTACGGAAGTCCAATTCCAACACCAGATCCACCAACGCAGATAATTCAGTAGGACGATTAGGAACTTGAGCCAAAGTATCCTTAATCTCATCCCGTAAGCCTCGGTAAAGCAATGCTGCTCTCTTTTCCTCTGGCCATTTTGTTTCCAAAATAAGCTTGTTGAATTGAGTAAGGTAGGTAATTAAATCCTTGGAACCCTGACGCAACTCCAGCAACTCGTTATCTGTGGCATGAGAAATCCTTCTCCTGTCAAAAATTAGAAGAAACTCCTTTTGAAATTGGGCAAAATCAGAAAGTAAAGGGTCATCTCCACTAACTAAAGGCATAGCCCAATTAGCAGCATCCCCTCCAAGATATGATAAAATAAAGGCTACTCTAGACTGAGCATCAGGAAATAGTGTCGGCCGACACATAAAATGTAAAGAACATTGGGTTATAAAAAGTTGAGCCTTTTGTGGATCTCCTGTGAATCTTTCTGGGGCTGCTAAGGGAATTAAAGGAGAGACAGAATGAATAACCTAAGTCACTGTCTTAGGATCAGTACTGGGATTACTGGTACTAGGGACTGGAATACTCTTTACAGGATTACCCATAGCCAAACCATCCACCTTCTGAGCTAACAACTTAGTCTCCTGACGGGAAGCTACTAAATACATTCTGATACTCGTATTCTCCTCATGGACTGCTCCTATCTCTCTTTGAATGCCCTCAAGTATAGCTGCCAAGGCTTTCAAATCCATTCCCTCAGCCATACTGCCCGGGCGAAGAAAACTCGTGGGCACTTCAATCTGTCAGAAGGCTCCAAACTCTTCACAGGGGCAGTATCGAAGCAAGTCCCAATCACCCACCAGCCAGTGTCTCCGCTGCAAGAGCAAAGTACACCAGCCAGCGGGAAAGGGGAAGTGGAAGAGAAAGAAGAGACACCTTGTATCCACGGCCACCTGCACTGCCTGTTGGACTGCGGGTTGACTTCTGCTGACTGTCCAAAGGAGTACCTAATGCACAGAAGGGAGAAATAAACAACTACCCACCTATTCTCACTATACTCTATAGTAAATAAGGAGCTGGTCCTACCAGTGGGATTCAAAGCAATTGCAACTCTTCATGATAAATGGAGATAGTTCTGCAAGAACCTTCTTTCTATGGTTTAAAGAAAACTAACGTTACTCTCTCTTATCCTATTAATTCTATTGCGCTAGTTAGAGTTAAGAGAATTCTAAATACCTGAAAAGGCTTCTGCTCTTGTAGGGTAATGGGGTTCTGTGAGAAATGTCGCTGAATTGAATTAGACTATTAATCAGTCCCAAAAGTTCTTCAATCCTCTCGAAGCGCGCAAAAAGGAACAAGGTAGGTACAGGGGGAAAAGGAAAGGATAGGAGAAGCGCAAGAGGAAGGAAGGTTAACCCAAACGCTGCAATATTCCAGGAAATGCGCAGCCTTACTGTCTGACTCTCTCCTGGGTGTCTTCTGTAGTTCCTCAGCTGACAGTTCTGAACAAGAGCAACTGTTACACTGTAGGCTGTAGACTCCACTCTTCCGTCGACGTTAAGCAAGGGAAGCTCTGGAGGGCTGAAAGCTCCCTGTTCTGGGTATTCTGAAAGGTAACTATGAAAATTCAAGGGGAGTTAAGGTTGAAGATAACTGGCAATATTTACAGTAATCTAAGGATCTTTTTACTGTGGGCAAGGATACCAAACATTTACCTGATTGGGTTTTGGAATGGTTCGAGTACTGGACCGCTGCTTGGAGGAACATAAAGCAGCAATTCTGTGAATCCTGACAATCATTCCTCCAAATTTAAGGAAAGCCATCACTATAAAACTTATAAAACATAACCTAACACCGAGAGGTGGTAGGGCAGTTTTTGTGATAGAGGCACACATGAATATCACCAGACAGAGGAATTCTATTCATAGATAGTCTTCCCTGAAGCAAATCCAGTAACTAAAATGTTTCACTTCTGAAAAATAAGATGATCCACCAAATTAATATATTCCTTTCGAGGATATTGAAATTCCACTTACATACCAGGAGCATGAGCTCTGGTTTAACGGCGCTCTAAAACATTTAAATCACATTACCAGGCTCGGTCCACTAGGTAGACCAGGAGCAACTTGGCCGGCTATACGTCACATCCTGACATTAACGACATGTCGGACGTAGAGTTACTAACTTAACTCAAAGAGTTAATCAAAATCTACAGACAATTGGTACAATAAGTCATGGGGACTTTTGCAGTCCAACCTACATAGATATTCCACAACAAACCTCTCATCAGGGGAATACACTAAAAATTACACCACAGACTTTACATGCAGTCATGGGTAAATTACCCACAAAACGTGAACAAATTCCATTCTGGATAGCTCAAAAAATTACTCAAATTGAAGCAGTATTTCCTAATACTAGCCATCATGAAAAACACAGAATTTTAACAATCTGTTACCAATGGGGATCACACCACATCTGGAGGACTGCACCACTTGGGGTACAGTCTTCGCTGCAATATACACTAAAACACATGGTGTTCCGTCCATGGTGGTAATACCGGATGTCAGATTCAAAACGAATACGGGGCAGAGCCTGCTCTAAATTTAGGTATGAAATGACTGAAATTTTTTAACCAGGTCTCATCAATAATATTATCTAATATTAAAGGAGAAGCAGCATCAGTAGTGATCCACCAAAAATTAAGAGAATTTGATGTAACAGAGCAACCACAAGAACTAGCAAGAATAATTGAAAAATCCTATGAAGAATTAGGCAGCGACAGTCTGGGTGGGAAACCAGTGAAGCCACAACTGTCTGAAAGTCCTGAAAAGGTCTTTACAAAAAACACTCCTACCTCTTCTAAAAAGAAGTGGAAAAATAGCAAACAAACTTCCAAAGAGAAGCGTTTTCATTCCCTAGGTTGGTCTCCTCAAAAGAAGACCTCTGAAAGGAGGTACAACCTCAGGAATAGGGATAATTTAAGAAAACCTGATAGATATCAAGTTACTAATACACGTTCCCCTCGTACCTTTCAGACTTCGTCACAGAAATCCAAAAGAAGAGGACAGTCAGAAAACAAGGAAGAACGAGTGAAGTCCCAAAACGATCAACACGTTCAGAAAAACAAAAAACCTCAATTCACCAAAAAGAAGGTAGCAGGTCTTGTAGTGTAGTTTCTATATTCCCAATAGGGTCTGCGCATTGGAATAATATATTCAGCAGACTAGACGTAGGACTGAGGTCGACTAGGTCTCTACTGACTATATTAGACTTAAGGTTTGCCAGCTAGCTCAGAGGTCACTAGAAACTTTCTAGAATAAACGAGGAGGAGTTTAACCTCCCTGGATAGACAAGAAGGGATTAGCTTCTGACAACCATATAACATGACAACTTTGCTCCCTCAGAATAAGAGTGTATCTCTAGAGTTGTGTGAAAACAATAGACAGCTATTTCACTCAGTCAATTGTGCGTACTTAGTTTCACCAGAGTGCAGAGAAAAGAGAGACGGGCGTTTTCAATAAAAGGTGTAATTTATTGAGCAGTCTTCTTTCTCATGCAAGAGAAATGAATTGCCATAATTGAAATACTTAATGTAAAGTAAAGTGCGTACAGTAAAAGGAGTATTATGAAATAATACTGTAAAAGCATTGGTATGGTTTCTTAGCCATAAGATACTTTAAAATGGATAATATATATACATACATATACATTGACTACCATACTTAACTGGTGCTTCTAAATACGCCTACCCCGGTGTACCTGACCTAAGCCTAATACGTGGGAAGGAGTAAGTAAGTAGCAGTTTAAGTTAAGTTGGTTTTGCCAAGAATCTGACTCAAGAACTCTCTTTAAGGGTTTAGTCAGCTCCGTTCCTGGATAATGGAATGCAGGAGGTCTGGTATCTCTCTTTCAGGACTCGATATCCCAGCAGCC
The DNA here is from genome assembly GCF_964263255.1 of Lissotriton vulgaris. Taxonomy (NCBI): domain Eukaryota; kingdom Metazoa; phylum Chordata; class Amphibia; order Caudata; family Salamandridae; genus Lissotriton; species Lissotriton vulgaris. The sequence goes on from NC_141687.1 coordinate 1,430,370,522, forward strand.
CGCGAAGGCGGCTGAGAACTCCGGAGCTGGATTTCTCGGCAGGAGAAAAGACAGCGTCTCTCTCAGTGCGTCAAAAGGGAGGGGCAGCGTCCGTGGGCTCTCGCATCAGCTGGGCTCTCGGGCAAGTAGATAGCTGCTCGGCTCCAAAACCACCACCGTGTGTTTGCTTAAGGCAACGTTGGTATATTTATACCTGAAAGGTGCCGGGTTTGACGTAAGGTTGGACATAAGACGTCAATAAAGATGTCCCTAAGAACTGGCTGTTCTTACAGTGCTTCACAGGAGTTCTAGGACGAAATCAAAACAAAAGCAAATGGGGATTTCCCAGGTTGCTGGAGGTTTGGCTTGTTTAGAGAACTTGTTGTGCTTTCTAGGAGTCCGTGGAAGTAGCCTTGCTTAATGTGACTGCATGGGCTACAACTAAATATGGATATGATTCCTATGCCATTATAGGGATATTATTGATTATAACCGTACAAGGGCATAAAATAGAAATATCGATTTAGGTTCCTAGATAAAAACACAATACCCACTCCACGATCTAATGTTCATCATTACTAAAACTAAGCAATAGTAAACATTTAAAGGTGCATGCGTATTTCAACCCACCCCAAAATAATTTTTTTTGCATTTGAAATGGTGTATGCGAAATACACAAAAATGATTATTGGTACTGTACGCTTTTCAAGCAGTGTAATCATTCAGTTAAACATGCTTATATATATTAGCTGAACGATTTGCGAAAATTACACATGAAATGGCTCTTAATACAGAAAAGAAGGTCGAGACCATTCCATCACATATGAATACAGTTGCTGTAAATGTGCTAGAGGCTGAGGTAATATATTGTCTCTAGAGTTCCTAAAAATAGAAGCTCTGTTCTTTAAGAATAGTTCTACTTTAAGCAGAGTACATGTGCCAGAAAAAGGTAAATATTTTGGAAGTTGAAAAAAATAATTTCGCTTTCAGGGGAGAAAATAGTTCCAAATGTTTTCAGTAGCTTTTGTTTATCAAAGCTGAAGGCCGAATTCAGAGTTCAGGGGAACGCTGTGTGCTCATTGCTTAAAAAGTTATTCTTTCTGTTCAGGGGAGAACATCATTTCAGACAGACTCACAAAAAATTGGTCTACGAGATCAGGTGAAAGTTCAACCAAGTTTTAAAATGCTGCAACAGTGCAGTCGTGAGAATGATTGCTATCATCAATGTCAGGATCAGCAATGCTCACAGAAGGTCGTACCTGGGTGTTGCTGCTCTCATCTAGTACTTCTCTGCCACCTAATCGTAGTGGTGAAGTCTCAACGAATTCCGTCATCAGAATGGGTAGCCGCTGGGGGCAACACGATGCATGAGCCGTTACAGGACTTAGCAAAGTATCTGTATCCAATGGTACTGCTGATGGTAGTGTAAGACAGACGTCCAACACGCATTCTTCTCCGCATAGCATACATCGAAGCACAGGTAGGATGCAATTTTGCCAGATCGGTCTGAATGAAAGAAACCAGGTCATATTCAGATCTCTTAGCCGGGCTAATCCAAGACTTTAGTTATGCGGTCCCGATAACGTATAGCTAGGATCGTTTCGTCCATCGTTGCTGGAGTCTTGTCTGCGACTTGGCTTGCCATATCGGAGCAGAAGGATCAAAAATAAAATTCCTGCTACAAGTCCCAAAAGTAGTGGTAGGCCACAAAGACAGAATGGGCAAAATTGGGAAAAATGCCCAGAACTGTTTTGAAGGGTGTTAACAGTCCCGAAAAAATTGTCTTTCATATATGTGGGATACCACTGGTATCAGACATATTTAGGATTTGGCTTAGCATTTCTACGAAATGCACGGGGCAAATTGTTGATAAAAGGGTATGTATCTCTGCCGTTGTCCTTGCAACCAGAAGATCATACGTTTCTCTGGATGACGTTAAAGGCACGGTTGTCTGTAAAAGAACAAACTTCATTCTGCTTAAAGTATCAATTCGAATAGAAGAGATATTCAAAGAAGGCCAAATCGTCGCTTCCGTATCTGGAGTGCTGTTTGGATACAATACTTGCAGACAGCAAGTGACCATGGAACTAACGCTTACGAGATAGGCTTTCCCTGGCACCATGCCACAACAGCTGTGGTCCACTATTAGAATATAGCTCCCGTTAGAAATCCGTCTAAAGAATGGCTCTATTTGTATTGCAGGCGTGCCGTGTTGGTGACATGAAAGGTTATTTGAAGTCCGCTCACAGGCCCCATGCAAATTAATACCTTGGCACAGAAGTATACCGCTTAGTGATTGTTTACAATTGTTACCACTAAGAAATACATTCTGTTTATATTCACTATAACATATGTGTGTGTAAGGCAATTTCCATGATGACTTAATGTACCCTTTACCCAACCTTTCATACTGGCCCGCTGGTATATACTCTTGGCAGTATTTAAATTGGAAAGTTGTTATCGGAATTGTAATTATTCTGTGTATTATCCATTCAATGACAGGTCTTTCTGACATTGTCAATGGTATTCTCTCAAGCTTTTCAATGCTCAGAATCGTGTAGTCTGCTCCTTTTTGTGCCAAACTGATTTGTTTATCAGTAAGGTTAAAGATAGAGAATAATGGCGTTGTGTTTATCAAATGCCATGGCACGTAGCCTGAACTCAGATTTTGCAACGTCCAGCCGAGCTGTACAATAGAACGTAATTGGGACTGACCGTGTTGTAACATTAGTAAGTCCTGATCTATTATATGGATAGCAGATGATACAATACTGTCCAGTGAATATATTCTGGAGGACAGAGTCATTAACCCATTGTCCACAACAGAAAGTGATTTTTCCAAATTAATACGATCAATTTCTCGTATTTTTTCTGCTGTCTCAATTTGAGTTACTTTCCAAGCTTCGTTGTATGCAGCGTATATACCGGCCGCTATGAAACGTTTTTGACGCTGTTTGCGTGGTCCCATTATATATCACGCAAGTCAGCACCGTCTTTAAGTAAAGTCAAGTGTTGCATAATTTCAGCCAGTGTGGATTTCTGTAGCCACTCAAGGCATAGTTTCCCTACACTGTATGTTGTTACTATCCCTGAATGTTGTCTCTGGGAGTATCTAGGGTCTGGTCTGGCCATTTTGAACCCCTGTATTTTGTTCAGGAATCTATCTTGAGAGTTATTTGTGTCTGTTGGCCAGATCAACCACTCTTTCCAATCAGGATGTGTTCTGTTTTGGTGTAAAATATGGGATACGTCTATCTCAACATCTGTAGTGGTATTACTGTTAGGTATTGGCTTTGGAATAGACGGTTTGTTTAAGTCTTTAATCTTAGCTAGGCCAAGACAAGTAGTCTGTTGAAACGTGACATTCAAGAATATTATTTGTTCTGGGATCATGCAGGCTCTAAATAATGCTTCTAAACCTTGGACCTGCCAATTTTTTGTACCCCAGATGGTTTTCGTTTCAATGTTGTGTTTCCAGAATTCAAAACCAAATGTAATAATTTTTTCATAAAATGTTTCAGAATAAATCAATTTAGTATTTGTCAACATTGTTTTTATCCCTGTCTTATTTACCAGTTTAAAATAAAACGTTTCTGCATCACTTGTGTTAAACCCTGAGAAGTATGGGATTTTCTCATAAAATGTTTTTGAACTGCTTTTAGGTGGAGTTGCACAATGTTCCCATTGATTATACTTAAAAACATTTCTAGGTTGAGCAGATTTATGTAAATAGTGATGTGCAAAGTGATTGTAACAGTACATTTGTTCATAATTCGACGAACCCTGTAAGTAATCATGTTCTGTAAATTTTGCTGATTTTACTAAATCTGACACCATATTATTTATGCTTTCAAAGTCCCAATCATCAGAGAATGTACTTGGTTTTACAAAGTCACTTAATGAAACCTTGAACTGATGTGGATATTTCAAAAGTTCAACCGGGCCATAGATTTCGTAATCCGTTTTGTCCCAAGAAACCCCACCGGGTATTGGAATGGCTGTGACATTCACTGATGATAGTTCTCTTTTCTCGATTTGAGATGACTTGTGTGGCTTTAGGACCAAGTTGATGTTTTGACTTGCTGTGTCCATTGTACTGTATTTTCCCTAAATGAATTTTCCCAAACAAAGTACCATGATGAGCCAAAGCAGGAGGAAAAGTACACCTAACACAATCCAAAATTCAATCCATGGAGAAATCAGATAGGTTTCTTTGAGTTGATAAAAGATTTTAGTTACTTTGTCTTTGAAAGTTTTTGTTGTTGGCGTTTCTTCAGGTTCGCTTGGATCTTCAGAAAAGTTATCGAAATTGATGAAGTAGCCAGATGCAGTTCTGTCAATTGTTGGAATTGCTTCCGAATTTTCCTTTGCTTTTTCATTTTTTCTTTCATTAGCATAGTCTGAGGCTACATCGTTGCAGACAGGTGTTTCTTGACGAACTGTTGCAATTTGGGTTTCAAGAGGCACAAGTTCCATGGCATTGTTGCATAGTCCTTTTTTATTCACTGCAGGTTTATCAAATGTGATTAGTCTCTCAGTTTGAACCTCTTGGATTGTAGCAAATTTTGGTATTCTACTATTTCTGGGGAGTCCACTGGGCCTACTACTTATTATTGGTCACATGATTGTGGTTTTACCAGGTCGATGGATACAACTGGGTTCTCCTTTTTACCAGCAAGGGGCGGTAGTACAACTGATCTTGTTCCGCAGACAGCTAAGACAGGTACTGCTTTTCTATAAGAAGGCCCAAATTCCTTCTTCACCGCGATCTTCTCTCTGACCAGATCCCCAATCTTTGGAATCCAGACAGGCCTTGCTGGGACAGGTGGTTTATCTTCAGTGGCTGTTGGCTGCTGTTTTAACTTTATGTTGCTCAGGGCTTTTCTTGTTTCATTTAAGTCCTGTAAAACAGCCAAATGATCTTTGATATCAAAGCATTTTTTTTCTACCACTGAAGTCTGACTATCTAAGTCCTGAATATGCATTCTAGTACAGAACAATAGTTCGTACGGACTGAAACCTTTTAGAGAATTTCTTGGCAGATTATTAAGACTACGTTGGACACTTGTTAAATGTTGGACCCACCCAACACCCGTACCTAATACCCTCGCCGTTATAGATTGCTTTATGTCCCGGTTTTTTCTTTCCACAATCCCATTTCCCTCAGGATGGAAGAGGCAAGAGTACCGCAATGCAATGCCCATGCTGGTCATGGTCTCCTTATAAGCTCGAGAGCTAAAAGCAGGACCCTGGTCAGAATGTAGCATGCCAATTGCATATGTGCCGATAAAGACTCGCAAATCTTTTATAACAGTTCTGGTGTCAGCCGAGCGCTGGGGCCACATCCAAATGAATCTCGTGCAGGAATCCACTGCGACCATGATATATTTATAGTTACCATCCCTTTGTAAGGGACCACAGTGGTCCAGGTAAACACAAGCTAAAGGTCTATCTGAATTTAGAAGGGGTGTCTGTGCTGGTCGTTTCACTGTTGATACTTTCATTCTTTGGCATATTTCGCTTTCTAGAACATATTTCTTAGTTTGTATTCCCATGCGCGGCCACCAATATCTCTGTTTTAATAATGATATTGTGGCGGAAACACCAGCTTGTGCAGAAGCGAGCCCTTTGTGTAATTAGTCCTAACCTGTGTTCCATGTTTGGAATTGCCCTATCCCCCACTCCAGGGATTCAAGCAAAAGGAACGGAGTTTGCATCAATTATGTATGTATAATTGAGTGGATAGTTCACGGGTAGTGCTGCACAGTCGCCTTTGGAAGACGTTTTTACCGCCAGCATGGTTTCCCCGTCTATGTATTTTTCTGAACGTTTTTTTGTGGCTACGGAAGCCGGTTGAGCTGCTTCCGCTGTGGCTGTATTAGCCAAGGAATTCCCTGCAACGTGAACGCCATTACGTTGAGGACTCAGTGTATGTATCACGTGAGTCTTTCATAGTTCTTTCGGCAAAAGAACTACCTGTTCCCAAAGCTTCTTATGCTTTATTGTGGCACCTGTGTCATCTTTGTAATCGTTTTGAACCCAGTTCTGCAAGTCATTATTGTAAGATTTGACGCAGAAATGCGAATCGCACACTATTAGTGTCGGGAATCCACAATCAGCATTTTCAAGCGCCATCTTTAAAGATCTGATTTCAGCTCGCTGAGCCGAACAGTTTTTCAGTGATTCAGTTTTTGTTATTTTTGGTCTGAATTTACCACAGCGCCAGCAACCTTTAACAATCATGCACGCTGCATTGTAGGATTTATTATCCACATCGTAATGTTGTGCAAATCTGTCCATATAGATTACACAAGAGTACTGTTGGAGAGGCAGAATTTCGATTGGCAGAGGATATTCTTCTTCATATTTTAGATCCTTCAGTTTTTTCATGTTCGGGTCAAAATAGTATTTCACGTCTTCTGCAGCAAGAGAATTTTCCCACTGTATCCATTTTGGATCTAATGCCACCGTTTTTAGATTAACTGGGCTTAATAACGCCTCAAGGGCTGATTCTGCTGTATAAACAGTTATTCTTTTGCCTTGGGCTTGGGCTCTTTCTTTTGCTACAGCAGTTTGAACCGCATTTACAATATTTTCTGTAAGACTGAATGCTTTTTCAGCTTGTGTGTACAAATGTGATTTGTAAGCTATTGGTATCTTTTCTCCCTCATTAGAGGTCAGGTACGTGAATCCGCATCTTCCTGGGATGACTCGGATTACAAGGTTGCGTGTATTGTCGCGTGTTTCTTATTTTGTTTTAGCTAACATGTCTGTTTGCAGTGATCTCAAAATTTCTGTGTGTTTCTGAGTCCAATTGATTGGTTTAAAATCAGGTTTTATTTATTCATAGAGAGGTTTAACCCTCTCTGCATAATTTAGAATGTAAGTTCTTCCGATATTCAGGAAACCTAGTATTGATTGTAAGTTCTTCAGCGTTTTTGGTGCTTGGAGTACAGCGCACTTCTCTAAGAAGTTGTCTGCTAGGCTTTTGCCTTCACTTGATAATTCATATCCTAAAAATAGGACAGTTAGGTGGGCAATTCGTGACTTTTTAAAATTGAATTTGTAACTCTCTGCTGCGAACCCAAGTATTATGGTGTTCACTCTTTTCAAGTGAGTATCCAAGTCGTCGTCTGTGAGGTAGATGTCATCGACATAAGATAATGCCTCATCATCATACATTTGTAGTAACTCTGTTACTCTTGCTGAGAATAATCCTGGGCTATTCTTGAATCCCTGTGGGAGTCGACAGAAATTTTCTGTGACCCCATTATTGAGAAAGCGGTTAAATACCTGCTTTCCAGTGCGATATTTTGACAAAAGAACCCATTACAAATGTCTAATGTTGTTTTGTATTTTTTGCGAACTATGTTATTCATTAGTTCTGCACTGTGCAAATTTTGTACCGCAAATGTTTTGCAACATGAGTTAAGGTGTCTGTAGTCCAAGACTAGACAATATGAATCGTCTGGCTTGGAGACAGGAAACAAAGGATTGTTCATTTGAGAGGTGCATGTTTCATTCACCCCTTGGTATTCAAGTTGATCTAAGATCTCCCTGACCTGTTTTTTAGCTTCTTGCTTAATTGGGTACTGTCTTTGTGCAGTCGGTTGACTTTTTAACTGGATTTTGTGAGGAGGAGAGTCCTAATCCCATCCTACATGATTCTTATATAATGCAGGGGCTTGAGCTACTGCCCATTTTCTGGCATATATGTATTTTCTATGTATTGGAATATGATTTGAGAAGGCAGGCATAATCATTTCTTCGCCATGAGGGCACTCCCTGACACACTCTGGTGGCCAGTCTTTCTCAGCTAATAGGATGTCATAGCCTTTTGAGAGGTTATCCCAAAACAGACCCCTTACCTTCCTAGTCTTATCTCCCTCTATACGCAATGTTATTTCGTATATTTTATGAGGTTCGCTAACTCTGGTATCTGCAGTTTCCACCTGAATGTATTAATTCGTGTCCACTGTCTCCAGATGATTCATCAGGATCTTGCGAGCTATGGTGACTTCTGCTGCGCTGCCTAGCATGGTCTGTGCCCACTCTCCGTTTTTCAGCCGTGTCCGCAGTATCCTCGGCATGTTCAATTATTTTAATACTGGCTACCTTCTTTCTTGGAAATTGTAATTTTTTACTTTGAGCAGGTTCCTTGTCTTTGGACTTGACGTGCTCTTCCCTGTGTTCTGACCGTCCTCTTCTTTCCGATTTCTGCGAAAAAGATCGAGAGGGACGTGTATCAATATTTTGATATCTATCAGGCTTTTTCAAATTATCCCTATTTCTAAGGTTGTATCTTTTCTCAGAGGGCTCCCTTTGGGGAGACTGGTGTTCTCCGTTCGGAGTTCTTTCCCTCCACTGAGGAGACCTTCCTCTGGACTGGAATCTTTTTTCTTTGGGAGTGGATTGTTTATTTCCATCCCAGCTCTTTTTTGGAGTGTTTAGATTATTTTTAATAAATATCTTTTCAGGATTTTCAAGTAGTTGGGGTTTTACCGGTTTCCCACCCAAACTATCTCTACCTAGTTTTTCTTAGGATTTTTCTATGATTCTGGCAAGTTCAATTGGTTGGTCTGCTATATCTGCTTCTTTCAATTTTTGGCGGATCACCACAGATGCTGCTTCTCCTTTTATGTTGGCCAATAATATAGCCGAGACCTGCTTGAAGTCTTTCAGTAATTTCATACCAAGAGTTAAAGCAGGTTCTGGACCGTATTCATTTTGAATCTGTCTTAGCACATCTGGTATCACCGCCAGAGACGGAACACCATGTGTTTTTGTGTAAATGGAAGCAAAGACTGTGCCCCAAGTCTCACAGTCCTCCTCATGTGGTGCGACCTCCATTGGAAGGCATATAGTCAGAATTCTGTGTTTCTCACTAGGGGTAGTATTCGGGAATACCGCCTCTATTTGAGTTATTTTCTGTGCTAGCCAGAATGGAATTTGTTCCCGTTTTGCGGGTGTTTTACCAAGACATGATTGTATGTTCTGTGGTGTAATTTTATTTGTGTTCCCCTGATGAGGGGTCAGCTGTGGAATGTTAACAGCTGGTTGGACTGTTGCAGTCCGCATTACATATTGGACTAACTGTCTGTGAATTTTAATTAGTAATTTTAGCTGGGCTAAAAGTTCCTTATCTGACATTTTTTCGATGTCTGGATGTGGTGTGTAGCTGGCTAGAACCGGCCACGTTGCTCCTGGTCTACCTAGTGGACGAGCCTGGTGATGTGATCATTATGTTTTAGGGCGCCTTTAAACCAGAGCAGGTGCTCTTGGTAATTTAGTGGAATTTCCACATCCTCGAAAGGAGTGTATTCATCCGGAGGTTCCTCTATTTTGTAATAGTGGAATTTGTGTGTTGTAGCGTTTGCCGCTGGAAAGTTTATCTATGAATAGAATACCTCTGTCTGCCGAGATTTGTGTGCCTCTATCACGAAAATGACTGTACCACCTCGTGATGTTAGTCCGTTTTCTATAAGTTTCAAAGTTATAGTTTTTCTTATGTTGACCTGAATGAGGATAGCATTCCGGTCATTCTGTAGGAGACTCGTGTCATCCTCCATTAGTTGGGCTGCTAATCTAGCTGCTTCCCTTTCGTCTTCACTCTCTGGCATTTTTACTGGCAGAAAGTTTTTTTTTGTTGCAGATCAAGTTTCAAGGAAACAAAAGATTAGGTGCACAATATTTTGGAACACTGTATCCTTCAACGTTGACTAAACCAAAAACTCTACATAGGAATCTCTTCCTACTAAGTTCCGGCGGATTTTAACCTTTCACCCACTCCAGAAGTCTATTGGAGTATTTACGGGGAAAAAGGGTCTGCGTGAAAAAGCACGACTGAGTTACTCTAACGTCTTGCGTTAGTTTCATCGCCTTACCAAACATTGGGCGCCATGTAGTGTAGTTCCTATTTTCCCTATAGGCTCTGCGCATTGGAATAACATAAACAGCAGTGTAGACGTAGGACTGAGGTCTTCTAGGTCTCTTCTGACTATGTTAGACTTAATTAAGGTTTGCGCCAGCTAGCTCAGAGGTCACTGGAAACTTTCTTGAATGAATAGGAAGAGATCAGCTTCCCTGGCTCAGACAAGAAGGGATTCAGCTTCCGACAACCGCATAAACATGACAAGTTTGCTCCCTCAGAATAAGAGTAAATCTCTAGAGTCGTGTGAAAACAATAGAAAGCTATTTTACTCAGTCAGATGTGCATTCTTAGTTTCACCAGAGTGCAGAGAATAGAGAGACGTGCGTTTTCAATAAAAGGTATTATTTATTGAGCAGTCTTCCTTCTCATGCAAGAGAAATGAATTGCCACAATTGCAATACGTAATATAAAGTAAAGTACGTACAGTAAAAGGAGTATTATGAAATAATACTGTAAAAGCATTGATATGGTTTCTTAGCCATAGGATACTTTAAAATGGATAAAATATATACATACATATATACATAGGCTAACGTGCTCAACTGGTGCTTCTAAAAATACGCCTACCCCGGTGTACCTGACCTAAGCCTAATACGTGGGAAGGAGTAAGTAAGTAGTAGTTTAAGTTAAGTTGGTTTTGCCAAGAATATGACTCAAGAATTCTCTCTAAGGGTTTAGTCAGTACTGTACCTTGGGAATAGAATGTAGGAGGTCTGGTATCTCTCTCTCAGGACTCGATATCCCAGTCACCCGCAAGGGTAGGCTGGAAACGCCGGAGCTGGATTTTCTCGGCAGGAGAAAAGACAGAGTCTTTCTCAGCGCGTCAAAGAGGAGGGGCAGCGTCCGTGGGCTTTCCGCGTCTGCTGGGCTCTCGGCAAGTAGATTAGCTGCTCTGCTCCAAAACCACCACCGTGTGTTTGTTTAAGGCAACGTTGGTATATTTATACCTGAAAGGGGCCGAGTTTGACGTAAGGTTTGGACATAAGATGTCAATAAAGATGTCACTAAGAACTGGCCGTTCTTACAGTGCTCGCAGGAGTTCTATTACAAATCAAAACAAAGCAAGCGGGGATTTGCCAGGTTGCTGGAGGTTTGGTGTGTTGAAAGAACTCGTTGTGCTTTCTAGGAATATAAGGAAGTAGCTTTTGCCGTGCCTTGGACTGCAAGGGCGATTTACTGAAATATGGATCTGATTCTTATGCCATTATAGGGATATTATTGATTATAGCCGTACAAGGGCATAAAATGGTAATATTGATTCAGGTTCCTAGATAAAAACACAATAACAGTATAGAGGACATGTGGGGTAATCATCATCTTAATAGTATCTAATCTACCCCACCAGGATAGGAATAAGGGTGACCAGATTTGGAGGAGGGCTTGAATTTTCTTAGAAAGGGAGTCGAAGGTAAATTTAAGTGTATCAGCCAATGAAGTGGAGAACCGTATACCAAGGTATTTAATTTTGGAAGGGCACCATGCAAATTCAGTATTATTAAACAGATGTTGAAAGCACACAGGAATCAATGGCAGGACTTCAGTTTTAGATAAATTAAGTTTATAACCCGAGACAGAGGAATACAATCACACTTCCTCTAAAAAGTGTGGAAGGGCATTGGTGGGATCGGCCATATAAACCAAAACATTATCCACATACGCAGATAATTTAGTCTCAGTAGAAGAGAGTTTGAAGCCTACAATGTTAGAATTGGAGCAAATCCATTCCAGAAATGGTTTGAGGCATAAAGTAAATAATAAAGGGGAAAGAGGACAACCTTGTCGTGTGCCCCTAGACGAAACACCTACAAAATTGATTATTAACAAAAATACTGGCCCGAGGAGAAGAATACAGGAGTTTAGCCAAGGAAATGAAAGATGGACCAAAACCAAACCATTGGAGGGTACTAAACATAAACTGCCAGTTTATACGGTCAAAAGCCTTTTCGGCGTCCAAAGATAAAGCAGCCATAGGGATCTTAAGTTTTTTACCATGAGCAATAGCATTGGAAAACATACGAGCATTGTCTGCAGCAAGTCTACCCTTAACAAACCCCACTTGGTCCATTTAAATGAGGCGGGGAATAATGGAGTCAAGGCGTGAAGCCAAAATTTGGGCGAAAATTTTACAGTCATAATTAATCAATGATATGGGGCGATAATTTTTACATTGCGAGTGGTCTTTATCAGGATTAGGAATTATGATAATTAACGCATCTAGAAAGGATCCAGAAGCTTTAGCAGCTGTAATGAAGGAGTTAAAGAGTTGTAATAATTTTGGTGCAAAAAAAATGTGAAAGGTAGAATAAAATTCAATAGGTAGGCCATCAGGGCCTGGTGCCTTAGCTTTTTCAAGGGAATTGATGGCCCGAGTGACTTCTTGTAAGGTGATGTCCTTTTCCAGAAGGGCTAACTCATTAGGAAGGGATGGGGGAGTGGGGAGGCCGTCAAAAAAAGGAGGACAAGTTTTCATCCGAGGGGTGTGTGTCATCTGTGTACAGGGATTGATAATAGTTATGAAACACTTCTGCAATATCCTCGTCAGATTAGACTAATTTATTTAAGGAATCATTAAAAACAGGACCAACAGTTTTACGTTCTGATTTAATTTTTAAATAATTTGCCAGCATTTTCCCCGCCTTATTCTGACCTCCATGAAATTTGGATTTAATTTTAAGAAGGGTATTACATGCTTCATTAGTGATAATTTTATTGAGGTTCGTTTTAGCCAGAATTAAATCCTGAAGGGCAGAGGAGGATTTAGAGGAGAAATACATATGTTCAAGTTTTTTTATTTTTTGGAGTTGTTCTTCATATTTTTTTCTATTGAGTTTCTTTTTCTTGGCTACATAGGATATAGTAAAGGCCCGGAGGGCATCCTTAAAAGCATCCCAATTATTAGAGATAGATGTGTCAGCTGGGTTATTAAATAAGAAGAATTCATCAAAAAACTTTTCAACTTCTTTCATAAAGACAGTATCAGACAGGAGAAATGCATTACATTTCCAATGATTGAATTTAGAGGAGATGAGGGAGAGGTCAAGAGTGGTATAAACAGGAGCATGGTCGGATATAAATATGGAACCAATTGTCGATTTTTGGATAGATGAAAGGAGAGATTTACTAACCATGATGTAATCAATTCTTGAACGGGTACTATGCACATTCGAAAAGAACGTATATTCTAACAAGTCAGGATTACACATTTTCCAAGAATCATAAAAAGGACGGGCAGCAATGGCAGATTGGAAAGACTTATGAGTTTTGTCGGGTTGAAAGTTGGAAGAGGAGAGTCTATCTGAGAAAGGGTCTAACCATTGGTTAAAATCACCAGCAATTACAATATCAGGGCAGTCAATGGAGGAAATAAGAATTTTAACATCCTTCCAGAACTGAGGATCAGGTCTTACTGGGCCGTAAATGTTAAGCAAGACCAGAGTCTTGTTCTGGATGACAACCTTAGCCATTGCCCACCGTCCTTCATCATCATGCTGAGATGAAACAATTTGTACATTTAAAGCTTTATGGAATAAAATAGCAACCCCCCCTTTTTTATTAACAGCAGGAGAAAACACAACCTGGCCCACCCAATGCCTTTTCAACTTAAGAGATTCAACATCCAAACAGTGTGTTTCCTGTAGAAAAACAACTTATGAATTGAGTTTCGAATAATGGGACAATACCTTTTGACGCTTGAGGGGGTGACCGAGACCTCTGACGTACCACGAGACAAAGGTACACATGATGGTAGGGAGGGAGGATGGGTGACATATGGAGATGACACACGTCAGGGAAATATCTACAAAAAGGGAGGCAGTAAACAAAAAAATCACATAATAAGGCGATAACCAACATACTCATATTACTGAAGTATACTGCTACAAGAATCGGAACAAACAACCACAGAGACTGCAATTGATGAAGGAGAGACTGTTCGAGAAGAGAGAACCAGAGACAGACGAAGAACACACAAAAAACACAAAAAGGGATAGAAAAGGAAGAGAAGAAGCAAGAGAAGAGAGGAACGAGAAAAGCAAGCAGATCAAGGCACAGAAACCTGATCTGAGAAGCACAGAGCAACCAAGACATCAGGACGAAGATACACCAGAGAGGGGACATACCCCCACCAGCTGCCAGGGAGAGGACATAATACACAACATAAGATGTATAAAACAGAACCTCAAGAAGAGAAGCATTGAGCAGAAGACAAAGATGCAAAGAAACGAAAGTGAAGCCAGAGAGAGCTACAATGAAGAGCAGGAAGGGCAAGAGCCATTAGTTAGCAGTATCCATGTTAGAGGGAGATACACTTTGCAAATACGAGTGGAGTTTTTGTGGGTCATCAAAAGATCTGGTACGGCCATTGTGCGTGATCTTGCAGAAACACTGATGGAGGATACCATATTGAATGTTCAACTGTCTCATTAGTGGACGAAGATTTAAAAATTCCTTGCGTCTGGCATTCGTTGCTGTCGAGAGATCTTGGGAAATAAAGATGCCATGACCAGACCATTGAAGACGACGTTTGAGTCTAGCAGCCTTCAATACCGACATCAATTCTGTAAACCCGAGAAACAACATAATGATGCAGCGTGGTTTGGTAACATTAGAGTTCAAACGGCCTAGACGATGAGCTCTCTGAATGTTGAGAGGATGAGACGTAGGTTGAAGGTCCAAAAGTTCTTGAAGGAATTTCCGTATAAAAGCCACCACATCAGGACCTTCCACATTTTCCGGAATACCATAAACTCGTAGATTGTTTCTACGATTACGATTTTCAAGATCCTCGGTATGTAGTTTCAGTTTGTGGATCTCCTGCTCCAGCATAGGTATTTTGGCAGAGACATCTTGGATATCACTTACACGCTGTTCCAAATTGAGCACTTTGCCCTCCATAATGACCCATCGATCCTCAATCTGTTTAAGCTTCTCATTGGTGGCAGTCATGAATGGTTGAAGCCCTCTAACCTCCTCTAAAATGGAGTCCAGGATTGGATTTGAGGAAGACTGGATGGGAGAAGGCGGGTCGTTTTTTAGGTCTTTTAGGCTTAGCACCTGTATGAGATAGTTTGGAGGTTGATGAGTCATGGACATGATGATAGCATAAGGGTCTGCGCACAGGAAGGCAATGCCAGGTACCAACAAGCACACACTATATATACCAAGCCAATGACTATACTGCCAACGTGACCTCTGATGCAGCAGGACAAAAAGCCGCTGTAGATATAAAAAAACAAGCACGTTGGTAATAGAGAATAAAGTACATGTGCGCAAGGAGAAGGAGTGACCTTAGATGTTGGTTAAACCATAGAGAGCCTCTCATAGATATCTAGGCCAAAGGAGCAGAAATTCCAAAGAGCGTCTCCAGCAGGTACAACACAGGTTAAAGGACAAAATAATGAGGCATGCTTCACTTCAGTTCTCAATTGAGGAAAGAGAGGCAGGAACGCAACAAAGTTACACTGTGCAATATGAGACCTAAAATGGCGGCCACTAATCCTCACACAGGCAAGAGGAGATAAGCATAATCTTAAGTAGCAACATTAAGGCTCTAGGATACAGCGCAGGTTAAGCCCTAAAGTCATTGAAGGTTGATGTAGCACAATTGGTAGATGGGTTGAGGCATTAAGCACAGTAGCCATGAAAAGGACATTGAAGGGTGGGAAAATGCCATTAAAGAGAAAAACGCGTAGTCTGCAATCAAAAATGGCGGCCGCCCAAGGCAGAATACTGAAGGAAAATTACTGTTTAATAAAACCTTCGAGAAACGGCATAACTGGGACTTCCAGCGATCTCCTCTTGATCAGGACACCTTCCGCCGCTCCTTCATGACCATTAAAACGTCAAGTGGTTGATTTATGAGGCTCTAGGGCATTCGGGGAATTTGTCCGCCGCGGAGCCTACGGGAAAGCCGTCCTCGTTCACTGGAGCGCAAGCCACGCCCCCCAAATTAGATACTTCTAACGGTTTCTTTTGTCAAAATATTTCAACAGAAAGTAGGTATTTGACCACTTTCTCAATAATGGGGACACACCGTCAATTCTGTCGTCTCCCTCAGGGATTCAAGAATAGTGCTGGGTTATTCTCAGCAAGGGTAACAGGGTTGCTACAAACGTATGATGACAAGGCATTGTCATATGTCGATGATATCTACATTACAGATAATGACCTGGATAGGCACTTGAACAGCGTGAACACCATTATACTTGGCTTCACCTCAGAAGGGAATAAATTCAATTTAAAAAAATTGAGAATTACCCATCTCATCGTCCTCTTTCTAGGATACAAACTATCAAGTGAAGGCAAAAGCCTGGCAGCCAACTTTCTAGAAAAGTGGGCGCTGCTCCAACCTCCAAAAATGCTGAAAAACATACAGTCAATTCTAGGTTTTCTAAATTTTGAAAGAACTTACATTCTAAACTACACAGAAAGGTTTAAACCTCTCTACGAATTAATCAAACCTGACTTTAAAATCATTCATTGGAAAAAAGAACACACAGAAATGTTGCGTTCACTCCTAACAGACATGTTAACGATCCAAATATTTACAAACATGTGTTAACGTACACAATCTAGTGATTAGAATTATTCCGGGTCAGTGCGGATTCATCTACTTAACTTTTAACAAAGGTGAAAAAATACCAATAGCATACAAATCACATTTGTACACACAAGCAGAAATTAAATTCATTTCTACAGAAAAAATTCTGACAGCTGTTCAAACCGCTGTAGCAAGAGAAAGAGCTCTAGCACAAGGGAAACGCATTATAGTCGTAACTCCCGTACCTGCATTAGAGGCAGTGACAAAAGCGAGCATTCCAAATGCAAAAGCTTTACATCCAAGATGGATTCAATGGGTTAATTCTCTTGCTGCAACAAATGTTGAATACGTTTTTGATCCTTATTTGAAAAAACAAGCATTTCTACAATACGAACAAGAATGTCCTCTGCCTACTGAAATTCTGCCCCTAAACCAGTATAAATGTATACTTTATACTGACGGATCAGCACAACCCTAAAAATCCCAAGGTATTTAAACCCGTCTGTGGCAACTTCAATCAGGCAGCCACGGGGGACCACCGGAGAGTCGCCGTTGAGGACATACATGACGGACTTGCCCCAGTTAATATGGTATCCTGAGTTCCTCCCGAAACTAGCAAAAATGTCCATGGCC
This sequence comes from Lissotriton vulgaris, assembly GCF_964263255.1. Taxonomy (NCBI): domain Eukaryota; kingdom Metazoa; phylum Chordata; class Amphibia; order Caudata; family Salamandridae; genus Lissotriton; species Lissotriton vulgaris. Next base: position 1,430,387,603 of record NC_141687.1, read on the forward strand.
ACCATGAGTGACTTGCGAGGACTAGCGAGGTAAAGAAGGATGTCATCCGCATAAAGCGATATCCTATCCTCCCATCCGTCTGCCCATTGTAGCCCCTTAAGGCTATCCCAACCATTGACAGAACTGCCTCTGGCTGTTTCATTCACTTTGATACGTTTTCTGAGAATCCCAGCGAACCTGAAACAACGCCAGCAAAAAGAAGTTTCAAAGAACAAGCAACTGACTTTTTTCATCACCTAGATAAGACTTATCTGGTTTCACCATGGATTGAACTTTGGATTGTGTTGGTAATATTTTTTCTTCTACTTTGGTTAGCTCTGGTAATAACTCTGGGTATGCTGATAAATGGAAGATATGTCAAAATGGGCATAGCAAGTAAGAACATCAACTTACTCCTCAAGCCACACAAATCATCTCATTGTGAACAAAGAGACTTGTCAGCAGTGAACATCACAGCCGTTCCTATACCTGATGGTATAGCTTGGGACAAAACAGAATATGGCATTTTTGGCCCATCTGAGCTGTTGAAGATTCCACACCAGTTCAAGATTCATTAAGTGACTTTGTTTTATCTAGTACCTTTTTTGATGATTGGGACTCCAAGACTGTTAATAATATGATGTCAGACTTAGAAATGTCTGCAGTATTCACAACTCATGAATATTTAGAAGGTTCTTCAGACTATGAACAAATGTATTGTTATAACCATTATGGTCATCATTTCTTGCACAAATCTGCAAGTCCTAGAAATGTGTTTATGTATAACCAATGGGAACATTGTCTTACGCCACAAAAGGGTAGCTCAAAAACAACTTCTCAGGGTTCAATGTATCCAATCCAGAAACATTTTACTTTAGGAATGTGAACAGAACAGGAAGGAAAAGTATGTTGACCAATACCAAACAGATTTATTCTGCAGCCTTTTATGCCCAACTGTCTAGACTAGGATTCGACTTTTGGAAAGACAACATTGAGACAAAAACTGTCTGGGATACAAAACATTGGCAAGTGCAGGGGTTAGAAGCTATGTATAGAGCGTGTATCATCCCTGAGCAAATTATATTTTTGAATGACACCGTCCAACAGATGTCTTGCCTTGAGTTAACCAAGATCAAAGACATGAACAATCCGTCCATACCTGCACCTATACCTGAGAGTGATAACACTTCAGAGGGGGAGGTCGAGGTACATACTATTTTGCTTCACAACAGAACAGATCCAGATTGGAAAAAATGGTGAATCTGGCCCACAGACACAAACAACTGTCAAAATAGATTCCTGAACAAAACACAAGGGTTCAAAATAAATAGGCCAGACCCAAGATATGTTCAAAGACAGCATCCTGGAATAGTAACAACATACAGTGTAGGGATGCTCTGCCTTGATTGGCTACAAAGATCTACACTTAAGGATGTAAAGCAACACTTATCTTTACTTAAAGATGGCGCAGACCTTAGGGAATTCTTGCTAGAACCAAGAAAACCGCGTCAAAAACGGTTTATATATGCCAGTATATTTTCTGCATATAACGAAATATGGAAGATTACGCAAGCAGAGACTGCAGAACGAATACGAGAAATTGATCGTAATAATTTAGAGAAATCTCTCTCTGTAGTTGACAATGGGTTGACAACTCTGTCATCCAGGATATATTCATTGGACAGTATAGTATCTTCTGCCATAGACATCATGGAACAGGACTTGGTCATGCTGCAACATGGTCAGTCGCAACTACGTTCTATCATGCTATTCGGCTGGACATTACAAAACCTTCATTCTGACTATGTGCCTTGGCGTTTAATCAATACCATGTCACTGTTTTCAAAATTCAATCTCACTGATAAACAGATTGAATTAGCACCCAAGGGGAGCAGACTATACAGTGCTGAGCATTGAAAAACTGGAAAGATTGCCATTTACGGTAGCAGAAAAAAACAGCTACTGAATGGATAATACATGGAACAATCACTCTGCCTGTTACAATTTTTCATTTTCAGTATTGCCTAAAACACATACCAGCAGGCACATATGAAAGGTTGGGTAAAGAATACATCAAGACATCCTGGGAATTACCATACAGACACAGATGTTGGAGTGGGGGACATGAAGGGTTTCTTAGCGGTGCAAACTGTGAAAACGCACTAAGCGTTTCTCTCCTTTGTCAGGGTATTAATTTACACGGGACCTCTGATGGTTCCTCTAACAACTTATCTGTCACCTGCAAGGTTCACCAGCTGCTGTGATTGATCCAATTTTTTGACAACTTTCGAATGGGAGTTTCCTTATGTTGAACGATCACAGCTGCTGTGGCATGTTGCCAGGTATACCATATCTAGGAACTGTGTCATCGAAGGTAACTTGCTGCATGCAAGTATTGTTTCCACACACCAAGACAGTCAGGGACTCGACTCTATGGCCTTCACTGAACATCTCTTCTATACGAATTGATACTCTAAGAAGAATGAAAGCCATTCTTTTGCAAAAAACGGTGCCACTGTCCTCGGCCAAAGAAACCTATGATCTACAAGTTGCAAGGACTTCTGCCGAGATACATCCCCATTTGAATACAAACTGTCCTATACATTTCTATGAAATGTTAAGTTGTATCTTAAACATGTCTGATACGAGCGGTATTGTACATCTATTTAAGAACGTGTTTTCAGGACTGTTAGCACCTTTTCAAGCAGTCCTCAAAATATTTCCAAACTTCGTGCACTCTGTGTTTGGCGGACTGCCCCTCCTTTTAGGACTCGTTGCAGGGATACTATTTTGCTCCTTCTGCTATGATATGGCAAGCCAATCACCAGCGCCACTCCAAGCACCATAGAGAGAGCTCTATTGGACATGAGGTGTCGTGAACGCATCGTCCAAATTTTGGGGTTACCTCGTCTACGAGAATTAAATACCACATGGTTTCTGTCATTCAGACCAATCTGGCAAGATTGCATCTTACCTGTTCTACGCTGCCTGCTATGCGGAGAAGAATGCGTGCTAGACATCTGTCTAATACTTCCATCAGTCATGCCAAACAGATGTTGACACTTTGCTTGAACCAGTAACGGCCCATGCTCTGTGTATTCCCCAGCGGCTACCAATTCTGATGGCGGCATTCATTGAGATCTCACAGATGCAAAATGCTGATGCTGAGGTATGAGAGGAAACAACAGGCACGCAGGTAACATCCAATATGAACATTGCTAATGCGAACAATGCTGAAGGCGATGCTTCACATCTATGTGCGGTTAATCTTCTAAACGAGGTAATCCAGCTTTCGCCTACAATGATAGATGATTTTTTGTCTACAGACATAGAAGATTTCATGTTTCTCCAAGCCCTAACATTGACTTTGATTTTGGTACACAGTGTTCTGAGAGACTTTGAATTTGACCTTCATTTTTTACAAAACAAAGAACTTTTTCCTATGATTATTTATTTTTCCAAATGTGTATTTTAGCTTTTTGGCACAAAGTAATCTGCTTATAGTAAAACTATTCATAGAGAACAAGAATTCTTTGAATACTTCCAGAGACAATATATGACCTTGTCCACAAACAACCAGTTTTATGTAATCTGCCATGTAATGGTTTCGGCCCTTTTTCTTCTGTATTTACGAGCCATTTCATAAATGTATATTTTTATGATTCATTCATGTTTGCATTTAAACATTTTGAAACTATTCTATAAATGAATACTTGCTTTAAGCTGTACAGCATCAATGCAATAGTTTTGAAACATTATTTACAATGTGTTTGAAACATGCTTTTAGCACTTCGTGTGTAGATACATTTTTAGATATGTTATCATGTTTAGAATTTAGTAACGTTGTACATAATAAAGTGGAATGGGTGTTGTGTTCGATTTTAGATTCCGTATGAATTTCCCGATTCATGCCCTTATATAGGTACAATTCACATTGCCCTTATATAGGCATAGAAATTCAGTCCTTATTTAGGCATAGCCATGCTACCCAAATACAGGCATGACTACTTACATCCGTTCATCTACGTCACAATGACTTCTTGGAAAACTAAACTCTTAAGCCGTTAGGGACTTCCCCTGGCTTGGATATTGATTTCTCCAAGAACTCATTTATTATGCATGAACATTTATTCCTTAGGGGTTCATTCATGATGTTCATATGCCCGACTCTTACGTCAATACTGGCATTCCTAAACACCTTCAAGGTATAAATATACCTTCACTTGCTATGGCAAAGCACGGTGTGGTTCGGTGCAGTTCAACTAGCTACTTGCATGACGCAGCTCGCTACAGCAAGTGGCGAAGGAAGCCAACTCACCAGCTGACGCACTGACTAGAGCTGTCATCCTCCAGCAGAGAATCCAGCTACAGTGTTTCTGACTCCCCTTGCGGGGTGTTGGGAAATCGAGTCCCGGGAAAGAGATACCAACCTCTCTCATTCTAAGGTATGGAGCTGATTAGAACCTAGAGAAACCTTTGGCAATTCTTGGCAAAACTAAACCTATGCTAAACCAGCACCTGCTTCTTCCCTCATACTAGACCTAGGTTAGGTACACTGGGGTAGGCGTATTTTAGAAGCACCAGTTGAGTATTTTAGCCTGTGTTATTTATGTATGTATTTTTATATATGTCATAGCAACAGACAATGCTATTTCAGTATAATTTTATATTACTGTTTGCGCTGTAAGCATTATTCTTCGCATTCTGTCTAACGATTGTAGCAGTTCATATCTCTTGCATGAGAAAGAAGACTGTTCAATAAACCCTTTTTATTGAAACGCCCGTCTCTCTATTTCTGTGCAACTCTGTAGAAATTAAGCATGCACGATTGACTGAGTGAAATAGTTATCTATTGTTTCCACGACTCTGAAGATATTATTCCGACTCTAAGGGGAAACGAAGTTGCCATGTTTATGCGGTTGTCAGAGACTAATCCCTTCTTGTTTATTCGAGAAAGTTTCTAGTGGCCTCTGAGTTAGCTGGCACACACAATTAAGTTTAATGTACTCGATAGAGACATACTGACCTCAGTTCTATGTCAAATCTATAGTGTATATTATTCCAATGCGCAGAGCCTATTAGGAATATAGGAACTACACTACAGTCTGGTCTCACTCGAAAGGTAGTCAGATCTCACTCGATAGGTAGTCTGATCTCGATAGGTAATCTGATCTCACTCTATAGGTAGTCTGATCTCGATAGGTAGTCTGATCTCACTCGATAGGTAGTCCAATCTCGATAGGTAGTCTGGTCTCAACCGATAGGTAGTCTGATCTCACTCGAAAGGTAGTCTGATCTTACTTGATAGGTAGTCTGTTCTCGATAGGTAGTCTGATCTCACTCGATAGGTATTCTGATCTCGATGGGTAGTCTGATCTCACTGATTGGTAGTCTGATTTCACTCGATAGGTAGTCCGATCTCGATAGGTTGTCTGATCGCTCTCGATAGGTAGTCTGATTTCACTCGATAGGTAGTCTGATGTCAACAGGTAGTCTGTTCTCGATAGGTAGTCTGATCTCACTCGATAGGTAGTCTGATCTCTATAGTTAGTCTGATCTCACTCAATAGGGAGTCTGATCTCGATTAGAGTTTGTTGACTGGAAGCATCTCCAGCTTTCTTAATGAGGCAGGGTACAGCTAATTAAATTGGTTGTTGAGCCCAGATTTAATTACGTGTTTGGCATGCTACTGAAGAAGATATCTCTGATTAATATATAAAGTGTTCTTATTATCAAGAACATTTTTCACTAAAACCAAACACAATGCACTTTGGAAAACTGTGTTTACCTGTGTTTGGCCAAACTAGAACCACATTAGGTCTGACTCCACCTTCAATCTCCATGCAGCCATGATGTGTGTGTATTCAATTCTCTTCTTATCGCACATATCAAAATGTACACAGGTGAAATGCTCTGCCTTGACATGCTGTTCTTGAATAACTCCAGATGAAGCTTTCCTTTCAAATGTAACTGTTCCAGTGGTCTTTCCTGCCTGTCCCTCTGTATGCCTATTTCTTCATAAGCTTGTCTTTGTTTTATATGTATAGGTTCATACTGTCACCTTTGGTCAAAAAGACATTAAATGTTATTTTATTTTCTTCAATATTGTTTCACGTTTTTGTATTGTGGTAGGTTGATCTCTGCAACATTTAGTTCATTTTATGCTGACTGCATGACTTTTTGCTGTGTAGTTTATTATAAAAAGAAGTCCAATTTGGGTGTGAGCGATGAGTTGCTTACCAACTCTGTATGGAGCAGACCCAAGTCAGACTGTCTCTTGCTTCAGACTTGATATATTTTCTCTGTGACTTGATTTTATGTCGGACCAATATTTTACCTTCTGTATTAGACTTTCAGGGCCTCATTTATGAAGTTTTGCCTTAGGGCAGCGCAGCAGGCCTTCCTGCTGAGCTTCCCTACGGCAAAAGAAAAGGGCAGGATTAGGCCGTATCTATAAGATACAGGGCATTCCTGTCCTTTTCCCCTGCACCGGCGCAAAATGGGCTGCTGTGCGCCAACGCAGGCACCTTTGCATCATGGTGCAAGGGAGCCTGCGCTGCAGGGATGATTATTTTTGTGAAGGAAGGGAAACCTTTCTGTACAAAAATAATCCCAAGAGGCTTTTTCCTCTTTCTATGTGTGCTGCAGAATGCAGTACACATAGAAAAACGAGGAGAAATAAAGATATTTCTCCTCGTTGTGCCTCCCTTACACCTCCCCTGGAGAGGCATAAGCTTTTGGCACTGCCTCAAATTTACGATTTCTCGTAAATCTGGGGCAGTTTCAATAGGCCATGGATGTTACTGGGAATACCCCAGCAACACCCATTGCACTCCATTTTAACGCAGAACACTGCGTTAAAGGTAACTTATAATTATCCGGCAGCATTCAGCCACACAAAGTGGCTTAGTGCTATCTAATAAATATCACGCAGGCTTCTGCGCCACGGAACTTCACAAAATGTGACGTTCCGGAAGCACAAGGAGTCTCATAAAATAGGCCCTCATTTTTTTTTTTTAATAAGCCTTCATGTTTTTTAACTTTTACTGGCTTCAAGAAGGTTATTTAATTGACTGTGCTAATTTATTTGCTATCTATCTAATCTCTTTAAGGACACATTGCTTCCTTTGTTCTAGAGGACAACGCTGTCTTCGATATTGCATAGACACTCAATCTAAAATTACCTGATAAGATAGCGTCAACACTACCAGTTACTATTCCACATAAACTGCTACGATCCATTGATGTTGAAATCAAAACATTTGTTTGGGATGGCAACAGCCAGTGACTAAATTGTATGCAGATATCACTTCTGGGGGTCTACGTATAAAGTAATAATGAACAATACTATATTGCCCACCAGCTGTCTAAGTTTTTAAATGTATTTCATTATTAACATTTTAGCATGAGGCTCTGGGCCCTATTACAAGTACGGCAGTCCTAGGACTGCCATACTCATGGTGGCGGTCCAACCACCGCCACCACTTTGGGCCGCCTGCCGTATTTGGAGTGTGGTGGCCGGACCGCCACAGGACTCCTGCCTCTGCCGGGATCCAGGATCCCCATCAGGGCCGGACTGGTAACCAAAACCGGCCGTGGCAAACTGCTCGGCTGGCCCCTTGGGGGGAGGGAGGGGTGCAGCCGAGCTGTTTGCTAAGGGCGGTGTCAGCCGATTTTGTTACAGGTAGCCAATATTGCTGGCCCCCGGTAACAAAAACATCCTTATAGGGACCAAAAACCAGCCGCAACCATAGCAGCCCACCGGGGAAATACCTGGTGCTCGCTACGGCCAGTCCAGCCTTAATCCCATGGCAGTGGCACACAGGAATAGGGCACTAATATGCTGGCTGTGCCTCTGCAGCACCACCGAGCATATTCTGAGTTGCATTTCCACCACCTATTTCATGACAGTAAGCCAGCCATAAAAAGGGCGGCAGAGATGCAAGTAAAGGGGCCACTAGCTGCTTCTGGGCCTGGGGATGCACGCGGAGTGCACTTGTTGTTTTGCCCCCTTGGAATTGCGCCCTTGTTCCTGCATGGTGTGGCATGCATGACATGGTACATGCCACACCGTGCAGTAACGTGCTGCAGGTGCTGTCAGAGCGGCAGCTGTTGTGAGCCTAACACAGGTGCCGCCGTGAGACAGCTGCAGCACTGCCTGCCTGCCCTGGATTCACCACAGAATACGATGGGCCGGCGCACCACAGGGTTGGCGATCCTCCTGCAAGCGCAGCTGTGGCGGCACTGCAAGAGGACTGCCAAACTCCTAATCAGGACCTATGTCTTTAATTATCGGTACTCCAATACACTTTGATGTATTACATTCACATGTACATATCAGAATACGTACTAGCAAAACAATTGTGCATAGCCCCCTGGTAATACCATGTGAATGTTACTCTGTTACATTATGTTTCCAATAAGGTCAAACATTAAAGGAATAAAATGAAACCCACAAGACAAGAAATATTGATAAGCCGCAATTCTTGTATCTTACAGGTACCTATGTGCATACAAAAATATCATTCGGCTAGGTGACAGGAGATTATCATATTTATATGGGGATCCAATCACCAGATATATCTGTAAGTCTATATACAATCCAGGATCTTCTTACCACTTGCGTTGTGCAGCCACCCACTATTTCCCACTCTGGGCATATTTACAAGAACTGATGCATCGGCATTAATGCGTCTTATTTCTTGCACCTGCTCCTAATGCCCTAACAATGCCATGGATGAGCATGTATTTACAATACAGTGCTCTATGGTGCAAGGGTTCATGGATGAGTCAGAAATTCTGACGCATCGTTTGGCGCTAAAGTGACGCATTGCTGGAGTTGGTCGCAAGGCTGACGCAGCTCCAGCAATGCGCCAGAACACAAAGTAGGTGAGTCCCATATTAAAAGCCCTGTGGCAATCCTTACATCTGGTTTGAGAAGGCATGACGAGTTTGGCGCAGTCGTAGAGTGACCGAGTAAAAAGTTTTAAATTTCAATGCGTCAGTTCTACCTGGCTTTTTACGTGGGAACCCCTACCCTGTATACATTATACCTGGCACATGTATGATGTGATGCAGGCCTCTACAAACTGATGCATTGGGTCAATGGATCAGTTTGTACATTTGGAGCAGTGTGGTGCGCTGATTGTGCTGCCGATGCATAAAACAAAATGCCACAGCGGCGGTGCTAGCTCCTTGTAAATATCCCCAAAGCTTTATGATATTAGCTTAACCTGTTTTCTAACATTCACAATTTAGCTTGTAGTCGTTCAATACATTTGTCACATTTCTTGTAGGATCCTACAGTGTGAGTGCCTGCTCTAACAGCTATTTCTGCCTGCGACCATTTTAACAAGTCGCTATGCCAGTCCTGAAGGACGGGACAGTTGAGACTTTCCAGCTCATGGCTTTGCATCTTTTCAACAGAAACATGGTTAAGCTCACAAAACAATAGGTGTGCTCTTTCTGTTTTTTGTGTGGAAGGTTTCACATCGAGTAGGCACTGTAAGGGGTCCTGAGAGAGAAGAGTATTTGGTAAATTCCACCGGAAATCTGAGCACATCCTCCCAGAATAGCATTATGAGTGGACATTGTCACACCATGTGATAAAAAGCTGCCACTAGTCCACCACTTCTGATGCATGCGGTAGAAGCACCCAAGTACATTTGTCCTATACATTTCGGGGTGAGATACATTTGATGAGTGTAATTAACTTCATGTATCATAATCTAGAATCGGTGGGGATGTTTTTAACATAATCGAGGAACTTACCCCATCTGGCAGTCGATAACTCCTGTCCGAGTCTGATTTTTCACCATTCCTTGAGTACCCAAAGGTTTGTGTCTGCCTGCTGCAACAGTATCCTATATTGAATCAAAAATATCGAGTTGCACAAATATCGAGTTGCAAATATCATGGGTCAGAAATATCGACAACAAGAATATTGTGGTAAAGAATATCGACTTAACACCTTGGCTGCGGAGCAAATTCCACTGTGGTGCTGAACATTCCAATCGCGGGCATGGCTGGGACAGCCCCTGGCCATCCTGTGCACACACCCACCATGACTCATGATGACCGGGGTCCGTCATGAGCATGGAAGGGGTTAAGGTAAGTAATATTGGTTTTAAAAATATTGAAGTGTTTAATATCGTTTGCAAAAATATAGTTGTTAAAAATATTGGGGCATATTACCAAGGGGGGCGATAGGCAATTATCGCAGATTTAGCGGCCGTTTTCGTCCACTAAGCGGCGATAATTCAATCGCTCTATTAGCAAGCTGTCGCTAACTGATGTTAGCGACAGCTTTGAGGCGATAGCGGGCGGTTTGGGGCCCGCTTTGCATGTCAGCGATGTTTATCGCTAATGACATGCAAAGTGGGCGTACCCAACCTGTTAGCGACTGAAAGCAGTCACTAACGTCGCTATCGCCTATTAGCAAGGCAGGCGTAGCGATGGAAATATTCCCGCTAGCGCCAAAAACTAACGCCTGCTCAGACCAGTTCTTAGCCATGTTATCAAATGGGAGGTGGATAACATGGCTAAGAGCATTTCATCGCTAATGCGTGAATATCGCTGTATTCTCAGCGATATTCACGCATTTCGTCGCTATCGCTGGATATTTTAGCACATTGGAGAAAAACTTTGCTAATAGCATGTTTTCTCCGCTAACATATCCAGCGATAGGCAGCGATAAAAAAATCGTCGCTAAGCCTATTTAACGATAAATATTGCTACTTGTTGGTAATATGCCCCATTGTTTGTTTATTAATGGTATGTATTTTAGCATATGTTTTATATGTATGTGTAGTGGAACCTTGTGACTGTAAAAGAAAGAAGTGGAGCAAAAGAAAAAAATAGTGGAAGTAGTTTTGAATGAAAAGAAAAATGTGTGCAGCACAGACATTCGCTTTGACACCGCCTATACCATTTTTAACAGAGCCAGGTGAACCAAAAATAAGATGGCAAGAGTGGAAGGTATATTTTAAAAATTACATGTTCACCATAAAAAATGAGGAAATGACACCGGAAATTAAGAAAGGAATACTACTGCATTCCTTGGGACCAGAAGGTATTAGACAATATGAGAGGATGCAGAAAAAAGAGAGAAGTGATGAAGAAACAGATGTATATGAAAATGCTTTGGATGACTTAGAGAGGTACTATGCGCCAACTGTATGTGTGGCAATTGATAGATACAAGTTTTTCAGAAGAAAGCAAGAACAGGATGAAAAAATTGATGACTATTTAGGAGTTCTGAAAATAATGGCGGAGAAATGCCGATTTGGACAGATTGAGGAAGAGTTAATAAGAGATCAGATTATTATGCTAACAAATAATAAGAGAGTTCAAGAAAGATTATGGACAATGGGAGATGGAACACTCAACAAAGTGTTAGCCGTGGTGAGGAAAGCTGAAGTATCGGTCAGATGTGCGAAAGCAGCCATAGATGATGAGAAGGGAAAAAAAAAGGAAGAGGTGTGTGTTGTAAGGAAAACGACAAGGACGAGCAGTGTTGGTGCAGATAAGAGAGACGAATTCAATGAGAGGAAGTCGGAGAAGAAGTATTTTCAAGGCGCGAAGGATGAATACAAAAGAGAAGGTGGATCCAATTTGGCATGCTATAGATGTGGGAGTTATGCACATTTGGCGAACAGTCAAGCATGCAGGGCAAGAGATCAGAAGTGTACAGTTTGTGGATTGGTTGGTCACTTTGCTAGAGTTTGTTATAGAAGGGAGAAGTCTACAAGAATAAAATATGTAACAGAGGCAGAAGACGAGGGGAGGAAGCAGGATGAAGAAGACGATTCGGATGATGACGTTTTCATTATAAAGGATTTTATCTTGGAAGTGAAGAGTAATGGAAGGAGCAAACCAAAGTGTGAAATTGTGGTGGCAGGAGTGACCGTGACATTGGTGGCTGATTCAGGATCGCCTTATACTATTGTCAATTTGGATATGTGGAAGGAAAAGTTTGAGAAAGAAATTGGCTTGGATTTAATGGAAAGTGACATCAATCCGAGAGGATTCACTGGGAAGAAAATTCCTATTCTTGGGTGTAGGGATGTCATTTTTGTGTTTAAGGGGAGAGTGGCTGAAGGAAGGATGTATGTGGCAGAGTATGGGCCAAGCGTCTTAGGATGGAAAGATCAAGCCAGTTTGAACATAATTCTCAATCCTAATGCTAAAGAGCAGGTTATGGTACTGGAAGAAGATGATGAGTTTAGTAAAAAAATCAAAGGAGAGTACAGTGATGTGTTTTCAGATAAAATTGGTGTACTTAAGGGGTTCAAGTTTGGGATAAAGTTGAAAGTAGAGTCAGAAGATGACGATGTAAAAAGTAAGGGTGGCAGCAAACCAAGATGGGAAATGGATGTTGCAGGAGTAAGGGTGATGTTGGTGGCAGATTCGGGGTCACCTTACACTATGGTGAATATGGATATGTGGAAAGGGAAATTTGAGAGGAAAATTGGTGGGAAGTTAATGAGGAGCGACATTGATCAAAGGAGTTATACGGGTGAGGGAATTTCTGTTGTGGGGTATAGAGATGTGAGATTTGAGTTTAAGGGAGGTGTGGTGAAGGGGAGGATGTATGTTACAGAGCAAGGTCCTTGTGTTTTAGGTTGGAAGGATCTAGCAAGTTTTGATATGATATTAAATCCAAACACAAGAGTACAGGTTTGGGTTTTGGATGTTGATGTAAGTGATGAGATGAGGAATGAGATTACAAGTGAGCTTAGTGATGTAAGTGATGAGATGAGGAATGAGGTTACGTGTGAGTTTAGTGATGTTTTTCCGGGAAAGGTTGGTGCACTGGAAGAATTTAGACACGAAATTGAGTTGGAGGAAAATGCTGTGGCAGTGAATTTTAAAGTGAGAGATGTTCTGTTTGCAGTAAGGAGTGAGTTGGAGGTAGAGTTAAGGAGAACAGAAATGTGTGGTATGATTGAAAGGATAGAGTCTTTAATGTGTATGTCTCGGATTGTTGTGACAAGGACATCCTTCTTGGATTTGAGTGAGTATTACTTCAAGGTTGTCAGGAACTTTTCGGAGGAGTCAGGTGATGTAAGACAACTATTGACACAGAGAAGTAAATTTGAGGAAAGTGACAAGTGTTGGGAGAGTTTTGGTGTTCTAAAAAAGGAGGTGTGCAGTGCTATGTCATTCAAGGGGGTTGGTCTGGATTTAAGAAATGTTTTAATGGTGGATGCCAGCGGAAAAGGTGAAGTTTTGACTCAAGAAGAGGGGAATGGAAAGGAGATCGTAATCACAGTGTTGTATGTTTTTTGTATACAAATTGTTTGTATTTTTATTATATGTGTTACATTTTTAGTAGTTATTGTTATTATTTTTTATTTTGCGTCTTTAGTTCTGTAGTGAGTTGTGGTTTTATAGGGGAATAGGGGGGGAAGTAATTTAATTATATTAAATATATTGATTAATTTTTAATTTATTAAAGTTTGTTTAATTGGTATGTGATAGTGTTAAATGTGTAAAGTAATTTATTATAAATTATTTAATATTTGGTCGTTAATTAGGGGAGAGGTGTGGCACCGTGGCCAGGGCGGCTGACGCTGGAATCTGGGGATCACTGTTCGATCCCCGGAGCCGGCGACAGATTAGCCCAGCACCATGCGACTATGGGCAATAGCTTGCTTAATCATCCCGACGGCCCCCAGCGCCTAGAGTCCCTTACGGGTGATTGTTCGCACTTTACAAATGTGGATTATTATTATTATTATTATTATTATTATTATTATTATTACTTTTAATGAATTAATTATGGTAATTGTGTAATTAATTTTAGGTGTGCGTTGTGGTGTTTATAGGTGTTAAAGGTGGGAAGTAATTTATGTTTAATTGATGAATTAATAATTCAATGTTAACTAATTTTAATTAATTAATTGGTAATTAATTTTGGTTAAAGGGTGGGAAGTAATTTGTGTTTAATTGTTTCATATATAGTTGTTAATTAATGTTAATTATTTGTATTTTGGGTAATTGTTTATTTTTTGTCTGTTGTTTTTACTTTTAAAGGGATAAAGGGTGCGTATTAAATACATTTTAATTACGTTAATATTCGTTATTAATAGTAATAGTTCTTAATTTATAAATATGTTTTAATTGTGTTTTATTATTTTAGAGTTTAATTTAAGTGTGTGTTGTGAATATCATAGTGTTAAAGTGTGTGTAGTCAATTCATGTTTATTATTTCTATTTATTAATAATATTTTTCACATTGATTATTAATTATGTCACTTTTGGGAACAAAAACTATTAAAAATGTTGAAGTGTTTTGTTATTTGTGTGGTGCTATAGGGTAGGAAACACATAAATACATGTATGTATTAATTAATGTATTTGTAAATATTTTCTAGTTTTAAATATGTTTATTTTATAAATGTATTTATTTTATATTACATATTATTTGTAGGTTTGTTATATGTCATTAGCATTATAATATTTTTTCTTAATATATATTTGATATATTTGATTTTTCATTTCAATTATTTTTTTTTTTTATGATTTTTTATAATTTGAATTTTTTTTTATTTTAGTTTTAACTGTTTCAGTGTGAATAGCAATTTTTGTCTCTTCGCTATCCAACACTTTACCTAATGTTGCACTCACTGGAGTGGGAATAGTTATTTTTACCTCTCCGCTATCCAGCCCTTTCCGTACAGATGCGTTCACTGGACATTGAATAGTAATTTTTACCCCTTCGCTATTCAACACTTTCTCTACTGTTGCACTCACTGGAGTGGGAATAGTTATTTTTACCCTTCCGCTATCCAACACTTTCCCTTCTGTTCCACTCACTGGAGTTGGAATAGTAAATTTAATTATTCCGCTATCCAACACCTTCTCTAATTTTGCACTGATTGTACTGGGAAATGTAAGTTTAAATATTTTTTAATAGTTTAATGTTTTAATTTATTATATTTTAAATTATTGATCTATATATATTTTAATTGTATATAATTTTAACATTTTGAAATAAATTAAAGATAATAGCTTATTAATTATTTCAAAGTAAATATATATATGTAAAATTATTACGTTTGTGTTTATCTTCTTTAAATTACGTTTATTTGTTATATTTTGTGAAAATGTATATTAAATGTACTTAATTTTGTTAGAATTAATATTAATATTTATATATATATATATATATTTAAATTGATATTTTTTACAACTATATTTTTTACATCAATATTTTTGATTCAATATTTTTGTACTTACCTGTTTAGGTATGGGGTCGATATTTTTGTAGTCTTTTTTTTATATATATTTTGAACATCGATATTTATGTCATCGATATTCTATCAGTGAACCACGAGGGCAAGGTAAATTGTTTTATTTCTTTGTTTACTTACTTTACTTGTGGCCGTGATATGTCTGACTCCACTACCCCCCACCCTGCCCCTGCCCCACCTCACCACCCCACAGCACTCCCACTGCGAGCCCATGTCAAACCTAAACCCTAAATATACCCTTTTCATCCAGTAGCCCAGACCCACCCTTAACCCTAAAAATACCCTTGTCAACCAAAAACTCATACCCACATTAAACCCTAAAAAGACTATTGCAACCCAAAACCGATACCCACCCTAAATCCTAAAATTCCCATACCTACCCTAAACCCTTGAAATACCTTTGCCACCAAAAAGCCCATAGCGAACCTAAACCCTGAAAAAATACCCTTGCCATCCAGAAACCCAAACCCTAAAAATTCTCTGGCTAGCTAAAAACTCACACCCACCCTAAACCCTAAAAAGTATCTTCCCAGCCAAGATCCGCCCTAGGCCTTAAAAAACCCACAATCACCCTAACACCCAAAAATACACTTGCCAACCAAAAACCCACACCACCCTAAACATTAAAAATACCCTTGCCACCCAACAACCGATGCCCAACGTCGCTTTCTTTGTACTTTGTACTTCTAAAATTGAATATACATTCTTTGTGTCTAGTTTAATTTACCTAGTGTTTCACATTTTTACCTGCTAACTGAAGTAACAGAGCTTCTACCTTTTGTATTGTACCGTCCCCGGCCCGCCGCAGCGGTGTGCTGTGTTTGAGCAGAGGGACATGGTACGCGGTACAGTCAGCTACTCTTCTGGTCTCTGGGAGGTTAGCAGTTCAGCTGTCACCCATTTCTTTCGCCTACTCCCAGCACCTTAAAAACAGGCATGCAGAATGGACGCATGCCAAAGGCGCGCCAAAGGCAAGCCCGTCTGCGCCCATCCAAGCTGGACCCTCGCCTGCCGCCAGCCGTGCTGCCCGTTTCATTTCACAGCCTTCTCCTTCCATCTGCCTACTCTTGGCAAGCGCAACATTAATGGACCCAATCAGATATACTAGTAAGCAACTTCATTCTCTGAATAACTGTTCTTTCCATGAACTTAACACCATCCTCCCTTACGATAACGTACCCCCATCCTAATAAATCAATCAAAGCAAGTTTTAAATGATGATAAGTTTAACCCTTCAAATATAATAGGGCTATATTGTAACGCTCGGTCTATCTCTAAACATCCCTTAGACTTCGAGAAGCCAGATATTTTTTTCATAACTGAGACTTGGTTCTAAGAGTCATCAACAATTGATATTTCCTTAGCTTTTCCACCAGACTATCAACTGAGTAGAGTGGATAGGAAGGATAAGAGAGATGGAGGGTAGAAATCTGTATATTTAAAATAAACAATCTATCTAAGGAATCCTGAAAAGGGGCCTTGCTGTATCGCCCCCAGGCAGCAAGACCCAATTTAGCAGCCGCCTTATGGAGATAATTGCTCCCCACGTACTAACAAGCAATAACTTTCTTCTGTTGGGTGACTTTAACTATCATATTGATCTTCCCTCTGACCCGCATATAGACAATCTTATTTCTAGTATTAGTACCTAAGGGCTCACCCAAATAGTAAATGGTCCTCCCCATATAGCTGGTCATACACTAGACCTCTTAAATTCACAGAACATAATGGCTGACTCACCCCTACCTGCCCTGTGGACTGATGATTACCTGCTTGAATTCAATATCTCAATCCCATCCTTATGCCATACAAATCTTATAGCAGAACAAATATGGCGTAGACCGTGGAAAAATATTGAAATGCCATCTTTTTCTGCACATTTTGTCACTCCCCTGATGTCTAACATTAACACTCCTAATGATATAGCCATTTCTTTGGATGCTGCAATCTGTCAAGCATTGGACAAAATTGCTCCTAAGAAAAGAGTAAGAGGTTTACACATATCCTCTCCCTGGTTTACTCCAGCCTTAAAAATTGGTAAACTAATATCCAGAAAGGCTGAGCGCAAATGGAGACATACAAAAAGCCCCACTAACGGTAATGATTACAAACTCTTACGTAGACAGTACTTAGCCCATATTAAATTGGCAAAACAATTATATCTAGGCGAAATAATAAATAAAGCATCTACCTCTCAAAAAGAGTTATGCAAGATTCTTAATGAATTTACACATCCTGCCTCTATGTAGCCTTCATTGGTTTGTTCTCAGTAGTGGGTCGATTCTCTATCCACTTTTTTTGTAGAGAAAATTGACAGAATATATAGTCAATTCCCGCATGACCCTGTCTGACTGTACACTCAGAGAACAGAAGTCAATTGCTCTCTGGCGGCTTCTACCCTAAAACTATTCTCTGAATCTTCTCCAGAAGAAGTTTCTTTGGCACTTAAAAAGGTAAAATCAGGCTCCCCCTCTGATATAGTGTCCTCTCAGGTTATACTAAAAATTAGCGCAGCTATCATTCCATGTCTAACGAGGCTCTTTAACCTCTCACTACTACACTCGCAGGTTCCCACAGGGTGGAAGGAGGTCATAGTTAGACCTATCCTAAATAAACCTAAATCTGACCCTGAACAATTGAACAACTATCAACCTATATCTCTTCTCCCCCTGCTTGGTAAAATCCAAGAGTCCCTGATAAATGGTCAACTAATTAAACACCTTGAGAAAAACAAAGTGCTGGATCCTTCTCAGTCAGGGTTCCGAGCATTTCATAGTACTGAAACAGCTCTACTTGAAGTGGTGGATAGCATTAGACTTCCTTGGACGATCGGAGGTCGGCCATCTTAGTCCTGTTAGATTTGTCGGCTGCCTTCAACACCATCTCCCATTGCATTCTTCTGGATTGTTCGAGAGAAGCCGGTGTTGAGGGCTCCGCATTAGCCTGGTTTAGGAGTTATCTGCGTGATCGCACCTCTTGAGTACCAATTGGTGCCTTCACCTCCAAGAGCCAACCCATAAATAAAGGCGTTCCACTGGGATCCATCCTGAGCCCAACGCTCTTTAATTTATATGTATCTCCCTTGGCCAAAATCACCAAGGACCACAGTTTCGACCCATTGTCGTATGCTGATGATACACAGTTATTAATTACTCTTGGCCCAGACGTCCGAAGTACCAAATGCAGATTTGGAAAATGTATGCTGGACATAAACAACTGGATGTTAGCTAACAACCTCCAGCTAAACAGCAATAAAACAGAAGTTGTTCTCTTTGGTAAAGCGCAGACGCTGTGCACAAACGACTGGTGTCCTCCCACCTTAGGTACCTGTCCCATCCCGAAAGAATCAGCCTGTGATCTCGGTATATTGATTGACAATCAACTCTCTATGTGGGATCTTGTCAACCATATAAAACGTACTTGCTACGGGTTAAAGCACGCCCTTTGAAAAATCTTTAAATGGGTTCCTTTGCCATCCCGTTTGCCACTGGGCCAGGATCTGATTATTAGCCGCCTGGATTATGGTAATGCCTTGATGGCTTCCATAAACATTGATCTCCTTAATAAGCTCCAGGTTCTGCAAAATACAGCAGCAGACTGGTTTTAAATCTTCCAGTCCACTTTCCCTCTGATCCTAATCTGAGGTTGCTTCATTGGCTACCTATTAAGAAGTGAATAGACTTCAAAATCTGCTGTCTGGTCCATAAAACACTAAAAGGACAAGGCCCCCAGTATCTGGCAACAAAACTACAGAAGCACCAGCCTTTCAGGACACTCCGCTCTACAAGTAAACACTTACTCATAGTTCCGAAGGTCCGATCAGCTAGACATGGTAGTAAATCTTTTCCAAAATTGGCCCCACCATCTGGAACTCTTTGCCTATACATCTACGAACTGAGACTGAACATACAAAGTTTCAAAAATCTCTCAAGACCTGGCTATTCTAAATCTCTTTTGTTCCTAGCCATCTTTTCTGTCTATGCCAGAGTCTCAGCAAATCGCTATGAGACCTACGGGTGATGTATGCGCTCTACATGAATCAGTACATAGACATAGACAAAAATTCTAAAATTCCCTTGCAGCCAAAAACCTGTACCTACCCTAAACTCTTAAAATACCTTTGCCGCCCACAAGCCCTTACCAAACCTAAACCCTAAAAACACCCTTGCCACCCAGAACCCCAAACCCACCCTAAACCCTAAAAATACCATTCCCAGCCAAAATCTCACACCCATCCTAGTCCTTAAAGATACCATTGTCAGCCAAAAACCCATAGCCACCCTAATCCATAAAAATTCCATTCCCATCCACAAACCCACACCCACCCTAAACCCTAAAAATACCCTTGCAACTCAAAAACCCATACCCACCACAAAAACTAGAATTCCCCTTGGAGCCAAAAACATATACCTAACCTAAACCATTAAAATTCCTTTGTCACCTAGAAGTTCATGTCTGAATGTGAGAATGGCTATATTGGTAAATATGTGCTTGTGTCAATGACTGTATACGTGACTGAGTATGTGTTAGTATCTGATTGAGTAAGTGAGTGAGACTTTGGATTGCATGGGTGAGTAAGTGGCTGTGTGATTGATTGTATGGGTGAGTGAGTAGGTGTGTGAGTAGCTCTATGGTCGACTGACTCAGTGTATGAGTGACTGGATGGGTGTATGAGTGGATATGTCAGTGGCTGTATTAATGAGGGAGTGTGTATATGAATGGGTGTATAGGTGAATGAGTGGATTTGTGTGTGTTGAGCTATAAATCAGCGAGTGGCTGTGTAAGTACTGGTATGGGTGGATGATTGGATTTGAAAATGCTAGTGTGGAAGTTGGGGTGGTTGTATGAAAGGTTATATGGGGTGTGAGTCGGTTTGTCAGAGATTCTGTGGATGATTTCATCTGTGATGTCATCAGTGGCATCATTTGAGATGTCACAAGTGATGTTACTGACTATGTCATGAGTGATGTAATAAGTGAGGCCACAAGCAGTGCATTGCAGGGGCGGGAGTGATAGTTACCTCAGCAAGCGAGTTGATGATTTATTTTTATTTATCTTTATTTTTAGGAAGGGGACTGCCTGGACCCCATTCTCTGGACTGTTTGGGGCCCCTGAGACCCCATCCCCCATGTCCTGCCTCTTTAAAAAATATCTATATAAAAAAAGGGAGGGGGTAGTAAATCTTTTCCAAAGTTGGCCCCACCATCTGGAACTCTTTGCCTATACATCTACGAACTGAGACTGAACATACAAAGTTTCAAAAATCTCTCAAGACCTGGCTATTCTAAATCTCTTTTGTTCCTAGCCATCTTTTCTGTCTATGCCAGAGTCTCAGCAAATCGCTATGAGACCTACGGGTGATGTATGCGCTCTACATGAATCAGTACATAGACATAGACAAAAATTCTAAAATTCCCTTGCAGCCAAAAACCTGTACCTACCCTAAACTCTTAAAATACCTTTGCCGCCCACAAGCCCTTACCAAACCTAAACCCTAAAAACACCCTTGCCACCCAGAACCCCAAACCCACCCTAAACCCTAAAAATACCATTCCCAGCCAAAATCTCACACCCATCCTAGTCCTTAAAGATACCATTGTCAGCCAAAAACCCATAGCCACCCTAATCCATAAAAATTCCATTCCCATCCACAAACCCACACCCACCCTAAACCCTAAAAATACCCTTGCAACTCAAAAACCCATACCCACCACAAAAACTAGAATTCCCCTTGGAGCCAAAAACATATACCTAACCTAAACCATTAAAATTCCTTTGTCACCTAGAAGTTCATGTCTGAATGTGAGAATGGCTATATTGGTGAATATGTGCTTGTGTCAATGACTGTATAGGTGACTGAGTATGTGTTAGTATCTGATTGAGTAAGTGAGTGAGACTTTGGATTGTATGGGTGAGTAAGTGGCTGTGTGATTGATTGTATGGGTGAGTGAGTAGGTGTGTGAGTAGCTCTATGGTCGACTGACTCAGTGTATGAGTGACTGGATGGGTGTATGAGTGGATATGTCAGTGGCTGTATTAATGAGTGAGTGTGTATATGAATGAGTGTATAGGTGAATGAGTGGATTTGTGTATGTTGAGCTATAAAACAGTGAGTGGCTGTGTAAGTACTGGTATGGGTGGATGATTGGATTTGAAAATGCTAGTGTGGAAGTTGAGGTGGTTGTATGAAAGGTTATATGGGGTGTGAGTCGGTTTGTCAGAGATTCTGAGGATGATTTCATCTGTGATGTCATCAGTGGCATCATTTGAGATGTCACAAGTGATGTCACTGACTATGTCATGAGTGATGTAATAAATGAGGCCACAAGCAGTGCATTGTAGGGGCGGGAGTGATAGTTACCTCAGCAAGCGAGTTGATGATTTCTTTTTATTTATCTTTATTTTTAGGAAGGGGACTGCCTGGACCCCATTCTCTGGACTGTTTGGGGCCCCAGAGACCCCATCCCCCATGTCCTGCCTCTTTAAAAAATATCTATATAAAAAAAGGGTGGGGGCTGTTGTGTTTTATCTAGGACCCTAATTAAATATTTCATATTTAGTAATAACCAATGCAAACCAAATGCGGCAAGGCTACTTCCTTAGACTCCTAGAAAGCACAACGAGTTCTTACAACATACCAAACCTCCAGCAACCTGGGAATTCCCTGTGCTTTGGTTTTGATTTCTCTTAGAACTCCTGCAAGCACTGAAAGAACGGTCAGTTCTTAGTGACATCTTTAATTGACGTCTTATGTCCAACCTTACGTCAAACACGGCACCTTCCAGGTATAAATATACCAGCGTTTGCCTTAAGCAACACACGGTGGTGTGGAGCAGAGCGGCTATCTACTTATCCGAAGCCCAGCTGATGCGAGTGCCGGAGAAAGCCGTCCCTCATTTGACGCACTGAGAAAGACGCTGTCTTTTTCTCCTGCCGAGAAAATCCAGCTCCGGTGTTTCCAGTCACCCTCGCGGGTTACTGGGAGATCGAGTCCTGAGAGCGAGATACAAGACCTGCTCCATTCTAAAAACCAAGGTACGGAGCTGATTAGATCCTTAGAGAATTCTTGGGTCCGATACTTGGCAAAAACTAACTTAACTTAAACTGCAGCCTTTCTACTCCTTCCCACGTACTAGGTTTAGGTTAGTTACACCGGGGTAGGCGTATTTAGAAGCACCAGTTGAGTACGTTTAGTCAAGCTTTTATCTTTGTATGTAACTGTATATATTTTATACCTTTTAAGTATCACATGGCTCAGAAACCATATCAATGCTTTTACAGTATTATTTCGTAATACTCCTTTTACTGTACGCACTTTACTTTATAACAAGTATTGCAATCACAGCAATTCATTTCTCTTGCATGAGAAAGAAGACTGTTCAATAAATAACACCTTTTTATTGAAAACGCCCGTCTCTCTATTTCTCTGCACTCTGGTGAAACTAAGTATGCACAACTGACTGAGTGAAATAGCTATCTATTGTTTTCACACGACTCTGGAGATATACTCCTTATTCTAGGGGAGCAAATTTGTCATGTTAATGCAGTTGTCAGAAGCTGAATCCCTTCTTGTCTAATCAAGGAAGTTCAGTCCTCCCTGTTCATTCGAGAAAATTTCTAGTGACCTCTGAGCTAGCTGGCAAACCTTAATTAAGTCTAACATATTCAATAGAGACCTAGTCAACCTCAGTCCTACGTCTAAACTATTGTTTATGTTATTCCAATGCGCAGAGCCTATTGGGAAAATAGGAAAAACACTACAGGGCGGCACAGCCTCCCTCTCTCTGGCCGATTTCCTTGGGGGTCAACTACCACGTCTGTTACCCACAGTAAGTCCCACAAAGTGGCCACGTCCCCCTTTGTCCACCACTCTGCAAACGTGCCTCCTGGCACACTACTGGTTGGGGGATGAAGTCCGCTTTTCTCCTGAGGGACTTTGGAGCCCAAGAAGCCCTCCTGTAAGTCCTACGCAGCAGAATTCCTGAGTGCTGGTCGGAGGCCCAGCCCCCTTTCTCCACCCCTCGCCAAATGCGACTGCTAGTTAAAGAAGCATTTGCAATGCAATAGATCTCGCATTTGCGAAAGTTAGAGCTATTGGCTTTGTAAATATAAACTTTTTTACTAATGTTTTTTGGAGTGGAGTGGATGTATGTTGTATGTAGTGGAATTATGTGGTATATTGTGCAGTAAAATTATGTGGATAGAAAGTATGGGGCATTTCATGTATAGGAATATGTAGAGTGGGATTATGTGTTATGGAGAGTCATTATATGGTATGGTAGTCTGTGTTGTGGAGTGGTAACCTCATGTTTAGTCTTCCTCATTTCCATAGAACCTAAACTATAAACTCAATGAGACACAAAAAAAGAAGCAACCACTGAGTAGACCTTCTGGACCTAGTCAGAGGTATGAGCAAGGCCACTGGAATTATGCGACTGTTCAGCTGCACTGATTTTCGCATAATTATACATTTTCTGCATTTGCCACATAATCCATCATCTGTCGCATAATCTGCAGATTTGAACAAAATAAACCTTGCTTCTAGCTCAAACGGCTCGAACATTACCAAAAATGCAGCAACACGTGTTAATGTGTGGTGGAAGGTCCGTTGCAAAGCTGGAATGGTCAACTGTTACTTATTGCTAAATGTGGGTGTTAATTTGGTACTAATGGTGCGCAAACCACTCTTGCTTCTTTCTGCGCCTCGCTTACCTGTTTCTGGATTTCTCTTGCATCTTTCTGCAACTTTATTCCCCTTTCTGCACTAGTCTTGCCTCTTTCTGCACTTCTCTTGCTTACTGCACCTTTCTTCCTCTTTCTGCACTTCTCTTGCTGCTTTCTGCACCTCACTCTCTTCTGTCTGCAACTCACTTTCTTCTTTCTGCACCCCTCTTGCCTCTTTCTGCACCTCACTCTCTTCTTTCTGCACCTCTCTTGCTTCTTACCGCCTGCTTATCATCAATGGAGATTATCACCTGGGTATCATCATATGTTAAAAATGGTTGGCGAAAGGAGAGAAATTTGGATGGTGCTTTAAAATTGGATACACAGGTTGCAACTGAACTATCTCTGGAGCATAACATTGTAATTCATTAGTTGTTTAAGCCTCCTTTAGCTGTTAGAAAGTTTCAAAATTGCCTATGGGGGTCATTTGGGTATCTTTAGTACCTGTAAGATCGGCAGGCAGCATTACTAGTTGCATACCCTGGATACCCACAGTGCCAAATATATTGATGTTTTCCCAATTGCTTATTATCTTATAAACAATGGGAGACATCTGAGAGTCCATTATATCCTGCCTCACTCCCATTTGAGGCCAGGCAAAAATTGGCTGTATGTTTTGCAGGATTTTCCACAATCTATCATTGAACATGAAATATTTAAAGTATATTTGGTGGTTTGGATAGATTCTTTTTCCAAAATGATAATTTTTTTGTTTGTGGAATCTCCACATACAGAGTTTGTTACGAATCGTCTCACCGATGTCTTTTCATTAGAGAGACCACCAAAGGAAATAGTTACGGATGATGGTCCACATTTTACATGAATTAATTTGTAAAGAACCAATGGCCAGATGTACAAAGCAAATTTTCATTTGCTAATGGCCTGATTTACAAAATTGGGCCATTTGTGAACAGAAAATGCTTTTTTACATGTGCCATGCCTCAAGCCCTATTTGCAATTTGGTAACCTATTACCAAGTCGCAAATAGGGCTGTGATTCGGCATTGGAAAAGGGTGTGTTTATGGCGTCTCTTCCTAGTACCGACTCACAGTGGTATGTGCAAATGTTTTGCGATTGAAATGCAGTCGCCTACCATTCACATTTTACCACTAACTCTGAGTTGGTGACAACCCATTCACAAATTGGAAGGGGTCCCAAGGGACCCCTTAGCCTTTGTGAATGTTGGTGACAAAACATTTTGAGAGAAGACAGTAGACCCATGGACTACTGCCTATTCTTCCATAGCCCTTATTGCAACAATTTCTGTATTAATCATCAAGAAACCTCAAGCCATATCTGTAGAAAGACGATCAACGATTGTTGACAATTTGCAAATTTTACATGAATTTAGGATGACTCCTACTGAGGGTATCAATGAACTAAATATATCACCTACACTTTCAAAAAAACTAGCTTATTCTTCTTCCATTGATTCTGTCTACATGGTAAATTTTTGGAAATACTATTCCAAAGTAACAGCTACCATACCACCTTGCGGGTTACCTATAGTAGGCATTATTTTATTTCTGCACACATAATAAACTCCTGGAAATACAGGATCAGTTTCCCGTTTTAGTCAACATCCCCCAAAAATTACGAAGTTGTATTCACATTCACTGGAACCAATGAAAATGTTATTATAATCTGTCCTTAACCTATGGAGGAAGAATTTCCCCTTTTCACAAAGTCTAGGAACATCGCAGCACGAGCCTCGCCCTTTGCATAAATTCCCTCTTTCTCAACCCATGGAGGTACATAGGATTTCTGTTCAGCAGCCTTCTTTATGAAATCCTGTCTCCTTTCTTCTACTAAATTCAAAAACTCCTTTTCTTCTTCATGTAATATATGTTAGGTTATCTCTATGTGCCTGTGCTATATTTTTGGAACTCATTGTTAAGAAAAGATCACCCATAAACTGTGCATCCTTACTACTAAGTACTGGATTCATATTCTTTCGATTAGGTAGTTCTTAAAACACTACATCTGAGTTTGAATAAAAATACTGAAGCTTCCCGGTTACATAAAATAAACTTGATAGAACGTAACATGACACACCATATTTTAAAGGTATATGGAGATAGGTTACCCCTTCTGATACGGATGATGGTAATTTCATACAGACATAACAATCACTAATCTCCATCGTATTAACATACTGAAATAACAATTTAGTAAACACATTTAAGGACAAATCATTGTCTTATTCATTATGATGATAGTTTATCTCATCTTCTACCCCCTTTTCTATTTTAGTTTCCTTTATTCTATCTACGTTCTCAATTGTAGTTGCATTATTCTTGTTACTTGATTCCATTAACAAAGGTACTCCTACTGTTAAAAATAACCACACTAATACTACTAGTAAAATACTACATAAGCAAAATCTTAAACACTTTCATTTTATACTTCGTTTTGGTTGTTCAGTGACTTCAACTTCTGCCATTTTCAGTCTGAGAAAATGTATTTTCTCTTTTTCTTTCTTTATTCAAAATTCAGTCTTTTATTTCTGAGGTGGTCTTAATCTGTTATCATCAATCTGTGCAAGATGAACTTTCTCTGATTCTTCTTGTAAATCTAGATTTCATATCCTTCTAGAATTACATAGGTCCACTCAGGGGCCTTGTATTTTCTGTTCAGAATCCTCAATCGTGGACTTATTCAAGTGAATTTTGCTATTGGCTGTTTGGATCTAGTTTGACTTGAAACTTCCTTTACTTGTTCTGGTTGCTTCTCTGACTTTCTTAAGTAATATCTTAATCTTTTCACTGCACCTGGCCAGTTATCACCTTTTCTAACACTTTTGACCTGAACTGCACGTTCGCCTTCCTTATTGTTTTCTACAGTTCTTTTATTTTCACTTTGTCTGGGCACAATCTGTTCTTAGTCTTCTTCCCTTTCTAATTGTCTTTGTTCTGTATTTTTTGTATTAGTTTCTTCTTCTTCCTGTATCTGTTTGGGTATTATTGTTGTTTGTCCTGCTTCTGCCTAAACCTGTTCTTCTAGATCTATCTGGTCCTGTCCAGGTCTTATTTCAATTTGCTCTTCTTCTGCCTAAGCTTGTTCTTCTTCTTCTATCTTACCCTGTTCAGGTTTCTCAATAGCTTTGTTTACTGCTGCCAGAGTATGTTCTTCTTTCCCTGTATTTTCCTCTCTACCTGCCTGTCTTTCTAATTTATTTGTTCTTCTTGTTTTGATAACAGCTTCAGGTATTTCAATCACTGGTATCCACTCTTCCTGACTTGTACTTGGCTGTTCGTCATATAGTTGTCTTTCAGAATCTATCACTCTAGATTCTTCGATTTCACAACTTTCAATTTCTGACGTCGCAGCTTGTTGAGTCAGGGGTTGCTCTTGTTGTTCAGATGGGCTTGGAACTCTTCTGGTATGGCTTGCATGAATCCAACTGGGTAAACCTGCACACTTCGCTGCTGTAGTAGTGACTAGTATGACTTGACGTGGTTTATCCCACCAGGGTGCTAGACACGATTTTCTTGTGTGTTTCTTCACTAACACCCAGTCTACAGGATTCAAATCATGCGCCTGGTCTGGCTGCCTTGCAACTGCGTGTTCTTCAACAAAATGAGAGACAGAACACACCATTTCAGCCAATCCTTTGCAATAGTCCAATAAAAGATCATCAGTTAAATTCATCAATTTATTTCCAGGAACAAATGCTTTTCTCATTGCCCTTTCCATGATCACTTCATGAGGACTCAATCCTGTTTTCTTATCAGGAATACTTCTGAGACCCATCAATACAAGAGGCAACGCATCTGGCCATTTTAGCATTGTGGATGCACACACCTTCCCTAATCTTGACTTGATTGTGCCATTAAGCTGTTCAACTATTCCAGAAGCCTCTGGACGATAAGCACATGGCAGTTTATGTTCAATGTCAAATGCAGCACAGATTAATCGAATTATCTCATTATTAAAATGACATCCTCTATCTGATTCCAAAGTAACTGGAAAACCGAAACGAGGTATCAACACCCTCAACTATAATTTAGCAACTGTGAGACTGTCATTTCTTCTTGTGGGGTATGCCTCTACCCATCTCGAGAACAGACACACTGTGACAAGTACATACTTCAATCCATTGCACGGAGGCAACTCGATGAAGTCTAACTGCAACCGGGTGAATGGTCCTTTTGCTTTTCCAATTTTTCCCCAACTGACCACTGTCTTCCTGCCTGGATTTTGCTGCTGACAGATCAAAGATCTTTGACAAAGGCTCTCCGCGACTACCCTAAACATTGGATTGTACCAACTCTGTCTGAATTGTCTGATCATTGAATCCCTGCCAATATGTGTTGTCCCATGGTATACTCTTGCCATTTGAGAGAGTAAGAAATCTAGCATGACTGGTCTGCCATCTAAGTACACCCACACTTCATCTTCTGTCCTTTTTGTACAACCAGACTTTATCCAGGTTTCCTTTTCCTTTTTCTCAACTTCTTCCTGCAACTGTCTGGCCTCATCCCATGTTTATGGAACTGAGAAAAACATACGTTGGCAGCTGGTTTCACCTGTTTCCACTTTTCTGTTAATTGCCATTGTATTTTTGCACAGTAATGAGCAATTTGGTTTGCGTACCTATTACCTGCCATCACATAGTCTTTTCCTGACTGATGTACAGCGCATTTAACAACAGCTATTTCTTTTGGCAATTGTAATGCTTCCAACAAATCCTTTACATTTTTACTATTTCTGATAGGAGATCCTGAAGAAGTTAGAAATCCCCTCTGCATCCAGAGCTGGCCAAAGTCATGCACAACTCTGAAACCATATTGACTATCCGTAAATATGGTTATTTTCCAATTTTTCCAAATTTTGCATGCCTTTGTTAAGGCCACTAATTCGGCTACTTGTGCAGACATGACTCCCGGTAAACAGGATGCTTCAATGACTCCTGATATTTTACATAAAGCATATGCAGCACTTAGCCCTCCTTCTTCTTTTCTCAGACATGACCCATCCACAAACAATTCATGATCAGATTCCTTCAAGGGAGTTTCTTTTATATCTGGTCGGGGCTTAGTACATAATTCAGTCACATCCAAACAGTCATTCATGATCAATCTCATCTTTCACTTCCTCACAACATGGATCTGGCAATAATGTGGCAGGATTCATTTTTTATACATCTTATTACTGTCACATTTTCTGCTCCCAAAATGTTGGCACTTAAAAAGGTAAAATCAGGCTCCCCCTCTGATATAGTGTCCTCTCAGGTTCTACTAAAAATTAGCGCAGCTATCATTCCATGTCTAACGAGGCTCTTTAACCTCTCACTACTACACTCGCAGGTTCCCACAAGGTGGAAGGAGGTCATAGTTAGACCTATCCTAAATAAACCTAAATCTGACCCTGAACAATTGAACAACTATCAACTTATATCTCTTCTCCCCCTGCTTAGTAAAATCCAAGAGTCCCTGATAAATGGTCAACTAATTAAACACCTTGAGAAAAACAAAGTGCTGGATCCTTCTCTGTCAGGGTTCCGAGCATTTCATAGTACTGAAACAGCTCTACTTGAAGTGGTGGATAGCATTAGACTTCCTTGGACGATCGGAGGTCGGCCATCTTAGTCCTGTTAGATTTGTCGGCTGCCTTCAACACCATCTCCCATTGCATTCTTCTGGATTGTTCGAGAGAAGCCGGTGTTGAGGGCTCCGCATTAGCCTGGTTTAGGAGTTATCTGCGTGGTCGCACCTCTTAAATACCAATTGGTGCCTTAACCTCCAAGAGCCAACCCATAAATAAAGGCGTTCCACTGGGATCCATCCTGAGCCCTACGCTCTTTAATTTATATGTATCTCCCTTGGCCAAAATCACCAAGGACCACAGTTTCGACCCATTGTCGTATGCTGATGATACACAGTTATTAATTACTCTTGGCCCAGACGTCCGAAGTACCAAATGCAGATTTGGAAAATGTATGCTGGACATAAACAACTGGATGTTAGCTAACAACCTCCAGCTAAACAGCAATAAAACAGAAGTTGTTCTCTTTGGTAAAGCGCAGACGCTGTGCACAAACGACTGGTGTCCTCCCACCTTAGGTAACTGTCCCATCCCAAAAGAATCAGCCTGTGTTTTCGGTATATTGATTGACAATCAACTCTCTATGTGGGATCTTGTCAACCATATAAAACGTACTTGCTACGGGTTAAAGCACGCCATTTGAAAAATCTTTAAATGGGTTCCTTTGCCATCCCGTTTGCCACTGGTCCAGGATCTGATTGTTAGCCGCCTGGATTATGGTAATGCCTTGATGGCTTCCATAAACATTGATCTCCTTAATAAGCTCCAGGTTCTGCAAAATACAGCAGCAGACTGGTTTTAAATCTTCCAGTCCACTTTCCCTCTGATCCTAATCTGAGGTTGCTTCATTGGCTACCTATTAAGAAGCGAATAGACTTCAAAATCTGCTGTCTGGTCCATAAAACACTAAAAGGACAAGGCCCCCAGTATCTGGCAACAAAACTACAGAAGCACCAGACTTTCAGGACACTCCGCTCTACAAGTAAACACTTACTCATAGTTCCGAAGGTCCGATCAGCTAGACATGGTAGTAAATCTTTTCCAAAATTGGCCCCACCATCTGGAACTCTTTGCCTATACATCTACGAACTGAGACTGAACATACAATGTTTCAAAAATCTCTCAAGACCTGGCTATTCTAAATCTCTTTTGTTCCTAGCCATCTTTTCTGTCTATGCCAGAGTCTCAGCAAATCGCTATGAGACCTACGGGTGATGTATGCGCTCTACATGAATCAGTACATAGACATAGACAAACATTCTAAAATTCCCTTGCAGCCAAAAACCTGTACCTACCCTAAACTCTTAAAATACCTTTGCCGCCCACAAGCCCTTACCAAACCTAAACCCTAAAAACACCCTTGCCACCCAGAACCCCAAACCCACCCTAAACCCTAAAACTACCATTCCCAGCCAAAATCTCACACCCATCCTAGTCCTTAAAGATACCATTGTCAGCCAAAAACCCATAGCCACCCTAATCCATAAAAATTCCATTCCCATCCACAAACCCACACCCACCCTAAACCCTAAAAATACCCTTGCAACTCAAAAACCCATACCCACCACAAAAACTAGAATTCCCCTTGGAGCCAAAAACATATACCTAACCTAAACCATTAAAATTCCTTTGTCACCTAGAAGTTCATGTCTGAATGTGAGAATGGCTATATTGGTGAATATGTGCTTGTGTCAATGACTGTATAGGTGACTGAGTATGTGTTAGTATCTGATTGAGTAAGTGAGTGAGACTTTGGATTGTATGGGTGAGTAAGTGGCTGTGTGATTGATTGTATGGGTGAGTGAGTAGGTGTGTGAGTAGCTCTATGGTCGACTGACTCAGTGTATGAGTGACTGGATGGGTGTATGAGTGGATATGTCAGTGGCTGTATTAATGAGTGAGTGTGTATATGAATGGGTGTATAGGTGAATGAGTGGATTTGTGTGTGTTGAGCTATAAATCAGTGAGTGGCTGTGTAAGTACTGGTATGGGTGGATGATTGGATTTGAAAATGCTAGTGTGGAAGTTGGGGTGGTTGTATGAAAGGTTATATGGGGTGTGAGTCGGTTTGTCAGAGATTCTGTGGATGATTTCATCTGTAATGTCATCAGTGGCATCATTTGAGATGTCACAAGTGATGTCACTGACTATGTCATGAGTGATGTAATAAGTGAGGCCACAAGCAGTGCATTGCAGGGGCGGGAGTGATAGTTATCTCAGCAAGCGAGTTGATGATTTATTTTTATTTATCTTTATTTTTAGGAAGGGGACTGCCTGGACCCCATTCTCTGGACTGTTTGGGGCCCCAGAGACCCCATCCCCCATGTCCTGCCTCTTTAAAAAATATCTATATAAAAAAAGGGAGGGGCTGTTGTGTTTTATCTAGGACCCTAATTAAATATTTCATATTTAGTAATAGCCAATGAAAACCAAATGCGGCAAGGCTACTTCCTTAGACTCCTAGAAAGCACAACGAGTTCTTACAACATACCAAACCTCCAGCAACCTGGGAATTCCCTGTGCTTTTGTTTTGATTTCTCTTTGAACTCCTGCAAGCACTGAAAGAACGGTCAGTTCTTAGTGACATCTTTAATTGACGTCTTATGTCCAACCTTACGTCAAACACGGCACCTTCCAGGTATAAATATACCAGCGTTTGCCTTAAGCAACACACGGTGGTGTGGAGCAGAGCGGCTATCTACTTATCCGAAGCCCAGCTGATGCGAGTGCCGGAGAAAGCCGTCCCTCATTTGACGCACTGAGAAAGACGCTGTCTTTTTCTCCTGCCGAGAAAATCCAGCTCCGGTGTTTCCAGTCACCCTCGCGGGTTATCAATCAGTGACACTTATAAAGCGCGCTACATACCCGTAGGGTCTCAAGGCGCTGGGGGGGGGGGGCGCTACTGCTCGAACAACCAGGTCTTCAGCTTCTTCCTGAAGGAGAGGTGGTCTTGGGTCAGGCGCAGGTCGGTCGGGAGGGAGTTCCAGGTCTTGGCGGCCAGGTAGGAGAAGGACCTTCCTCCTGTAGTCGCTCTTCGGATGCGGGGGACGGCGGCGAGGGCGTGGTTGGCTGATCGGAGGTGGCGTTTGGGAGCGTAGAAGTTGACTCGGCTGTTGAGGTAGCTCGGGCCTTGGTCGTGTAGGGCTTTGTGTGCGTGGGTGAGGAGGCGGAAGGTGATTCTTTTGTTGACGGGGAGCCAGTGAAGGTCTCTCAGATGTCCGGAGATGTGGCTGGTTCGTGGGATGTCGAGGATGAGTCTGGCTGAGGCGTTCTGGATCCGCTGGAGTCTCTTCTGGAGCTTGGCGGTGGTACCGGCGTAGAGGGCGTTGCCGTAGTCCAGTCGGCTGGTGACGAGGGTCTGGGTGATGGTCTTCCTGGTCTCGGTGGGGATCCACCAGAAGATCTTCCGTAGCATGCGTAGGATGTTGAAGCACGCCGAGGAGACGTTGTTGACTTGCCTGGTCATGGAGAGGGAGGAGTCCAGGATGAAGCCCAGGTTGCGTGCATGGTCTGTCGGTTTGGGTGCGGTGCCCAGGGCGGGAGGCCACCAGGAGTCGTCCCAGGCGGAGGGTGAGGAGCCCAGGATGAGGACCTCCGTCTTGTCTGAGTTCAGTTTCAGGCGGCTGGTCGTCATCCACTCGGCTACCTCTTTCATCCCTTCGTGCAGGTTGGCTCTGGCGGCGGCGGGGTCGTTGGTCAGGGAGAGGATCAGCTGGGTGTCGTCGGCGTAGGAGATTATGCTCAGGTTGTGTTTGCGTACGATGGCCGCGAGGGGGCTCATGTAGACGTTGAAGAGGGTGGGGCTCAGAGATGATCCTTGGGGGACGCCGCAGATGACTTCGGAGGCCTCTGACTTGTACGGTGGTAGGCGGACTCTCTGTGTTCTTCCGTCGAGGAAGGAGATGATCCATTCCAGCGCCTTGTCCTGGATTCCGATGTTGCTGAGGCGCCGTACTAGGGTGCGGTGGCAGACCGTGTCGAATGCCGCGGAGAGGTCTAGGAGGATGAGGGCCGCTGTTTCTCCATTGTCCATCAGGGCTCGGATGTCATCGGTGGCGGCGATGAGGGCGGTCTCGGTGCTGTGATTGGCTCGGAAGCCGGACTGTGAGGGGTCGAGGGATCCGTTCGTCTCAAGGAAGGCGGCCATCTGCTTGTTGACGGTCTTCTCGATGACTTTGGCTGGAAACGGGAGGAGAGAGATGGGGCGGTAATTCTTGAGGTCGGTGGGGTCCGCTGTTGGTTTCTTGAGTAGAGCGCTGAGTTCGGCGTGTTTCCAGCTCTCAGGGAAGATGGTGGTGTCGAAGGATGTGTTGATGATGTCTCGCAGGTGGGGTGCGATGACAGCGTCGGCCTTGTTGAAGACGTGGTGAGGGCAGGGGTCGGTCGGTGATCCGGAGTGGATGGAGTTCATCGTGCGGATGGTGTCTTCGGTGCTGATCGGGGTCCAGGCATGGAGGGTGGTGGTGGGGGGTGGTTGTTCGGTCATGGTGTGCGTTGGTTGGTTGTTGAAGCTGTTGTGTATGTCCGCGATCTTGTTGTGGAAGTATGAAGCGAGGGAGTTGCAGAGGTCTTGCGATGGGGTGATGTCGTTGTTTCCTGCGCTGGGGTTGGAAAGCTCTTTCACGATGTTGAAGAGTTCCTTGCAGTTGTGTGCGTTGTTGTCCAACCGGTCCTTGAATGCTGTTTTCTTGGCGGCGCGGATCAGCTGGTGGTGTTTCCGGGTGGCAAGTTTGAAGGCGGTCCTGTTGTCCGGTGTCGGTTCCCTTCTCCAGACTTTCTCGAGGGCTCGGCAGTTCTTCTTGGAGCTCTTGAGTTCGTTGGTGAACCACGGGGCCTTCTTGCTGCCGGGTCTGCTGGGCGGGGTCCTCAGCGGGGCGAGCTCGTCCGCGCAGATGCTGATCCACTTCGTGAGGTTGTCGGCGGCCTGGCTGGGGTTCGCTGAGCTGGCAGGAGGGTGCTGGCTCAGGGAGGTGGCGAGCTGGTCTGCTGTGATCTTGTTCCAGCTTCTGCGGGCGGCCTGTTGCTGGTGTTGGTGGGTCGTCGTTCTCTTGAAGGTGAAGTGGACGCAGCTGTGGTCCGTCCATTGAAGCTCTGTGGCGTGGCTGAAGTCGATGTCTGTGCTGGAAGAGAAGACTGCGTCGAGTGTGTGTCCGGCGAGGTGGGTGGGGGTGGACACCAGTTGCTTGAGTCCCAGGTTGGCGAGGTTGTCGAGCAGGGTGCTGGTGTTGCGGTCGTTGTTGTTCTCCAGATGGAAGTTGAGGTCTCCCAGGAGGATGTAGTCAGCGGAGGGGAGGGCATGCGGGCTGACGAAGTCGGCGATGTCCTCGCTGAATTGTGAGCGTGGACCAGGGGGTCGGTAGATCAGGGTGCCTCTGAGGGTGGTGTTCGGGTTGGTGTGGATCTGGAAATGCAGGTGTTCGGCGCTGGTCAGGGTGTTGTCGGTGCTGGTCGTGAGACGGATGGTGTTCCTGTGGATGATGGCGATGCCTCCTCCCATCTGGTTGGCGTTTCGGTCCCTCCGGACGATCTTGTAGCCCTCTGGGATAGCGATGGCGATGTCGGGAGCTGAGGAGGCGTTCATCCAGGTCTCCGTGAGGAAGGCAACGTCAGGGGCTGTGGCGTCTAGAAGGTTCCAGAGTTCGATGGCGTGTCTGTGGACGGAGCGGGTGTTGAGCAGGATGCACTTGAGGTGGGTGCTGCTGGGGTTCGACTTGGCGGGTGCTGGTGCGAGGCTGGTCCGGATGCAGGTGAACTTGCAGGCGTGGCAGCTGAAAGGTCCGTGGGTACGTCGTGGAGTGGCTTGATGGCATTCTGGGAGTCGGCCGGTGTTGAGTGCGATGAGGGTGGCGGCGGAGTACGTCAGGCGGGTCGGTCGGGGTCTTCGGGGGCCAGGGGTCCTGGCGCTGGTCGCGATCCGGTCGCGGACGGGCGCAGACGGGCTTACCTTTGGCGCGCCTTCGGCGCACAAACGGCGCGCCCGCTGCGCGTGACCGCTGCGCGTGACCGCTGCGCGTTCGCACGGTCGCCATTTAAGGCGAAGTGCGCGGGTGGGCGGAGCAGCTGGGAGGCGGGAGCGGGGAGGGAACAGAAGAAAAAAGGGGCGTGGCCACAGGCGGTGGCGGGAGGCGGGAAGCGGGGAGGGAGAGCGGAGGGCGGCGAGGTAGGCGGGCAAACAGGAAGGAAACTGGACACGGCAAAGAGGATATAATTACATTAACAGGCACAAATGGAGGGAAAAATAAAGCAAAAACAGAAAGGACAACGATGGTACAGCACTAGGGAATACAGGCACAATTGACGGGCAAAACAGAGGAAAACAGCTAAAACAGCGATCGGACGGCGCAGAAAAAACAAGCACAAATTTTGGGCAAAAACACTGGCAAAACTAGAGGGGAACGGCCAGGCGTCAGCGAGGCCGCCGGCGAGGCAGAAGGCAGGCAGAGGGAGACACACGCAGCAGCTGGTGGCCGTGCGGCGCGGGGGTGTCCCACAAGTGGGTCACACTCACCTGCGTCGCACGGTCGCCATTTAAGGCCAAGTGCGCGGGTGGGCGGAGCAGCTGGGAGGCGGGAGCGGGGAGGGAACAGAAGAAAAAAGGGGCGTGGCCACAGGCGGTGGCGGGAGGCGGGAAGCGGGGAGGGAGAGCGGAGGGCGGTGAGGTAGGCGGGCAAACAGGAAGGAAACTGGACACGGCAAAGAGGATATAATTACATTAACAGGCACAAATGGAGGGAAAAATAAAGCAAAAACAGAAAGGACAACGATGGTACAGCACTAGGGAATACAGGCACAATTGACGGGCAAAACAGAGGAAAACAGCTAAAACAGCGATCGGACGGCGCAGAAAAAACAAGCACAAATTTTGGGCAAAAACACTGGCAAAACTAGAGGGGAACGGCCAGGCGTCAGCGAGGCCGGCGGCGAGGCAGAAGGCAGGCAGAGGGAGACACACGCAGCAGCTGGTGGCCGTGCGGCGCGGGGGTGTCCCACAAGTGGGTCACCACTTACTGGGTTACTGGGAGAT
This sequence comes from Lissotriton vulgaris, assembly GCF_964263255.1. Lineage (NCBI taxonomy): Eukaryota > Metazoa > Chordata > Amphibia > Caudata > Salamandridae > Lissotriton > Lissotriton vulgaris. The sequence continues at coordinate 1,430,424,134 of NC_141687.1, forward strand.
CGAGTCCTGAGAGCGAGAAACAAGACCTGCTCCATTCTAAAAACCAAGGTACGGAGCTGATTAGATCCTCAGAGAATTCTTGGGTCCGATACTTGGCAAAAACTAACTTAACTTAAACTGCAGCCCTTCTACTCCTTCCCACGTACTAGGTTTAGGTTAGTTACACCGGGGTAGGCGTATTTAGAAGCACCAGTTGAGTACGTTTAGTCAAGCTTTTATCTTTGTATGTAACTGTATATATTTTATACCTTTTAAGTATCACATGGCTCAGAAACCATATCAATGCTTTTACAGTATTATTTTGTAATACTCCTTTTACTGTACACACTTTACTTTATAACAAGTATTGCAATCATAGCAATTCATTTCTCTTGCATGAGAAAGAAGACTGTTCAATAAATAACACCTTTTTATTGAAAACGCCCGTCTCTCTATTTCTCTGCACTCTAGTGAAACTAAGTATGCACAACTGACTGAGTGAAATAGCTATCTATCGTTTTCACACGACTCTGGAGATATACTCCTTATTCTAGGGGAGCAAATTTGTCATGTTAATGCGGTTGTCAGAAGCTGAATCCCTTCTTGTCTAATCAGGGAAGTTCACTCCTCCCTGTTCATTCGAGAAAGTTTCTAGTGACCTCTGAGATAGCTGGCAAACCTGAATTAAGTCTAAAATATTCAATAGAGACCTAGTCAACCTCAGTCCTACGTCTAAACTATTGTTTATGTTATTCCAATGCGCAGAGCCTATTGGGAAAATAGGAAAAACACTACAGGGCGGCACAGCCTCCCTCTCTCTGGCCGATTTCCTTGGGGGTCAACTACCACGTCTGTTGCCCACAGTAAGGCCCACAAAGTGGCCACGTCCCCCTTTGTCCACCACTCTGCAAACGTGCCTCCTGGCACACTACTGGTTGGGGGATGAAGTCCGCTTTTCTCCTGAGGGACTTTGGAGCCCAAGAAGCCCTCCTGTAGGTCCTACGCAGCAGAATTCCTGAGTGCTGGTCGGAGGCCCAGCCCCCTTTCTCCACCCCTCACCAAATGCGACTGCTAGTTAAAGAAGCATTTGCAATGCAATAGATCTCGCATTTGCGAAAGTTAGAGCTATTGGCTTTGTAAATATAAACTTTTTTTACTCATGTTTTTTGGAGTGGAGTGGATGTATGTTGTATGTAGTGGAATTATGTGGTATATGGTGCAGTAAAATTATGTGGATAGAAAGTATGGGGCATTTCATGTATAGGAATATGTAGAGTGGGATTATGTGTTATGGAGAGTCATTATATGGTATGGTAGTCTGTGTTGTGGAGTGGTAACCTCATGTTTAGTCTTCCTCATTTCCATAGAACCTAAACTATAAACTCAATGAGACACAAAAAAAGAAGCAACCACTGAGTAGACCTTCTGGACCTAGTCAGAGGTATGAGCAAGGCCACTGGAATTATGCGACTGTTCAGCTGCACTGATTTTCGCATAATTATACATTTTCTGCATTTGCCACATAATCCATCATCAGTCACATAATCTGCAGATTTTAACAAAATAAACCTTGCTTCTAGCTCAAACGGCTCGAACATTACCAAAAATGCAGCAACTCGTGTTAATGTGTGGTGGAAGGTCCGTTGCAAAGCTGGAATGGTAAACTGTTACTTAATGCTAAATGTGGGTGTTAATTTGGTACTAATGGTGCGCAAACCACTCTTGCTTCTTTCTGCGCCTCTCTTACCTGTTTCTTGATTTCTCTTGCATCTTTCTGCACCTTTATTCCCCTTTCTGCACTTGTCTTGCCTCTTTCTGCACTTCTCTTGCTTACTGCACCTTTCTTCCTCTTTCTGCACTTCTCTTGCTGCTTTCTGCACCTCACTCTCTTCTGTCTGCAACTCACTTTCTTCTTTCTGCACCCTTCTTGCCTCTTTCTGCACCTCACTCTCTTCTTTCTGCACCTCTCTTGCTTCTTACCGCCTGCTTATCATCAATGGAGATTATCACCTGGGTATCATCATATGTTAAAAACGGTTGGCAAAAGGAGAGAAATTTGGATGGTGCTTTAAAATTGGATACACAGGTTGCAACTGAACTATCTCTGGAGCATAACGTTGTAATTCATTATTTGTTTAAGCCTCCTTTAGCTGTTAGAAAGTTTCAAAATTGCCTATGGGGGTCATTTGAGTATCTTTAGTACCTGTAAGATCGGCAGGCAGCATTACTAGTTGCATACCCTGGATACCCACAGTGCCAAATATATTGATGTTTTCCCAATTGCTTATTATCTTATAAACAATGGGAGACATCTGAGAGTCCATTATATCCTGCCTCACTCCCATTTGAGGCCAGGCAAAAATTGGCTGTATGTTTTGCAGGATTTTCCACAATCTATCCTTGAACATGAAATATTTAAAGTATATTTGGTGGTTTGGATAGATTCTTTTTCCAAAATGATAATTTTTTTTTTTTGTGGAATCTCCACATACAGAGTTTGTTATGAATCGTCTCACCGATGTCTTTTCATTAAAGAGACCACCGAAGGAAATAGTTACGGATGATGGTCCACATTTTACATGAATTAATTTGTAAAGAACCAATGGCCAGATGTACAAAGCAAATTTTCATTTGCTAATGGCCTGATTTACAAAATTGGGCCATTTGTGAACAGAAAATGCTTTTTTACATGTGCCATGCCTCAACCCCTATTTGCAATTTGGTAACCTATTACCAAGTCGCAAATAGGGCTGTGATTCGGCATTGGATAAGGGTGTGTTTATGGCGTCTCTTCCTAGTACCGACTCACAGTAGTATGTGCAAATGTTTTGCGATTGAAATGCAGTCGCCTACCATTCACATTTTACCACTAACTCTGATTTGGTGACAACCCATTCACAAATTGGAAGGGGTCCCAAGGGACCCCTAAGCCTTTGTGAATGTTGGTGACAAAACATTTTGAGAGAAGACAGTAGACCCATGGACTACTGCCTATTCTTCCATAGCCCTTATTGCAACAATTTCTGTATTAATCATCAAGAAACCTCAAGCCATATCTGTAGAAAGACGATCAACGATTGTTGACAATTTGCAAATTTTACATGAATTTAGGATGACTCCTACTGAGGGTATCAATGCACTAAATATATCACCTACACTTTCAGAAAAACTAGCTTATTCTTCTTCCATTGATTCTGTCTACATGGTAAATTTTTGGAAATACTATTCCAAAGTAACAGCTACCATACCACCTTGCGGGTTACCTATAGTAGGCATTATTTTATTTCTGCACACATAATAAACTCCTGGAAATACAGGATCAGTTTCCCGTTTTAGTCAACATCCCCCAAAAATTACGAAGTTGTATTCACATTCACTGGAACCAATGAAAATGTTATTATAATCTGTCCTTAACCTATGGAGGAAGAATTTCCCCTTTTCACAAAGTCTAGGAACATCGCAGCACGAGCCTCGCCCTTTGCATAAATTCCCTCTTTCTCAACCCATGGAGGTACATAGGATTTCTGTTCAGCAGCCTTCTTTATGAAATCCTGTCTCCTTTCTTCTACTAAATTCAAAAACTCCTTTTCTTCTTCATGTAATATATGTTAGGTTATCTCTATGTGCCTGTGCTATATTTTTGGAACTCATTGTTAAGAAAAGATCACCCATAAACTGTGCATCCTTACTACTAAGTACTGGATTCATATTCTTTCGATTAGGTAGTTCTTAAAACACTACATCTGAGTTTGAATAAAAATACTGAAGCTTCCCGGTTACATAAAATAAACTTGATAGAACGTAACATGACACACCATATTTTAAAGGTATATGGAGATAGGTTACCCCTTCTGATACGGATGATGGTAATTTCATACAGACATAACAATCACTAATCTCCATCGTATTAACATACTGAAATAACAATTTAGTAAACACATTTAAGGACAAATCATTGTCTTATTCATTATGATGATAGTTTATCTCATCTTCTACCCCCTTTTCTATTTTAGTTTCCTTTATTCTATCTGCGTTCTCAATTGTGGTTGCATTATTCTTGTTACTTGATTCCATTAACAAAGGTACTCCTACTGTTAAAAATAACCACACTAATACTACTAGTAAAATACTACATAAGCAAAATCCTAAACACTTTCGTTTTATACTTCGTTTTGGTTGTTCAGTGACTTCAACTTCTGCCATTTTCAGTCTGAGAAAATGTATTTTCTCTTTTTCTTTCTTTATTCAAAATTCAGTTTTTTATTTCTGAGGTGGTCTTAATCTGTTATCATCAATCTGTGCAAGATGAACTTTCTCTGATTCTTCTCGTAAATCTAGATTTCATATCCTTCTAGAATTACATAGGTCCACTCAGGGGCCTTGTATTTTCTGTTCAGAATCCTCAATCGTGGACTTATTCAAGTGAATTTTGCTATTGGCTGTTTGGATCTAGTTTGACTTGAAACTTCCTTTACTTGTTCTGGTTGCTTCTCTGACTTCCTTAAGTAATATCTTAATCTTTTCACTACACCTGGCCAGTTATCACCTTTTCTAACACTTTTGGCCTGAACTGCACGTTCGCCTTCCTTATCGTTTTCTACAGTTCTTTTATTTTCACTTTGTCTGGGCACAATCTGTTCTTAGTCTTCTTCCCTTTCTAATTGTCTTTGTTCTGTATTTTTTGTATTATTTTCTTCTTCTTCCTGTATCTGTTTGCGTATTATTTTTGTTTGTCCTGCTTCTGCCTAAACCTGTTCTTCTAGATCTATCTGGTCCTGTCCAGGTCTTATTTCAATTTGCTCTTCTTCTGCCTAAACTTGTTCTTCTTCTTCTATCTTACCCTGTTCAGGTTTCTCAATAGCTTTGTTTACTGCTGCCAGAGTTTGTTCTTCTTTCCCTGTATTTTCCTCTCTACCTGCCTGTCTTTCTAATTAATTTGTTCTTCTTGTTTTGATAACAGCTTCAGGTATTTCAATCACTGGTATCCACTCTTCCTGACTTGTACTTGGCTGTTCGTCATATAGTTGTCTTTCAGAATCTATCACTCTAGATTCTTCGACTTCACAACTTTCAATTTCTGACGTCGCAGCTTGTTCAGTCAGGGGTTGCTCTTGTTGTTCAGATGGGCTTGGAACTCTTCTGGTATGGCTTGCATGAATCCAACTGGGTAAACCTGCACACTTCGCTGCTGTAGTAGTGACTAGTATGACATGATGTGGTTTATCCCACCTGGGTGCTAGACACGATTTTCTTGTGTGTTTCTTCACTAACACCCAGTCTCCAGGATTCAAATCATGCGCCTGGTCTGGCTGCCTTGCAACTGCGTGTTCTTCAACAAAATGAGAGACAGAACACACCATTTCAGCCAATCCTTTGCAATAGTCCAATAAAAGATCATCAGTTATATTCATCAATTTATTTCCAGGAACAAATGCTTTTCTCATTGCCCTTTCCATGATCACTTCATGAGGACTCAATCCTGTTTTCTTATCAGGAATACTTCTGAGACCCATCATTACAAGAGGCAACGCATCTGGCCATTTTAGCATTGTGGATGCACACACCTTCCCTAATCTTGACTTGGTTGTGCCATTAAGCTGTTCAACTATTCCAGAAGCCTCTGGACGATAAGCACAGGGCAGTTTATGTTCAATGTCAAATGCAGCAAAGATTAATCGAATTATCTCATTATTAAAATGACATCCTCTATCTGTTTCCAAAGTAACTGGAAAACCGAAACGAGATATCAACACACTCAACTATAATTTAGCAACTGTGAGACTGTCATTTCTTTTTGTGGGGTATGCCTCTACCCATCTCGAGAACAGACACACTGTGACAAGTACATACTTCAATCCATTGCACGGAGGCAACTCGATGAAGTCTAACTGCAACCGGGTGAATGGTCCTTTTGCTTTTCCAATTTTTCCCCAACTGACCACTGTCTTCCTGCCTGGATTTTGCTGCTGACAGATCAAACATCTTTGACAAAGGCTCTCCGCGACTACCCTAAACATTGGATTGTACCAACTCTGTCTGAATTGTCTGATCATTGAATCCCTGCCAATATGTGTTGTCCCATGGTATACTCTTGCCATTTGAGAGAGTAAGCAATCTAGCATGACTGGTCTGCCATCTAAGTACACCCACACTTCATCTTCTGTCCTTTTTGTACAACCAGACTTTATCCAGGTTTCCTTTTCCTTTTCCTCAACTTCTTCCTGCAACTGTCTGACCTCATCCCATGTTTATGGAACTGAGAAAAACATACGTTGTCAGCTGGTTTCACCTGTTTCCACTTTTCTGTTAATTGCCATTGTATTTTTGCACAGTATTGAGCAATTTGGTTTGCGTACCTATTACCTGCCATCACATAGTCTTTTCCTGACTGATGTGCAGCGCATTTAACAACCGCTATTTCTTTTGGCAATTGTAATGCTTCCAACAAATCCTTTACATTTTTACTATTTCTGATAGGAGATCCTGAAGAAGTCAGAAATCCCCTCTGCATCCAGAGCTGGCCAAAGTCATGCACACCTCTGAAACCATATTGACTATCCGTAAATATGGTTATTTTCCTATTTTTCCAAATTTTGCATGCCTTTGTTAAGGCCACTAATTCGGCTACTTGTGCAGACATGACTCCCGGTAAACAGGATGCTTCAATGACTCCTGATATTTTACATAAAGCATATGCAGCACTTAGCCCTCCTTCTTCTTTTCTCAGACATGACCCATCCACAAACAATTCATGATCAGATTCCTTCAAGGGAGTTTCTTTGATATCTGGTCGGGGCTTAGTACATAATTCAGTCACATCCAAACAGTCATTCATGATCAATCTCATCTTTCACTTCCTCACAACATGGATCTGGCAATAATGTGGCAGGATTCATTTTTTGTACATCTTATTACTGTCACATTTTCTGCTCCCAAAATCACTCTTTCATTCTTAGTCATCCGACTAGGAGTAAAGTGCTGTGTTCGCGTTCTTGTCAAAAGAATCTCAAATGAGTGTGGAACATATACATTCATAGGATGGCCCATCACAATTGACTCACTTTGCTCCAGACTCACACAGGTAGCAGCTACTGCTTCTAAGCAGCCAGGTAATGCTGAAGCCAGTGGATCCAAGGTGGCAGAGAAATATGCCCCGTCTCTGTATTAAAACTGAAAGTGCACAATTTTCTCTCTCACAACAAAACAGCGCCAATTCTTTTGGATAATCGGGCATGTCTAAGGCAGGGGCCTCACACAGACAATTTCGCAATTTCCCAAATACTTCCAAACATTTGTCATCCCAGTCAATTGGATCTTTCGCTCTTTTCCAAGTCAATTGCATCAATGGTTTGGCAAGAAGGGAGAAGCTATTTATCCACTGCCTACAGTAAACAACCACTCCCAGAAACATTCTCATCTCCTTTTGCGTTTGAGGTAATTGCGTCTGTTTGATTATTTGAATTCTTTCTGGTGTCACTTTTCTAACTCCTCTTTCTACTTTATGCCCTAAATACTTAACTTCTTGTTGACAGAACTGCAATTTCTCTGGGGACACCTTGTGTCCTCCTTCGGCCAAATGGTTCAGTAATGCAATTGTGTCAGTGACACAATCCTCTGGTGTCTTTGGTGCCACCAACAGGTCATCAATATACTGAACCAAAACAGATTTCCTGGGCATTACTAATGACTCTAAACACGTTTTCAAGATCTGATTAACAATCAAGGGACTTTCTGTACACCCTTGAGGAATTTGGCACCATGCAAACACACGATCTCCAAACCAGAAAGCAAACAAATATTGGCTATCCGGGTGCAAAGGTATAGAAAATAATGCTTGACAAAAATTAATCACTGTATACCAACTTGCATTCCATGGTATCTGATAAAGGATCACAGCTGAATTTGGCACTACCTGACAACAAGGCAATACAATCAATATTAATCTTTCTCAAATCTTGCACTATTCTGTACTTGCCACTAGGCTTTTTAAGTCCCATACTTGGCGAATTACAAGGACTCCCTTCTATTTATTTCAGAATTCCTTGCTCAATCATTTAATCAATCACTGGAGCAACTCCTGTTTTCACTTCTGGACTCATTTTGTACGGCTTTGTGTTTGGATAAACTGCATCTTCTTTAACCACTATTTACACTGGATCTACATTCGCCATTAGCCCAACATCCTTTCCTGTAAAGTCCCACACCTATGGATTTACTGTGGCTCTCAATTCTTCCGGCAATCCACTTTCAGTTACTAATGAAAACATTTCATCCACTTCTGTACCTTGCTTTGCTAACATCATCTTGTAAACAACGTCCTCGTCAGGTGTTTGGAAAGCAACACCATCAGGCGTACAGTAGATTGTACAACTCATTTTGCACAATATGTCTTCTCCTAACAGATTTACTGGGCTTGAGTCGCGCACTACAAACCTATGCATTTCTTTAAAATTTCCAATATGCACTTCCATTGGTTTTGTAACTGGGGTTCTAATCTGTTTATTTGACACTCCTACAACTTGGATAGTATCTCGCGAGAGGGGTAGGTTTGGAATGTCTGCTGTTCTCACAGTAGACCGGGTAACACCAGTGTCCAATAGAAAAGTGATGTCACTACCTTCAACTTTCCCATCAATAAATGGACCTGTCTGATCTACCGGCAAGGATGCGCCAAGCAGCACTCTTCTTCCTCCCCACTAAGGCTCCGTCATTGCACATAGTCTGATTCATCATCGTTCTGCAAAAAATACTGTTGAAACCACAAGGTTATTCTTGCAGCTTTCTATGTGAAATCCGGCGTTCGCACTGTATTTTTGAGTGTTCACATGGTTTAGCATAGGAGGTTGTGGCACCTGATATTGTGGAGTAACTACCTGCTGCTGCTCTTGCTGTTTCACAGCTACTTCATTCTGCATCCGCGGATTTAAATTTTTATTTGGCCCCTAATTTTTCTGGACATTTTTACACTCGTTCTTTCAATGTCCAAGGTTTCCACACGCATGACAAGGATATTTCTTCATTGCTTCCTCTCTATTCATTCGTCCTCGTGCTTTACCACCACTCGACACTTGTTCACCTTGATTCTGATCTTTTATCTCATTATCAGTCTGGGAGATTCATTTTGCTTCTTGCTGTGCTGCCAATTTCACCTGTGCCCACATCATTTTCTCATTTAGATTTCTATGTTTTGCCTTAATGTCTCTATCACAATACTTTGCATATGGCAATAGTTCATCTATGGTTTTTCTCTTTCAGCACAACATGTGCCGTTGATCCATCTGACTTATCTTTGGTTTCAGACCATACACAAACCGATATACAAAATGTCCCATATCCATATCACCAATGTTCTCAAATCCACTATACTGCTTAAACACTTGTAACAACCTCTCATAGTGCGTGTGTACTGACTCCTTTGGCTCCTGAGTTGTTCTATCTATTTTTACCCAATTTATCTCTTTAGGAGGAATTTTCCCTTTTAAGAAAGTAATTACTTGCTGATATTTCTTCATCACCTCCTCTTATGGGGCTCCTGTTTTGGAATCTCTTGCATACTCCTCACTCGGCCAATCGACCGTAATCTTACACTCCGTCCATAAATCAGCAGGAACCACAATGTCAAATAAACCATCCAAATCTTTCAGCAATACCTTCGAAACCTTCACAAATCTTTCCACCTGATTATACCATTCAACAGGGTTTTCTCTTAACCTAGGGAAATCATTCGTAAATGACAAAATATCCTGTCTGCTCCATGGAACATGAACATATCCACTGCCAGGTACTTCCCTCGCTGGACATATCCTTTCAATCTTTTCTGACTCTCTCATTGGAAAAGCTGACAATGCTTCTTTAGCTTGTGCTTCCTCTTTCTTCTTTTTCCATCTAGTTCTACATTTATCAATGTCTCCACATTTTATTAAAATGTTCTTCAATTCTTTTATCTGCAGTCTTTTACCAGAAGTATTTATACTTTCTAAATTCTTTTTAGTAAATTCCACTCAATATGGTTTCTGCAACAACTTTTATCTCTCTATATCAATTCTAATCTCTGAAGCAACCTCTGTTAACTTCTCATGAAAAATCGTTGCTCTTCTAGTTATGCTTCAACATAAAAACAACAATACTTCTTCACTATAAATATTCAGTCTCTCTGTGCTTACATTAGCAGCTATCATTTCTTCGAAATCCACTTTCAATCTGCTAATATCTAAAACTGTTGGTTATGAATTTCTTTTTTCTATGCCCTGTGCCCAGCTCTCTAAATCCTCAGGAGTAACCATTGTTGAGCCTCCCGCTCCACTAGGGCTTGTAGACACCTTTTCTTTACCCTTTTACTGGTGTAACTCTCTTTGGGGTCTCAGTTAAGGGTTTCATAATAGGAAGATCCATTAATGAAATAACCGAATCACTCTCACTAGCCTGATCATCTGACATCACTATTTCTTTTCTAAAATTACTTAAGGGTACTGTTACAATTTGTGGTTTTGGACTACTCTTTTTATCTCCACACAATGGGATAACAGGACCAATTGTCACTGGCACTGTCAAAGCTTCAGTATTTAAATTCAACTGACATATTTTCTGTACTAATTCTTCTCTAATTTTGTTCAAAACTACTCTGTCACTATCTTGTAACATCCTAGCACTCAATGTATCATGAAGAATCTATTGCTTCATCTGATCCTCACATGACTCATATGGATATCTAGGTAAAAATCCTCTAAATCTCCTACCACCTCTGAATTTCTCTTGTTCAAATGCATTAGTTTCCATTCTTCCAAAGCCTCATACTGAGTTAACCTAGGTCTTGGTTCTAGATCATTCATTCTGATTCTCAAATTTTGAAGAATTCTACCATGTTCTGGGAAAGCTAGAACACCTTCACCTTTTGTATACTCTATCCAATTTTCCAGCCATACACAAGTATGATATCCTATTTCCATCATCCTAAATGAAGCAGGCGTCTTTGGTGGTGGAATAGAAATGCCCTCTCTAGTCAACACATACTTATCTTTCTTAAAGAAATTCTTAATTTTCTTGATTAGCGACATCTTCCTCTTTTCTCCATACAGTCTAGATGAACGATATATGAAAGAGTCTTCCATTAACCCCCGAACTCTGTTGCCTACACAACTCACACCAGCAATCAAATCAGAATTCGGCATACAATTTCTTTCTCAACCAATCTTAACAAGGCTTCTATCTTAGCAACCAATCTAAGCTCAGGCTTGCGCTGCTCGTTTAACCAATACTAGTGCGGCCTTTTGTGACGTCAATATTGCTTCTCACTACTGACCCTCCCTTTACAATTTGTTCCCTTCTCACGCACCCTGCTTCGACCAATTCCAGCCTCTTTGTGACGTAAGTATTACTCTTGTGAATGACCCTCCCCTCACAAGTTAATACGAAAACTTATTTCTTTAACTTTTCACAAAATAAAATGTAGTTAGTAACAACATAAAACATTTGCTACCCTGTCTGTTGTACTAAATCAGGATAGATTATAACTTATTTCAGAATTCCTTTCACTTCGAGTAAAACCCCTGTTTACCCTTCATTCAAGCTCAGAAGAACCTGTTAATTCTCCAGTGTCACTCGTATTGGGAAATGAGACCAAAGTTTCACCTGCGTACCCCTTTTTCTATCACTCACACTCTATTTTCTTACAAAATAGTCCCTAATACAACACTGCCAGCCCTCCGTAGCTTCTCAGTGTTACGACAACAGACGAGTAACCTCCTGCATGGCTTCCATCACCACCCGCTATTCCATTCCCGGGATGCCCAGGCAACCTCTGTACGTGTGCTTCTAGACAAAATAAGACAAGACGCTAACTCTTTTGATACACAGAAATCAATAATCAATAACAATATTTATCTCCAAACTAGTCAATAATAACCATAACTCTGCTACCAGAAAACTGATCCAGCGGTTCACCAACAACAGATACTCTACTACCATATACTCACCTGGGCCCATAATCTCACACTGGTAAAGACCGCTGGTCGGTTAAGGGGGTTTCCATTTTATTTTTCACTATCTGCTTAGGATTAGTTTATTCAATACTCTTATTCATCACTTGACTTACCCTTCACAGATCAACAAGTTCTTTCCTCTGGTTGATGGACCATTAGTTGAACTAGTTGATGGTGAAAATACAATAAGCTAACTTTTCTATACTTTAAGTAAATCACCACAGATTCAAGAAGATTTCAAATCTTTATCTAAAAGTTTGATGCATGTGAACAGTCTTACTACAGTGCAGTCACCATCATTCATAGGAGAGAACATTCAATTCATAAACACCTAGGGGCTCGATTCCGATCCGGTAAAAAAAATCCCCCGTACGAATCGTATTCGTAGCCGTTTCCGTACGACCCGTAAACACACCGTACGACCCGGCGAGTATGATCCGGACCGGGTGATCAGGACGCTATTCGTACGGTCCGCGTCAGGTAAGGGCGATTTGTACGGAAAAGCGCTCAATCACATACACACCGTACGCCGCGTACCCCCCATGATCGCCGGGGTACGCGCCGTACCCCTGCGATCATGTGGGGTACGTGCCGTACACCCAGCGTACATGGGGTGTGCACCGTACACCCACCGTACATGGGGTACGGTGCATACCCCATGTACGCTGGGTGTACGGCACGTACCCCACATGATCGCAGGGGTACGGCGCGTACCCCGGCGATCATGGGGGGTACGCGGCGTCCCCGGGGGGGGGCGTTCTGTACTTGTTTCGGCGCGAACTATGCGTTTACGGCTGGTTCCAGCTCCCGTAAAAAAAAGGGTTGTACGTGGCGTACCCGACACGAATCGTACTTGCTGGGTCGTAAAAACCAGCCGCGAACCGTAGCGATTTCACGTACAGCGGGTTCCGAGTGAGACTCGTACGGAAATTTTAGTCGTACGGAGTCCTGTACGACTCGTACGGTCTTTGGCTCCTGGTACGGATCGTACTTCGTCGTACGTACGGGGACGTGTACGGGTACGATTCGTACGGGGAAAATTGCTCCGTACGACGATTCGGAGCGCATTTTACCGGATCGGAATCGACGCCCAAGTATATACTTCGGACTCATACAATAACCATTGCTCAGAAAGGGAGAGAACAGAGAGAAAAGGACATCTACACATAACAATACATTATATTTATCAAGGATGGTGTGAAAGACCAACCCCCTGGCCAAAGGGCTGGTAAGGGTCCCCTGGGATAGGTCAGGAGACAAAGGCTTCAGTACAGGAATAAGGACAGGATAGATGACCTATCTAGAATACCGACGTATGCGCTGCACCCCTCTCTGACACTCTCTTCCTTCTCGAGATTCTTCCACGATCTTCAAATCTAACGCAAAACTGCAAACCCATCCCCTTAATTTTTTATTCATAAATTTGATTATCCTACGCTTTCACATTTCACTTTGAAACAATATATTAACATTTTTGAATAAGAGTTTTCTTCGTTGAACTCTTCACCATCCGTTCCATGCTGTAACACTTGTTCTTGGCTCTCTTTCAACTGCACTGTCATGGCCTTCATGGCTTCACTCAGTGGGCATGCGTGGACTTTGCATCACTCCTTTCAATCCGGTTATGCAAAAGATGCCCAAATACGCACTAGTGACAAAGTCAGAAAGACAAATATTAATTTCACAAATAAAGTGGTTACACTGTATACCATCCACCTCTACTCTGTTCCCCTTTACCTATTAATACTTTTCCCTCAGTAGCATTAGTAAAAATAGCTTGTTCTCGATTCAAGTAAGCAGATGCCATGCAAGCGAGTCTGCAAGACTCCATTTTAGTGTCTTCTGCTCATGCGCCAGAATTTCCCTCCAAACATTAACACGTCATACTGCGTAGATGTTTACGAAAAATGGAAGGTGCACCAGGAGAAAGGAGTCCAAACGTGATTAAGGAAGTCCTTTAGAATTCTTTTATTCTTTATAATAAGGCATGCAGTCAGACATCAGCCAACGCGTTTCGTTCTTTACAAAAGAACTTCTTTAATTAGTAGTAAAGGACTTTACAAGGCGTACCTGATTTGGACCTTTCTGGGATCCGGCTGATAGTCTGGGCTGGAATTAATCGACTGGAACTCTGATTGTGAGGCTTCCAGATGGAATTTCCTGTAATAGAGTTACTGTATCACACAACAACATAATAATTTTATAACTACAGTCAATGATCTGAAACTCGTATTAAGGGGTGGCCAATAGGGATCCAACCTACATCCCTCTGTGCTATGATTTTGATAGGACAACGACTTGCCCTGAAGAAGTTCTTTTGTGAAGAACGAAACACGTTGGCCGATGTCTGACTGCATGCCTTATTATAAAGAATAAAAGAATTCTAAAGGACTTGCTTATTCATGTTTGGACTCCTTTCTCCTGGTGCACCTTCCATTTTTCGTAAACTTCCTTGTCTGGATTCCCAGTGGAGTCCAACTGCGGCAGACTTCGGAAGTGTAATGCACAGGACATTTAAATTGGCTAAACAGGGATTGAGGTGCTGAAAGTAGGGTCAGCCGCAGGGTTTGGATTTTGTTACTACGTAGATGCAGTTGACGCATGCCCACAACAGTTCCCCGTTTAAAGCGGTATTAGTCCGTCTTCATTGTTATCTGCTTTAGTACACAAATAAGCATGCTTCGCTTACCTGGTGTTTATGTGGTGCGAATTAGTTATTCACAAAACTTTTGTTAATAACTTCGTTAGTGAGTTAACGAGTGGATTGCATCCGAGCAAGTCTCTTCTCCACGCAACCTTGCTCCATCAGTAATTGCAAAGCCAAACCTATGTACATCTGGCCAAAGCGATTAAGCACTTACAAGTAGCTCTGTGCTCACCTTCTTTGATGGTTTAGTGGAAAGGGCCACCTGATCTCACAAGGAAGGTGTTCAAACAGCTAGAGCAAATGGGCAACAGTTAAACAATTCTTAAAAATACAAGTATGGGCACACTATTGAACACAACCCTAATGGTGCTGCACTTTTAAAACTATTGAGAAGATTTTTTGTGCCCTCTTTGGATTTGTGGTGAGTATGACAAGGAGGATGATGATGATTCAAATGAGTTAGGGCCATATTATCAAGAAAGGGCGATACATTATTGCCGCTTTTTTCGGCAGGAAACTGCCGCTAAAGCGGCGATAATGGGCTTGATAATATGCCCTTGTGAATTCCCATAGAAGCCCAGGTTCTGGTGTTAACCTGGGCTTCTATGGGAATTCACAAGGGCATATTATCAAGCCCATTATCACCGCTTTAACAGCAGTTTCCTGCCGATGAAAGTGGCGATAATGTATCGCCCTTTATGGATAATATGGCCCTAAGTTCGTAGGCAAGTTCAACAAAAACAAGTCGTTGACAAAGAAAGTTTTGATAATACACATGTATTCAAAGAGACTTGTCTATCAGGTGGAGATTAGCTATTAGTCTGGCACAGACTCTGCAGGTAGGTGTAGTGGGACGGGACGGCAAGGTAGGGGGTGAGTCAAGATACGACGACAAGGGAAACTAAAAGAACAAAAAGAAAACCATGAAAGAATCATGAAAGAAGAGTAAAAATTCTCAGCTCCTGCCCAGATTGAATAGTGTCAAAAGGTGCTGTGTTGCTTTTTGATACGGGCTGGTGGAGCAAGAGGAGTTTAGCAAAGCTGACTCCCCAACAATATATTAAGTGAAAGTTTGAATTGAATGAGGAAATGCTTGATTGGTCTAGTGATGTAGTATATTCTAATCTAAACAAGATCAATGTTACTGGTCTTGTTGGCAATGGTAACAAGGGGGTCGATTATGATGGTGGTGAATTCGCATCCTCCGGGCCGGTGGAAGCCACCGCCGGCCCGGAGGATGCGGATTTACCTCTGCGGTCCTTGAAAACACCCACCGCCAGATTATGATGGTGGTGGGATCAACGGCGGACGGCAGGTCCAATCGCCGCTGATCCGTGGGGTGTGGACCACAATATGGTGGCGGTGTCTGCAAGACACCACCAGCCATATTATGATGGGTGCGGAGACATGCTTTTCCCTGGCGGATATTCCGCCGTCAAAAAGCTTGTGGACCTTTGCTTCTGGTGGCCCCTTGCGGGCCCCCAGGATGTAGGGGGGTGGGGGTGCACATGGGGGGTACCTATGGTACCACCCTGCATGTGCATGCACCAAGCGGCAGGCACCGAGCGGTGCCTGCCGCTTTGTGCATGCACATGCAAAGCATGCATTTTTAACTTTGCGGCGTGTGCTGCTTTAAGGGTGGCGGTCACATCCTAATTCCTATGGAAGGAACGCCGCTGCCCCTGCGGACGGTCCCTCCACCTCGGGGGTGGCGGATGGACGCAGGTCCGTCCGCTATCCTAATAGGCCTCATGGATCTTGAAGATGGGCAAAGCACTATGTAGAACACTGTAGATTTGTACAGTCTGTTGGAGGACGTTGATCCGTATTCCACCAATGTGCTTGACAATGTTCCATTTGAAGTGATGCCCTCAGTTGAATGTTCTACTTCTCAATTGGATCACCACAAGGAGAATAAACACCATGAGGGTCTTTTTACTGAGTCTAGGAAGTTCATTGATGTCCTAAATGTGTTGATTCACAGTTAAGAAGCATTCCAATTGCGTATTGTTTTTTTTGGGGGGGTTTGTAGGGGGAATATGGTTTACCATTGATGTAAGTTAATGTTGTCATCACAACTTGTTTTTATTTGTATTGGTAATTATTCCGATTTGCATTTAAGTATTTACTGTACAGTACCTATCTGTTTATTTATGTGCCTGGTTCCACATTCGGAGTTGTTACAAGCGATCTGTGGGGCATATTACCAAGGGCAAGTATCGCTGCTTTTTCGGCGAATTGTGCCGAGAAAGAGGCGAAACTGCTAGAGCCCTATTAACAAGGGCCTTTTAAAGCCTGGTCCAAGCCCACTTTGCATGTCGGCAATAAACATCGCTAATGACATGGAAAGTGGGCGTTCCCACGTCCAACCACATGAAAAATGTGGTTGGAGGTGGGAACACCCTATTACCAAGGCAGGCGCTGGGGGGAAAAGACCTGCGCTAAACTCGTTTATCGTATTTCTCCCAACGCCTCCTCTGACCAGGCGTTAGGTATTGATAACATGGGGGTGTGGATTATAAAGCTGAATCCACCCCCCCCATATTATCAAGGCCCACATTAGCGCGTGAAAACAACGTTTGTTTTCATGCGCTAATGTGCCATTTCGCCGACTATCGCCGGATTTCAATTCGCCTACCTGATGCGCATTGATAATTGCGCGCTAAAACGGCGATGAAATCCGGCGATAGCCGGCGATACAGGAATGTGCATTGTGCGTTTTCCAACGCACTCCTTGGTAATATGCCCCTGTCTCATAATGGCAAGAAACATACTTTAAGCAGTTGATGTTGCTGCGTCTGTTGGAGAGGTCTGTTCTTGTCCTGTGTTCATGTTACTGAAGATTAAACCTCATAACAACCAAGCTTCTTAACAGTAGCCCTCAATTATGAAAGATAACCGTGCTTCATGCCAAACTGGATGAGGAGGCCTTACTTTTGGGACTTATTGGCCTTGCCAATGCCTTTTTGGCAGGGCTGTAAAACATAAGTAAGAAGCAAAAAACGTGTTACTAATGACTCTAAACACGTTTTCAAGATCTGATTAACAATCAAGGGACTTTCTGTACACCCTTGAGGAATTTGGCACCATGCAAACACACGATCTCCAAACCAGAAAGCAAACAAATATTGGCTATCCGGGTGCAAAGGTATAGAAAATAATGCTTGACAAAAATTAATCACTGTATACCAACTTGCATTCCATGGTATCTGATAAAGGATCACAGCTGAATTTGGCACTACCTGACAACAAGGCAATACAATCAATATTAATCTTTCTCAAATCTTGCACTATTCTGTACTTGCCACTAGGCTTTTTAAGTCCCATACTTGGCGAATTACAAGGACTCCCTTCTATTTATTTCAGAATTCCTTGCTCAATCATTTAATCAATCACTGGAGCAACTCCTGTTTTCACTTCTGGACTCATTTTGTACGGCTTTGTGTTTGGATAAACTGCATCTTCTTTAACCACTATTTACACTGGATCTACATTCGCCATTAGCCCAACATCCTTTCCTGTAAAGTCCCACACCTATGGATTTACTGTGGCTCTCAATTCTTCCGGCAATCCACTTTCAGTTACTAATGAAAACATTTCATCCACTTCTGTACCTTGCTTTGCTAACATCATCTTGTAAACAACGTCCTCGTCAGGTGTTTGGAAAGCAACACCATCAGGCGTACAGTAGATTGTACAACTCATTTTGCACAATATGTCTTCTCCTAACAGATTTACTGGGCTTGAGTCGCGCACTACAAACCTATGCATTTCTTTAAAATTTCCAATATGCACTTCCATTGGTTTTGTAACTGGGGTTCTAATCTGTTTATTTGACACTCCTACAACTTGGATAGTATCTCGCGAGAGGGGTAGGTTTGGAATCTCTGCTGTTCTCACAGTAGACCGGGTAACACCAGTGTCCAATAGAAAAGTGATGTCACTACCTTCAACTTTCCCATCAATAAATGGACCTGTCTGATCTACCGGCAAGGATGCGCCAAGCAGCACTCTTCTTCCTCCCCACTAAGGCTCCGTCATTGCACATAGTCTGATTCATCATCGTTCTGCAAAAAATACTGTTGAAACCACAGGGTTATTCTTGCAGCTTTCTATGTGAAATCCGGCGTTCGCACTGTATTTTTGAGTGTTCACATGGTTTAGCATAGGAGGTTGTGGCACCTGATATTGTGGAGTAACTACCTGCTGCTGCTCTTGCTGTTTCACAGCTACTTCATTCTGCATCCGCGGATTTAAATTTTTATTTGGCCCCTAATTTTTCTGGACATTTTTACACTCGTTCTTTCAATGTCCAAGGTTTCCACACGCATGACAAGGATATTTCTTCATTGCTTCCTCTCTATTCATTCGTCCTCGTGCTTTACCACCACTCGACACTTGTTCACCTTGATTCTGATCTTTTATCTCATTATCAGTCTGGGAGATTCATTTTGCTTCTTGCTGTGCTGCCAATTTCACCTGTGCCCACATCATTTTCTCATTTAGATTTCTATGTTTTGCCTTAATGTCTCTATCACAATACTTTGCATATGGCAATAGTTCATCTATGGTTTTTCTCTTTCAGCACAACATGTGCCGTTGATCCATCTGACTTATCTTTGGTTTCAGACCATACACAAACCGATATACAAAATGTCCCATATCCATATCACCAATGTTCTCAAATCCACTATACTGCTTAAACACTTGTAACAACCTCTCATAGTGCGTGTGTACTGACTCCTTTGGCTCCTGAGTTGTTCTATCTATTTTTACCCAATTTATCTCTTTAGGAGGAATTTTCCCTTTTAAGAAAGTAATTACTTGCTGATATTTCTTCATCACCTCCTCTTATGGGGCTCCTGTTTTGGAATCTCTTGCATACTCCTCACTCGGCCAATAGACCGTAATCTTACACTCCGTCCATAAATCAGCAGGAACCACAATGTCAAATAAACCATCCAAATCTTTCAGCAATACCTTCGAAACCTTCACAAATCTTTCCACCTGATTATACCATTCAACAGGGTTTTCTCTTAACCTAGGGAAATCATTCGTAAATGACAAAATATCCTGTCTGCTCCATGGAACATGAACATATCCACTGCCAGGTACTTCCCTCGCTGGACATATCCTTTCAATCTTTTCTGACTCTCTCATTGGAAAAGCTGACAATGCTTCTTTAGCTTGTGCTTCCTCTTTCTTCTTTTTCCATCTAGTTCTACATTTATCAATGTCTCCACATTTTATTAAAATGTTCTTCAATTCTTTTATCTGCAGTCTTTTACCAGAAGTATTTATACTTTCTAAATTCTTTTTAGTAAATTCCACTCAATATGGTTTCTGCAACAACTTTTATCTCTCTATATCAATTCTAATCTCTGAAGCAACCTCTGTTAACTTCTCATGAAAAATCGTTGCTCTTCTAGTTATGCTTCAACATAAAAACAACAATACTTCTTCACTATAAATATTCAGTCTCTCTGTGCTTACATTAGCAGCTATCATTTCTTCGAAATCCACTTTCAATCTGCTAATATCTAAAACTGTTGGTTATGAATTTCTTTTTTCTATGCCCTGTGCCCAGCTCTCTAAATCCTCAGGAGTAACCATTGTTGAGCCTCCCGCTCCACTAGGGCTTGTAGACACCTTTTCTTTACCCTTTTACTGGTGTAACTCTCTTTGGGGTCTCAGTTAAGGGTTTCATAATAGGAAGATCCATTAATGAAATAACCGAATCACTCTCACTAGCCTGATCATCTGACATCACTATTTCTTTTCTAAAATTACTTAAGGGTACTGTTACAATTTGTGGTTTTGGACTACTCTTTTTATCTCCACACAATGGGATAACAGGACCAATTGTCACTGGCACTGTCAAAGCTTCAGTATTTAAATTCAACTGACATATTTTCTGTACTAATTCTTCTCTAATTTTGTTCAAAGCTACTCTGTCACTATCTTGTAACATCCTAGCACTCAATGTATCATGAAGAATCTGTGGAACCAATGGTGTTCCCAACACTAGGGCACTCAAAGTGATCCTACTAGGTATCTTGATACGGTGGAGGGTTTTTAATTAAAATATCCTCCAATAATTCATCATCTGATTCTCCATACCCGACATATTCATGAGTTTTGTCTTTTCTTTACACTTGCTTCCGGACAGCTCTTCAGCAATTAACACTGGATATAAACCCTGTGATACCATAGCTCATATCCATTGCTTCATCTGATCCTCACATGACTCATATGGATATCTAGGTAAAAATCCTCTAAATCTCCTACCACCTCTGAATTTCTCTTGTTCAAATGCATTAGTTTCCATTCTTCCAAAGCCTCATACTGAGTTAACCTAGGTCTTGGTTCTAGATCATTCATTCTGATTCTCAAATTTTGAAGAATTCTACCATGTTCTGGGAAAGCTAGAACACCTTCACCTTTTGTATACTCTATCCAATTTTCCAGCCATACACAAGTATGATATCCTATTTCCATCATCCTAAATGAAGCAGGCGTCTTTGGTGGTGGAATAGAAATGCCCTCTCTAGTCAACACATACTTATCTTTCTTAAAGAAATTCTTAATTTTCTTTATTAGCGACATCTTCCTCTTTTCTCCATACAGTCTAGATGAACGATATATGAAAGAGTCTTCCATTAACCCCCGAACTCTGTTGCCTACACAACTCACACCAGCAATCAAATCAGAATTCGGCATACAATTTCTTTCTCAACCAATCTTAACAAGGCTTCTATCTTAGCAACCAATCTAAGCTCAGGCTTGCGCTGCTCGTTTAACCAATACTAGTGCGGCCTTTTGTGACGTCAATATTGCTTCTCACTACTGACCCTCCCTTTACAATTTGTTCCCTTCTCACGCACCCTGCTTCGACCAATTCCAGCCTCTTTGTGACGTAAGTATTACTCTTGTGAATGACCCTCCCCTCACGAGTTAATACGAAAACTTATTTCTTTAACTTTTCACAAAATAAAATGTAGTTAGTAACAACATAAAACATTTGCTACCCTGTCTGTTGTACTAAATCAGGATAGATTATAACTTATTTCAGAATTCCTTTCACTTCGAGTAAAACCCCTGTTTACCCTTCATTCAAGCTCAGAAGAACCTGTTAATTCTCCAGTGTCACTCGTATTGGGAAATGAGACCAAAGTTTCACCTGCGTACCCCTTTTTCTATCACTCACACTCTATTTTCTTACAAAATAGTCCCTAATACAACACTGCCAGCCCTCCGTAGCTTCTCAGTGTTACGACAACAGACGAGTAACCTCCTGCATGGCTTCCATCACCACCCGCTATTCCATTCCCGGGATGCCCAGGCAACCTCTGTACGTGTGCTTCTAGACAAAATAAGACAAGACGCTAGCTCTTTTGATACACAGAAATCAATAATCAATAACAATATTTATCTCCAAACTAGTCAATAATAACCATAACTCTGCTACCAGAAAACTGATCCAGCGGTTCACCAACAACAGATACTCTACTACCATATACTCACCTGGGCCCATAATCTCACACTGGTAAAGACCGCTGGTCGGTTAAGGGGGTTTCCATTTTATTTTTCACTATCTGCTTAGGATTAGTTTATTCAATACTCTTATTCATCACTTGACTTAGACCTTCACAGATCAACAAGTTCTTTCCTCTGGTTGATGGACCATTAGTTGAACTAGTTGATGGTGAAAATACAATAAGCTAACTTTTCTATACTTTAAGTAAATCACCACAGACTCAAGAAGTTTTCAAATCTTTATCTAAAAGTTTGATGCATGTGAACAGTCTTACTACAGTGCAGTCACCATCATTCATAGGAGAGAACATTCAATTCATAAACACCTAGGGGCTCGATTCCGATCCGGTAAAAAAAAATCCCCCGTACGATTCGTATTCGTAGCCGTTTCCGTACGACCCGTAAACACACCGTACGACCCGGCGAGTACGATCCGGACCGGGTGATCAGGACGCTATTCGTACGGTCCGCGTCAGGTAAGGGCGATTTGTACGGAAAAGCGCTCAATCACATACACACCGTACGCCGCGTACCCCCCATGATCGCCGGGGTACGCGCCGTACCCCTGCGATCATGTGGGGTACGTGCCGTACACCCAGCGTACATGGGGTGTGCACCGTACACCCACCGTACATGGGGTACGGTGCATACCCCATGTACGCTGGGTGTACGGCACGTACCCCACATGATCGCAGGGGTACGGCGCGTACCCCGGCGATCATGGGGGGTACGCGGCGTCCCCGGGGGGGGCGTTCTGTACTTGTTTCGGCGTGAACTATGCGTTTACGGCTGGTTCCAGCTCCCGTAAAAAAAAGGGTTGTACGTGGCGTACCCGACACGAATCGTACTTGCTGGGTCGTAAAAACCAGCCGCGAACCGTAGCGATTTCACGTACAGCGGGTTCCGAGTGAGACTCGTACGGAAATTTTAGTCGTACGGAGTCCTGTACGACTCGTACGGTCTTTGGCTCCTGGTACGGATCGTACTTCGTCGTACGTACGGGGACGTGTACGGGTACGATTCGTATGGGGAAAATTGGTCAGTACGACGATTCGGAGCGCATTTTACCGGATCGGAATCGACGCCCAAGTATATACTTCGGACTCATACAATAACCATTGCTCAGAAAGGGAGAGAACAGAGAGAAAAGGACATCTACACATAACAATACATTATATTTATCAAGGATGGTGTGAAAGACCAACCCCCTGGCCAAAGGGCTGGTAAGGGTCCCCTGGGATAGGTCAGGAGACAAAGGCTTCAGTACAGGAATAAGGACAGGATAGATGACCTATCTAGAATACCGACGTATGCGCTGCACCCCTCTCTGACACTCTCTTCCTTCTCGAGATTCTTCCACGATCTTCAAATCTAACGCAAAACTGCAAACCCATCCCCTTAATTTTTTATTCATAAATTTGATTATCCTACGCTTTCACATTTCACTTTGAAACAATATATTAACATTTTTGAATAAGAGTTTTCTTCGTTGAACTCTTCACCATCCGTTCCATGCTGTAACACTCGTTCTTGGCTCTCTTTCAACTGCACTGTCATGGCCTTCATGGCTTCACTCAGTGGGCATGCGTGGACTTTGCATCACTCCTTTCAATCCGGTTATGCAAAAGATGCCCAAATACGCACTAGTGACAAAGTCAGAAAGACAAATATTAATTTCACAAATAAAGTGGTTACACTGTATACCATCCACCTCTACTCTGTTCCCCTTTACCTATTAATACTTTTCCCTCAGTAGCATTAGTAAAAATAGCTTGTTCTCGATTCAAGTAAGCAGATGCCATGCAAGCGAGTCTGCAAGACTCCATTTTAGTGTCTTCTGCTCATGCGCCAGAATTTCCCTCCAAACATTAACACGCCATACTGCGTAGATGTTTACGAAAAATGGAAGGTGCACCAGGAGAAAGGAGTCCAAACGTGAATCAGGAAGTCCTTTAGAATTCTTTTATTCTTTATAATAAGGCATGCAGTCAGACATCAGCCAACGCGT
Source organism: Lissotriton vulgaris (assembly GCF_964263255.1). NCBI lineage: Eukaryota > Metazoa > Chordata > Amphibia > Caudata > Salamandridae > Lissotriton > Lissotriton vulgaris. The sequence goes on from NC_141687.1 coordinate 1,430,448,282, forward strand.
TTCGTTCTTTACAAAAGAACTTCTTTAATTAGTAGTAAAGGACTTTACAAGGCGTACCTGATTTGGACCTTTCTGGGATCCGGCTGATAGTCTGGGCTGGAATTAATCGACTGGAACTCTGATTGTGAGGCTTCCAGATGGAATTTCCTGTAATAGAGTTACTGTATCACACAACAACATAATAATTTTATAACTACAGTCAATGATCTGAAACTCGTATTAAGGGGTGGCCAATAGGGATCCAACCTACATCCCTCTGTGCTATGATTTTGATAGGACAACGACTTGCCCTGAAGAAGTTCTTTTGTGAAGAACGAAACACGTTGGCCGATGTCTGACTGCATGCCTTATTATAAAGAATAAAAGAATTCTAAAGGACTTGCTTATTCATGTTTGGACTCCTTTCTCCTGGTGCACCTTCCATTTTTCGTGAACTTCCTTGTCTGGATTCCCAGTGGAGTCCAACTGCGGCAGACTTCGGAAGTGTAATGCACAGGACATTTAAATTGGCTAAACAGGGATTGAGGTGCTGAAAGTAGGGTCAGCCGCAGGGTTTGGATTTTGTTACTACGTAGATGCAGTTGACGCATGCCCACAACAGTTCCCCGTTTAAAGCGGTATTAGTCCGTCTTCGTTGTTATCTGCTTTAGTACACAAATAAGCATGCTTCGCTTACCTGGTGTTTATGTGGTGCAAATTAGTTATTCACAAAACTTTTGTTAATAACTTCGTTAGTGAGTTAACGAGTGGATTGCATCCGAGCAAGTCTCTTCTCCACGCAACCTTGCTCCATCAGTAATTGCAAAGCCAAACCTATGTACATCTGGCCAAAGCGATTAAGCACTTACAAGTAGCTCTGTGCTCACCTTCTTTGATGGTTTAGTGGAAAGGGCCACCTGATCTCACAAGGAAGGTGTTCAAACAGCTAGAGCAAATGGGCAACAGTTAAACAATTCTTAAAAATACAAGTATGGGCACACTATTGAACACAACCCTAATGGTGCTGCACTTTTAAAACTATTGAGAAGATTTTTTGTGCCCTCTTTGGATTTGTGGTGAGTATGACAAGGAGGATGATGATGATTCAAATGAGTTAGGGCCATATTATCAAGAAAGGGCGATACATTATTGCCGCTTTTTTCGGCAGGAAACTGCCGCTAAAGCGGCGATAATGGGCTTGATAATATGCCCTTGTGAATTCCCATAGAAGCCCAGGTTCTGGTGTTAACCTGGGCTTCTATGGGAATTCACAAGGGCACATTATCAAGCCCATTATCACCGCTTTAACAGCAGTTTCCTGCCGATGAAAGTGGCGATAATGTATCGCCCTTTATGGATAATATGGCCCTAAGTTCGTAGGCAAGTTCAACAAAAACAAGTCGTTGACAAAGAAAGTTTTGATAATACACATGTATTCAAAGAGACTTGTCTATCAGGTGGAGATTAGCTATTAGTCTGGCACAGACTCTGCAGGTAGGTGTAGTGGGACGGGACGGCAAGGTAGGGGGTGAGTCAAGATACGACGACAAGGGAAACTAAAAGAACAAAAAGAAAACCATGAAAGAATCATGAAAGAAGAGTAAAAATTCTCAGCTCCTGCCCAGATTGAATAGTGTCAAAAGGTGCTGTGTTGCTTTTTGATACGGGCTGGTGGAGCAAGAGGAGTTTAGCAAAGCTGACTCCACAACAATATATTAAGTGAAAGTTTGAATTGAATGAGGAAATGCTTGATTGGTCTAGTGATGTAGTATATTCTAATCTAAACAAGATCAATGTTACTGGTCTTGTTGGCAATGGTAACAAGGGGGTCGATTATGATGGTGGTGAATCCGCATCCTCCGGGCCGGTGGAAGCCACCGCCGGCCCGGAGGATGCGGATTTACCGCTGCGGTCCTTGAAAACACCCACCGCCAGATTATGATGGTGGTGGGATCAACGGCGGACAGCAGGTCCAATCGCCGCTGATCCGTGGGGTGTGGACCACAATATGGTGGCGGTGTCTGCAAGACACCACCAGCCATATTATGATGGGTGCGGAGACATGCTTTTCCCTGGCGGATATTCCGCCGTCAAAAAGCTTGTGGACCTTTGCTTCTGGTGGCCCCTTGCGGGCCCCCAGGATGTAGGGGGGTGGGGGTGCACATGGGGGGTACCTATGGTACCACCCTGCATGTGCATGCACCAAGCGGCAGGCACCGAGCGGTGCCTGCCGCTTTGTGCATGCACATGCAAAGCATGCATTTTTAACTTTGCGGCGTGTGCTGCTTTAAGGGTGGCGGTCACATCCTAATTCCTATGGAAGGAACGCCGCTGCCCCTGCGGACGGTCCCTCCACCTCGGGGGTGGCGGATGGACGCAGGTCCGTCCGCTATCCTAATAGGCCTCATGGATCTTGAAGATGGGCAAAGCACTATGTAGAACACTGTAGATTTGTACAGTCTGTTGGAGGACGTTGATCCGTATTCCACCAATGTGCTTGACAATGTTCCATTTGAAGTGATGCCCTCAGTTGAATGTTCTACTTCTCAATTGGATCCCCACAAGGAGAATAAACACCATGAGGGTCTTTTTACTGAGTCTAGGAAGTTCATTGATGTCCTAAATGTGTTGATTCACAGTTAAGAAGCATTCCAATTGCGTATTGTTTTTTTTGGGGGGGTTTGTAGGGGGAATATGGTTTACCATTGATGTAAGTTAATGTTGTCATCACAACTTGTTTTTATTTGTATTGGTAATTATTCCGATTTGCATTTAAGTATTTACTGTACAGTACCTATCTGTTTATTTATGTGCCTGGTTCCACATTCGGAGTTGTTACAAGCGATCTGTGGGGCATATTACCAAGGGCAAGTATCGCTGCTTTTTCGGCGAATTGTGCCGAGAAAGAGGCGAAACTGCTAGAGCCCTATTAACAAGGGCCTTTTAAAGCCTGGTCCAAGCCCACTTTGCATGTCGGCAATAAACATCGCTAATGACATGGAAAGTGGGCGTTCCCACGTCCAACCACATGAAAAATGTGGTTGGAGGTGGGAACACCCTATTACCAAGGCAGGCGCTGGGGGGAAAAGACCTGCGCTAAACTCGTTTATCGTATTTCTCCCAACGCCTCCTCTGACCAGGCGTTAGGTATTGATAACATGGGGGTGTGGATTATAAAGCTGAATCCACCCCCCCCATATTATCAAGGCCCACATTAGCGCGTGAAAACAACGTTTGTTTTCATGCGCTAATGTGCCATTTCGCCGACTATCGCCGGATTTCAATTCGCCTACCTGATGCGCATTGATAATTGCGCGCTAAAACGGCGATGAAATCCGGCGATAGCCGGCGATACAGGAATGTGCATTGTGCGTTTTCCAACGCACTCCTTGGTAATATGCCCCTGTCTCATAATGGCAAGAAACATACTTTAAGCAGTTGATGTTGCTGCGTCTGTTGGAGAGGTCTGTTCTTGTCCTGTGTTCATGTTACTGAAGATTAAACCTCATAACAACCAAGCTTCTTAACAGTAGCCCTCAATTATGAAAGATAACCGTGCTTCATGCCAAACTGGATGAGGAGGCCTTACTTTTGGGACTTATTGGCCTTGCCAATGCCTTTTTGGCAGGGCTGTAAAACATAAGTAAGAAGCAAAAAACGTGTTGCTGATGCTGTGCATGCAACAGAGGCAGAAAATACAGCATGTCATGATGCAGCATGGTCATAGCATATAGGTGTCATGATGATACTAATGGTGCATCATTCAATAGGCCTGATCATGCGTAATGATGTATGCGCACACATTCATGACCATGCATTTGTACTCTTACTGTTGCCGTGGGAGACATTTTCTTTATTATTTTGTTTACCAATCCAAGATGGTAGACCCCACTTCGGTCAGTAAATAACCAAAAAATAATTTGTATCTGCAAGAAAGTGCATTTCTGAAAGTGAAGCAGCTTGACAGTAAATGTGAACTGCTGATCATGCAAAAAAGATTATTTTTTAATTACTGCAAGGGTTGTGGGAGCAATGAAGAAGCGAGTGGGAGGGAAGCCGCAGAGAGTGAGTGAGGTGAGCAACTGGCACGAAGAGACGGGGTGGAAAGTAATAAAGATATAAAAATATGAAGAGGGGCAAGGGGGCAAAGCGATGGATGGAATATGAGGAGGAGCATGGAGCATGAGGGGTAGGGTTGGGTAGAATAAACAGAAGCATACGAGGAAGAGACCAAGTGGGGGAGGAGAGAGCAACACAGTGCTTGGGGCAAGTTTGAAAGGGTTTGGTGTGGAGGAAGCTACAAACGCTTAGGAAGCTAAGGTGCTCTCTATGCACATGAACAAAGAGTGTCCCAGAACCATTATTTACTCACAGAGCTAGCTTGATATTGTTATTGAGTATCAACAGGTCCAGTAGCCTGCACAAAAGCAGGTTACATTAGGTTTGCATCCACCATCATCTCATATAAAAATCTGCATATTTTGTAATATTGAGTTTAATGTGGGTTTGATAGGTTACATTTTGCTACTCTGCTATCAGCTTCTATGGTCTCATTGTTGGGATAAGGGGATGAGGTTTGGGTTGTTGCTCTTCGAAGAATACCAGTACAAATGAAGAGAAGATGTTGAGGCTACACCTGATGGTAGAAATCAAACCCATTTGCAGCCTTTTGTTTGAGTGTAGCGTTGCCCAGGGTTACATAAAAGAGTGTAAGTAAGGACTCATCCCTATGTTGTGTCACTCCGGTATCTGAGCGAAAGCATCTGCAGCCAGATGCATCAAGCATCCATTTTGCGATTCCTTATTAGCGAAAAATAAGGATTCGCTAATAAGGAAAAGCAAAATGCTATGCATGAAGAAATCGCATAAAAAATAGCGATTTCTTAGTAATTCCTTAATTGCGACTCGCAAATTGCGAGTCGCAATTAAGGAATACCTCCCCATTCATTCCTATGGGCCTAGAGGCCCATAGGAATGAATGGGAAGACAATCTCAATTTGCGAATCGCAAAAGAGAATCGCAAATTGAGATTGCGATTTCAAGGGTGCAGGGGTGTCCAAAGGACACCCTGTTGCACCCCTGAAATTGATCTGTGCACGTATGTTGCGCACACACATGCCCTTAGGGCATGTGTGTGCGCAGCATAAAACCTTGAAAATGCACTTTAGTGCATTTTTCAAAGTTTTAGCAATTTACCATGAAGTTGTACTTCGTGGTAATTTGCGTGCCCTATTAGCGAATTCGCTATTTTTTAAACTTTCATGCATTGTATTTAAGGAATCTCAATTTGAGATTCCTTAAATGCAAACAATCGCAATTTAGCGAGTTCTCAATTTGCGATTTTTGCATTTGGGTTGATGCATCCCAAATGCAAAAATACCGGTCGCAAAGGGGCAGATTCTGAGAATCTGCCCCTTTGCGACCGGTTTTTAGCTTGATGCATCTGGCTGCTGGTGTAATCTTTATATACTAGAAGTGTTAGCTCCAAAGTTTTTTTCCTGGGTCACTATTGAAAAAAAGGTTACAACTGATTTTAAAAGACAAATTTACCTCACATGTTTGGAGGCTGATCTGTTATATTTAAATGATAGACGAAACTGCTCAATCTATGTGAGGCACTCCAAAGATGGCGGACAACAAAGAAATCTGTTCAACTCTGTTGACCATCTTTATCATAGTAGAGTTCTGAGATTTTGGTGGTTATATTTATATCTCTTTGCAGTTCGAGGGACTTGGCAGAACATCCTTTATATGCTTCAAACTGTCAATTTTGCTTTACGTATGTGAAACCATGGGTTCATATGCTTTTTGTCTCCCCATTTAAGTTCACACTTCGACTCTATTTAATACCCCTGTTTTTGGTCTTGCCTAGATAGAACATGCAGTCTCTTCGAGGCCTTTTTTTTCTTTTTGTTTCATAATTTTTTATTGAGAGAAAATATATTATACATGAAAACTATAATTACATACAAAATATCATATTTTCATAGAATAACATGAATTCATATAAAGTAGTAATAAAAAGGGAATGACTCAATATTTAAGGGAAGGAAAATTATGAAGGGGGAATAAGCTTAGTCCATGGAGGAAAAAAAATGAATGACATAAATTTAAGATTAAAAGAGGAAGGGGAATGTGATAGAGAATTCCTAGATGGATAAACAAAAATTAAAGAATATGTATATGCATATAAATATTGTCGCTCCAAGGTTGTCCACCTTCGAGTAGCACACAAGCAGCAGCTTGATTTATGTGTAGGTGAGGACGGGGATCCGCTTGTAGATGCCGCTCCGTAATGGAGCTGCTCGACGCGTTTTCAAGCTCCATATCCCTGGGAGTCACGGAAGTGAAACAGCAGCCGTACACGGGATCGAGGACGGGCCCACTTGCGGGGTCCATACAGGACTTGATTGTGTGCTTTCCGCACCACACTTCCCATACTACACAGTCTCATCTGAGCCTCCCATTGGTGGGTGTGTCATATGGAAAATGGAGAAGTGGGTTGGCGGTTGCGCACACCGCTTCCGTTAAAGCCCCTGAAGAGAAGCATATGGAGCTTCGAAACGCGTCGGGCAGATCCATTACAGAGCGGCATCTACAAGCGGATCCCCGTCCTCACCTACACATAAATCAAACTGCTGCTCGTGTGCTACTCAAAGGTAGACAACCTTGGAGCGATAATTTATACGCGGCCATCCAGCCGCGGAGTATGCACCACCCGTCATCTTTGGGGGTCACCAAAGTGAAACAGCAGCCGTACACAGGATCGAGGACGGGCTCACTTGTGGGGTCCATACAGGACTTGATTGTGTGCTTTCCGCACCACACTTCCCATAATACACAGTCTCATCTGAGCCTCCCATTGGTGGGTGTGTCATATGGAAAATGGAGAAGAGGGTTAGAGGTTGTGCACAAGGCTTCCGTTAAAGCCCCTGAAGAGAAGCATATGGAGCTTCGAAACGTGTCAGACAGATCCATTACGGAGCGGCATCTACAAGCGGATCCCCGTCCTCACCTACACATAAATCAAGCTGCTGCTCGTGTGCTACTCAAAGGTGGACAACCTTGGAGCGACAATTTATACGCGGCCGTCCAGCCACGGAGTATGCACCACCCCGTCCTCCTTGGGGGTCACAGTAGTAAAACAGCAGCCGTACACGGGATCGAGGATGGGCCCACTTGCGGGGTCCATACAGAACTTGATTGTGTGCTTTCCGCACCCCACTTCCCATAATACACAGTCTTATCTGAGCCTCCCATTGGTGGGTGTGTCATATGGAAAATGGGGAAGTGGGTTACCGGTTGCGCACACCGCTTCCGTTAAAGCCCCTGAAGAGAAGCATATGGAGCTTCGAAACGCATTGGGCAGATCCAGTACGGAGCAGCATCTACAAGCGGATCCCCGTCCTCACCTACACATAAATCAAGCTGCTGCTTGTGTGCTACTCAAAGGTGGACAACCTTGGAGCGACAATTTATACACAGCCATCCAGCCGCGGAGTATGCACCCCCGTCATCCTTGGGGGTCACGGAAGTGAAACAGCAGCCGTACACGGGATCGAGGACGGGCCCACTTGCGGGGTCCATACAGGACTTGATTGTGTGCTTTCTGCACCACACTTCCCATAATACACAGTCTCATCTGAGCCTCCCGTTGGTGGGTGTGTCATATGGAAAATGGAGAAGTGGGTTAGAGGTTGCACACACCGCTTCCGTTAAAGCCCCTGAAGAGAAGCATATGGAGCTTCGAAACGCGTCGGGCTGATCCATTACGGAGCGGCATCTACAAGCGGATCGCCGTCCTCACCTACACATAAATCAAGCTGCTGCTCATGTGCTACTCAAAGGTGGACAACCTTGGAGCGACAATTTATACGCGGCCGTCCAGCTGCGGAGTATGCGCCACCCCGTCATCCTTGGGAGTCACGGAAGTGAAACAGCAACCATACACGGGAACGAGGACAGGCCCACTTGCAGGGTCCATACAGGACTTGATTGTGTGCTTTCCGCACCACACTTCCCATAATACACAGTCTCATCTGAGCCTCCCATTGGTGGGTGTGTCATATGGAAAATGGAGAAGTGGGTTAGCTGTTGTGCACACCGCTTCCCTTAAAGCTCCTGAAGAGAAGCATATGGAGCTTCGAAATGCGTCGGGCAGAACCATTACAGAGCGGCATCTACAAGCGGATCCCCGTCCTCACTTACACAAAAATCAAGCTGCTGCACGTGTGCTACTCAAAGGTGGACAACCTTGGAGCGACAATTTATATGCGGCCGTCCATCCGGGGAGTATGCACCAGCCCGTCATCCTTGGGGGTCACCGAAGTGAAACAGCAGCCGTACACGGATCGAGGACGGGCCCACTTGCGGGGTCCATACAGGACTTAATTGTGTGCTTTCCGCACCACACTTCCCATAATGCACAGTCTCATCTGAACCTCCTATTGGGGGGTGTGTCATATGGAAAATGGAGAAGTGGGTTAACGGTTGCGCACACTGCTTCCGTTAAGGCCCCTGAAGAGAAGCATATGGAGCTTCGAAACGCGTCGGACAGATCCATTACGGAGCGGCATCTACAAGCGGTTCCCCGTCCTCACCTACACATAAATCAAGCTGCTGCTCGTGTGCTACTCAAAGGTGGACAACCTTGGAATGACAATTTGTACGCGGCCGTCCAGCCGCAGAGTATGCACCACCCCGTCATCCTTGGGGGTCACGGAAGTGAAACAGCAGCCATACACGGGATCGAGGATGGGCCCACTTGTGGGGTCCATACAGGACTTGATTGTGTGTTTTTCGCACCACACTTCCCATAATACACAGTCTCATCTGAGCCTCCCATTGGTGGGTGTGTCATATGGAAAATGGAGACGTGGGTTAGTGGTTGCGCACACCGCTTCCGTTAAAGCCCCTGAAGAGAAGCATATGGAGCTTCGAAATGCATCGGGCAGATCCATTACGGAGCGGCATCTACAAGCGGATCCCCATCCTCACCTACACATAAATCAAGCTGCTGCTCATGTGCTACTCAAAGGTGGACAACCTTGGAGCGACAATTTATACGCAGCTGTTCAGCCGCGGAGTATGCACCACCCTGTCATCCTTGGGGGTTACGGTAGTGAAACAGCAGCCGTACACAGGATCGAGGACGGGCCCACTTGCGGGGTCCATACAGGACTTGATTGAGTGCTTTCCGCACCACACTTCCCATAATACACAGTCTCATCTGAGCCTCCCATTGGTGGGTGTGTCATATGGAAAATGGAGACGTGGGTTAGCGGTTGCGCACACCGCTTCCGTTAAAGCCCCTGAAGAGAAGCATATGGAGCTTCGAAACGCGTCGGGCAGATCCATTACAGAGCGGCATCTACAAGCGGATCCCCGTCCTCACCTACATATAAATCAAGCTGCTGCTCGTGTGCTACTCAAAGGTGGACAACCTTGGAGCGACAATTTATACGCGGCTGTCCAGCCCGGAGTATGCACCACCCCGTCATCCTTGGGGGTCACGGAAGTGACACAGCAGCCGTACACGGGATCGAGGACGGGCCCACTTGCGGGGTCCATACAGGACTTGATTGTGTGCTTTCCGCACCACACTTCTCATAATACACAGTCTCATCTGAGCCTCCCATTGGTGGGTGTGTCATATGGAAAATGGAGAAGTGGGTTACCGGTTGCGCACACCGCTTCCGTTAAAGCCCCTGAAGAGAAGCATATGGAGCTTCGAAACGCATTGGGCAGATCCAGTACGGAGCAGCATCTACAAGCGGATCCCCGTCCTCACCTACACATAAATCAAGCTGCTGCTCGTGTGCTACTCAAAGGTGGATAACCTTGGAGCGACAATTTATACGCGGCCGTCCAGCCGCGGAGTATGCACCACCCCGTCCTCCTTGGGGGTCACGGTAGTAAAACAGCAGCCGTACACGGGATTGAGGATGGGCCCACTTGCGGGGTCCATACAGAACTTGATTGTGTGCTTTCCGCACCCCACTTCCCATAATACACAGTCTTATCTGAGGCTCCCATTGGTGGGTGTGTCATATGGAAAATGGAGAAGTGGGTTACCGGTTGCGCACACCGCTTCCGTTAAAGCCCCTGAAGAGAAGCATATGGAGCTTCGAAACGCGTTGGGCAGATCCAGTACGGAGCAGCATCTACAAGCGGATCCCCGTCCTCACCTACACATAAATCAAGCTGCTGCTTGTGTGCTACTCAAAGGTAGACAATCTTGGAGCGACAATTTATACACAGCCATCCAGCCACAGAGTATGCACCCCCCGTCATCCTTGGGGGTCACGGAAGTGAAACAGCAGCCGTACACGGGATCGAGAACGGGCCCACTTGCGGGGTCCATACAGGACTTGATTGTGTGCTTTCCGCACCACACTTCCCATAATACACAGTCTCATCTGAGCCTCCCGTTGGTGGGTGTGTCATATGGAAAATGGAGAAGTGGGTTAGAGGTTGCACACACCGCTTCTGTTAAAGCCCCTGAAGAGAAGCATATGGAGCTTCGAAACGCGTCGGGCTGATCCATTACGGAGCGGCATCTACAAGCGGATCGCCGTCCTCACCTACACATAAATCAAGCTGCTGCTCATGTGCTACTCAAAGGTGGACAACCTTGGAGCGACAATTTATACGCGGCCGTCCAGCTGCGGAGTATGCACCACCCAGTCATCCTTGGGAGTCACGGAAGTGAAACAGCAACCATACACGGGAACGAGGACGGGCCCACTTGCAGGGTCCATACAGGACTTGATTGTGTGCTTTCCGCACCACACTTCCCATAATACACAGTCTCATCTGAGCCTCCCATTGGTGGGTGTGTCATATGGAAAATGGAGAAGTGGGTTAGCTGTTGTGCACACCGCTTCTGTTAAAGCTCCAGAAGAGAAGCATATGGAGCTTCGAAACGCGTCGGGCAGATCCATTACAGAGTGGCATCTACAAGCGATCCCCGTCCTCACCTACACATAAATCAAGCTGCTGCACGTGTGCTACTCAAAGGTGGACAACCTTGGAGCGACAATTTATACGCGGCCGTCCATCCGTGGAGTATGCACCTGCCCGTCAACCTTGGGGGTCACCGAAGGGAAACAGCAGCCGTACACGGATCGAGGACGGGCCCACTTGCGGGGTCCATACAGGACTTAATTGTGTGCTTTCCGCACCACACTTCCCATAATGCACAGTCTCATCTGAACCTCCCATTGGGGGGTGTGTCATATGGAAAATGGAGAAGTGGGTTAACGGTTGCGCACACTGCTTCCGTTAAAGCCCCTGAAGAGAAGCATATGGAGCTTCGAAACGCGTCGAACAGATCCATTACGGAGCGGCATCTACAAGCGGTTTCCCGTCCTCACCTACACATAAATCAAGCTGCTGCTCGTGTGCTACTCAAAGGTGGACAACCTTGGAATGACAATTTATACGCGGCCGTCCAGCCGCAGAGTATGCACCACCCCGTCATCCTTGGGGGTCACGGAAGTGAAACAGCAGCCGTACACGGGATCGAGGATGGGCCCACTTGTGGGGTCCATACAGGACTTGATTGTGTGTTTTTCGCACCACACTTCCCATAATACACAGTCTCATCTGAGCCTCCCATTGGTGGGTGTGTCATATGGAAAATGGAGACGTGGGTTAGTGGTTGCGCACACCGCTTCCGTTAAAGCCCCTGAGGAGAAGCATATGGAGCTTCGAAACGCATTGGGCAGATCCAGTACGGAGCAGCATCTACAAGCGGATCCCCGTCCTCACCTACACATAAATCAAGCTGCTGCTCATGTGCTACTCAAAGGTGGACACCCTTGGAGCGACAATTTATACGCGGCCGTCCAGCCGCGGAGTATGCACCACCCCGTCCTCCTTGGGGGTCACGGTAGTAAAACAGCAGCCGTACACGGGATTGAGGATGGGCCCACTTGCGGGGTCCATACAGAACTTGATTGTGTGCTTTCCGCACCCCACTTCCCATAATACACAGTCTTATCTGAGGCTCCCATTGGTGGGTGTGTCATATGGAAGATGGAGAAGTGGGTTACCGGTTGCGCACACCGCTTCCGTTAAAGCCCCTGAAGAGAAGCATATGGAGCTTCGAAACGCGTTGGGCAGATCCAGTACGGAGCAGCATCTACAAGCGGATCCCCGTCCTCACCTACACATAAATCAAGCTGCTGCTTGTGTGCTACTCAAAGGTGGACAATCTTGGAGCGACAATTCATACACAGCCATCCAGCCGCGGAGTATGCACCCCCCCGTCATCCTTGGGGGTCACGGAAGTGAAACAGCAGCCGTACACGGGATCGAGAACGGGCCCACTTGCGGGGTCCATACAGGACTTGATTGTGTGCTTTCCGCACCACACTTCCCATAATACACAGTCTCATCTGAGCCTCCCGTTGGTGGGTGTGTCATATGGAAAATGGAGAAGTGGGTTAGAGGTTGCACACACCGCTTCTGTTAAAGCCCCTGAAGAGAAGCATATGGAGCTTCGAAACGCGTCGGGCTGATCCATTACGGAGCGGCATCTACAAGCGGATCGCCGTCCTCACCTACACATAAATCAAGCTGCTGCTCATGTGCTACTCAAAGGTGGACAACCTTGGAGCGACAATTTATACGCGGCCGTCCAGCTGCGGAGTATGCACCACCCAGTCATCCTTGGGAGTCACGGAAGTGAAACAGCAACCATACACGGGAACGAGGACGGGCCCACTTGCAGGGTCCATACAGGACTTGATTGTGTGCTTTCCGCACCACACTTCCCATAATACACAGTCTCATCTGAGCCTCCCATTGGTGGGTGTGTCATATGGAAAATGGAGAAGTGGGTTAGCTGTTGTGCACACCGCTTCTGTTAAAGCTCCAGAAGAGAAGCATATGGAGCTTCGAAACGCGTCGGGCAGATCCATTACAGAGCGGCATCTACAAGCGATCCACCTCCTCACCTACACATAAATCAAGCTGCTGCACGTGTGCTACTCAAAGGTGGACAACCTTGGAGCGACAATTTATACGCGGCCGTCCATCCGTGGAGTATGCACCTGCCCGTCAACCTTGGGGGTCACCGAAGGGAAACAGCAGCCGTACACGGATCGAGGACGGGCCCACTTGCGGGGTCCATACAGGACTTAATTGTGTGCTTTCCGCACCACACTTCCCATAATACACAGTCTCATCTGAGCCTCCCATTGGTGGGTGTGTCATATGGAAAATGGAGACGTGGGTTAGTGGTTGCGCACACCGCTTCCGTTAAAGCCCCTGAGGAGAAGCATATGGAGCTTCGAAACGCATCGGGCAGATCCATTACGGAGCGGCATCTACAAGCGGATCCCCATCCTCACCTACACATAAATCAAGCTGCTGCTCATGTGCTACTCAAAGGTGGACAACCTTGGAGCGACAATTTATACGCAGCTGTTCAGCCGCGGAGTATGCACCACCCTGTCATCCTTGGGGGTTACGGAAGTGAAACAGCAGCCGTACACGGGATCGAGGACGGGCCCACTTGCGGGGTCCATACAGGACTTGATTGTGTGCTTTCCGCACCACACTTCCCATAATACACAGTCTCATCTGAGCCTCCCATTGGTGGGTGTGTCATATGGAAAATGGAGAAGTGGGTTACCGGTTGCGCACACCTCTTCCGTTAAAGCCCCTGAAGAGAAGCATATGGAGCTTCGAAACGCGTCGGGCAGATCCAGTACGGAGCAGCATCTACAAGGGGATCCCCGTCCTCACCTACACATAAATCAAGCTGCTGCTTGTGTGCTACTCCAAGGTGGGCAACTTTGGAGCGACAATTTATACGCAGCCATCCAGCCGCGGAGTATTCACCACCCCGTCATCCTAGGGGGTCACGGAAGTGAAACAGCAGCCGTACACGGGATCGAGGATGGGCCCACTTGCGGGGTCCATACAGGACTTGATTGTGTGCTTTCCGCACCACACTTCCCATAATACACAGTCTCATCTGAGCCTCCCATTGGTGGGTGTGTCATATGGAAAATGGAGAAGTGGGTTAGCGGTTGCGCACACCGCTTCCATTAAAGCCCCTGAAGAGAAGCATATGGATCTTCGAAACGCGTCGGGCAGATCCATTACGGAGCAGCATCTACAAGCGGATCCCCGTCCTCACCTACACATAAATCAAGCTGCTGCTTGTGTGCTACTAAAAGGTGGAAAACCTTGGAGCGACAATTTATACGCGGCCGTCCAGCCGCGGAGTATGCAACACCCTGTCATCCTTGGGGGTCACAGAAGTGAAACAGCAGCCATACACGGGATCAAGGACGGGCCCACTTGCTGGGTCCATACAGTACTTGATTTTGTGCTTTCCGCATCACACTTCCCATAATACACAGTCTCATCTGAGCCTCCCATTGGTTGGTGTGTCATATGGAAAATGGAGAAGTGGGTTCGCGGTTGCGCACACCGCTTCCGTTAAAGCCCCTGAAGAGAAGCATATGAAGCTTCGAATGGCATCGGTCAGACCATTATGGAGCGGCATCTACAAGTGTGCTACTCAAAGGTGGACAACCTTGGAGCGACAATGCATATAAATATATATAGATAAATGGGAAAGGGTATGAGGAGGGGAGAAAATAATCAATTCCTTGCCCTGATAGAGTAAGAATATAGAAAAATGAGAAAAGAGGAAAGCAAAGATATAGGGTTTAAGGGATTTGGGAAAAGTGGATGGAATTCAGAGATAACAGAGAAAAGGAACCCATACCTGCTGGAAGATTTCCTCTTGATCTTGTCATTTAAATATAATACGAGAGGCCTTTTGTTTTCTATCAGTTAGCTTAGAACTTGCTCATTGCTTACCATTTGTGGGTTTCATTGTCACTCTCATTTGGTTGCTTGTTATTGGTCAGTTGCTCTAGGCTTACTTTCCCTTTGTGTGTTTGTCCCTCCCCTGGAGCATGGACGAATTACTTGTGTCCTTCCATTACTCATTTTTATAAGTGCTACTTTCTCTGTATTTAAGAACTCTACTAGAGTGTGTCTTTTTCAGCTAATTCCCTCGTGTACTTGTCCCTCTGTTATTTTCCACCCTAATTGCTAGAACTCTCCCTTCCTCCTGTTGCCATTGCTTGCACCACCCCTCCCATTGCTCTTGCTTCCTTTCCACCCCTCCTCTCTCTTGTTATAGTTGCTTTCCAGCCACTACCCCACCCTCCATTGTCATTGCTTACCCCACTCCCTCAGTAGCTGTGCTGCATAGCCACTAGCTGAGTCTTCCACAGCTGCAAACTTGTGGGGTCACTGAACTTGTTAGGACTCTGCTCCCTGAGTAGGCTTCCTGTCCAGCTCTCACAAAGGGTGTTGATTGGTGGTTGATCTCATGAACCCTGTGGATGGGTGTCTCCATGTTCTTTCTTGCTTGATTGTGTGCTGGGGGTTTTAGTACCCTATAGTGTATACCAGTGGCATCTCCTCCACTAAGGTATAGGAGTGTCGCCCCACTGCTTCGCAGCGGAAAACATAAAATGACAACTTGCGTTATTATCATTTTACGTTTACTTCTGCTGCAGCAGCTTTCTTGTGGGGTCGGGCTGCTCGGTGGGGAAGAGGAGTAAAGGAGGAGTGGTTTGCCCACTCCTAAGTGCACATGAATGTTTGGTCAGCCCTCTTGGGCCGCCCAAAACATTCATACGCACTTCCCATATTCTACATGCAGGCTGCATTACAGCCTACATAGAGAACATGCCCAGGCCACAATTCCCTGGCTGAGCACCGATCCATGGAGCTCAGAACAATCACAAGGCTGCATTGCAGCTGTAGAATCCTGCGAGACACGTTCTAATGTCCCGCAGGAAGTTGTCATCCCAGCCACTCCCTCGAGGGCTGGGCACACTGCACTCCCACACCCATCCATCACGGGTGCCATGAGTGACGTGGCCCAGTCAATAAAAGGGCCTGGGTGCACGTGCTCGAGGCCAGTTATTGCACCATACTAATCGGTGTCTGTGTCCATTATTTCCACACTATGTGGGCCTAAGGCCCAACACCACATTGGCGATGAGGCGGGTAGCCAACCCCATGTGCCCGCCACTCAGCACTCCCTCGTCCCTCGTGGGAAGATATGAGCCGCCACCCGCGGCTGCAGTGAGGGTCAAGCTCCGCATCGCAACACAGCCCTTCGCCTTTGAGGAAGAAGGCACGGAGACTGGATGTTCCTCGTCCATTTCGGGTCCTACGAATCAAGGAGTGGACAAGCACCCCCAACAACAGCAGGTGCCTGCACGCCGTCGGAATTGTGAGTCTCCCCGCCATGCATGGGACATGGCCGCTGCCGCGTTTGGGCACATACTGCCGCAACTAGGGAGCCTAGCTACTCTCACCACACAGCGGCCGTGAATGACCCCACTACCCCAGAGCTAGACGGAGCTCCACCGGCTGCAATAATTCATTTTGCTGCACTTAAAGCAAGACCGCTCCCAGCAATCACTTGAGTCCCGGGAGAGCACCAACACCCCCGCAATGCTCACAATGTGCCTGCCGCTGCGCCCAGGGGCAGCCTCCACGAGCGCAAGGTCCTGCAACCCCAACGAGCAGCAATAGGAAGACATTCAGGTGCCCACCCTCTCCCTCTTACCGCACAAATGAGTTGCCAAAGAACCCCTGCACACTGACGGCTTCCTAGCGTGGAAGTGCCACAGAAGGAAGTAGCATCGACGTGGCAAGAGGCCCTGTGCTAGGTGCCGGCAGCGCTCTCCACCCCCTGCACACAAAGGAGGCCGCAGCAGCTGATGAAAAAAAAACCTGCATACAGCACCACCTGGCGGCCGCCTGCCTGCACCACGCCGCGGGATGGAATTACTCGCTCCCCGGTAAAAGTAGGGCTACAACGATGCTCCAGGGCGCCAAGCGGCGAAACAAAGAGACACTACCCCCAGTAAAGGAACGCCCAGTGCCTGAATCGCCTGCTTGAAGCTGCGCTGGAGCACGGGCGGCAGTCTCAAAAACACTGCTGCCGTAGGATTCGCAGGTCAGCGCATGAGGGCACCATCTTGCTGCCGCCTCGCCACACTGCACAGGGCGGTGTTTCAAGCGAAGATGTCTGCAACATTGAAGGAGTGACAGCGCTCCCGCAACTTGCCCCATGCCAAGGCTCAGGTGACACTGTCCTGCATCTCCAGCGCTGCTGACGCTGAGACCGTCCCCGCATCGCACAGCCAATTGCTCGCAGATGAAGGGAAGTGCTTAGCATCCAAAAGAGAAAGCATTACGTGCAACGGATGCACCAAGGCACAGCACAGCATCGGGGACCAGCATTAGGCCATGCCTCACACAATGGGGCATCCATAAAGCATGGCCACCACCCATCAGCGCATCGCCCATCCCCGCACCCTCACCCCACAGTGCATGATGTGCACTGCCCCATGCACGAGACGTCCCAGCAGCCAAAGTACATGGCCTCGCATCATGAAGACAAAACGGCCGTGGTCGGGTATCTGAGGTCACACCCTGCCATGCGAGGAAGGAGATATCCAACACCTTGTGTCTCCATCTGGGTGAGTGGAACTTCCTCTTCATAGTGCTGGTCCCGAAGAGTCCCATCTGTCTCCAGGCTGTCTGCTGTTACAGCACACAGAGGAGGGAAGCCAAACCGGAACAGTTAAGCACGCTGAGAAGTCCCCACACTACAACCCCACACTGGCATATACAGAGTCCTGCAGCGTCACTAACCACAGCGCCACCTGGTGGCCCCTACCACAGTGCCTCCCATGAGCACTTTCCGCAGAAACCGCATAATAATGTCAGCCACACGAGCCCTGTGACTACAATGAGCACAAGGGAGAGACTGTTAACCCAGCAGAGAGTTTTTGCACCAAGCCCAAACCTGCGACGCCAAGTAAAGTCCAGTCTGAACAGATTGACCAAAGGCCCAAAGCAGCACAGCCTGAGCACGCGGCACCCAGGAAAAGAAAAGGAAGAGCGCCAACAGAGTAGAATATCCAACCCTACCTAAACTAACGTATAAAAACAGGGACACCTACAGCTCTGCACTGCCTTCACTCAAGAGGAACTGAGGCTGAAAAGCACAGCCATGACAAGAACTGATTGCACCCAGCTGCCCGGCATGAGAACGGTACATGAGAAGCCTGCAGTGTCTGTCCCTATGCAGCAAGCCCAATGCGCCAGATAAATGCACGCATGATAAACCCACCAGCAAGAGTGGACGACCAGTCAGACAGCAACGTCACAAAGGACCCATCCACACCAACAGCGCAAGAAAGACAGGTGCAGAGCGTGCACCACACGTGGCTGCCCAACGCCACCGCAAGAGAGGAGTCGCACACTCCACGTGGCAGGCCGCCACAGCACCAGGCGCTCCAACGAACAGCGACACAAGACCGGACGTCACGTCGCCCAGCAGGCAAGGAGCACTCACAAAGTGACCAGTCCAGACAAGCCCGCCAGAGCGAAGGCAGAAGCTGGCGCCATGACAGAGCCGCCTCGAGGTCCAAGCGCAACGCCCTGGAAGAAAAGAAGAGTGACAGACAGGTCGCCCCGAAGACCGGATGAGCACAGGTGGGCTGAACAAGCCAACAAAGGGAGAAGACCGAGGACTCATAACCAGCCAAGAGCACATTCTGACACACCAGACAGCCACCAAGGCGGACCAACGCCCCTGGATACAGCCTCCTGGGTGAACCAAACCTAAGCCGCAGCAAGAGC
Organism: Lissotriton vulgaris; assembly: GCF_964263255.1. Taxonomy (NCBI): domain Eukaryota; kingdom Metazoa; phylum Chordata; class Amphibia; order Caudata; family Salamandridae; genus Lissotriton; species Lissotriton vulgaris. Next base: position 1,430,466,966 of record NC_141687.1, read on the forward strand.
CAACCGCGTCTCATCCTAACGCTTCCCCAGTCGACCGTCCATCCCCGAGCGCAGCAGTCTAAGTCAAGTGGTATCCCTGCTCCTGTCCGCTGATGCCAGGGGTGAAGATCAGCAGAGAGTATCCGTCCTCACACCACCTCAAGATGGAGTCCACCCCCTTTTGTACCACCCCCTTTTGTACCGCTCAAGATGGAGTCGGCAGTGGCCCCAAGCCAGGCAAGAGAGGATCCCCACACTCTACGTGTCAAGCCGCAACAGACACTCCAGCTCAGCAAGGCGGAGGCACATGGCTGCCAAGTCCCTCCGGACATCCAAAACTCCCAGCAAGTCACCACCACCTGTCATCCCGAGTCACCACATGGCTGGCAACCACTATCACGCCAGCCATAAGCAACTGCATCAAACAACACCACTCCCAGATGATCGGCGGACTGGAGTCCTGCACCGTCGCCACACCAGCCGACAAAAGAAACTAGAGGCCACCTGTGAACCTTGCCTACACCGGACCCGTGGCAGCGAGTGCAAGTCTTGGCCAAGACTCATCCATCCGTGAGGGTTGTGCGTGCGACTAAGTAACGGCTCCTCAGTGGTCCTGCAGCTGCCCCCAGACGGCACACAAGCGGCCCCCAGCGCAGCCCTCCTACAGTCCCGCAGCAACCCTGACAACGGGCCTCCCCAGGCAGGAGAGCGAGAAGAGACAGTGCCCCACCGACAGGTTACCAGTCACAGCCCAGCAGTTCAACAGGGACAGTCGGCCCAGCCACACCTCTGTGAATTCTCACGTGGGACTCCATCCATGTTCACGACGCAACCCACTAAATGGAACTGTTAGAACTTACCACAGACCATCACCGACGTCAGCAAAGCAGAAGTCATGCAAGACAGCAAGACATGTCATCTTCAGCGAACCAATGGTCTGCAGCATATGTCTCCAAGCCAGCGGTCGTGTCCTGAGCCCTCAGGTTAAACTACGGGTGCCCGCCGAGAAGGTTCTGCCGCAAGCAAAGTCACCAGCCCAGGCCTGCTGTCGTCCTGCCACCTGACTCGAGAGAATGATGGCCCCTGTGGTATCCAGTTAACTGTTTGTTGTATCCCCACAGGTTGGACTAACACGTTGTTTTTCCTCAATAAAGTTGGGGAGGAATGTAGTATCCTGCGAGACACGTTCTAGTGTCCCGCAGGAAGTTGTCATTCCAGCCACTCCCTCGAGGGCTGGGCACACTGCACCCCCACACCCATCCATCACGGGTGCCACGAGTGACGTGGCCTCGTCAATAAAAGGGCCCGGGTGCACGTGCTCGAGGCCAGTTATTGCACCATACCAATCGGTGTCTGTGTCCATTATTTCCACACTATGTGGTTCTAAGGCCCAACACCACAGCAGCGTTGTGTTTGGATATTGGGAGCTGGGAGCCGGGTGCTTCCTGCTCCTTCCTGTTTCCTGCTGCAGGACTGGAGCAGGAAGAAGAGAATAGAGGAGAGGCAGCGGCCGGCCGGCCATCACAGGTAGGTGTTTTTTTTTAAGTTTTACCCCGACCCCACCACCTGAGTCCAGCCGCTACTGGTGGGTAAGTGGCACACCATGATTTCGGCTTTCCAATCGCCGATTTGGAGTGCTGTCTCTGTAGTTTCACTCATAAAAGCTGATCGAGAGGTCACTTATCACTAACACCACCTTGTGCAACTGTGACACAAAATCTCCACACGCATTGCTCCACAGATAGTTTCTCTTGGAAGAACTTACAAAGAATGCACCAGAGGCTCTTGTCCAGAGCCAGCAGAACGCTTGCCATGCAAGGGAAAGGGCCCTTACTCCTCGGTGCACAATGGAACGCAAGGGCAGAACACGGCAATTGTCAGGCACATGAGGTGGGACGAGCAGAGATGATAGAGATGGAGAAGAAAGTGAAGTCGTGATAACTACAGGGAATGCTATTCCAGCGAAGGAGCGATGCAGGAGAGAGTAGAAACAGATGTTGAGCGAGGCCCTATACAAATGCAATTTCTCTACAAGATAGAGTTTAAAAAAAAAAGAATTACAGTGAGTTTCAAGAGGAAGTATTTAACTATTGATATATTTATTTTTGTCATTTTATATAGTGTGAACATGTTCCAGTGGGTCAGAGGGCTTTACAGGATTACAGCCCCCCACCTTTGCCCTTCCCTCCGTTGTTGCTTTCCTCCACTCACCCGCCATAACAAAGAATATCGACTGAAAACAGTCACTGCTGGCTGCGTCACATCACTTTTTTTCTCCCACCGGCAGTGCTGCACACCCTCCCTCCCTCCCTCACAACGCCTTTTTAAAATCTTTCAGTCATGCGTCTGCCCTCTTTCACATTGACGTACCTTACCCCCACCCCAAATCCCTCCCACTGTTGTTGCTTATCCCTCCCATCTCTCCCTTCTTTGTTATAGTTTGTCCCCACTCACCTGCCATAAAAAAGTGCAATTACGCAGTCATTGCTGGCTGGGTCATAGTGTTTTTTCCCCAAACCTTCTGTGTTCCATGCCTTTCCTCTGTGATGCCTCCGCCCCGGCCTTCCCGCCAGCAATAAAAAAGAGAGTGGTCTGACGTGACCAGCATTAGCCGTATCATAGCACTTTTTTTTAACTTTCAGCCATGCTGTAAAACATGGCTTAAACACTGGCAAAGGCAAAGCCCGTACCCCATGTAGGTGCTACCTATCGGCTTTGCCAGTGCTTGTTTAGGTCTGGAATTGGCCAAGACTTTTTGAATTTGGTAACATTAATATGTATAGTGTAATTAAGTATAAGTGGCTTTCAGCCAGCCCTCTTCATCCATTAGTCAGATGTGTAATTCACATGTTTCTGCCTCCCCCGAGAGCACATAGAGTGGTGCAGTGGGGTATTGGCTAACTTCCCTATGAGAGACAGCATTTTGATCTTTGCCAAGGAGCACATCTGCACACAAAGTAGTAACCTTTAGTCCCAGGTACTACTATAGCAATATATGTGAATCAAAACAATATATTTTTGCTCTGAACCTATGTTTTATTTTATATTGGCGAGTGCACAACAGCTCCTCCAACAATAAAGACCTATTGGGTTTGGCATACTTGTCTGAAAAGTGCAGGTACCAATTGTGAACAAGCACTTCAATTTTTAATTTATGCACTGTTTAAAAATATTTGTTATTGTGGGCCCGATTCACAAAGGTAAACTAAGATGAAAGTCTAACTTTACCACATTCGGTATTCACAAATGTATTTACAAGTAGTAAAGTTTGACTTTTGTTTCAGTTTTGGTCTCAGTTTAACTTAAGACCAAAACGTAAGCTTATTTGAGAGAAAAGTCTAAGGGCCCGATGTAGGTAGGGCTTTACCGATCGGTATTGGCCGAAAATACCGATTTTTGGCCCTTACCGATCGGTAAACAGCCATCGAGATGTAGGGAACCAAAAACAGAACGAATCGGATAGAAAACCGATTCGGAATGAGTACCGAATGGGAAAGAATCCGATACGTACATACCGAAAATCGGATATGTAACGAATCGGAAAAACACTGAATCGGTTACAAAGACCGAATCGGTCCTTGTACCGATTCGTTAGTGACACCGAATCGGAAAATCACCGAATCGGTCCTTGTACCGATTCGTTAGTGACACCGAATCGGAAAATCACCGATTCGGTCCTTGTACCGATTCGTTAGTGACACCGAATCGGAAAATCACCGATTCGGTCCAAGAACCGAATCGTAAGTGACACCGAATCGGAAAATCACCGATTCGGTCCATGTACCGAATCGGAAAAAATACCGAATCGGACATGATCCGAATCGGAAAACATGCCGATTCGTATGAATCTCCGATCGGGAAATTCCCCGATTCCGACAGTTGGGGAGATGTAGGGAGGCACAGAAACACCGAAATCGGCTCAAAATCGGTAGAATTCACTCGGTATTTACCATGGATTGCAATCAGGTGGTAACCAACTCCAACCCATATAAACAGTCCCAAAATGCATTGCAACTTGCAGGATGGCAGCTTTCTATGTCATTGCGAGGCGGCTACGGCTACAGCAGGAAGGACAGAGGGAATGGCTAAGAAATGAACAGGTCTACAGACAGAGGATAACCCTGTTCATGCTCACTGAGGCTGAGATCCTACAGAGATACAGGCTGGACTCTGACACCATACTTGAGCTCATCAGGGACCTTAAGCCATACTTGGACCACCACACCCCAAGGGCACACGCCATCCCTGCGCACGTCCAGGTGCTATGCAGCCTACACCTGGTAGCGTCTGGCAGCTATCAAAGTGGAGTAGCAGCAGCAGGAGGGGTGAGCCAGAGCAGCCTGTCAAGGTTCTTCCACATATTCCTTGACGCCATGATAGACAGGATGGACCAATACATCTCATTCCCTGCAACCCACGCAGAACTGCTACAAACCAAAGCGGACTTCTACCAGATGGCACACTTTCCCCAAATCATCGGTTGCATAGATGGCACGCATATTCCGATTTGCCCACCAGCGGACACCGAATACATATACCGCAATCGGAAATCTACACACACCATCAACGTGCAGGTGATCTGCAATGCCAAGTGCACCATCACAGACCTGGTAGCAAAATTTCCAGGAAGTACCCATGACTCCTATATATTCCAACAGAGCGGCATATATGCACGGCTGATGGCTGGCGATTTTGGAGAAGGATACCTCCTAGGTGAGCCACATCATCAGACCCCCATAACACATAGTAGGTAGGTGTAATACATGTATGCATGTGTCTAATGTGACCCCTTTCTCTTCCAGGCGACAGTGCATATGCCCTCCGCTCATTCATACTCACCCCCTACCTCAACCCCTCCACACCCAGCCAAAGGAGGTATAACCGGGCCCACATACGCACCAGGAATGTTGTTGAACGGACCTTTGGCATCTGGAAAAGTAGATTCAGATGCCTGCACAAGAGTGGAGGTGCAAGGCAGTATACCCCCATCACCTGCTGCAAGATCATAGCTGTATGTGCAATGTTACACAACCTTGCGGTCAAGAAGGGCACTGAGGTGGAGTTGTCTGACTACGAGGACTATGACGACGACGAAGCTGTGCCACTGACACAGCCAGCTGGGGTGTGTACGCCATGTGATGGCAGATACAGACGTGAGGAGATCACTGAGAACTATTTCTGACTGAGTACAGATGCAAAGACAGCTAAATGTTGCTTGGAAAATAAAAATTTTAATAGTGATGCACCACAGTTACAGCACTGAAGTGCATCAAAAAATGGAGTCTGTAAAAACAAATAAAGTCCAGGGTACTGGTTTGCTCATCCCCCCTTGTCAGGCTATTTTTTGGCCCGCTTGGCAGACCCACTGGGGTGTCCCTCGGCCCCCTCCGAATGGCCAGCAGCATCAGCGGATCGCCTGGTGCTCCTCCGCGGTTCAGATGCAGCGCTGGCCGGGCTGCTGCGGCTGCTGCTGTCTCCAGCATCACCCAGGTCCAGGGCAGGATTGGAGGCGGCGTTTGATATTAACATGGTCTCCATGGCCGTGGTGATCCTGGCCATCCCCCTGGTGAGCTCAGCCGTGTGCTGACTGAGCACGGATTCTTGATTTGAGCTTCGATGGCACAGCTGTGCGGTCGCCGCTGCAAGGCGGGCCATGGCCCGGTTGAGCACCCGGGCATCCCTCCTGCGCGCAACCTCATGCTCCTCCTGCCTGGCAGATGAGTGGGTGATGGCAGTGGTCAGCCTGCCCAACCCTGCTGCCACCTCCTTGTTGCTGTCCACAACAGCCTGGAAACCCTTCACCAACTCCCCCATCTGCATGTTGTGCTGCAGGAGCTGGCGTTGGCAGGCCATGGTGGATCTGGCCTGTTGGCGCTGGATTTTGACCATTTGGCCCTCCAGGCCCAGGAACACACTGCCCTCCCGTGCTGGTGCAGCAGTGGTGGTGGTGGTGGCACGGCGTTGGGCACTGCTGCTTCCGGCCTGCTGACTGGGCTGGGGTGCCACTGGTGGGGGTGTGGTGCTGGCAGGTCCCTGAGCCCCTGCTCCCAGGACTGGTTGGACAGGTGGCAAGGCCACGATTGTGGCAGGAGCTGGTGTAGGCGGAATGATCTGCCTTGTAGGGGAGTTTTCGGGTGAAAATTGCAAGGGGGGTGTGCTGGACAGTACTGGGGAGTGCACTGGTTGGAAATCAATCACCAGGACTCCCTCCATTCCAAGCCCTGGGGTGTCTCCTTCCTCATCCTCATCCTCCTCCTCCTGGCCAGCCTGGCTGTTGCTTGGCCCTGCGACTGCAGTGTTTGACGTTGATGCTCCCTCTGCTGTCACAGTGGTGCCGCCTGATGGTGCCCCTAGGTACAAAGAAGCATTTGTAAACTGAGTGCTGATGTATTACAGTCAGTACAATTATGGCATTCCACATGTCCTTGCATCTCCTTACACCGTGTCACACTGTTTCCTGTCTTGTGATTCTGCACTGACATATTTGGCTAACTTCTGCTGACTACATGTACCATGATGCTTGTCTCTTGTATGTTGGTGACAGTACAGTGCTGGTGTTTGCCTATGCATTGTGTCTAATGGGGAGGTGTCTGGTAGGGTGTGTCATGATGCGCATGCTTCTTACCTGTAGCTGTGGCTCTCGCAGTGCTGTCCAGGGTCCCGATTCCTACGATGCTCTCCCTCTCGATGGTGCTGGAGACAATTTCCTCCAGCTCGGTGAGGGGTGGCGCCGGGTTCTTGCCTCCTCCGGTGTGTCCAGCCTGCCTTTGAAGGTCAGCCAGCTTCCTCTTGGTGAGGCTGCGGAGGTCGTAAAACCTTTTCTTCAGTTCCTCAATGGACCTGGGGGTGACACCAGCAGCATTGACCTTCTGGGCGATGTCGGCCCACAATCTCCTCTTGGTGCTGTCTGGCACGTTGAGGGACAGCTTGCCAAAGAGCTGGCGGTGCACCCTCACCACCTCCTCAACCAGCACCTGAAGTTCGGTGGTGGTGAACTTGGGCTTCCTCTTTTGGGAGGACTTCTGGCTTCCTGCCTGATCTGCCATTTTCTCCTGCTCAGTTTGCAACCTCCTTCTCCCACTGCTGCTAACTGTGTGTGTTGGGCTCAGGCAGGCTTTCCAGAAACTTCTAGAAACTTCTTAATTGGCTGCACCTGCCAGGGTTGCCACTCCCTGTTTGGGTGGGGGAGGGGGAGCCACCTCATTGGCTGAATCGCCTATTGCCGAATCGGCTTTTACCGATTCGGTAATATCCGATTCGGTAAAATCCGATTCGGTATTATCCGATTCGGTAAAAGCCGAATCGGTTCATGCAATGCATTCCTATGGGCTTTTTCGCCATGGGTCTATGATTGCCGATTCGGTTTTTACCGAATCGGCTTTTACCGAATCGGTATTCGCCGAATCGGAAATATCCGATTCGGTGGTAGCCGATTCGGTGTTTTCCGATTCGTTGTTGGCCGATTCGGTAATTTCCGATTCGGACCGAGCTGAATCGGAACGTACCGAATCTCATTACCGATGCCGACCGAATCGGTATTCAATCGGTATTTTTTTCCTACATCTCGTTTTCCGATTTCAGAATACCGATTCGGCCCGCCTCGGTATTTTGAAATCGGAAAATCGCGTTTACCTACATCGGGCCCTAAATGTACTACTTGTAAATACCTTTGTGAATACCGAAAGCCGTAAAGATAGACTTTCGTCTCAGTTTATCTTTGTGAATCGGGCCCTGTGTTTCTGTTTTAAATTGTTTCATTGCGGCGCACAACTACACCTATTTTTAATACATATTTGCTTTTATTATTTGTACTGTAAAGTATTCACATTCTGATTGTTTTAACATTATTTTAAATGTGTTTTGTTTCTTGTATTAAAAGCTTTCTGTTTTTCACATAAAAACATTGCCATCTAAATATTACAGAAAAGAAATAGCCCTTGCAACCATGGCAACAGACTAATTGATATACGACCCTCTGTGCAACATGATGCATGGTTGACTCGGTTTGTAACTAGGCAATCTGCAGGAGAGATATGGTAATTGCAGTAAGTGCTCTGGTGTTCATTCCATCATTGCTGGTGTAAATAAAGCCCGGTTCGTTCACCTCCAGATCGCAAGGTGTACTTGCGGGGTATGCCAGGAGACAGCCCAGACACCTGGCTGGCATCACTGAACATTATACATGATGCCTTTGCGAAAGAGCAACTTTCTTTCTCTGCATAGAACGTGGAAAGGGAAACAACCCACTCGTAAACCGTTTCTCGTCACATGGGAATGGACGAGGCTAGGAAAGCAATCTGTGACTTAATAGATTAAAAACTGTGCTTTTTCTAATGTCTATGGAGGAAGCAAACGCCCCAATGGTTCCTCGCCCATCTGCAGCAGTCAAAACCCTAGAGGTGACCTTGAATCAGACTCTCATACCTTCCACAGGTGACCATGAATCAGTCTCTTATACCTTCCACAGGTGACCTTGAATCAGACTCTAATACCTTCCACAGATGACCTTGAATCAAACTCTCACTCCTTCTACAGGTGACCTTGAATCAAACTTTCACAACTCCCACAGGTGACCTTGAATCAGACTCTCATACCTTCTACAGGTGACCTTGAATCAGACTCTCACTCCTTCCACAGGTGACCTTGACTCAAACTCTCACTCCTTCCACAGGTAGCCTTCCATCAGACTCTCACGTCTTCCACATGTGACCTTGAATCAGACTCACTCCTTCCCCAGGTGACCTTGAAACTCTCATTCCTTCCACAGGTGACTTTGAATCAGACTCACCCCTTCCACAGGTGACCTTGAATCAAACTCTCACTCCTTCCACAGGTGACTTTGAATCAGACTCACCTCTTCCACAGGTGACCATGAATCAAACTCTTACTCCTTCCACAGGTGGTCTTAGATCAAACTCTCACTCCTTCTACAGGTGACCTTGAATCAAACTCTTACTCCTTCCACAGGTGGCCTTGAATCAAACTCTCACTCCTTCCACAGGTGACCTTGAATCAGACTCTCACTCCTCCCACAGATAGCCTTAAATGAAACTCCCACTGCTTCCACAGTAGGCCTTGAATCAAACTCCGCACCTTCCACGTGTGACCTTAAATCAGACTCATACCTTTCACAGGTGACCTTGAATCAGACTCTTATCCCTTCCACAGGTGACCTTGAATCAAACTCTTACTCCTTCCACAGATGGCCTTGAATCAAACACTCACTCCTTCCACAGGTGACCTTGAATCGGACTCACCCCCTTCCCCAGGTGACCCTGAATCAAACTCTTTCTCCTTCCACAGTTGGCCTTGAATCAATCTCCGAAACCTTCCACAGGTGACCATGAAACTCTCACTCCTTCCACAGGTGACCTTGAATCAAACTCTTACTCCTTCCACAGGTGGCCTTGAATCAAACTCTCACTCCTTCCACAGGTGACCTTGAATCAGACTCACCCCCTTCCCCAGGTGACCTTGAATCAAACTCTTACTCCTTCCACAGATGGCCTTGAATCAAACACTCACTCCTTCCACAGGTGACCTTGAATCAGACTCACCCCTTTCCCCAGGTGACCTTGAATCGCACTCTTACTCCTTCCACAGGTGGCCTTGAATCAAACTCTCATTCCTTCCACGGGTAGTCATGAATCAAACTCTTACTCCTTCCATAACTGGCCTTGATTCAAACTCCCACACCTTCCACAGGTGACCTTGAAACTCTCACTCCTTCCACAGGTGACCTTGAATCAAACTCTTACTCCTTCCACAGGTGGCCTTGCATCAAACTCCCACACCTTTCACAGGTGACCTTGAATCAGACTCTCACTCCTTCCACAGGTGACCTTGAATCAAACTCTCACTCCTTCCACAGGTGACCTTGAATCAAACTCTTACTCCTTCCACAGTTGGCCTTGAATCAATCTCCAAAACCTTCCACAGGTGACCTTGAAACTCTCAGTCCTTCCGCAGGTGACCTTGAATCAAACTCTTACTCCTTCCACAGGTGGCCTGGAATCAAACTCTCACTCCTTCCACAGGTAGCCTTGAATCAAACTCTCACTCCTTCCACAGGTGACCTTGAATCCAACTCTCACTCCTTTCACAGGTGACCTTGAATCAGACTCACCCCCTTCCCCAGGTGACCTTGAATCAAACTCTTACTCCTTCCACAGATGGCCTTGAATCAAACACTCACTCCTTCCACAGGTGACCTTGAATCAGACTCACCCCTTCCCCAGGTGACCTTGAATCACACTCTTACTCCTTCAACAGGTGGCCTTGAATCAAACTCTCATTCCTTCCACGGGTAGTCATGAATCAAACTCTCACTCCTTCCACAACTGGCCTTGAATCAAACTCTCACTCCTTCGACAGGTGGTCTTGAATCAGACTCACTCCTTCCCCAGGTGACCTTGAATCAAACTCTCACTCCTTCCACAGGTGACTTTGAATCAAACTCTTACTCCTTCCACAGGTGAGCTTGAATCACACTCTCACTCCTTCCACAGGTGACCTTGAATCAAACTGTCACTCCTTCCACAAGTGACTTTGAATCAAACTCTTACTCCTTCCACAAGTGGCCTTGAATCAAACTCTCACTCCTTCCACAGGTGCCCTTGAATCAGCTCACTCATTCCACAGGTGAGCTTGAATCAAACTGTCACTCCTTCCACAGGTGCCCTTGAATCAGCTCACTCATTCCACAGGCGACCTTGAATCAAACTCTCACTCCTTCCACAGGTGGCCATGAATCAAACTCTCACTCCTTCGACAGGTGGTCTTGAATCAGACTCACTCCTTCCACAGGTGACCTTCAATCAAACTCTCACTCCTTCCACATATGACCTTGAATCAAACTCTCACTCCTTCACACAGGTGGCCTTGAATCAAACAGTACACTTTCCACCAGTGACTACAGTGGCAGAGAGTAGGCATTAGGCTTAGTTCCTAGGCATTTGCAAGAGCGCACTGAAAAGAGAAGTTATAGGCATTAAGAAGGTTTTAAGTCACTGTATATGGATCCACCATATTCACCTACAATAATATTACAACCACCACATTACCAACTACAATATTTCGAGATAAATATACATTTTCTATTAACTCCACCTATATAGTTTAGGCGGGATGTCATACCTGCCAACTTTGAAATTCGTTTCCCCATGCAAAGAAGAAGTGTGGCCATTAAGGGGCGGGGGTCTGTTGTGAGGGCGGGGCTTTAAGCCCATCACCACAATGCTATCAATCAAGGGGGTGGGGAACAGGGTATGTCCAAGGAGAAGAATCAGGGCTTAGAGCTCAGTGGGCCGACACCCCCACACACTCCCAAAACAAATGACAGGCTTCTTAGGTTGCTTTCTACATCCCAGGGAGGGGCTAAAACCCCTGATGGACACTGGCTGTGCAGAGTCCATACATAAATTATGCAGGGGTTTCCATCTCACTGTGAGCACACTGTGTGATATCCGGAAGACCGTGTGAAGAGAGTTGATAACTTGTGACACATGGTAGCGCAGTGTGAGTTGGTACGTCTGGTATCTATAAGTGGCGTTAAGAACAGCAATTATATAAGTTTGTTGCATTGTAGTGACAGCTCGATGTCGTGGATGCAATATTATTGTAATACCAAATATCAGCATGCGATATAGTACCCCCATCTTATGAGGACAGAGTGAAGTACACCACAATTCAATTCAATTGTCTGGCTGTCAATTTATCCAACTGTAACCTATTGATAGGCAATTCTTGACACTACGAGGGAGATTTACAAAAAAGTCACGCAACGCAGTGCAGATCCCCGCGAGGCTGCACTGCGTTGTGTGACAGGGAGGGTGCAGGAGAGCGCCATATCTTCAGAGATATGGTATGTCATCCCCTTTTCCTTGCGGTGGTGCTGATTTCAGCTGCTGTGCACCATGCGCTGTATTGCTAGGTTGTGTGCATGAGTGTTGCATAGGTTTGGTACGGGAAGGGTACCCTTCTTGTACAAAATACTATGCTAGGAACGATGCAAAGCTTTTCCCACTTTGCATACGTGATGCACAGTGCCGCAAGCATGCAAAGTCGGAAAAGCATGGAGAAATGAAAGCATATCTCCTGTTAGCACCTCCTTTGAAGGGGCGTTAACTTTTGGCGGAAAACCATGTTTACAACTCTTTATAAATATGGTTTTGCATCTAATGGCATGGGTGGTTGCATGGGAAGACCCATGTACCACCCATGTAACGCCCCCTTGGCACAAAGAAAAGCAAAGCAGTGCTTTGCGCTTCTTTACGCTGCTTTGCGCTACATAGAGGGTGCTTTCAAGCGCAAAACAAGTTTTGTGCTGGAAAGAAAATAGCAACAACAAAAAATTGCACTGGTTAGCATCACTTTTGTGGCGCTAAACCAGCGCAAAAGGTTTGAAAATCTCCCCCTACATTGCCAGACATGTTTTTGATGGATTTGTGGCTCAATTTAATGTTATGTTGATTTGTGTAGCGCACTAATCACCTGAGAGGGTGTATGAATGCTTTGTATACACCTGCTATTGATGCAAATATGTTTTTCTAAACCTAAGTTATAAACTATGCTTTGATTTTGCCTTCTTTTCCGAATTTTCATGATAATTCTCTACCTACCTCTCACTGGTGTTGTTGTAGCAAATACCCAATAAGCTGATGTTCCAGTTGAAAGAAGCTCACAATATTCGCAATTTAAAATCAGCGGCAAACAAGAGAATCACTCCTGCACCGTTCAAAGAGAACCTACTGCGGCAGAACCGGTGTAATACAAGGTCCAGAACCCTGCAAAAATCATCTCAAACAACAGGACATTTGCAGGTATTTGAAGGATTCTTCCTCCAGGCCTTCCAACCTACCGAACACATCCGGGACCAGTGTCTAAGGGCCAGCGTATCAAGGCCAAATGGGTTCGCAAACGCCGAAATTCGCAGAATTTCGGCATTTTTGCGAACCCATTTTCACAAAATGGTATGTATGAAAGAATTTGGGTGCAAAATAAGGAATTGCAAAATTTGCGATTCCTTATTTTGCGATTGCATTTAAGGAATCGCAAATTTGGCGATTCCTTAAATGCAATGTATTAAGAAAAAAAAAATCCAAAATGCCCTTAAGGAATCGCAAATTACCACCAACTTCTAGTTGGTGGTAAGTTGCGATTTCCTTGAAAAATGCACATTTCAGCATTTTTCAAAGTGCCATGTGACGCACATACATGCCCTTAGGGCCTGTATGTGCACCACATGTGCACCCATACTTATTTCAGGGGTGCAACAGGGTGTCCTTTGGACACCCCTGCACCCTTGGAATTATTCTCAATTTGCGATTAGCAAATTGCGAATCGCAAATTGAGAATAAATTCCCATTCCTTCCTATGGGCCAGGAGGCCCATAGAAATGAATGGGAAAGTATTCCTTAATTGCGAATTCGCAATTTGCGAATTCGCAATTAAGGAATATCAAGAAATCGCAAAAAAATTGCGATTTTCTTGATACATACAATTAGAGATTCTGAAATAGCGATTTCTTAAAAATCACTATTACAGAATCGCTAATTGGTATCTTGATACATATGGCCCTAAGAGAGCTCTGAAATAACCCGACTGACTGTTGCACAATTATATGAGTCCCTCAGTAATGGAAAGTAATTGCCTGTCGTTACAGCCCCCTCTCCTCTTGTTTTTGGACCAGAAATTTTGACGTAATTTGTCTATCTTTCAGCTGAAGCCATGGCACTTACCCAGAGATTACCCCAAGGGGCTAAAACCTTTGTTTTGCTCCCTTCGTGGCTTTACAAACAGGTGTTTTATTTTGATGGAACTGTCTTGCAGACCTCCTAGTCGTTAGCATTTGTGCGTTATAGTCTTTCGACAAGTTTGGAGAAAGGGGAGCCAAAGATGCCCTGGTCATCAAAGTCTTTGGCACAGCTGCCAAGTTTCCCAGGTCCATGTGTGATGCGCTGCTCCAGTCCAGATTTTTCCATTGAATTCAATGACTTGCAGTCAGTTTATTCCGTTATAAAACAGGACTACAAGTCCCAGAAATCAAAGGTCAAAAACTGAACTGGAGAAGCACATCATGCATGGATTGAATACCAGGCGCGAGTGGTGCAGGTAAGAGGGGTGAGGCGGTGGGGAGCGGTGACGGGGCAGGGGCAAGGGCCGGACGGGGATTGGAAGTCGACAGACAGAATAAGGAAAATAAAATAAATAAATAAAACCACTTACCTTGTGAGCGCAAATTAAGTGGTTTTATTTTTTATTTATTTTTTCCCTATTCTGTCGTCTGTCGACTTCCTGCCTCCCCGCCACGCTGCACCCCAACGCCTCACCGCTCTTACCTGCACCGGCCACTACTGTTGAGTGCTCTTCAATTGGATAAAAGTAACACCTGTGCTTTACAGGGCTTAGAAGCGGCAGAAGTGAGGTATGAATCAGGATCTAAAAACAAGTTATTAGTATTGAAAGTTATCACTCTTTTGTCACTTACAGCAGACCTATCCCTCTCTTCTCACAAGTAGCAGAGCTCTCCATCACTTGGCAGAGCAGAGCTTTCTGTAAATTGTGACCCAGAGGAAAGCAATCGGTTGCTCAGTTCATTGCTCCCATTTATGAGTAGACCCAAAACAACCTCTCATTCCTGTGAAACAGCAAAGAAAACTCTCACTTGGCACAGATGCCAGGGTTCCCTCACATTCAGCACAGGAAAATATTACCTCTAAAGTAAGGTCTCCAGTGGTTTATAGGTTTACATACTGGTTGCATATTGGTACATTTATAGCTAGAAATCTCTTGTAAAACGTTTTTAAACAAAGACCAAATTTGAGTTTTTTCTACATTCAGCTTGGCTTATTTTTTGCCAGACACTCTTGATCCTGCACCGATGGTCATATTCTGACAAAGTAAAAGACCTCATCAAGATAACTCCCCAAAGTGCCTGGAGACCTAAGCTAAATGCATTAAGGTATTCGTTCCCAATCGTTTAACCAAACCTACGGATTGACTTTCTGTATATACTTTTGTCATAAATCAATCCACCTCAATGAAGAGAGTGGAGGGATCGTGCCAAGCATTTGTGGACAATATTAATGGTGAACGCTCTGTCCGTTGATTTTCACACTCCAGTTGACCTTGTTTTATTACACTCCTGCAATGCCATTCCTAATACCTGATCTGTAGTTTATCACAAAACCATAGGTCGAAAAGAACAGAGTCCACCTGAGTTTCCAGGGAGTAAGAGCTCTAATTGATTTTAAGAACAACAAGTTTTTTGTAATCAATATATACTTCTATATGGTATTTCACCCCCCTAACAAGCAATGTCTATATTATTCAAAAGATGTTTTAATGCCCGAAAGTTCCTTATCAGTATAATTTAACTCTGCTAGTAAAAGGTTCTTAGAAAAGTAAGGGGCATATTACCAACAACTAGCGAAAATTTTTGTCTCTAACTTGTTTAGAGACAAAAATTATCGCCGCACATCGGCGATTTTTATCGCAGATAAACCTTGCTATTAACAAGGTTTATCGCAAATGCGATAAAAAACGGCCGAAATGCATGAATATCGCTGAAAAGTCAGCGATATTCATGCATTATCGAGCAAATGCTCTTAGCCATGTTATCCACCTCCCATTGGATAACATGGCTAAGAACTGCTCAGGGCAGGTGTTAGCTTTTGGAGATATTCCCGCTTAGCGCGAATATCTCCAAAAGTTGGTAATAGGAGATAGCGATGTTAGCGACTGTTTTCAGTCTCTAACATCTTGGCACGCCCACTTTGCATCTCATTAGTGATAAATATCACTGACATGCAAAGTGGGGCCCAAGATGGTCGCTATCTCCTACTAGCTGTCGCTAACTGGTGTTAGCGACAGCTTGGTAATAGGGAGATAATTTTATCTCCGCTTTCTTGGCTTTTAAAGCCAAAAAAGCGGAGATAAACCCCCTTGATAATATGCCCCTAAGTTACCAGGAGAACCTGACCGGTGTTTTGAGGCATGCTATTTTAAAAAGTGCCAAGCAGTAGACACAGAAGATAATGGGAAAGCAGCGACAAAGTTCCTCATTTCCGCATTTCCAGTTTAAAGTCTGCTCTTTTATTCATATCTAGACAGTGATCCTTGCAGGAGGTGAATGAGGAGGTTCATGTAGATGCCTTGCAGAATTCCAACAGAAGTGTGTGGATCATGAATATGGTAATAGTGGTCGCCTCTCCATCAAATGCCTGTTAGTTTGCTGTCATGTCTACTGGTTTGTACAGTGCACACTACAAAATGTAATTGCTTCTAGGAGCATGCAAGAAAAAGAGCTCAAGGTCATGGATTCTTTTCTAGATTCACTTGCTGTGGCTATGAGCTTTGAACTGAAGATATGTATCTTGCATTCAGCATTAGATACCTGCAGGGTCGGTTACATTGATTCTGATGCTTGCATATCAAGTTACCTAGACGCCTTTAGAAAAAATGAAATTATTATTGTACATCCAACCTTGTAATAGAGACCTGGGGGCATATTATCAAGGGGGTTTATCTCCGCTTTTTTGGCTTTAAAAGCCAAGAAAGTGGAGATAAAATTATATCCCTATTACCTAGCTGTCGCTAACACCAGTTAGCGACAGCTAGTAGGAGATAGCAACCATCTTGGGCCCCACTTTGCATGTCAGTGATATTTATCACTAATGACATGCAAAGTGGATGTGCCAAGATGTTAGCGACTGGAAACAGTCTCTAACATCGCTATCTCCTATTACCAACTTTTGGAGATATTCGCGCTAAGCGCGAATATCTCCAAAAGCCAACACCTGCCCCTGAACAGTTCTTAGCCATGTTATCCGATGATAGGTGGATAACATGGCTAGGAGCACTAGCTCGGTAATGCATGAATATCGCTGACTTTTCAGCGATATTCATGCATTTCGGCTGATTTTTATCGCTTAGGAGATAAAACTTGATAATAGCAAGGTTCCTAAGAGATACAAATCGCCGCAGCTCGGCGATAAAAATATCGCCGCTAAACCAACATAGCGATAATTATCGCTAGTTGTTGGTAATATGCCCCTAGTTAGTTTCAAGAGCAACTAAACTGGTCACTGTATGTACTTATTGGTTGGGTAGATTGTAGCTGCAGGGTCTTGCAACTCTATCCCCCAATGAAGTTTAGTAAACATGCATCGTAAAACCCGTGTTTAGCAAATTTTGTGTAATAAATTCGGACACCGATGTGCCATGCCCATTATTACTTAGGGATTATGTATTTTGTGGCCATTCACCATTTTTTGGGGATACAACTCAGAGATGCACACTGTATTCTGATGTCCTGATGGGAGGCATCCTTGCGTTTCACAGTACCCCTCACAATACACGGGTGCCTGTTTATAAACAGGATGAACAATGTACTCCTGTTGATTTTGAGATAGAAGCAGACCTAAGCAGGTGCATTGATAGAGGAACTGTTGTCTTGTTCTTCTGAGGTAACTCCAAAACAAAAAGAAGTCTGGGACATATTTACAAGAACTGACGCATCGGCGTGCGTCTGCCGCAAATGCCCTAACAATGCCATGGATGCGCTGTATTTGCAAAACAGTGCTCCATGGTGCAAGGATTCACGGATGCAACAGAAATTCTGACGCTTCCTTTGGCGCTAAAGTAACGCATTGCTGGAGTTAATTGTAAGACTGATGCAACTCCAGCAATGCACCTGACCACAGAGGCAAGTCCCATGTTAAAAGCCCTGCGTAAATCCTTATGCCTGGTTTGAGAAGGCATAGGGATTTTGATGCAGTCAAATTGTAGAGTGACGCAGTGAAAAGTTGTAAATTTCACTGCATCAATTCTACGTACCTTTTAACATCCGAACGCCTACCCTGCATACATTATACCTGGCACAGGTATAATGTGACTTAGACCTCTACAAACTCATGCATTGGACCCAATGTGTCAGTTTTTAAATATGGAGCAGTGTGGAACACTCATTGCACTGGTGCAGCATCAAAAAGATAAAAATGACTCTGCTGTGTCGCTAGTTTACTGGTACATATATGCCCCTCTGTGTTTTTTACCATCCCAACCCTGCACCATTTTTGATCAACATAAGGACGGGTAAGTCAGTACTCTGCAGACAGACACAACCACTGCCTTGAATGAACCTCATGCAAATTTTTGTTCTGGTTTGCATTTTTTCCTAGGTCTCTGCATACACAACAATCACATGCGTGTGCTGAGAGCTGCTATAGCAGGGGGCTGTGGGCTGGAGGGAAACACCAAGCATGCAAAGTACTGACAGTGTGTTCACATGTTTGAGGATATTTTATGTTTTCCTCTTTTGTTTTGCAAACACAGGTGGGGATTTCTTCTATTACTCCAGTTTTTTTTTCTCTTTGCATATGATGTAGCGGAAACCACATTTTATTTGTAGGGGTGTATTTTAGTCACACGTGTAGAGTGTACCCCCATATATTCCTTTGTCAAATTAACGTGAAGTGTTAGAATTTTGAAATGCAATAACATGAAACTTGATATGTTTAGGCCATTAAGTAGTAACATGGAGAATTAACATAGAAAGTGAATGTGAATAGCAGCAAACATCAACATACAAGAGTTTATGACGGGTACCTGACCATCATTCTTTTATTAAATGTGTATATTGATTGTTTTCTACATGTAAGTAAATGTTTTAACCGAATGTGCCTTAATATCCTATGTAATTTCGAAATGCTCACATACCATTTTCTTATGTTAGCCAACTTTTGTAGGCCTGAAACGCATTTTCCCTGGAAGCTCTAGATTTAGACTTAACTGTTGAATTTTGTATGTGCGTGGAATTTCATTCTTTCTCACATTTTGTTTGCAGGTAAAAGAAGCGCTCTTGTTAGCTAGAATAATGTCTTTGTTTTGTTAGTCAAGCAAGAAGAGAAAATGTTACATTGTACGGTCTGAATCGATGCAGGAAAGCCATTGTGTTTCACACAGGAGAAGGCCTGGGAATCAAGGTACGCTTGTTGCAAATCAGGAACAGTGTTGTCCCATGGAAAACTACCTTCAGGATGGTAACCAGAGAGGGTGGCTTCACCTACAAAGGATCTTGGGAAAGTTCTTTTCAATATTGTGTTGTTGGGAGTTGGGAAAGCGCCCACTTCTCCTTCTGTCTTCAGAGAGAGAGAATCTTAGAACAAGCTCTGTCTCAATTGCTTTATGCTATCTGACCCATCAATAGTGGAGAGACTTCTTAGGAAGACTCCACATGCTGACACCTTTTCATTCATGCCCCGGTAGATGCTTAAGTAGGGATGTCATTTTAGCATTAGTGTAGGGTTAGATTAATGCTTAATATTCATCAACCCTTGATGCAGGGAAACTTGGACTCATGCTTTCTGATCCTCTGTATCTTGCCTCTTGAATTAATTGTTTTGTTTATGTTGCACCATTCAAACTGGATGCCCAGATATGGCGTTATGCTGATTCCGATGTATTTCTACACTCTGGCTTTGAGGTGTCTTAATGTCCAGTTATTTTTGGCTTTGCAATAAATTAACTAACCTTACGTAGTTGTCTGTGGTTACTATGCATCCAGAAATATTCCTGTTGAATTGAATGGCATTAATAAGGACTTTTTCCCCTCTACACTTGCATGCTGCTATAAAGAATCATCGAATTGTGATTCTATATCAGGTCCAGAACTTATGGGCCCGGCCCTTTCACATATTGCCCTCTGGCAATCACGCTAAAGGCTAATTTTAGGCTGCAGGGCTTTCAATAAAAAGGACGGAGTATGTTTCTATTAATGTAGATCCATTTTTTTGAGTCCAGTATATTTAGAACTGCTTAAAGAATTTCAAGAGGTACTGGACATAAGGAATTCAAATTAAACACTTTGATGTAATCAAGGCTAGCTTTAGTGCAAGTGGAGCCTGGTGTGACAATCTTTTTTGGCTCCCGCGCCCCATGACCACCACCTTCTCGGAGTACCTCACTATCACCCGGGGAAGTGCACCTCGTCTCGCCATAGCCCCTCTCTCACATACATTTCACGTGTTTTAAAACGCTGGTAAAGGCAAGTTTTTCTTATCCACTCAGCTATCCACCTAAAATACATATCTGTGCAGCAGGTATATTCAACCTATGTGCTAATTTATGATGAGTGAAAACTGTCACTATACAAAACTCTGATCTCTCTCTAGTAGGAACATTAATCACAAGATTTATCTTGACATTTTGTTTGCTGCCTGGAAGCTGGACGCACATGGAACTCTGCAGGAGGTGCTTTGAAATCATAAGTTATTGCTAAACGCAGCGCCCCGCTAAAGTCGGTGTCCCTGCTCCAGGTCACTGCCCAGTGTGGCTGCACCGTTCGCACCTCCCCAAAGCGACCCTGGATGGCATGAAGAAAAAGGAGTGGACCCAGGAATGGTTAGTAGTATCAAAGTTTAGGTGCCTGTGGATAACTAGAATTGAAAGTTAGGAAGACCTATGTACAAAAAGTTCAAAGCAAAACATGGTTAAGTGACACAGGTTGGGCCTATCTTTCCTTGGTAGACTTAGAGAAATAAAGATCCTCCTATCAGGATGCTCTAACCTGCACTTACTTTATGCCGATTCCAAAGGGAGAGATGCACTCCACCATCTCTCACTTCCTTCTCCAATGACCCCATACATAAGAAAATAAGAGCCAGTGGTAGAAACAAGGAAAGGGAATGAGAGAGGTGAAGAAACAGAGATTCTGGAATCCACCACTCTTTTTTGTCACTTCTGCTGGTCCACTATGTCTTCAAGATCCACTGGGTACTTAAAGGCATAGAGGTATGTTTATAAACTAATACTGAAGGTACTGAACTCAAATGTAATAGTGAATGGATATACCTTAGCAATATCTCTGTGTGCCCAGCTCTCTGTACTTTGACGTGGAACTTATAATTCCAGAAACGAAATATACAAAAATGAGCACCTTAAATATGTGTTTACTTTTTTTACAAACAGAATAACTACCTGAGTATTATCACTAAGAACTCTCTGGGGAAAGAGTTATAGTTTCTACTTGACTCATGTAGCACTGCAATGTAATATTAAGTTGTTCCATATTTTAGCAATCCATAAAATCACACTAGAACTCTAATACCTTATGCATTGACATATCTGCATAGCAGGAGAAACATAGGCTTGGCATAAGAATCCTTCCTGTTCCAAAACAGATAACCCTCCCTAAGTGAATTGCAGCAATCACAGCCTTAAAAGAGTACATATAAAATGTTCAAATAGTTAAAAGTTCATTTCCAACAAACACATCTTTCAGAAATACCAATAGACATCAAAACAATGCAAAGGAAGCAACTAGTCTTTGCAAAGGAAATCTTAGATCCACGTAGCAACCACTGGCTGCAGCAACATTCTATCACAATTGTCTAGTAAAACACAGTGGGGTCCACAAATGGACGTTATATCCAAGGTATCCAATAAAGTAGCCGCATCTTCAGTGAGTGAAAGTTCATAGCCTGATGGGAAATATAGGGGCATATTTACAGGGGGATAGCACCACCTCCTCTTCTTTCTCACTTTTAGCGGTGTCCTGGTAGCGATATCCCCTTCCCCTTATTTACAAAGTGGAGTTAAGCCACTTAACGTGGCTTAACACTGCCTTGTAAATAAGGGCCCTTTCTTTTGCCTATTTTTCAGTCAATCAAGAGCGGATCGCCGCTAGATCCAGCCCCAGTGAAGGCCTTAAAACTCGTGGCATCCACCATTCTGGCCCCAATTGTGAACGTGATAAACTCCTCCCTCTCGCAGGGCTTCGTCCCCCCGAGTTGGAAGAAGGCTGTGGTTAAGGCCTTATTAAAAAAGCCGAATCTAGACCCGTGGGATCTGAACAACTGTAGGCCAATTTCCCTTCTGCCAAGTACCAGCAAGGTAGCTGAAAAATTCATTAACAGCCAGCTGTCTAACAATCTGGAATCAAGCAAACTACTCATGCCCTCACAAACGGGTTTTCGCCCGGGTCAGGGCACGGAGACAGCGATGGTTGTGGTTGTCGAGGAGGCCAGGAAGATCATCGATGCAGGAGGATCAGTGGCAGTGATCCTCCTTGATCTGAGTGCGGCCTTCGACACCGTCAACCATCACACGCTGATCCAACGGCTCAGGGAACTGGGCATCTCAGGATCTGCACTGTCTTGGTTGAGCTCTTTTTTACTCAACTGCTCTTTCCAGGTGGCAGAGGGCAATTACATCTCCAAAGTGACCCCAATACACTGTGGAGTCCCGCAGGGCTCTTCATTGAGCCCGACGCTCTTCAATGTTTACATATCTCCCCTGGAAAAACATTGTCGCCTCCCATGGAATCAAACTTGTGACCTACGCTGACGACACTCAGCTCGTTGTATCCCTCAACAAAAAGAACAACACTGCCACTGACTTGTATTCCTGCCTTAGGGATATAGCCAGCTGGATGGACAAGTCTCAGCTAAAATTGAATAGCGACAAAACAGAGATTCTGGTCTTGAGCAATCAGTCCCACTATCGTCCAGAGACCCTGTGGCCCCCCTGTATGGGTACCCCTCCCATCCAAAAATCTGATATCAAAAGCCTTGGGATTTGGTTGGATCAAGACTTGACACTTAACACTCAAGCAAGGAAGACGATTGGAGCCTGCTATGGTCTCCTTCGTATTACCCGAAAGATCCTACCTCTCCTCCCCTTTCAGTCCAGGAAACTCTTGATTCAGGGACTGATATTGTCCAGACTAGATTATGGAAATGCTCTTTATCTTGGGGTCCCAAAGAAAGTTACAGCTAAACTGCAGGTCGTGCAAAACACCCCGGCCCGGATCCTCACAGGTACCAATAATCGCAGCTCGGCCAAACCGGCCCTTAGAGCTCTCCATTGGCTGCCAATACAGGAGAGAGTACATTTTAAGGCCCTCTGTATAACCCATAAAATCTTACATGGCAAGGCCCCACCCATTCTTAAAGATCTTATTGCTCCTTACACAACTAACAGAACCCTTCGGTCTACGAATCTTAACTGGCCCTTATACCTAGGATTAAGAGAGCTCGAGCGAGAGGCCGCCTTTTTTCCTATAATGCTTCCAAACTTTGGAATTTGCTACCCTTGGAAATTCGTGCTCAACCCAGTCTAGCCTCCTTCCGTAAACTCCTAAAAACCTGGCTGTTCCCTTAATTCTCCTCTTGTTGTCCACGCCTGTTCTCATCATCAGCGCTGGGACGCTCACGGGCAGCCATGCGCTCTAGAAATCCGTAAACATAAACATAAACATTTCTCGCTTCACTTAGTGTGTAAGGGTCGTGCAATGGATATTGCACTGGGCTACCACGCAACACCCAAGGCTTTTTGTCGCTGACCCATATTTACAAGGCTGGGGCAGTGCCAAAAACTAAGACCAGGAAATGCTTGGTTTTAGACTGGCGATACGAGGATAAATTATTTATTTCTCTTTGTATTTTGCTTTTTCCATGTGTGCTGCATTCTGCCGCACACATAGAAAGAGCAAATCGCCTTTCAAGAATATTATGTGCAGGAAGGTGTCCCTTCCTGCACATGAACAAACACCCCTGAACGCAGGCATGCAGGCACCCTTACAGCATGGCACAAGGGTGCCTGTGCTGGCACTAAGCAGCATTATTGGCATCAGGGGAAACACGGGGTGCACCGTATTCTTGTAAATATGGCACATCTCTGCATTTTAAAAATGTGGGGTGCGAAGTTACCAATTTTGGCATAATACCTTGCTCCGACATTTTGCTGTAAATATCCCCCACAGTTTGTGGTCAGGGCATTGAGCATAGAGTGTTCTCTGCTCATGTGACTCATCAGTTTAGACAGTGCTGATATTCTGCAAGGGCCACCTGCTTTTCTTTCTCTGAGAAAGGCCCAACACGAATAGGTTTGGATTATCACCCCCCTGGGCATGCCAAATTCCAAGCGGTAAGCAATTGTTCTAGCTCTGTTTTTTGACAATGCCTCTCCCTACTGCAGTGGTGCTCCTAGATTGTCATGATTTCTTGCATAACATGTTTGCAGCAAATGTGCAGCATGAAAATTAGAAGCAGGTTCTATGATCACTCGTAGTCCAAACACTATCAAATTCACCAAGAATTGAAACTATACCTTACATTTCTTGCATATAAAATCCTATGTACCTCATATTCACTTTTTGTATTCACCAGAACTGGCATAGGATATGAGGGAGAGACGGGTGCTAACAGAATAGGGCTTTTATAAAGATACATTAAATACTCCATGGATATTCATAGACTGAGGCAATGTCATTCATACACTAACTGTATTCACAATCTGCTCCACCACACATGGACCCACAAACTTAGGGTGCAATACAAGAGCACACTGGAATTTTGAAATACGTTGAGACTCTTACAATTAGAACATGTGGAACACCATGTAGTCCAATACAATGTTGTGCAGAAATCTGTGCTAAATCTTTAGGCAAACCCAAACAGTGATATGAAGCATCACCACATGAACCACTTGAATTACTGCCCAAACTTGACTTTTGAGCAACTGTACAATAAACTCCATTGCTAATGTTGGCCAGGGCCCAGGCATAACAGGCAAAAGCCTCAATACCCTGATGGGGTACTAAGTGAACTCTTTATTTGGGCACAGACTGAACATGCTTGTGCATAACTCTTATGATCACCATTAAAAAGTATCTCCTTACTGCTGATAAAGTTTTACCAATTCTAGGATGTCCAGTCACCTTTGAATCATGAAGGAAATTCATAGTCTGTTATCTTAAAAGGCCTAATGGAAAGGCATAGGGTTTCCTTGATACAACAGTCCATCTTTTTCATGTGTTTTCTCATATTCATTTAAATAATCCTGTGAATAGACTTTCTGGTCGTACTTTTGGTAGAGATTTATCTGCATTAATTCAGGAAATTGAGTGATTAATTCTGGGAATGCTGTGTCAACTGGTTATCAGCCTGCAATTGATCTTGTAGTGATAGAGCATTAGCTTTGTTATTTTTAAAACCTGGCTGTAGTTCATCACACAATCACAGTAAAAAAAAGAATGAGGTCCTTCTGAGTTTCCAGGGGATAAGTGATCTGGCTTTTTTCAAGAATTACACGTTTCTGTAATCAGTGTATACATCTATAGTGTGATTGCCCCCCAACACATAATGTCTCTATTTTACAAAATATCTCTTAGTGGCTAAACGTTCCTTGTCAGTATAGTTTAACTCAGCTAGTAAAAGTTTCTTAGAAAGGTTAGCTACTAGGTGAATCTGAGATAAAACACCTCCCATAGCACAATAGAAAGAATTAATCTCAGAAATAAAAGGACATTCTTCATTTGGATATTGCAATCGTGGACACTAAAAAAAGATTCTTTAGAAAAAGCTTGATATATTTCTTTTTGACAAAACAAAGCTACTTCTGTTCATTGTAACGTGGGGATGAATCTAATGATTTAAAACATAATGATGAATAACCCTCCTATAAAAGCTGGCAAATTCCCAAACACTATGAATAGCCTTGACAGACAGTGTGGACCACTGAACAAATGCTGGTAGTTTCTTTTCAACCATATTAATGCCCTGAGGCAGCCGCGGTCGGTAGGGGTGTACCTGCCGGGGCGGTGACGTGGGTAGGGGGAGGGGCATGGTGGGGGTTAGTAATGTATGGATAATAGAGGTTTGCAGGTAAGTAAACATTTAAATAAATCAAACGAATTTCGTTGCGCTCACTGCATTGCATTTGGGAATGCAGTGCGCGCAACAAAATTCGTTTGATTTATTTAAATGTTTACTTACCTGCAAACCTCCATTATCCATTCATTACTAACCCCCACCCTGCCCCTCCCCACGTCACCGCCCCGGCAGGTACTCCCCTACCGACCGCGGCTGCCCTGAGGCATATTGTATGAACAATACATTTATCCATCTTGGTGAAAAGATGGTGATCGCTCAATCACGGTAACACTGCCTCAATGTGTGATATATCAATCAATCAATCAATCAATCAGGATTTGTAAAGCACAGCAAATCACCTGTGAGGGTCTCAAGGCGGTGGAGTTGCTAACTGCTCCGAGGTGATCTGATACATTCGAACAGCCAGACCTTGAGTTATTTTCTGAATTGTTGGAGCGATGTGGCGGACCTGAGGTGCAAGGAAAGGTAATTCCAGGCTTTGGCCACCAGGTGTGAAAAGGAGCATCCTCTTCTGCTGCTTCAGCGGATCCGTAGGGTGGCTTGCACGGAAGGTGCACCGTAGCTGTCTTGTTAGTTGGGGGAAGGTCATGCATTTGTTGATGTATGCTGATCCTGCAGGTCTTTATGCGCATGGGTCAGCACCTAAGGTCGGAAACTAAATATTTATTGTCAACACCAAGAATAAAGAGAGTACGAAGTAGTGGCTGCCTTTTTCCCCATAATGTGGCTAAAATCTGGAACAGTCTGCCTTTGCAGATCCGTGCCCAACCTAAATACATCATCTTCCGGAGACAGATCAAAACACTACTTTTCCCTAAATGATCGGCTCACAGCTCAGTGTGTAAGCAGGCAATAGCGCAGGGATGCCTACGGGTAACCAGGCACTTTAGAAATCTTGTTTTCATTTAATTTCATTCATTCATTTCTTGAACTGGCATCTCTTCTGGATTGGGAGCCAGAATAGCTACTTAAGTTGGGGGGTGGTGTGGGTTCATCCAGGGAGGTTGAGGATAGGTCTGGAATTTTGTATTGTCTGTAGTCTCTTCAGGAGGTGTGCGGTGATTCCTACATAAGTGTGTGTTCCCATAGTTCAGCCTGCTGGTGATGAGGGCCTGCGTGACGGTCCTTCTGGTGTTGGCTGATACCCACCTGAAGATTCTGTGGAGCATGTGTAGGGTGTGGAAGCAGGTGGAAGAGACTGTGTTTATCTGAATTTTTAATAGATATCTTGCTATCTAAGTTTATGCTGAGGTTGCAGGTGTGGTCTGTGTGGGCAGGGGCTGGGCCAAGTTCAACAGGCCATCATGCATTGTTCCATGGAGCTGTTGTTCCCAAAGATATGGACTTCCTTTTTGTCCATGGTGCGCTTGAGGCAGTGGTCCTTCATCAATTTGGCAATGTTAATCACACATCTATGGAAGCTGGTTCTGGTGGTGGAGGGGTCTTCTAACAGTGAGAAGATGAGCTGGGTGTCATCAGCGTAGGAGAGGATGTTGAGCCCATGCGATCTGACAGTGGTGGCCAGGGCGGTCATGTAAGCGTTGAAGAGGGTGGGGCTGAGTGACGATCCTTGGGTAGTCCGGTGAGGTATGAGGTGATCCATTTGAATGGTACTTAAGAGTCGGACTAGCTTGAAGCTTCATCTAAATGGACAATACAGAACATATTCAAAAATCCTTAGAATTGGGGGGAGGAGCCTAGCTCGCAACCGCGATGGCCGCCTGACTCCTCGGCTCCGCTGACCCTTTTGCTATCCTCCCGGTTTCCGCACCATCCTGCCTCCTATCAGAGTACTGCGCTACAACAGCGGAACCGGGAGGCCAACCCGGTCACGCCGATGTGTTTCTTTCCTCGATCCCGGCAGTGGACGCCCCGGGACGCCCTCACCCTTCCGGACGCCGATCAGCGCAGCCCGAGTCTTTGTCCTGCGGAGACGGCCGGCCCTGTACACGACGACGGCGGCCATTACAGGTCGGACAGAGCCGGCTGCAGTACCCCGTCGGCAGCGCCTGAATTTCTGCACCTGGCTCCGCTGCTTCTGATCCTGGGCGCCGCCGCTACTGGAGCTACAAAGTATCTGCTCTCCAGTCCCGGGACGGCTCCTCCGCAACATTGTTTCCCCTGACCCCGCTGCGAGCGCCATCTTTTTGCCTGCTCTCGGCTCCTACAGTTGCAAGCCCGGAGCTGCCGGTGGGACGCGGGCGTCGGCCCGAGCCATTTCACGACTGTGCTGGGATGGGGAATACTGCCCCCGTGCTCCCAGACTGCTTCCATCGTGCCTCGATCCGGCAGGGTGCTCGAAGTCTTGCTGAGGGTGAGGATGAACGACCAGTGGGACTGCCTCTCGTCGGCCATACTCGAGTCCTGGAAGGGGCTGCGTCCCTGCCCTTTGAGGAGCCTTTGCAACTTGGTGACATACTAAGCGCCCTAGACGACCTCAGGTCCGCCATGCGTACTGTTGCCTGTGAATTGGGGGCTCGGATGGATGCTACTCTGCTTGCTGCCCCCCAGTCTGTCCGCATGCGGGACACTGTGCCACACCCTACAGCTGCTTTCCATGGTTCCCTCGCCAACGTCGCCATTGAACCGCTGCAGTCGCGAGACCCAATCATTGCCGGGGTGCTGGCGGAAGCACCCCCAAAGGAACGCAAGCTCTCTGGGGTGACGAACTGGCTTGGGAGACGCCGCGAGACACCACGCCTGGGGGCTTCCTCAGGGACTACTGGCGGACCTCCGTTTCTCACCCTGAAGCGGCCGTTACCGTGTGGACTAGCTGCCTGTGGTGAACCATTGTTGTGCTATGGATCTTCTGCTATGATTGTGGACCACATGACTACGTCTTGGATGGACTTTGGTGATCGTCCCCTCATTCAGCTGTGGTCCCTTTGTTTGCTCCCACCTTCCAAGAGGTCTATCGTGCAGCTGGATTGTACCGTTACACCGCACCGTAGGGGACAGGGTTGAGGATGCCCCCTCCTGAATCAGGACTGTCTCTCTTGAACTGCTGGGTTGCTGACGGACTGCCGGGGATATTGAATATTGGTATTGTATTGGTCTTGGGGTCGGGGTAAGGGCGGCCAGAGAACTGTATGTTGATTGTGTTGGATATATTTTATTGGCCCTCCTCCGGTCTTATGTGAATTGTATTCTTTCTTCTTTCTCCTTTTTTCCTTTTCTTTTTCTCCTTCTCAATTTTCTCTTCTCTCACTATATTTCGGGTTATGGGGAGACAAACACTCTGCTAGGGGGGGTAGGCCGTAGCCTCTGCATGTGTGTAGGGTGGGGGGGTAAATTTTAGTTCGTGTTTCTTTCTATGGTGCCTTTTTGTTATTATATAATTTCTTCTTTTCTAGGCCCGTGTTAGGCATACTGGGGGATGGGTGGTAGCGCGGTGTTAGTTGGGATGTTGCGTCCTCTCTAGGGGTGTGCATAATTTGTGGCCATCCTCTGGCTGGAACTTGCATGTTGCGAACTGTACTGATTGGTAAGGGTGTCTATTGTCGAGTCCCACCTACATGGACCTAGTCTCTTTTTTCTTACTTGTATAAGTACGGAGTAGTATGACCTGATCTTAATGGTTGCGATGAAAACCTTAAAAATTAACCTTCACTGATTCTGGGACATGGTAATATGGTAATTACAGTGTAACCTTTTTAATGCTTGCTTACAATGAGAGATATTACTGTGTCGCCGTAACGTTGCATTGGTGCTTAACTGTTTTCGTGGCCGGCCGGCAGGTTGTAGGCCCGTATTTGTTCTGATTCGATGCACAATAAAGGTTTTCAAAAATTTAAAAAAAAAAAAAAAATCCTTAGAATTGAAAGTAAACAATGTGTACCCGAGTAAATCAGAGGCATATATGAAGCCTACTCATGATCTTTAGAGGGTGCCTTGAAGGTTTCGAACATTGGATCCCATCCATGTAGTTCTGCTTGTTTCTCTCTATGTAAGTGCTTATTCTCCAAGTAAAATGAGTGTATGGATACATTAAGCTATTTCGTTATGGAGAGGGAATTACTGTTCTTCCAGATCATTGTGACATTCTGTTTTTTCCCAAGGGGGAAAGCAAGGTCTACAAGTCTCTCTGCTGATATGTCGAAGTACATAGAAAAAGGCCCAACATACACACCTCAAGAGTATCAAGTTACCTGCATCACATGATTTGGGTTAATACTGCAGTAACCTCAGCCCAATAGGATGTTAGTGCACTGCAAGCTGATATCATGTGAGCAAAGTCGGCCTCTCCAGCACAGCATTGAGGACAGTGTGAGAGTGCTACAGACGAGTTTTAATTTGCTAAAAAATAAGGATTTATTTTGGCTTGTTTTAGTTAGCATAAGTAGGCCCCACCAGGCCGCATTGACAATTATTTATGTAATGCTGCAGAACAGTGCATGTTTGTGTTAGGTGTGTACGAGTGTTCCACATGCATGTATATGTCTTTTTTCAGAAAATCAATAAAAATTGAGCTTCAACCCTAGTCTGTCCAAATACAATTTTAGAATATTTTCTATGCTCTCTGAAGGGAAGGATATTTCAAGATTATTTATCTGAGTTCCACCGTAGTTTCACAATCTATTGTATTCCTGTGTTTCATAATGAATGAGTTATTCTCCTTAATTAAATATGTACAGCTTTAACCAATTAGATGCCTTAGGAAGTTAGAGTTACTAGGGCTTTTATACCATCTAATAGATTGATTAGGGGTCATGACTGAAACATTTTTATTCCAACTAATTACGTACTGACATGCTATGAAGTGTGCATGCCTTCTGTCCATAAAACATTATAAACGATGTGTTATTTTGGAGGAAAGCCATTGACATTTTGGGCTTTGCTTTAGAGATGGCTTTCCTCCAAATACGACAGGGTATTTGCAGCTCTATTTAGATACTTAGGCCTGTGTTAATTCTTTAGATTACTTAACTAACTACCCTTTGCTTTCTGTAATGTTCCTATTTTTCATAAACCCATGAGGCTGATAACTTGGGAATTGTTTTGTGTGTTGGTTGTATTTATAGCCTTCAACTGATAAAGTCCTGTTCCCTCTTAATGAGCCTGTAAATTTCTTAACCCCTTGTGTGCTGCAGATGGACCCCAGCCGCCCGACGTCACGGTGGGCGTGTGTGGAGGATGGCCAGGGGCCAGCCGAATCCCGCCCACTCTTCATTTTGCCCGCACAGCGCAAAAATTCACGCAGCGCGCAAGGGGTTAATTAGAGTATAAACCGTTTCCGTGGCCCATACAGGGAACTGGCCAATTAATATTATTTAGGCTAATTATTGAAAATGTTGGTTAAGGAGTTGAAAAGTATTGGAGAGTTTTGAAGTATTGCCAGAATACTTGTAAACATTCTCAAGAAGTTAGTAGGGTCTTATACGGTGTGTTTTGTGAAGTGTTATGTTTTGGTGATTGAATCCATGTTGTGCTTTTGGTATTGTGCCATGAGCGGTATGTGGTATATTATGATCTGTTGATGATGGTGCTCATTAAATATTGCTGGTGTTCTATTTGTCTTGACCTTGTGTATTTTGTGTAAAGATTTGGGGATTTTGGAGAACTTCAGGTAGATAAACCTTTCTGTGGAAGGTTTAAAGGTTGTGCATCAGGTTTAAATATGGGCCAGATGCATCAAGCGAAATGCGCTCGCAAAAGGGCCAGATTCTCAGAATCTGGCCCTTTGCGAGTACAATTTTTGCATTTGGGATGCATCATCCCAAATGCAAAAATCGCAAATAGAGAATTCGCTAAAATGCGATTGTTTGTATTTAAGGAATCTCTAATTGAGATTCCTTAAATGCACTGCATGAAAGTATCAAAAATAGCGAATTCGCTAATAGGGCATGCAAATTACCATGAAGTACAACTTCATGGTAATTTGCAAAAACTTTGAAAAATGCACTTTTGTGCTTTTTTCAAAGTTTCATGTTGCGCACACACATGCCCTAAGGGCATGTGTGTGCGCAACATGTGTGCACAGATCACATTCAGGGGTATAACAGGGTGTCCTTTGGACACCCCTGCACCCTTGAACTCGCAATCTCAATTTGCGAATCGCTAATTGCGATTCGCAAATTGAGATTGTCTTCCCATTCATTCCTATGGGCCTCTAGGCCCATAGGAATGAATGGGGAGGTATTCATTAATTGCGACTCGCAATTTGCGAGTCGCAATTAAGGAATCGCTATTTTTTTTGTGATTGCTTGATGCATTCCATTTTGCTATTCCTTATTAGCGATTCCTTAATTTTCGCTAATAAGGAATCGCAAAATGGATGCTTGATACATCTGGCCCATGGATCCTTAATAGTCTAGATTATCAGTGAGCACTCATTTAGAGTGAAACCGTGGTGATTTAGTCTGTGCACGAGGGTACATTTCATTCAGTCCAAGTTAGGTTCTTGCTGATCAAAGCCTAGCTGAGTGTGTGTGATGGTGTAGTAAATACTTTTCAAAAGACAGGGCGGTCTCCTATTGGGTCCAATCAGGGACAAGGAGGAATGAGGCAGAAAAAATAAAGGGAAGTCCCTATCTCACCATACAATTGGAAAAGGACCTTCTAGTGAATAGTGGAGAAGGTACTCATACTTTGTATATAATTCATTTATTTATTATATTTATTTATTTATTTGGCATACTAATATAGCGCGATCTGTCACCCAGAGGGCATCCTGGCACTTTGACTAGATAAGCCACAGCTAACGATGCGGGATTAAGCTGTTCTAAGAACAGATACCAAGTTAGGCTATTCTAGGAAACAGATGGGTTTTCAGCCCTTTTTTAAAGGCAAGAAATTCACCCTGACTTCTTAACGAGAGCGGGAGGGAGTTCCAGAGTCCGGCGGCCGCAAAACTAAACGACCGTCCACCCATCCTTACTCTCTGCACTTTAGGAAAAGACACCAAGTATGCGGAGGAGGAGCGCAGGCTCCGGGATGTGGTATACCAAGAGAAAAGATTCTGTAGCATCACAGGGCCCTGTCTATGTAAAGCTTTAAAAACAAGGCAGGATGCTTTGAAGAGAATCCGCTGGTGAACCAGCAGCCAATGTAGATCTTGTAGTGCCAGAGTGGAAGAGGCAACGCGTGGTCGAGATAATGCCAACTTGGCCTCCATATTCTGGACCCGCTGCAGCCTGCCCACCAGCGTTTTAGGCGCCTCCAGAAGTAGTGTGCTGCAGTAGCCCAATCTGCTTAGGATCAGACCCCGCACTACCTCTGGCCTAGCCTGGGCCAGGAGAAGGGGTAGTACCTTCCGAAGCATCCGAAGTAGCATCATGCAGGTGGCCACGGACTTATTTATAAACAAATCCAGTTGTAGGTTAGGGCCAAACATGACCCCCAGATTGCGAGCAGACTCTGTGGCCGTCACCGTCCCTGAGAAGGAAGGAGGCCAGAACTCATCCAGTAGGGCACGTGGTACACGATCATTGGAGCAGTAGAGAACCTCCGTTTTAGATCTGTTGAACTGGAGGGAGTTGGACCGCAACCAGTTCAAAGTGCCCGTCAGGCAGCCGTGGAAAGTCTCTAGAGAGACGGCATCTTTGCCCTCCAATGAAAAAAAACAACTGAGTGTCGTCGGCGTAATTAAACACCGATATGCCGAAAGATTTGATCAGTTGGATCAGAGGGCGGAGGTACAAGTTGAAAAGTATGGGGCTGATGGCCGAGCCCTGTGGTACCCCCTGCCCCACTTTCCGCACATCCGACTTGAAAGGCGGCAGAGCCACTACCTGCTGTCTGTTGTCCAGATAAGAGACTAACCAGTCCCTGGCCAACCCCGTAACCCCGCTCTCCTCCAGTCTTCTGATAAGGGTGGAGTGGCACACCGTGTCGAACGCGGCCGACATGTCGAGCAGCACTAAAAAGGCTGCCCGACATGTGTCGACCCGCGCCCGAAGATTGTCTAACCCGGCTACCAGCGCTGATTCTGTCCCATGCGCTGGCCGAAACCCAAACTGGGCCACATCCAACCATTTGTTATCCTCAAGAAAGCTAGATAGGGAGCGGGTGACCCACTTCTCCAGAATTTTAACCGGAAAAGGGAGCAGGGAGATGGGTCTATAGTTAGACAGACAGGTGGGATCAAGTGAGGGTTTCTTTAGGAGGGGAGAAACTACCGCTAGTTTCCAACTCTCCGTGACGATTGCAGTAGCCAGCGACTGCTGACAGATGGAATACAAAGGGTGGAAGAGTTCATCCTGGAGTGCTTTCCAGATTTTATGTGGAAGAGGATCTAGCGGCGAACCTGAGGATACCGTCTGTGCCAATTTACAAAACTCCTCAAAAGAGGGCAAAGGAAAACGGTTTAGCTGAGGATTATTAAGAGGGGCAGCCGGAGATCCCCGACAGAGATGGCTACAGCTGGGGGGTTCCTCCGGAGCTCCTGGACTAAGATACCGGTCACTCTCCCGAGGTCGACTGGAAGACCCTTCCGGAGCTCCCACAGCGAGAAAAGAGTTTCTCGGGTGGGGTCGACTGGAAGACTCATCCGGAGCTCCTGGGCCAGAGAGAGGATAGCTCATCCGGGGTATAAACCTCCTAGTGAATAGTGGAGGGGGTATTCACACTTTGTATAAAAACCATAACCACAAGGATAAAAATCACAACAAAATGGATAAAATCAAGATAAAGAATAATCTGAAATGCTAAATATAAATAAATAAAAAAATGTAAATTGATACTTGTATAGCGCACTACTCACCCGCAAGGGTCTCAAGGCGCTTGTACAAATACCGCTGTGGAACCCATCCTGGCTTTCCATGTGAGGCGTCCACTCCTGGACACCCCCGAGGTGGAGGCCAGGCATCCTTAGCGTTGTGGGGGCCGTTGTGGAGATTAAGCAAGCTATTGCCCAGAGTTGCAGAGTGGGACTCCATGATTGGAATAGGCACTGAGGCGAGAATTATCAGGTCTGTGGAATTATTGAGCCCAAGACCCGCCGAGGCAGGGAATTGAACCCTGGTCCCGGGCTAGACCTCTGCATCAGGGTCTGCCGCTCTAATCATTGAGCCACACTTCTCCAATATAGAAAAATTGTACAATTTATTCAAAAGATAATACATTCATAAAGCACTTTCTTTAAAATTCATTTTTACAAAACAATTTTTGTGCCATTAGGACCAGTTAAAAATGTGACAATTCACATAAAGAACATTTAAAATATTTGTTACAGGGTTGTCGATGCAGCTTT
This sequence comes from Lissotriton vulgaris, assembly GCF_964263255.1. NCBI lineage: Eukaryota > Metazoa > Chordata > Amphibia > Caudata > Salamandridae > Lissotriton > Lissotriton vulgaris. Next base: position 1,430,501,811 of record NC_141687.1, read on the forward strand.
TCGGTTTTATGATAAGACCTTCATCAGGACAAGGTTCTTTAACTATCTGTTGTGTGGAGATAGTTCCAAATTCACACCACATAGGTTGGTTATATGATCAACTTCTTCATCAGAATTGCATTAATATTGTCTTCATGTAGTGTACATATCTTGTTTGAGTGAGGATGTTCTTTATGAATCAAGGGAGCCACCGATCTTTTGTTAATAAGACGGGGAGAGTCAAGAGGAGCAAGGATACCGACGTAACATTTTAAGAGCTCGACCAAGTAAAATCGGGACTCATGGAGAAGATGACGCACTTCATGCTAATTAATTAAAGCGGTTGGCGAACTGGATCGATATAAGCGCATCCAGCAACGAGCTGTACTCTTTAATCTATCACTCCTAGATTAGTGGGAGTTGTTTTTATTATTAACAAAAGATCGGTGGCTCCCTTGATTCATAAAGAACATCCTCACTCAAACAAGATTTGTACACTACATGAAGACAATAGTGATGCAATTCTGATGAAGAAGTTGATCATATAACCAACCTATGTGGTGTGAATTTGGAACTATCTCCACACAACAGATAGTTAAAGAACCTTGTCCTGATGAAGGTCTTATCATAAAACCGAAACGCTGCATCGACAACCCTGTAACAATTATTTTAAATGTTCTTTATGTGAATTGTCACATTTTTAACTGGTCTTAATGGCACAAAAATTGTTTTGTAAAAATGAATTTTAAAGAAAGTGTTTCATGAATGTATTATCTTTTGAATAAATTGTACAATTTTTCTATATTTAGCATTTCAGACTATTCTTTATCTTGATTTTATCAATTTTGTTGTGATTTTTATCCTTGTGGTTATGGTTTTTATACAAAGTGTGAATACCCCCTCTACTATTCACTAGGTGGTTTATATACAAAGTATGAGTACCTTCTCCACTATTCACTAGAAGGTCCTTTTCCAATTGTATGGTGAGATAGGGACTTCCCTTTATTTTTTCTGTGATGGTGTAGTGCCTTGAATCACTACTTCCCTTTAGTGGTGAGTTTGACTTTCTTCCCATGTTCCAGTACACAGGTACGGATTTATTCTTTCGGTTTTATTGGATTACGGTATGCGAGAGATTGTTTAAAATTGTGAAGTGTGGTTCAATGGGTGGTAATTTGGCAAAATCTAATAACTCACTGACGGAAGGGCAAGCTCCACCTCTGTTTGGAAGTGCTGCATATGAAATGCTTTTGAATCACAGCATGCATCCCTGTGTGTGCCTTAAAGAATGGCACAAAGTGACGGCAAAAGAAAAAACGCTGCAATTTACTGAAAATGGGATATTTGAAGTCAGAAAACTTGATTAAGGCATGTTTTGTTTCCGATGAAACCATGAACGAGACCTGCACAGTTTGAAGCAATAAATTAATAGGATTTTGTACCTGATGAGAAGACACTTAAAAATATGTTGAATGGTCAGATTGGATAGGGTCGTCATAGTTGGATGTATACAGCACTACATTTGTGGCAAAAGGTGTGGTGTGAGGAAGTGTTAGAAATTGTGAGTGCATTTCCAATAATTTCTAGTGATTTCTAGTGATCCAAATCAAAACAAATGAAAAGAGAATAAGGAAAAAAAATAAAGATGAAAGAAACAGCGGGGCAGATTAACAAGCCCCATGCGCCACTTTTGCGCCACTGTTTCGTCACTTTTGTGACGCAGCGGCGGCATAAACCATGCGCCACATTTCGCCCTATTTACAACGGGACGCATCTAGGGAGATGCGTCACGTTGTAAAGCCCTGCGCCACATGAAACCTGCATCAGGTTTCATCTGGGCGTTCCGGCGCAGGGGGTGGGGACGGGGGGGGGCGTTCTGCCGCAGGAACGCCTCGGAAAATCTACAAGATTTCACTCAGGCACTTTTCCGACGCCGCTGCGTCAAAAACCTTGCGCCTGCTTGAAGCAGGCGTAAGGCATGTCGCAGAATGTTAGAGATTGGCTTGGTTGGAACAGTGCTGGAGTTGCATCGCGCCCACGACACAACTCCAGCACTGCGCCAACCTTACGCCGGCAGATGTGACATGCAGCTGTTTATCCTTGCGCAATGATGCGCCGCATTTTCAATGCAGCGCAACTGTTGTGGCGCAAAGGTAAACTTGCGTCACGCATCTTTTCTGGCGCATCTCTGCCGATTTGCAGGGATGCACCAGGAAACGTAAATCTGCCCCAGTGATTCTGAAAAAAAAGAACATCAGTTTTTTTAATGAACAACTTTTTTTGGTTTGTTTTAATAAACAGCAACAACGATAACACAAGAATTTCTTCACAGTCAAAACACACGTCCTCACCCACCTCCCCCATCTTCAACAATTGGAAGAGTCTGGAGCGCCGGTTGGCACATCCTCCGGTGTAGACCTCAAACCATAATGTTCCCACCATTTACCCCAGATTTTGTGGAATTTCTGAGGGCAACTGGAAAAACATTAATGTATGGATGATTTATTGTGACAAGACCACCTCCTGACAATGAGGTTCAAAAACAGATTCAAGAACCTGAGTTATGTGATTCGAGTAAAAGGGAAGATGATTCGGATGCTGGTGAATTGTCAAAAAGTGAGACATGGGTTCTGAAAAGTAATGTTTCAAAGCATAGCGTTTATTTAAAAGAATTTGTAGACTCAGATATTTATTACTGTAAATTTCAAAAACCAAATTTTGATGAATTGATGTTTTTGAATTTGGAAACAGGTAAGTGAGATTGCCTTGCATATGAACACCTTGAAAGAATGGCAGGAGAAATGGGTTTGTGAGCTAAAAACTAAGGGGCATATTATCAAGCCTGTGCGCTAAAATTATCGCCGCTTTATCGGCCGAAAACGGCCGATAAAGCGGCGATAATGGGCTTGATAATATGCTCTATCGAATTCCAATCGAAGCACATGTTAGATGTGAAGACATCTAACATGGGCTTCGATTGGAATTCCACAGAGCATATTATCAAGCCCATTATCGCCGCTTTATCTGCCGTTTTCGGCCGATAAAGCGGCGATAATTTTAGCGCACAGGCTTGATAATATGCCCCAAAATTTGAGAACCTTATAAAATGCGAATGGCAGAATCTGCTATACAAAAGGAAAGTACCTTACAATTAAAATCACATTTCAGAGAAATTATATATTTAATTAGAAAATGGAAGAATATAAAACACAAATAAAGATAGCCAGACTGAAAAGTCACGTTAATGCAAAATGAATAAAGTCATGAGTGGTTCTAAATGTGAAGTTGTTGAAAGACAGTTCTCATTGAAAGAAGTGCCAGGAGGAGTTTATATCCACATCCGTTGGGGCAGACAGGATCTTTGAACTTTTACAACAGGTTTTCCAAAACTTAAAGGGGAACCTGAAAAACTGTTCACTGAAGTGGATAGGATTGTGACTAATTTCATAAGTGCTTGGAGAAGATTTGGGTGCATTATTTTCCATTTTTGTGCCTAAGGATTTATGGAACGGCTGTAAAACCATGGCAAAGTGTCCAGAGGAAGAACCCTGTAGAGATGGTCCTAGTTTCAAGCCTTCACCAATTATCACTCAAAAATATACTCAAGTAATTGAGTATTTGAAAGGAAAGATTCCAGCAAATCAGATTAATTGGTAACATATTTTGGGATCTACACAAAATTCAGAACAGTCAGTTTGTGCATATTATGAGTGATTATTGCATATTTTACAGGCAACACAGATGAATAAATTGGCCATCAAAAGGAAAAGCGTCAGGATTTGTTTAACTTTTGCGTTGGGTTTGCGTCAGTAGTTGCGTTCACAGATTCAGCAGCGTGATGTGCTGGCAAGCAAAGTTGTTGGTCGAAATACTTGTTTATGCGAAATATTGTAGTGATTATTGTGAGTTGAAAAGGAAGACAACTAAAGAGAAGTTGATGATGGTGCAGACTCGGCTCTTTCAGAAAGGCGGTCAAGGAGTTTTTCAAGTTCCTGGTATGCAATTTTAAGTTCCTCCAGGAGGCGGAGAAAATGGTTCTCGAGGTAGTAGCAGAGGTTTTAATAACAACCCTAATAACATTTAATTGTGTTCTTCCTTAAGGGATGTGTACATTAGAATCTAGATGGCCCAGAGCAATTCACACTAGTCACATTCACAGCAATATAAGACAGCCAACCACTTAAACTATGTAATAGTGCAGAAGATTTCCTACGATGCGAGACAACACTACTGTTAGAAATGGGATTTCAAAAAGGGCCAAGTCCAACAACTACCATATCTGAAATGGGTTAGATAGAGGACAGTAAATGCTGCACTTCCTCTTCAGAGTATCCATCAAGGATAAGCCAAGAAAATTCTCCCTTCATCTGCAAAACACCAACACACTGTACTAACCAGACTTCTCACACTTCCTTTGGCCTAGGGGAGGTTGAACAGCACCAATTAAGGAGACTATCCAATTTCAAACATCAGACTTATCAAAAGAAAGTGAAGCACCCAGAGGACAAGGAACTGGTGAATGCTGTGCCGCACATAAATTACACAACTATTTAGTTTTTGTGAATCACTCTGTACTGCTGACAGGCTTCTAAAAAGTGATCCATGCCTTTCAGCTAAACTTGAGCTCCAATGGACCTCTGGTTCATTTTCAAGGCCAGATGGTTTCACTGTCAGTCTTTTGAAAAATTCGCTTTTGTGTACTAGTTTTAAGTTGGTGAAGGATTGATATGTAGATTAAAAGTTCACTACCATCAGGTGGAAGTTAAATATAATTTCTAGATTTATATAGCACTACCGATCATCCCTGAGATTATCCAGCCGCTGTCCATGGGCACGGAGAGATTAAGTGATTTGCCCAGAATCACAGGATATTGAGCCACCACTGAGGCGTGAACCTGGATCGCCAGCTTCCGTTTCTGCAGCCCTGGCCGCTGCGTCACATTCTCTGCATATTTGTCTGCTATGTTTCTGTTAATGTGCTGCCTATGCCCATTTCCCTCTGTTTTTAGCAATACTTGATATCCACAATGTAGTCAATGAATAAACATAAAAATAAAAAAATATGATGAGCAGAATGCTTCCAAGTCTCACCATTGGTAGTTTCTAAGGGCTGCATTCTAGTCTATATTTTTCCTCACAATGCCACTCCAGAAAGGAAGTAACCATAAACAAATAAGGCTGCCAGACCAAACACACTCTAAACGAAAACAAATGACAATCCAAGGTAGCTTTCAGCCTTTTTGGGTCTCATCACTGAGGAGCAGCTTAGATTCTGAAAGTGATAGTGAGCTCAGGACCCATGTCTGGACATACCCACCACAATTAGGGGCCTATTTACAAGGGCATTGCACCATTGAAGCCGTCACTTTTTAGGACACTTCAATGGCGCAATGCCCTGCACTATATGTACAAAGTGGCGCTAAGCCATTTTGCGTGGCTTAATGCCAGTTTGTAAATATCATACCCTTTCACGCCGGTATCTGTGTGAAAGGTGCGTGCAATGGGTGTTGCTGTTGGCGTTCCACCTAAACACCCATTGCTTTTTCATGCTGCCCCGGACTTACAAGGATTTGTAAAGCTGAGGCAGTGCCAAATCCTAACACCACTGAATAGCAGACCTTAGCTTGGCGCAACAATGTGAAATACCTTTATTTCACCTCATCATTGCTCTTTCAATGTGTGCTACATTCTGCAACACACTTAGAAGAAGCAAATCGCCTTAAAAGATTGTTTATGTGCAGGAAGGTGTCCTTCCCTGCACATAAACAATTATCCCCACAACACAGACACCCTTACACCATGGTGCAAGGGTGCCTGCGTTGCAGGGAAGACACCCTGCAATGCAGTGGCCCTTGCACCATGGCGCAAGGGTGTATGTGTTAACACAAAGCAGTTTTTTTAGCGCCAGCACAAGGAAAAATACAGGGGTGCGGCCTATTTTTTTTATTATGGCACGTCCCTGCATTATTTAAAGGGTGCGGCACAGCTAAATGGCTTGCAGCACCCCGACGCACCATTTCTTTGTAAATATACCCCTGTAAGTGTTACAGCTAAACATAACAAGCATTTACAATGCAATGGTCTCAGCTTTGTTAAAGTTAGAGCTATTGGCATTGCAAATGGTATTTTTATTTCATTTTTTGTTTTTTTAAAAACATAAATAAATGGTATTGTAATTTACAATGGCAATAGGTGAGCATTAGAGAGTAGTAGAGAGTATTAGCGGAGACAGAGCCACACACACACACACACACAGAGCCACACACACACAGAGAGCCACACACACACACACAGAGCCACATACACAGAGCCACACACAGAGCCACACACACACAGAGAGCTCCACACACACAGAGCCACCTACACACACACAGAGCCACCCTCACACAGACCCACCTACACACACACACAGACACCCTCACACAGACCCACCTACAAAAAAAGCTACCCACACAGAGCCACACACACAGAACCCAACACACACACAGAGCCCAACACACACACACACAGACAGAGCCACACACACACACACAGACAGAGCCCCAAACACACACACACAGACAGAGCCACACACAGACAGAGCCACACACACACACAGACAGAGCCACACAAACAGACAGAGCCCACACACACAGACAGAGCCACACACACACAGACAGAGCCACACACACACACAGACAGAGAAACACACACACACAGGCAGAGCCTCACACACAGACAGAGCCACACACACACACACACAGACAGAGCCACGCAGACAGAGCCACACACACACACACACAGACAGAGCCACACACACACAGACAGAGCCACACACGCACACAGACAGAGCCACACACACACAGAGCCACACACACACAGACAGAGCCACACACACAGACAGAGCCACACACACACACAGACAGAGCCACACACACACAGAGCCCCACACACACAGACAGAGCCCCACACACACAGAGCCCCACACGCACACAGAGCCCAACACACACACACAGAACCCAACACACACACACACAGAGCCCAACACACACACACAGCCCAACACACACACACACACAGCCCAACACACACAGAGCCCAACACACACACACACACACACAGAGCCCAACACACACACACACAGAGCCCAACACACACACACAGAGCCATACACACACACACACCCGCCCGCGCACACACACTCACACACACATACACATACAGACATCCCTCAGTCTAGGTCAGCCACACACCCATCTATGCCCAGTAACGCACCAGGGAACAGAGACAAGAAAAAACGCTCACAAGCAGGGAACAGAGGCAAGAAAAAAAGCTCACAAGCAGGGAACAGAGGCACTAAAAAAACGACCACAAGCAAGGAACAGAGCCACTAAAAACGCACACACACACACAGCCCAACATACACACACTCCGAGCCATACACACACACAGAGCCACACACACACACAGAGCCACACACACAGCCACACACACACACACACACACACACACACACACACACAGAGCCACACGCACACACAGAGCCACACACACACAGAGCCAAACACACACAGAGCCACACACACACACACACAGAGCCATACACACACACACACAGAGCCATACACCCACACACAGAGCCATACTCACACACACACACACACAGCCAGCCATACACACACACACACGCACACACATCCCTCAGTCTAGGTCAGCCACATGCCCATCTCTGCCCAGTAACGCCCCAGGGAACAGAGGCAAGATAAAACGCTCACAAGCAGGGAACAGAGGCACTAAAAAACAAGAAAAACAAGCACAATCAGGGAACACAGGCAAGAAAAACAAGCACAATCAGGGAACAGAGGCAAGAAAAACGAGCACAATCAGGGGGCAGAAGGCAAGAAAAACTAGTCTCATTGTTGTCATCAGCGCTATTCTCACTATTCTCGCAGGGGCGTAACACAGGCCCCGCATCCCCCGCAGTGCGGGGGGCCCACAAGCTCCAGGAGGCCCCCTCAGCACTGCACTTCGGCGGGGGAGATCATGATAGAGTCCCGAGGGGGCCCCTCTCTGTACCCTGCAGGGGGTCCCCTCAATTATCGTTACGCCACTGTGTTCTCATTAGCACTAGTCCCACTGTTATCATCAGAGCTATAGTCATTATTATCATCTGTGCTATTCTCATTGTTGTCATGAGCACTAGTCCCATTGTTATCATCAGAGCTATTTTCATTGTTATCATCACCACCAGTCCCGTTGTTATCATCAGGTCTATTCTCGTTGTCATGGGCACTAGTCACATGGTTATCAGTGCTTTTCTCATTGCTGCCATGAGCAATAGTCCCATTGTTATCATCAGTGCTTTTCTCATTGCTGCCATGAGCAATAGTCCCATTGTTATCATCAGTGCTATTCTCTTTGTTGTCACCGGCACTAGTCCCATTGTTATCATCAGTGCTATTCTCTTTGTTGTCATTGGCACTAGTCCCATTGTTATCATCAGTGCTATTTTCTTTGTTGGCATTGGCACTAGTCCCATTGTTATCATGAGGGCTATTCTCAATGTTGGCATCGGCACATATGTAACGGACTAGCTCTATGTCTTCCCACATTTATGACAAATGCTTTAAAGAGAATTCAGATCTTTCCAAATGTGACCGTCCTATTGCCAGCTTTTCCATGGAAAAAATATGCCATAATTTGGGCCACTACATATTGAGGGAAGGAAGTTCAGTTCTTTCCATGCAAGAGTTATTGACCGGCGAGCTGAGAGCAGACGGAGAAACTGCAGGAGTGTAGTTTAACGGGTATTTAGTTTCCTCCCCAGTGTCTCCCAGTAAAGTATCACAGGATTCTTAGGTAATTCAATGACATAATTTTAAAGTGTTCAGGTATCTCTGACCAGAAGATCTGTACCTGGTTGCAATCCCGCCACATATATGCCAGGGTCCCCCTTTCACCACACCCTCTCCAACATGATTCTTGAGAGCCAAACACTGCACGGAGTCTAGTTGGGATTGATCACCCTACACTGTTATATTACAAATTAATCTGCGGAAGAAAATACAAAAAATCATATTCTTCCGAATTTAAACATTTTGTGTATTTTTAAGACACGTCAAGCGTTGCAGATTCTCATATCTGTTCTCTTGTCTTAATAAAGGAGGGCCATAAACAAACACGGTGAACTCAACAGCTGTTGCATAAGCGATATTACATTTTCCTCGAGATGTTTTGGAAACCCCGGAAGAGACTGGTAGACATGCGAAGGCTTTGTTGAAGAAAAGAGCACTTCATGCACTGTCTCACTAATGTTATTAAGGTAAATCATATATGTTGCATATTTTGGAACTTTGAGGAAATGGGTTAAAAGGAAACCACGCAGCTTCAGTACCATTTTCAGAGCTCGCAGGGTGCATTGTTAGGCGAAAGCGGCTCATCCTTTAAGATTTTAGTTTTGTTAAAAACCTACTAATTGAGCTTAAAATTATTTACAACAAACTCTACAATATAAGTACCGCGGTGCAAAAACAGGATGGATAATTCACTCACCTCGATTACATTTCTAAACATATGCTGCATAACTGGTGGGGCGTTATTTACCGATATTAATTGTAAGAAGTTGTTATCAAGTTCTGAATATGAACAAGTTCTGTGCATCGTCAAAAAACAGACCGAGCCCTGGATTTGAAAGGCCTCTGTGTGCAAAGATTAAGTATGTGGCAGCAGGGCTGCGCGCAGAAGCGTGAATCCAGGCCGGGTTTTCCGACAGGCCGAACCTCTTCAGTAACCTCCGGCAGCCTCACCCTCCCCTGCCAAGAGCTGAGGACACGTAGCCGCGGCGGGGCTGGAGGGCAGCGGAATACGCAGCGTCTCTGTGGTAACTGAAGGGAGCTCCACGTAACACTGGCGGCGGTGGGCGGGGAGTCCAGCGCACGGCAGGGGAAATACCGCACCTCTCACCGCCCGCCACCAATGCGGCACAAGCCTTCCTCGCCCCTCCAAGGTAAGGGAACAATGGTGGACATGCCCTTGTTGCAAGTCTCTCGCCCATTAGAGGCAGTCTTCCATGCAGCCGCACATCTAGTAAAGGCAAACGCACATTCAGCCACGCAGAGGCTGATAGATGCGCACTGGCTGCCTTTCCCAGCCAGGATGCCGTCCAAGCAGTTTCTCCAAAGCTGCAGACACAAACATTCTGACTGCCCTGCTGAGAAACTTACAATCCCTGGAGGACACCGAGTAATTGGGTGTCAAACAGGGGTGAGGCTGGAAATACAAAGTTCAAGAGAGATCGAGCGCTCGCCATTTGCTGTAAGCCCCGTCCTTTTCAGACTGGGGGGGGCGTGTTTTTAGTTCTTTCTCCCCTCTTCTCCATTAGCTGGAGGAGAGGAGAGAAAGAAACAAAAAATACACGCCCCCCAGTCTTAAAAGGACGGGGCTTACAGCAAAAAGAGAACGTCACAGAGACCTCTTCTCCAATGGCTGGCCGCCGTTTAGGAGGCCAGCCAGTGGAGAAGAGGGGCGGGTTTAAACCTCGCTACTCCGAGGCATAAGATCTCGCCAGCGAGACTGCGTATGCACAGCCTACGCTAGCCAAGACCTAAAAAGGTAATGGGTGGAGTGCTTGCATACATCTACACCACTGTTAAAGCAAGGGGAAAGCCTCAAGCGTCAGAAAACTAATTATGAAATTAGTTCAGTGACTGAGCAAACTGCTAAAGTACCAATCCTTTCTGTTGAGTGCTCCATATCACAAAAGTAGATGGTGATCAAATACATCTTTCAAGAGATCAAGGAAATTGGTGAGAAATTGCCCGTTGTTTTGCTTACAATTATTGATCTTGATTCAACCTGTTTCAGTGGGACACACTCAACAACAGCATTCAACAAAGCCTCACACTCAACAACAGCATTCAGCAAAGCCTCACACTCAACAACAGCATTCAACAAAGCCTCACACTCAACAACAGCATTCAACAAAGCCTCACTAGCTGGAATAAAAGCATCATTTGCGGATGGCTGACGTGGTCAATTGGCTTTCATGAAAAGCCGCCTTTTCACATCTCCTGGCATGATGACCTTTGGCATTTGATTAACATCAGCCCAGTATGAATTATAACTTTCAAAAACAGTTTGAAGTTCTTCTTTGAGTTTGTAATGATTGCCATGTTTTTTGGGGGCTGACAAAGTGATATTCAGGTGATCAGATAGGGAAAAAGACAGATGAACAGTGACACAACCACCTTTTCTGGGGTCAGAGTATTTTTGCAGGGGTTGGAGGTATCAGATTCAACATGTGAAAGGTCATTAGAGTCGTCACCATGATCAATGAGATCAGAGGGCCATTTTCAGCCCTTGGTACATGTTTACAGCCTCTAGTTCTCCTACATTTGTAGGTCTTAGACTACCCAAGATAATAGCTCTGGTTTAAATTGTTTGTATGTCTGCGGGTGGAGGAAAACCATTAGGTTTTATGAAGGCCCTCACCCACCAACCTAGTTGGTGGCATGCTTCATCATCGGGCCCCACCCGAGGTACCGAGTGTACCTCAGGTGTGATTCGATGCCAGATTACTGCGGAGCGGGGGTTTTTTTGGTTCGTGAGGGTGCTGTGAGTGTGCTCTGAGTGAGGTTTAAAATACTGTCCTGGGTGTCCCAAAGACTGTTTTAATGGTGGGCCCCAGGCAGTCAATAATAACAAAGGCTATCGGACGTGCACGGTAGGCTTATGGTCTCCGACGTCCTGTGCGGTCAACTAGTTTCAGCCAGGCCTTTTCTTCTACTGGCTTTCGTCAGGACCTTATATGTGTAGGGTGTCACAGGGATTAGTATGAGTTTGTCAGTGCCCTGTGTGTAAAGCACACGCTACGGTGCTTATATGTGCAAGAGGTGTTTCCTCTCGAGTTGTACACATGATTTTAGCGAACAACTCAGCATGGAGCTCAGCCGGGGGCCAGGACCATGTGCACTTCCGCGATTTCGCTGGGCCCGCAATGAACCTGTTGTCCGGGCAGAGGCTCCGTGAGAGAACCTCGGGTGGGGCCCGATGATGAAGCATGCCACCAACTAGGTAGTTGGGTAAGGGCCTTCATAAAACCTAATGGTTTTCCTCCACCCGCAGACATACAAACAATTTAAACCAGAGCTAGTTCTCATTGATTGCTAACATATAAACTGGGGAAACGGACTAGCCTCTCTAGTTCTCCTCTCTTTTTGATTAAAACATACCCAAGATAATAGTCATACCGTATGCCCAGCCCAACTGCTCTGAATCAGTGTTTCTGGTTGGTGGTATAAGTAAGAAGTTTGCATCAAGGGCAGTAATGTGGTGTTATTGTTTAAGGCTCCCTTTTTGTTAGGTCTCGCTACCAATGCAGCGCATGCGCTGCTCGCGTAGCGAGACTTATTGTCGCCGGGTAGCTCGCGAAGTGATGACAGGAGAGGTGCACAAGCTTACCAAACCCATTGCAGACAATAGCTGTGACCGCGTGCTTTAGGAGACATGCGCTGTGAACGCGCGCATCTCCTCTCGTGCTCTGCCATGCTTTCACTTTTGCGAGGGCGCCTGGACAGCCCATGTGCACGCTCACGGCATCTTGTTATATGTTGCTGGTGCATGCATATTCTACCACACCTTACATATATTTCTTTGTACTTTGCCTCGGTCGCATCGTACACAGCCTCCATGCCAAGCATCTTTCGGGAGCGACACTCCATGGCCCAGGAGGTGGGGCGGGGAGGGCCAGACCCAGGAGGCGGCAGCTCTCCTCCTCGGCTCTCGAGCTTCCTGTCGTCGGAGCAGTGGTGGAGTCTCAAGGACAGTGCCCGCCCCCATCGCCAACATGCCGGACTTTATGGCGGTGCTCTCGGGCCTCTGCGTCATCTTCATGATTGGCATATGCACCACGGGCCTGTGAGTGTCCCAACACCTCCGGCAGCCCCCCCTCACCCGCGAGGCCCCAGCGCGCTGATATGAGGTGCACATGTTTAATCGAATAGCCATTGTGCACTTTATACATGGAAAGTAAGCTCCCTGCCGCCTCCCCCCCGCAACAACCCCATTTCCAAACCCCTAAATGCCGGCCCTACTGCACATTATGAGATCCGCGTGTTAATAGACTGTGGCAGTTAGATACCAACAGTGGCACTGTCCGTCTTTTCACAGACAGCTAACTGGCGTCGCCATCCACTGGGTCTCCTCACATCTCAGGCTCCCACTGCCACACACTCCCCACGCATGGCAAACTTTCCCTGCCCCATCAGCCAGAGCCTGTGTACCCACCTGCACCAAGTCAAAACGAAGGCTCCGACAATCGCCAGGCTCCCCACCCCAATTGACTTTAACAGCCCTTCACCTCCCACACACCCTCCCGCCCCCCTTCCCAGGGCTTTCACTCCAGCTCCCCACTGGAAATAAGAGTCACCCTTCCTTGAGCATGCACTCCAGGCCTCAGACTGTCCCCCGGTGTCAGCCTCCCTTAGTGCTAGTTTATTTTTGTTAATATGCGACAAATCCAGCAGTTGATGGACCTTAGTTATGCAGAAAACACCACAACCGCAAAATGGCATAATTCCAGTTGCCCTGTTCTCTGCCAAATAAACTGGGTATAATAATTTTAGTGATAATAAATAAAACACATTATTAACCTAATGGACCGTGATAGGAATTGTAATGCTTAGATAGAATGTTAAATGTAGCTTCTAAATCGTTTTGTTGGTGTTGCGAGGTTTGATTTTACAAACTTTGTAGGGTACAGCTAAGAGACTTTATTCTCTGTACTTATGTGTTTTCAAACAGTAACGAACAGGTGTTGCTATTCTCAGATTCTTAAAAGGTTTCTCCACCTGCATGGCTGAAGCGAGGTCTTATTAAGGCTGGAATATCCAGCGTAGGAATAAGACTAGATCCAACGTAGAATTTTTTGCATTTGTTCACCCCCTCTGTATTTTCCCATTGTTCTCTTGTCATTTAAAAAAAATGTAATGTATGTTTCCTTCCCTGTACATGCCAACCCACCTCCCACGCCTCTCTGTCATGGCATCCCCTAACAGTGTTATTTATGAGCTTTATGTCTGCAGAGCTGCAGACAGAAAACGCCCATAAACAACTAGCTAATGTTTTAGTGGTAACCAAATCTCCTGCCACGGGGGCCGACCGTCAGTCCTCGACACTTTAGCTGCCTAAGTGGGAGGTTCACTGCTCCTCAGGCACATACACATATTTGTTCTAATACTTCAACTTAGTTCTGTGGTGCCTTTGCTGTAATTAGGAGTACTGTGCTGCTCTTTGAAGATAAACAAGCATTTGCAATGCAATAGGTCTCGCATTTGTGAGAGTTTAACCTATTGGCATTGTAATTGACAATGCCTTTTATTTACGTTTTAAAAACCAACACATAAATAAAAGGCAGTGCCATTTACAATGCCAATGGCTCAAACTCTAACAACTGTGAGACCTATTGCATCGCAAATGCTTGTTGCTCTAGTGTTGCCACTTGCCACACTGCAATTTGCTCAGTCCCTTGCATGGTTTCTGCCTGTGCCCCACTCTCATACACAATCGCTAGTCTGGCACAGGTTCTGGGTGTGCTTGGTGGGGCATCCTTGCCTAAGCCTGCCAGAACTGGAAAGCTCAGACCATCTAATATGTCCTTCTCTTTTTCTTCTACCATTTGAGGAACATCATTAGTTGTTGGGGTGAATAAGTATGCAGGAGGTTGTGCAGTAGGCCTACAGCCTCATACTCTCCCTCCAATGGCTGACTTGATAACTCATTTTCTTGTGGGTGTCTTTAAGCCCTGTGCCTGAGATTCTGTTGGTGTTTCATGTCTTCCTCATACCACTTTGACGAAACCACCCACCATTGAGGATTAGTTTTAATTTCAGGTTCTATCAGTCTTTTATTATAATTATTCAGGCACTCAACATCAAATGTGCCTTATTCCGGCAAATCATTTTTTCTATCATTACTGTACTCTGGGGGCGTGGCTTGCGCGCCGGCTGCAGAGGACGGACTTCCCGTGAACTCCGCTTCGGACGACAACGCGGATGCCGTGAGGTCCTTCCCAGCCGTTTCTCGAACGGCTTTCCTCATCGGCAGTGGCGTCGGAAGGCATGCAGATTATGGAGATGCAACTTTGCAGTGTCTCCCAGCAGCGGAACGGCAGATACTTGCTCCGGTAATCTGAACTCTCTCTTCAAATCGGGTGGCCGCCATTTTGTTTCATGTTTACCGCGAATGCCTCCCAGCATCTGCTTCTCATGCTGCGCTTCTGCCTACATTAATGCTGATGATTCTGAATGCTTATTTCAACGTGGCCTTATCATTTTATCAGCGGTTTAATCCTTACTAGATGCCAACTGCATTTAGCCTTTTATTTTTGCTGTTTTTACATTTTCTCTGACGAGATATGGCCGCCATTTTAAGTCCACTACATATGCACTGCTGCATGTCTTTTTGAAGGTCTCTCCTGTGCCTGCTTTTGAGACCTTATTTCTGACTTCCTTGGCTCTTTTTCTTTTTGATTGAGCTCACGTCCTTTGCCTCCTGTGTCTTTCTAGTGCTCTGTTTTTTTTCTTTTTTATATTGGACATATTTTTTCCTTTTGTGTGGAGAAACCACGGCCGCCATTTTAGGAGTTACTAGGCTTCCTCTCCAGTGTGCCTCTACTTTCATCATTTGGTGACACCATCTTCGAAGTGACTTTGCCTTTATGAACTGCTGTTTTATACTTGTGCTGGCTTTCATTGATGCTCTCTATTTATGCTGTGGTTCTTATCACACAGTCTTGCTGGTTTTCTCTTGCCTTTCGTCTAGTGAGGGTATCAGCACTCAAGAGTAGTGCGTCTTTTTGGCTCCTCTTTCAGGTTGCTTCATTTTGAGCCACGCTCTGTATGTCCCTCTTACTGCCTAAGCATCTCTGAGCCAGTTCATTGGACCCTGCTGATCTCTGTTGGTACCTACCTGCATACGGCAATTTGTCAGGCGTCCGTCATTATGGCAAATAATTCCACCTCTCCTAAAGTGTCACAAACTGGAACCAAACCTAAGAGGCCTAAGAATGACCCGCCTTCTCCTATTGCATCTTCATCTAATCCTGTTTTGGACTCCATTCTTGAAGAGGTGCGTGGTTTACAACCTTTTATGTCCGCTACTAATGCAAAACTTCAACAAATTGAAGAGCGCTGGGTTGTTATGGAGGGCAAAGTTTTGAGCCTGGAACAGCGTGTGAGCGATATTCATGATGTCTCAACTAAAATTTCATTGTTGGAACAGGAGATCCTCAAACTCAAACTGCACACTGAGGATTTGGAAAATCGCAATCGTAGGAATAACCTATGCGTTTATGGTGTTCCGGAAAATTTGGAGGGCCCTGATATGGTCTCCTTTATTCGTAAATTTCTTCAGGAACTTTTGGATCTCCAACCAGCATCCCACCCTCTTAATATCCAGAGGGCTCATCGGCTTGGTCGCCCTAATTCCAACTCCTCTAAACCACGTGGC
Source organism: Lissotriton vulgaris (assembly GCF_964263255.1). Taxonomy (NCBI): domain Eukaryota; kingdom Metazoa; phylum Chordata; class Amphibia; order Caudata; family Salamandridae; genus Lissotriton; species Lissotriton vulgaris. The sequence goes on from NC_141687.1 coordinate 1,430,518,275, forward strand.
ATCATTCTGCTGTTCCTCGAATTTACAGAATTAATGTCTGTCCTGAAAGCTGCCAGGGTCAAACGACGTCTCCAGTGGTCTGGTCATAACATTTTTATCTCACAGGACCTTTCCTTGGCCACGAATGCACGACGAAAAGAGTTCTTGAATCTTCGACCTTTAATGCGACAGTTGAACATTCAATATGGAATACTGCATCCTTGTTTCTGCAAGATCACGCATAATGGCCGCACCAGATCCTATGATGATCCGCAAAAACTTCACGAATATCTTCTGAGTGTCTCTCCGTCCAATATGGACACTGCTCTTTAGTGTTTTTCTTTTCTTTCCTTTGCTAACTGCTGTTGTTCGATTTTTTCTAACCTCTTTTGCTTTATCTCCTTTATTCTAGATCTACTTCTTGAGGTTTTGTCCTCACATCCTTGTGTGTTTCCTTTTTGTGTACGTCCTGTTTCTTGGTTGCTCATGGGCTGAGTTCTTTCTCTGGCGCATCTTCGCCTCAGATGTCTTGCTTACTCTCTCCTTCTCTGATCAGGCCTTTGTGCCTTGATCTGGCTTTTCTCCTTACCTATCTTTCTTCTTTTTCTCTCTTCTTTCTCTCTCTTTGCTATCTTTTTCCTAAATGGTCTCTACTTTCATTTCTCTTCTTCCAATTACTGTTTCCTCGTTTTTTGACTCTTGCTGGTTCGATTATTGTGAGCGTCTTCAGAATCCACTGTCTAACTGGTATTTTTTGTCTTCCCTTTTGTAGTGATCTCCTTACCACGTGTCGCTTCCATTTGTCGCCCATCCTCCCCTCCTCCCAACATGTGTCATTTTGTCTCTTGGAATGTGCGAGGTCTTGGTCATCCTGTCAAGCGTCAGAAGGTATTGTCTCACTTAACCAAATTTCATTCACAGGTTGTTTTTCTTCAAGAAACACATTGCTCGGATGTTGAATCGCTTAAGCTTAAGAGACATTGGGTGGGTCAGGTTGTTTTTTCTCCTGCTGTTCACAAAAAGGGAGGGGTTGCTATATTATTTCACAAAGCTTTGAATGTTCAGATTATTTCCTCTCAACATGATGATGAAGGACGTTGGGTAATGGCTAAGGTTGTTATACAAAATAAGACGATGGTTCTGCTGAATATATATGGCCCTGTGCGCCCAGATCCAAAAATTTGGAAAGATATCAAAGTTCTCATTGCATCCATAGATTGCCCTGATTTTATTGTGGCTGGCGATTTTAACCAATGGTTAGATACTTTTTCAGACCGATTGTCCTCTAGTAAATTTCAACCTGACAAATCTCATAAGAGTTTTCAATCTGCCATTGCCTCGCGTCCTTTATATGACTCCTGGAAAATGTGTAACCCTGATTTATTGGAATATACTTTTTTTTCTAATGTTCATCATACACGCTCAAGAATTGATTATATTATGATCAGTAAGTCTCTCCTACCCTCCATCCAAAAATCTGTTATTGGCTCTATTTTTATCTCCGATCATGCTCCTGTTTACACTACCCTAGATCTCTCCCTTACCTCCTCTAAATTTAATTCTTTTCTTTTATCTGATGCCACTTTCATGAAAAAATTTACTGAGTTTTTCAATGAATACTTTTCTTTTAATAAGCCCTCAGACACCTCTATTCCCATCACCTGGGATGCTTTTAAAGCTTCTTTTCGAGCCTTTACGATTTCATATGTTTCTACAAAAAAAAGCTTAATAGACAAAAGTACGAATATCAACTTAAACAGATTAAAAACCTTGAACACATATATTTTACTTCTAAATCCTCTTCTGCCCTCCAGGACTTGATTCTCGCCAAAACAGACCTTAACAAAATTATCACTAATGAAGCTTGTCACACCCTCCTTAAAATAAAATCTAAATTCCATGGTGGCCAGAATAAAGCAGGGAAAATGCTGGCCAATTACTTGAAAATAAAGTCAGAACGCAAAGCTGTTGGCCCAATCTTTAATGATTCTCTAAATAAATTAGTTACCTCTGATGAAGACATTGCTGATGTATTTCACAACTATTACCAAGCCCTATACTCCGATGATACACACCCCTCTGATGCAAACTTAACGACATTTTTTGATGGCCTTCCTTCCCCTCCTTCCCTCCCGGTGGACTTCTCTTACTTGGAATGTGAAATTACTATCCAGGAAATTACCACAGCTATCCACTCTCTCAAAAAATCAAAAGCCCCTGGCCCCGACGGTCTGCCTGTCGAATTTTATTCCTCTTTCCATTCCTTTTTTGCCCCTAAACTCCTTCAGTTATTTAATTCCTTTATTTCAGATGCTAAAGCCTCTGGCTCCTTTTTGGATGCTCTCATTGTCATTATCCCCAAACCTGACAAGGATCACTCACAATGCAAAAACTATCGCCCCATATCTTTGATTAATTATGATTGTAAGATTTTTGCCAAAATCCTTGCCTCTCGCCTTGATTCCATTATCCCTCGCTTAATCAAAACTGACCAGGTGGGTTTTGTTAAGGGCAGACTTGCTGCCGATAATGCTCGCCTTTTTTCTAATATCATTGCTCATAGTAAGAATGTCAAAGTCCCCTTGGCAGCCCTTTCCCTAGATGCTGAGAAAGCCTTTGATCGTATTAATTGGCAATTTATGTTCTGTACCCTCCAATGGTTTGGTTTTGGTCCAACTTTTATATCCTTGGTTAAGCTCCTTTATTCCTCCCCCCGTGCCAGTATTTTTGTTAATAACCAATTTTCCAGATTCTTTTCTTTGACCAGAGGCACAAGACAAGGTTGTCCCCTTTCCCCTTTGTTATTTATTTTATGTCTTGAGCCCTTTCTTGAACGTATTCGTTCCAACCCTGCTATTACTGGTATAAAATTTTCCTCTGTTGATACTAAACTATCTGCGTATGCTGATGATGTCCTCATTTACATGTCTAATCCAGAATCCTCCCTCCCACCTTTTTTGAATGAAGTTCAGTTGTATTCCTCCATATCAGGCTATAAGCTTAATCTATCCAAAACGGAAGTCCTCCCCCTTAACTCAATATGTTTTCAATATATGTTTAATAACACTGATTTTGCTTGGTGCCCATCTAAAATTAAGTACCTTGGTATATGGTTTTCTTCCTCTCTAAAGGATACCCTCAAATTAACCTTTGATTCATTGACTAGTAAAATTCAATCCCTTCTTCAAATTTGGTCCCCCTTATTTCTATCCTGGTGGGGTAGACTGGACACCATCAAAATGATGATCACCCCACATGTTCTGTACACTGTTTCTATGCTTCCTTTCAAAATTCCCAAATCCTTTTTTTCACGTATTAATTCTCTATGTACCAAATTCCTGTGGAATAATAAACATCCCTGTATTGGTTTGCATAAGTTGATCCGACCTAAACATGAAGGTGGTGTTCGATTCCCTGACTTTATCTCATACCACTCTGCCTTTTTGATCAAACAATCCTTCTCCTTGGCATATGACTTCACTGATACTCCTGTCCCTAAGTGGGTTCTCCTGGAACGCTCACTTCTGAAAGATTTCCTCTTTAAACATATCACCTTTATGTCAAATTGTACCTTTTTATCCAAATATCCCATTTTGAAATATTCCCAATCTCTATTACAAACAGTTTTTTCCTCTACCCTTTCCCCTCTTCAATGTTTTTTATCCTCTGTGGTTTGGTACAACAAATTTCTTAGATACAAAGGAAAATCGTTCTATTTCAAACACTGGAAGGAAAAGGATATAATGTTTGTACATCAATTTTTTCTTGACTCCTCTCTTATTTCCTTTTCAGTTTTGCAAAACATGTTTCATTTACCTTCAACATTTCTTTCTGAATATACTATTATAACATCTGCTATTCAATCTCACTTGTCTTCCCTATCTTCTTCTTCTGAGTCTTTCTCTTCCTTCACTCCTGTCACTCCACTTAATCCTTTATTTTCTACTCAACTCCCTAAAGCTGCTCTTGTATATTCAATTTTATTATCTAATACCTCTGATCGCTCAAAATCTAATGTGGAGACTGCTTGGGAGACTGATCTTGATGTCTCCCTCGATACTGCAATGTGGGATCGGTTATGGTCCAAGATTTTAAAAGTTTCCATTGCCGCACGCATTACCCAATCCTTACTTTTTATATATAATAGAGTTGTTATTACCCCGGTTAGTATTCATAAATTTTCTCATGCCTCTTCTCCTTTATGTTGGTCTTGTTCCAAAGTTCCAGGCACTCTAAAACACCAACTATATGATTGCTCCCCTGTTTTATCTTTTTGGACTAATGTTTGGAATATTTGCATGAAAATGTTTTCTCTCTCTTCCCCATTATCTTTTTGACACATATTTTTAGGCTCTTTATCTGATGATATTGATATTGTTACACCCTCATCTGCTAAATTATTAGACCTGTGTATTGCTCTTGCATTTAAAGTTATTTTATCGTGTTGGAAAGATAATTCTAAACTGTCTGTCCACACATGGTGGAACTACATTTGTGATGAACACAGAATTTCTATTGCTTCCTCCACCTCTGTACCTCTAAAAATTAAATCCGATCTGTTATGGCTTCCCTTCACTTCATATCTTTCCTCTAATCCCTCTCCCTTACCACGTGCTATTCTTCCCAAATGATTCCTCTGGATACCTTCTTTTTCTCTTCTCTTTCCCATCTACTCTTTCCTTCTCTTTCGTTTTCCTCTTTCTTTCTCTTTCCTTCTTTTCTTTCTCTTCTTCTTTCTCCCCCTTTTCCTCATAAAACTCCTCTGGACTGATGTCATTTAATATTATATTCCTATGTACTTTTTTCTAACTTTTCATGGCATGTCGTTTGTATTACTTATTAATGCCTAATAAAAATTTCTTAAACAAAAAAAAAATTACTGTACTCTATTCAATTCTATATTTAACTGCATGTACTCTCGTCATACTGGTGGTACAAAAAATTGGCAAGAGTCCCATTACTTCTGGCCATATTCAAGTTATATTCTTCAGGCCCCAATTTCCTTACTACACCATCATCCATAGCTAGGGAAACATTTAGGTTGTGTGCAGCTTCTGTTGCAGCTCATCCTGTGGAGGAGGTGGGAAAGGAAGGTAAGGAGGGGGAGGCAAGGCCTTACCGCTCTTCCCATCCGCTGCCTATGAGAGGGTAAGAAAGTATGCCACGCCTGCCCATTTGCCTCTTTTTAGCTGGATAACCTCAGGTCACAGCCTGTTGAGGCTCACAGAAGGTTTCGGGCGGCTGAACAAAGGTACCTCTATCGAAGCATTGATCCAATAGTGTCTGCACTGGGTATCTAGGCAACACTTGACTCCCCTTCCTGAGCCTCCTGCTCTTACACCATGGACTTCAATTACACTTCTATGTACTTATTCCTAGGACTATCCTCATACTGAAAAACCGAGCTTTACTCATTGCCACCTGCCCAGATGACAAATCTTAACCTCAAATAATGGAAAAGTACCTAGTGTGGTCAATAAAAATACTTTCCATTTTTTAATCATGCTGAACTGTATGGCGAACTTAAGGCCACACCATTCTCCACCCAAGCTCCAGACAGAGAATTTTCTATATTAACTTTGGAGCCTGAGACAGTTGTGTGGAGGTCTAATGTAGTGCCAGACACCAGTTCAGACATTCCAGGCCAATAGCACCAAGTTCTGTCGAAGCAATTTCCTTAAACCCCACTTAAATTCACAAACAGTATATTCACCAATGTGTCCCCCTAAAATGATTCGTGAAGAGAAGCTCAACAAACACAGGCAGGCATCAAGTTTATACTTTATAACACATATATCTCAAATGTTGGTCACATGGCAAGATTTCCCGCTGACAATAATGTAAACAGTTTTTAGCTCATCAAACTTGTCACTTATTTGACACCACAAGAGCTAAACCATTCTCATGTGCTGGGTTAATACTAACTGTATTAACTATGCTGATTGGCTGCAATCAGCAGTTACTGCTTGGTGATACAGTTTGAGTAAGTGGCCCACGCCATGGGAACAAAAACCATCAAGTAGTTTTACCAATGTTTACTAATAAGCAAGCATAAAGATGGTTCTATGAAAAATATAGACAAACATATGTCTACGTAAAAGAAAAAAATGTCCCTTTGTCAGCTTATCTGTTGGTCTGTCATCATTCGCCTGTCTTAATTTGTGACCAAGAGACCCACGGATGGCTGGGTAGGTGACACAACATTTTCGGTGTTTGTTCATTTTGCATCTAAAACAGATGTACCCAAAACAACCTTGCATTGAAACAAAGCTGATAATTGTCCATGAGAGAACCTTCTCCATGGAGAACCTTCTGCCCCCGGCTGTACTTTTCCACTCCTCAAATGTCAGTGAAGGTGCTTTTACTCATTGTGCATTGTCCAGAATGTCTACCTTCTTGAACATACTCAATATGACAGGGCTGATAGCTTACCTTCCCAAGAACCCCAACAAACATCTCATGTGCAGCCAGTGTCTGGGTAACAGCCAGTATGATTTCACCCCTACTGCAGCTATGGAACCCGTATCTCAAGTTCAACTCAGAGCCACCATTATCAAGAGATGCTTGATTTGCTGCCCGTTCCCCCTCGCACACCATGACAGAAACTCTTTAAATACAGGTAACCATTCATGATCTAAACCTCACGTATTCCCTCGAGATGTGTTTCAAGACACCGAGAAGCCTCTAATCCTCTCTAGTGCTATACCTACTCCTGGGTGCCATCTATTCTTCTTCTAACATCAGTGCACTCCAAATGCAAACAGTGGTAGCTAGCAATATTAAAGTATGGGGGGCCGTGATGGCACAAAACTCACCATATATGCGGCTCCCCTGATGCACCCACAAGCAGGAATGGAAGGACTTCCTTCCTGCCAATTGGAACACCAATCCAATTAATCCTGTACCTGCTCTCACACTGTTTTCAGCATGAGAGAAGCTCCTGAATTGGTGAAAGCAGACTAACTCAGCACTCATTTTGAAGTTTGGGGCCTGAGCCAGCAATACCCCAGCTGTTTCACAGCCATGGGATTGCTTGGTCTACAATGCACATGCCGGGCTGGCCATCTTAAGACAGCCGGCAAATCTGAAAAAGCCCACTGGCAAGGGTAGCTGTCATCCTGCAATCGCATGATTCTACCCCGCCCCTTGCCCTCACTCTCATGCAAGACAGTGGAAATAGAATGGTATGGCAATAAAATGGCATTGCCATTCCACTTTATTTATTTGTGTGTGTACCTGCTGCACTCACAGCAGGTGAAGAGAAGCTCCCCCACTCTTGAGAAGGAGCCGCCCCTGAACGCAAGGTGGTTCATTATCAGAAGGGGTACTTCCTGTGAGCATGGTTAGCTTGAGCAAGAAAATGAGTTTCACTTATACAAGTTTTCAGAAACTTAACCAACACTTTTTCCCATAACCCGATGTGCTGTTAGAATCAGGCAGAAGTACAGTATCATTTCAACAATTTTGTTTATCAATTGAGGAAGTTGGTTTAGGCACACATATCTATGAATCTTAATTTATTTATTTATTTATTTTTACAATTTATAAAACGCAAACGAATGCCCGTGGGCGTCTTGGCGTCTGACCTCACAGCTCCAATGGGTGGTAGAATATCTATACTCAGAGGAAAAATAGAACCTAGATTTAGCTGCAATACAATAAACACAAAAATGATCTCTGAAATCCTATTGGCTGAGCAGAACTAGACTTTTCCTATTCTATTTTACTAGGTATGGTTAAATATTGCTGGAATAGAATGTAAAAATGTCTGGGGTGGCGTGGCTAGAGTCTGAGGAGGATGGCTGCGGGCGCCTGACGCTCCCGGGACGACGAGAGGGATTTTGGTTTCAACTGGCGGCAAATCTGCTACAAGACGTCTCAAACTGTCAGCTTTGTCGTCGGAAATGCCACGGAGCTGAATAATATCCTTTTCAACTTCCGCAAACGAAGATAAAAGAAGGTATTTTGCTTTTTACACCCTGAGCACTTCTCACACAGACTCTGCCACCATTTTGTCTGTTCCGCTCGCTCTTGACATTTCTCTCTTCGCATCTCATTAAATTCCAGCATTTTCACCGGCATTGTTGTTAGATGATTGACATGCCCTTGAATTGCCGCGGATGGAACTAAGAGTTGCTGTGAAGTTCTTTTTCTCCTCATAATGTTTGTATTTTTTTTTTCATTTTTAAGAGAGCGGTGAAGTACTCTCTGCACTGAACTGTCCACCATTTTGTGCTCTACATTTCGTGAATGCTTTCCTGCAAATGCCTCTCTCAAGAATTACTGTATTTTACTGAAAGCTTCAATTTACTTATTTTTGAGAAAATATCCTCCAATGCTGCATTATATTTTTTCGTTTCAACGCTCTCAAAGTTCTTCCTCTTATGTCTGAGTGCTATTTTGTTTTCATCCTGATTATATCTATTCTGTTTTAATTGTGGTCATTGCTAACCATATTGGATATGCTATTTTACTGGCCTTCCTTTAACTTCACTTATGGATGGAGATGTCAGAAGGCGTTGCATGTGGTATGTTGCTTTGAATGCTGCTTATTAATTTTTTCTCCTATCTGCACCACATGCAAGGTTATAGTTATTTATAATTTTCACAAACTTGAAGGCTGTTTGTCCCTGTTTCTATAACCTGCTTTAGCTGAATGGGCAAAATACTCAAAGTTGCTTCAATTTCATCGTCTCAGGTATACAATTTTTCAACCCGCTCTAAACTCGATTAGCCTGTGCTAACATGGATGACCCATTAAGCACTTCACCTAAGAGAGTGACAGCTACTAATATTCCAACTTCCTCTAGCACAAAAAGACATCAAGTAAATGTCTAAAGAAAGATCCTCCTTCTCCTCTCAAACAAATGTCTTTGGTTTCTTTAGACTTATTACTTGAGGAAATTAGAGCTCTTCGTCCATTTGTTAAGGAGACAAATTCACAAATTCAAACTCTAAGGAAAGATGGTCAAGCTTGGAGGATAGAGTCACTACAGTAGAACAGTCCCTCAAATCCTTGACTTCTGCAAGTAGCAAGACTGATGCTCTTCATTCTCAAGTGTTGTCTCTTCAAAAGCAAGTCAAAAACTTGGAAAATAGAAATAGACGCAATAATCTCAGTATTTAAGGATTATCAGAAAACTTGGAGGGCTCTGATCCTATCAACTTTTTCAAGTCATTCTTACCCAAAGTACTTAATTTTCCTCAAGATACCCAGCTAAACATCTAAAGAGCTCATCGTTTGTGTCCTGCTCCTGCATCGTCTTCTACCAGTATGAGGAAGCCAAGAGGAGTTATCTTGTATTTCCTAGAGTATACTGACTTACTTAAAGTTTTATTAGCAGTTAGAACAGCTAACCGTGTTTCTTGGGCAGGGAATTCTTTGTTCTTCTCTCATGATTATTCAAAACCCACTGATGACTGACGAAAATACTTTTTAGCAATGAGACCTCAACTTCGAGCTATTGGAACTCGCAATGGGTTTTTTCACCCATGCCTCTTCAAAGTAACTTTCAATAACAAGACTACCACATATGAAGACCACCTACAATTGAAAAGCTTTCTCATCTTCTGTCACGCGGATTTCATGGATACATCTACCTCTTCCTCATTGACTAACAAATAGTTGTTGCTGTTTTGGTCAGACTGCGTTTCTATTTGAATGCTGAGTTTCTCCATAATTACTGCTGATGTCTCTATCTGTTCATGTTGGATTGTAGCAATGAATCCCATCTTATGGTTTGTGTTGTTATGTTCACATTGTTCTTGTTCTGACTGATCACTTATTTTCGTATTCAACCTTTTCATAATTGCTGTTGAGGTTCTATATGTTTTTGTTTGATTGTAGTCAATGTTAGTATTTGCTGGTTCATGTTGACTTGTTTACTATCTTCTTTTTCTTATTACCGGTTCCGTTCCTTAGATGTATTTCCCCATATGATTTATAGCCTGTCGTTTCTCGTCCCTTCCCATTCCTGCTTGGAGTCTGGAGTTGTCACTCTTCCATGTGGCCCCATCTCCCCCACCTTATATGTGTCTTGGATTATTTGTGAGTATGTTCTTTGTGTTTTCTCTATTGTATTGCGTTCTTTTAACTTTCTTCTTTCTCTTTTTCCCTCTTCTCTTTCCTTCCATCCCACTAGTTCTTTCCTATACTGTTTTGTTATTTCTTCATATTTTCATCCATTGACCTCTTCAATTTAGTCACTCCCTTTTTTCCCTCTTTCCTTTATCTCGCTCTTTATTTTTATTAAGTTTCAAATTTTAAACCTTATTATTGGCATCTTATTTGTATGTAAATGGTTTATGCTTTATGGTTGGTTCATCTTAATCTTCTTTTTTCCCTGTTCTGTGGCTTTAAAAATCATTACTGGGAATGTTAATTTTAAACGGGTGTTATCCTATTTATCTAAAGTGGATGCTAAAATTCTTTTGCTGCAAGAAACTCATCATACTGAGTCTGAATCTCTAAAGCTCAAAAAGAATTGGGTTGGTGAATTTTTTTTTTCCCCTGGGGATGGCAAACAAAATGGTGTTATTACTTTAATTCACAAATCTTTGCGGACTTCCCTTGTTGCACAAGAAAGAGATGATGAGGGTAGATGGTTGTTTACTAGGTTAGGGATTGATGACATTCAGCTCTCCCTCTTTAATGTTTACACCCCTACTTCTGGTGATGTCCCCTTTTGGTCCCTTATCCAATAACTGATTTGCCACCATTTTTCTAGCAATGTTATACTAGCTGGTGACATCAATAAAGTCTTTGATCCTTTTTAAGATCTGAAGTCCACAGTACCCTTCGTCCCTTCCAAAGCACACAAAACTTTCACATAAGTTATTAAACACTCACATTTAATTGACGCTTGGAGACTATGCAATCCGTCTTTGCAAGAATTTACTTTTATTCCGCACCTCATCAGACCCAAACAAGAATTGATTATGTTTTTGTATAACATAATATCTCTCAGTCACTAATTTCTCCTGATATAGTTCCCATCCTTATCTCCGACCATGCTCCTGTCTCCATCTTGTTAGACTTATTCCCTCATCCCAGGAGATGTAGATTTAATAATACTTTGCTTTTGGACCCTCATTTTAATTCTTCCTTTATTTCTTTCTTTAATTTAAGTGGGGTTTAAGGAAATTGCTTTGACAGAACTTGGTGATATTGGCCTGGAATGTCTGAACTGGTGTCTGGCACTAGATTAGACCTCCACACAACTGTCTCAGGCTCCAAAGTTAATATAGAAAATTCTCTGTCTGGAGCTTGGGTGGAGAATGGCGTGGCCTTAAGTTCGGCCATACAGTTCAGCATGATTAAAACATTGAAAGTATTTTTATTGACCACACTAGGTACTTTTCTAATATTTGAGGTTAAGATTTGTCATCTGGGCAGGTGGCAATGAGTAAAGCTTGGTTTTTCAGTATGAGGATAGTCCTAGGAATAAGTACATAGAAGTGTAATTGAAGTACATGGTGTAAGAGCAGGAGGCTCAGGAAGGGGAGTCAAGTGTTGCCTAGATACCCAGTGCAGACACTATTGGATCAATGCTTTGATAGAGGTACCTTTGTTCAGCCGCCCGAAACCTTCTGTGAGCCTCAACAGGCTGTGACCTGAGGTTATCCAGCTAAAAAGAGAGGAGGGGCAGGCGTGGCATACTTTTTTACCCTCTCATAGGCAGCGGATGGGAAGAGCGGTAAGGCCTTGCCTCCCCCTTCTTACCTTGCTTCTGTCTTCATCTTGTTAGACTTATTGCCTCATCCCAGGAGATGTAGATTTAATAATACTTTGCTTTTGGACCCTCATTTTAATTCTTCCTTTATTTCTTTCTTTAATTAATATTTCCTCTTTAATAATGATGATACTCTGCCTTTTCATATAATTTGGGATGCTTTCAGGGCCTCTGCTCGGGACTTTAGTGTTCAATACACTTCTAATGAACGGAAAACTGCCAGGGCCGTAAATAATGCACTCCTCTGGATGATAAAGAAATTGGAACATACTTATTGGACTTCCAAATCGAAGGAATGCTTAACTGATCTCATTAATGCCAAAATCCAATACAATAAAGATACAACTGACGATGCCTCTTTGTTTCTTTTAAACACTAGAGTTAAATTCTACGGAGGACAAGATAAATCTGGTAAATTATTAGCTAATTATTTGAAGACTAAACAAAATAAATTGCATATTGAATCCATAATATCGAACACAAACACTTCTAAGTACAAAGACGCTGATATTTTACAAGAATTTGTTCAATTTTACGAGCAACTTTATACCCCTGAAATGTACCCATCTGAGGATGATATTTCCCTATATCTCTCTTCAATTCACAAACTCTGAATCCTTCTTCAAATGTTGACCTTTTAGAAACAGATTTGACTCCGACTGATTTATTCACTGCTCTTAAATTCCTTAAAAAAGTAAAGGCCCCCGGTCCAGACGGTTTTACTGTTGAATTTTTCTTACACTTTGCCCAAAAAATCATTCCTAAGATTCATTCTTTAATGTCTTCTTTTCTTTCTTCTGGTAATTCCTCTGGGACCTTTCTAGAAGCCTTAATTTGTCTTATTCCCAAAGAGGGGAAGGACCTACATTATTGCAAAAATTATACACCCATCTCCCTAGTCAACATAGATTACAAAATCTTCTCAAAATCATTAGCTCTCAAATTGGAATCTTTTTTACCCCAGCTCTTGGGTAAAGAACAATAGGGCTTTGTCTAAGGTCGATCTATTAATGACAACACAAACCTGTTTTTTGACAACATTTCTAAGTCGCCAAATCTTACAGAACCCCTCGCTGCCATAGCCCTGCATGCAGAGAAAACGTTTGATAGGGTTTATTGGCCTTTCATTTTTCAGACGTTAAAATAGTTCGGTTTGGCCCAAAAATCATCTCCTTGATATCTTTATTGTATTCCAACCCTAAGGCCGCCATTTTTGCTAATTGTCTCACATCTTCTTATTTTAATTTACATAGAGGAGTGAGACAAGGCTGTCCTTTATCTCTTTTGCTTTTTAATTTAGCTCTTGAACCTTTCCTGTCTAAAATACGACAGAATCAATCTATCACGGGCTATTCCTCTAAATCTCTACAGGTCAAATTAGCTGCGTATGCTGATGATGTTCTTTTATTTATCTCTCAGCCCCATACTACCATGCCAGCCTTTTTGAATGAAGTTAAATCCTACTCCTTAGTTCCAGGCTACAAGTTAAATAACTACAAATGTGAAATTTTGCCCCTTTCCAAATACACTTTTAAAGAAGATTTCTCCTTGTCTAATTTTACTTGGAGCCCCCTTCATATAAAATACCTTGTTATATGGTTTACATCTTCCCTCAAATCATCAATTCCAATCAATGTTAACAAATGTATTGAGAAACGTACTTCCCTCACGACCAAATGGCACCCTTTGTATCTCTTGTGGGGGATTGGAAGGGGGGGGTCGTCTCGATACTAATCAAATGATGCTGACACCTTTTAATCTTTATCTTCTTTCTAATATACCAATGACTATCCCCACAAAGTGGTTTCATAAAGTCAATTATATTCTTATTTCTTTTTTGTGGCTGAATAAAAAGCCCAGAATGTCCTTACTAAAGTTTTTGTGACCGAAATCTGAAGGGGGTGTCCAATTCCCTGATTTTCCTAAGTACCACAGGGCATTCTTATTGAAACATTTATCCAAATGGTTGTCAATTCCATCCCCTGATCTTCCTCTCTGGGTCGATTTGGAGAGCTCCTTCCTTTCCCCGTTTTCTGTTCAAGAATATCTTTCTTTTACAAGGAAACCGCAAAACGTTCGTACACCTATTATTAAACATTCATGAACCAGTTTGAATAAACTTCTACATGTTGAGCCACATGATTTACATACATTTTTAAACTCCTCCATATGGCATAACAAAATCATTTGCATCAAAGGGAAACCAGTTTACTGGAAATCCTGGAGAGATAAGGGCATCTTGTGGGTACATCAGCTATTTGAGAATAATTATTTTCTCACTTTTTCAAAAGCATGCTCCTTGTATTGCCTACCATTATCATTCTTACACAAATTTCTAGCCTTACGGTCCGCCATACTAGATTCCTATACACACTTTCACTCCTTGCCTCTTGTTCCTACACCATTAGATCATGCCTGGCTAAATATTTCCAGATCATCGATGGCCTCCATCCTCTACTCATGTTTATTATCCCCGCTTTTACAGAGATCCAAAACTAAGGTTGAACTTTCCTGGGAGACTGATTATTTGGAATACGATTTGGATGAAAATTAGGAAGACTTCCAGGGCAGCCAGTACTACAAAAACGTTGTTGTTTTTTTTTAGTAATAGATTGGTAATAACACCAGTTTCCTAAAAATGAAATGCATTCTGACATTCCTGACACTTGTTGGTCTTGTTCACTCCCACAAGCTGATCTTCAACATTTACTTTTTTCATGCCCACAAGTATTGCGGTTTGGGAAAGCAGTCTTGTCCCATATCAATATCATTTTTAAAAATAACATCTCCCTGACATTCGCTAATATCATTCTGGGTAGCCTTGCTAATTGCTGGAATAAACCGAAGTTACAAACGCAGATCATTGATCTGTTAATTGCCACTGCTTTTCAACAGATAACAAAAAATTGGAAGGATTCCTCCAAACTTTCATATCTGGCTTGGTGTTACTCTGTTTGTCATAACCATAGACTTGACACAACTTTTGTTTTTCCCATGTGCATGAAGCACAAACAATTACTTTTATGGTCCCTAGTTACAAGGTTTTTAGACAACAGGGCTAAAAGCTCCTTTGTTCCCGTACCATCTACTCAGGAAGTTACTCAACCACCTTGATGTATTCAGATGTAACCTCAATTAACTCCCATGTAACCTTTTTTTACTTTTTATGCTTATTCATTTTTGTTTATTATTCTCGTTGTCCTTTGCTATAGATCTTTTTATCTTATGTATTTATTTGCCTTGATGCCACTGTTAGTATGTTGAATGTTTCCTTTTGATGTTATATTACTTGTTATTTGATGATACATTGCATTGTATTCCAAATAAATTTTATTTTGAAACTTAAAAAGAATGTTCAATTCAATAATCTTTATTTCGTTGCAATTGCATCATAAAAGATGTACAAAATACATAATATACATAGAGAATAAATAATATACATGACCACATTATTATCAACAATATACAAAAATATATACAGTCAGAAAAAGTGCTAGTGCGTGACCAAATACTAACCATAACTCTTCTCAACTAAATCACGAGGATGGGCTTGAAACACACATCAATAAATATAGTTAAAAGATTATTTAAAATATGTACAAGGTTAAAAAAACATTAAATTGGGTTATAACAGCCAGACACTTAAAATGGCAGAGACAATTTTTGTCTGATAAATTTTACTGCCAAGAGAAATCTACTGATGCCAAACACTACCGCTTGACTAGTGTCCGTAATTAATATTCTTCCGGCTTCCTTATGCGAAGTAGTCCCGATATTACGGCACAATGGCACTATCCATTTCCTTCTTGTTTCTACATAACTTGAACAGAAAAACAGAATGTGAAAAATGTCTTCTCTTACATTATTTGTGCATAAGGTACATTTATCATTACTAATTTTCCCCCATTTTGACTCGGTTTCCCGGGTTCTTAATGTACCGTACCTATACTTTAAATGCAGGGTTTTTGCCAATGGTGGCTAAATCTCATCAAGAAACATTTCAAACTGGGCTACATTTTTTACCATTAAAAATTTTTCAGTTATGGGGCCATGTGCTCCAACGTATACAGCTTCATGGCTTACAAAGGCCCAAAAAGAAAGTTTGACTATTTTCTTTGAGGACACAGTCAATGGTTCTGGCTGGCCCCAAAAATGGGATAAACCCAATTTTGTTAGCCAGATTTTAACATGTTTAAACCAAGAAATCTTACTGTTAGCGTCCAGTTTCAAAACTTCAACCAATCCATTTTTGTATTCAGTTAGCTCAGGGGTGATCCACAACCTGACCCATAACAATAGTGGTCTTAATAGTGCATGTAGATCGGTGCGTCGTATGTTCATAGCGAGGAGTAGGGGTAATAGTGGAGTGTTATTAGGTACCTTTAATAATCCCCTTATGAACTTATTCTCCAAGATTTCAAAGTTCTTTCTACACACAGGTCCCCAAAGTTCTGCCCCATACAAAACTGCTGACTGGACCTTGCATTTAAAGAGTTCTAACGCTGGGGTAACTGCCTTGTTTGCACATTTATTGTGTCTTTTCAGTATCGGAAGACAATTTTGTTTGAACACAATTTTAGATTTTTCTAATTGGGGTCTCCAATTTAAAGATGAGTCTAATAATACCCCCAAATAAGTAAAACTTAGTTCGTAATCAAGTTTTTCTCCATTCAGTGTTAGGTTTTTCCTGAAACTTTTGTGGGGATTAAGAGCCATATATTTAGTCTTTTTTACATTAATTTCTAACCCTTTTGCGATACAATACTGCTGGAACCTATCTAATAAAATCTGTAGGCCCCGAGGCGTTTGAGAAATGAGAATCGTGTCATCCGCGAAGAGGAGGGACGGAACTCGTTCCCCCCCCAAGCGAGGAGAGTCATTGTCACAATTCTCCATATAAACTGCAATATCGTTGACATAAAGGGAGAAAAGTGTAGGTACCAGCACGCACCCTTGGCGTACTCCTCTCTTGATAGGGATTGCATCTGTGAGTTCACCATTTGGGCCCCATCTTACCCTAGCGTAGTTATTCTGGTGTAACCCAGTCACTAATTTCAATAGTTCACCTGGGAACCCCTGCTTTTTCAGTGATTTCCACAATAAATCACGAGGGATAAGGTCAAATGCTGCTCGTAGATCTCCAAAGGTAACATATAGATTACCTCTGCGGATGATGACATATTTCCAGTACAAGCAGCATAGCCTTAGTACCTGGTCGATGGTCCCGGTCTTTTCCCTAAACCCTGCCTGATACTTGGATAAAACCAAGTTTTCCTCCAACCACGTATTTACGTGGTTTAGAATGTGTCTGGCATACATTTTCTGTGTTATATCTAAAAGACTAATGGGGCGATAGTTGGCTGGGTCGCCTCTATCCCCCTTTTTAAAAATAGTGATAATTTCAGCCCCATCCCATGTATCAGGGATTTGGTCACCAGCTGCGATGACATTAAACAAATGATTTAGATAAGGTGCCCAGATCTCCATATTGTGCTTATAAAGATCACCAGGGATCTTATCCAGACCAGGTGCCTTCCCTTGCTTCACAGAAGCAATTGCTATTTCAGTCTCTTGTATGTCAAAGATAACCAATGGGTTTTCAACATTCTCTATCTGGGTTACTATTTGGTTTGGGTTTTCCGGGAGCTTTTCCTCTGTAATTTGGGCTGCATATAATGATGTGAAATGATCAACCCATATAGCTTCATTTAGAAAAACCTCCCTTGAGCCTTTATCTGGCTTATTCCCTTTAGCTACCAGCTCCCAGAACTGCCTTTGATCTTTAGTTTTTGCAGCTGATAACATACTAGACCATAGATCCTCATCCCAGGATGATTTGGCAGCAGCTATTGTTTTATTGTAGATTTTCCTTTTTACTTTAAGTTCTACAGAGCCTTTGCTTTTTACCGCATTAATCAGGTCGGTCTTGGCTGCTCGGCATTCCTTGTTAAACAGAATGTAAAAATGTCTACTCTGAAAACAGGCTATGTACCTGCACTTTCCTGGGGAAGTCTAAACTTTATTGAAGGTGAAAGAGGACTATGGTATAACAGTATGGTATTTTTCGCTATGCATTGTTGAATCAGAGTGGCTAGATTGACATAGGGGGTTCAAGACAACTGAACCAGAAACTAATGAAGTTTTGTGTGCATCGACCTTAGGAGATTCTAGAAAACTGGCAACTTCTTCATACCATTCACTTTGAGGCACTATTAAATCAGATTTGAAGGGGAAAAAAAAGAAATGGGACAGTGGTCTAGGAGATTAATTTCTAGAACAAGAATGGTCAATGGCATTAGAAAGCATTGCCGATGGGTCTGAAAACGTAAAATTCAACCTTATCAAGTTTAATTATACCCACCACACTTATCTAACTGTGAAAAAACTGCACAGCATGTATTCGTGAGTCTCCCAAAATTTTACTAGATGGGGCTGGTGAAACGTCCTGCTTTCAAATAGTGTGGGAATGTGTCTCACTTCAGTGCTTTTGGGTTTAGACTTCTAAACAGGTAGCCATCCTGACAGCTATGCAGAGTGAATGCATACACAAAATTTACCTTTTTGAGATTGATTCTCTCTTACAAAACTGAGAAATCCAACTGCAAATTTATTGACCTGGCAATGTTGTTTGCCAAGGGTTAGTTGCAATGAACTGAAGTTTCCAATGGACACCTTTGGCAGCTGCATGGAATTCTGACTTTCTTAAATGGACATCAATGGAAGATGAAGCAATTAAACAACAGTGCCAGGGGACTGATAGACAAATGACGATCATGACCTGGGACACTATGCTGAATGTGGAAATGAGTCATGATTTTAGGCAAAAAGCCCGCCAGAGTTCTCAAAACTAGTTTGTCTGGAAAACAGCAGTAGACAGCGGATGCACAGGCAGTGCCTGACACTCGCTCATGTGACAAATCAAGAAGATAGTCTTGAAATTCAAGAGACGCAACAAGCAGCTATGCTTTGGCTTGAAGTGCGTGCAGGAAACATTAAGACTAAATTAAGGTTCTACTGGGGCATCACAAACTGTTCAGGAAGGCGCGTCTTTCAAGATTTTTATTAACGACATCACAAAATGCGATTTAAACAAGAATGGCTGGTCCGGCAAATGATGAAAGGTATAAAGGGCAACAAATACCTTTTAATAATGACCAATGCAAGGTCTTGGAGGGCCAAAGAAAAAATGAACAAAATAATCCAACAGCTTGGATTGTAAAGGGTCAATATTGTGATTACTGCAGCAAGCTACAAACGTTTTCCATCACCTGGCATAAATGAACCTTGTGGAAGGGTGTCTCGAGGTGAGGATGACATGACATACCACTTCTGCCAGCAGATCAAACTTATTCAACTGCCGCCACTTCATTTTCAAGTATAAGTGGTGAGGATTGTGTAGATTCGGCTAGAGGACCCTTATGAGACAGAAAGTCCTCCTGAAGTGGCAGCATGATCGGAGGGCAGGTGCTGGTGCCCAGATGTTCAGGGTGCCACACTTTGCCTGCCCAATGTGGAGCCATTAGAATGACTTGGGATTGGTTGCTCATAATCTTTTTTAGAGCTCATGAATGCAGAGGTGGGAAAGCGTACAGGAGTTCTGAGTCCCATTTAGGTGGAACACACCACATAGCGAATGTTCTCACAGAAACTGTATTTCCCAAACCTTGTAACACTGCGCATTTTCAACAGTGGCAAAACATTTATCCAGGGTCCTCATAACTGCTGAAGAGGCTGTGTCCCACTTCGGAATGTAGTCGCTTATGGTCTGCCAGATGTTGTCTGCTAAGATTGTCCTCTCTGGCATGTAAGGACCCTGGCAGGTGATTTGCAATCAGGAAGATGCCTTGACACTCCAACTAACTTCAGAGGTGCAGAATCTCTTGCCACAGGGCCCAGGAACCCTTTCTGCCCTGTTTGTTGCAATACCACATGGCAGTGATATGGTCCATAAGAACCTGCCCCAGCTGCCTTTTGAGGGACAGTAGGAAGGCCATCATGGCCAAGGGGAATGCTTGTAATTTTAGCAAGTTGATATGAGTTGGGCTTCCATCAGAGTCTTCTGATTGCCACCTCTGCAGTACACAACTCCAAACCAGCAGTGATGCATTCGTCAACTTTGGGTGGGGAAGCGACAGGGGCCTGCCACTAGTGCAATTGCAGTTGAGTAGCCACTACTGCATAACGGGTGCAGTCTCCTTTGCAATTTGAATGGTATCCATTAACTTTCCTTGGTGATGGGCTCACTGGAACTTTAGATTCCATTGCAGAGCAAGCACATGCCACCTGGCATAGATGACAAGGAGGAGGCAAGAGGCTAAAAGGCCAAAAGATCATGAAGCCTCACAACTGAAATCCTTAAAAACTAGGACCAAGGCTAAAATATCAGGATCTGAGCCCGAATGTCCTTCACTCATTGAAATGGAGGGAAGATCCTGAACTATCCACCAGGAGAACTCAGATGGAAGGAAGCCTCTAAGAACTTCCATAAATACCTGAAGGGTATTGGTGAGGCTGAAGGGTGCCATGGCAAACTGAAAATGATCCTAGCCTACCTTGAACCGAAAGTAACGGTTTTGGGGCTGCAGGATGAGTATATGAAAATACAAGTTCTGTAGATCCAAGAACACCATCCTGTCGCTCAGGTGCAACGAGTAGCAACACTCTCCTATTTCTATGTCCAGGCCTCAACAGCTCATTTGGAAAGGAAATCTGACACCCTTTGCAACAGAATGGACAGATGTTCATCCGAAATGTGGAATAAGCTCAACAACAGTAGATCCAAATGGAGTCCGACTGAAATGTTGGAACTCTTGCATCTTCTCTTTTGGTAAAGAGTGGTGGGATAATCTGGAGTCCTGATTCGCTTTCTTGTGCTTGAGTTTGGAATACGATTTTGTACCTACACTTTTTTATTCTTATGTTTTAGTAGAATAAAGAATATTTCGAATAAAAACAAGCCTAAAGAATGCATTCCACCTACTCCCTTACTGTCTCCCATTTGGGATTTTCACTTGGTGTTGATATTTGCTAGAAGGATTTCTTTGAGTACATGGCTTCCTGTTTTCTTTTTTTTTCTTTTTTTTTCATAAAGCAGAGTCTCAAACAGAGTTACAAAAGAAAGAAATATTCAGGACCCCCCCCACCCTCCTCCCATCTCTCATAAGTGTTGAAAACCAATGATACAGGCACAAATAAACATACATAATGAACATAAATTAAAGAAAATAATGTCTTAACGAAGAGAGTATGACAAAAAAGATGTTATAGGTGCCTCGTATCCCTATTATGTCTCTGGGTCCCCTTGCCCTTGTTGACCTATCCATTCAGAAAATGCTCCCCAGATTTCAATCCCCGTCCTCCTTTTCCTTCGTCCTTTTTTGGCGTATACGGATTTTTCTAAATGGTATGTAGCGACTAATCTAGCCAACCATTGTGCGTAGGAGGGGGACTCAGAATCTAACCAGCCGGATGAGACACATATCCTCCATACTGCCATTGCAACAAAAATCAGCCCTTCCTCCTTTACTCTTACAGAGTCAGATTGTGTTCCCAAAAGAATGGTTGTGGGATTTAGAAGTATTGGTTGGTTAGTTATTTCGCAAAGTAGCTTCTGGATTCTGAGTAGGGTGGAGTTGATAGTTGGACATGTTGCAAATATATGTATAGAGTCTGCCCCTACTTCAGAGCAGCGTGGACATAATGTTCCTCTCCCAGATCCCCATTTGATGATTTTGCTAGGTGTCATGTACAAAAAGAATATAGTTTTGAAATGTTGTGCTTGGAGTTTGGCAGAAATTAAAATATGTTGTGATAATCGCAGGGAGTTGTAAAATATACTTTTGGGGGAATCAAGTTTAATGTGCCATTTAGAGGCTATGGTTTCTAAATCATCTGGGATTTCCGTGTTTATAATTTGATAAATAGTCCCAATGCGAGCAGAGGTTACGTTCCAGAGGGTGTTCATAAGCTCAACCTCAGCAAATCCGTTGGTCCCTCCCACCTTCCTAGATAAGTAGTCGTGAATGGCCATATATTTAAATAATTCTTGACTTTTTAGTTTAAATCTAGTCTGTAAATTTGGAAAGGCTTCGATCCCCCTGGTTGTTATAATATCTCCAAGTTTTGTTACCCCTGCTCTGTGCCATTCAGACAAATAAGATGAACTAAATAGAACCGGTAAGTTGTTGTTATTAGTTATAGGGGAGTAAAAGTTATACCTACCAAGTCCCAAAATTCTCCGGACATGGCGAAAAACTTTGTAGGAATTCATTAGCGTCTTAAATTTAACGTGATTGTAATATCCATAAGCTATTTCTCGTAGTAGGAGGCCCCAATATTATTCCCCTACCAAAGACCGAAAGGGTGAGGGTAAAGATGTTTCAATTCCAAAAGTGGAATCTCTTAGCAGCACTGAACTATACTGCAGGACTGCCGCCCAGTAATATAGGGTAATGTTAGGAAAAGCCCACCCCCCTCTGTCTTTTGGTAATGTGAGGTATTTTAATGCACGTCTGGGCTGAGCATATGCCCAAATAAATTGGGTAAAAATTTGTTGAAATTTAAGCAGGTCTTTTTTACTAAACTCAAGGGGAATGCACCGAAAAAAATATAATAGTTTGGGAAAATAAGTCATTTTAATAACATTGCACCTACCGACCAATGTTAGATGCAGATTATCAATTTGCTTTAATGCCTTCTTCGTCTAGACAGCAAGGGGAGCCAAATTGACTGCAACTATTTCCTCTAGTCTAGGTGAAACTAGGATGCCCAAGTATTTAGCCTGTGATACAACTCTGGTATCAGTCCAGATGATTTTGCTATTTATTAATATCTGCGTTTTGTTTTTATTTAGGGCGTATCCAGATAATCTCCCAAATTTGTAGGCTTCATCCTCTAGTGCCGGTATGGAGTTGACAGGGTCTGGAGTGGAAATAGCAAGGTCATCAGCGTAGGCCAAGATTTTACAGCTGCTTTGGAAGTATGTTATTGGAGAAATGTTGTGGGTTTGCTCTATTTTTTTGATAAGCGGATCTAAGTAAAGGGCGAACAATAACGGAGAGCAGGGGCATCCCTGCCTGGTGCCTCGTGATATTTTAAAGGGTTCCGACAGTTGTCCATTTATGGTGACACTAGCTGTCGGATTATGATAAAGTGCCTGTATCGCCTGCATATATCTGTCACCAACCCCCATACTGTCCATAACTTTCCAAAGAAATCGCCATGAGACCCCGTCAAAAGCCTTCTCGGCGTCGAGTAATATGAGTGACATCGGGTCTCCGGCTACTTGGGCAGCATCAAACAGAGTAATAACTCTCCTGACGTGTTCACTAGTCCCTTTCTTAGGTATGAAACCATGTTGCCATTTTGAGACAAGGGGTTCCACTACTCGGGATATTCTGGAGGCTAATAATTTAGAAAAAATTTTGGAGTCGCAATTGATAAGGGTTATTGGTCTGTAAGAGCTCATTTCTAGTGGGGTTTTATCCTTTTTTGGAAAAATAGAAATCCTAGCCCTAGACCAAGACGCTGGGGGGGGGGGGGGGGGAATACCGTTGAAAATGGATGTAATCACCTCTGTAAATATGACTTTGATTTGACTAGCAAAGATTTGAAAAAACTCAATGGGGATGCCATCAGGGCCAGAAGCCTTCCCGTCTGGGAGGATATTAAGGGCATCCAGGATTTCTTCCCATGTAGGAGTAAGATCTAACAGTTCGCTATCTCCTGGACTTAATTTGCTTAGTTCTATCTCGCTGAGATATTAAAAAATCTCTCTGTCTAGTGTGCTGGTCGTGCAACAAATTTCTTCCTTATACAGCCTAGCATAGAACTCCTGAAACTCATGCCGAATACGGCTAGGATCCGTAACCTCTGTTCCTGAAGCAAGCCTGATTTTATGGATTTCACTTGAGGTAGTTTGTTGCCTCGTCCTGACAGCTAAGTGATGCCCAATGCTATCACTACACTCGTACGTCTTCTCCTTTGCTGCTGCCCACTTAGCCGCGATTTTGTCCATAAACACTGCCCCTATTTCTGCCTTAACCAAAATTGCTTCTTGTTGAGTTGGCTGACAATCTAGCCCTGCGTGAATTGCTTGGGTTAGTTTAATTTCGATTTTTCTTAGTTTTTCTTGAAGATCTTTGATCTGGGTTTTTTCCGCTCTATTTTTTTGCACAGAGAACCTAAGGGTCTCGCCTCTGATCCCTGCCTTTAGGGTGTCCCAGACTGTCATTTGGGAGGCAGAGCCAATGTTTATATCTAAGAACACCTGAATCCATCCTTGCATGTGGTTTATATAGCTAGGATCGTATAATAAGGCTTTTTCAAAGCTCCATCTGGAAGTTTCTCTGGGTTGCCCGAATTCCCTTATGGTGAGAATAATAGGGTTATGGTCGGACATGAAACGAGGGGCAGTATCTATAGTGAAGCTGGAGGCCAGTGATGCAGAAACAAAAAAATAATCTAGTCTAACCAAAACTTGGAGCGGGGCTGAATAAAAAGTGTACCCTGAAAGTGACGGGTTTCTGCTTGCCCAGCCGTCTATCAGACCATGAGTTTGAATGAGGATAGTTAAAGCTTGAAAGACTTGGGGTTTCCTTCCTTTATATCTCCAGGTTGTGTTGGCATCCCAGTTGCTAGGTAGATGTATGTTAAAGTCTCCGCATAGGACTATCGGGGTAGGCCAGTGCACTAGTTCGCTAGAAACTTGGTTAATGATCCCGAGATCGTCAACATTGCTGCCATATAATGAGCAAAGAGTGAAAGAGATGTTATTAGGGAGTAGAATTTGAGTGATGACCCACCTTCCTAGTGAATCTGATTTGGTTCATGGGTTGCTAATAGCAGACTTTCTATCAGTTAAGATTCCTACGCTCTTTGTCTTAGCTCCTTGCGTAGTAGCACCCACTACTTTAAACCCTAATGTGTTTAGTAAGTGTGTTTCTGACTGTTCTACATGAGTTTCCTGTAGACATATGATGTTACCCCCAAGTGATCGTAGGCCCATCGCCACTTTTTGTCTCTTTGAAGCATCATTCAAACCACAAATATTAACAGAGACGATTCTTAATGGTTCTATCCTAGCCATTTAAAGGGTATAGCAGTACCCATCTGTGTTTTAAAGAAAGGAGAGAAGACAAAACTAGTCAACAAGATTTGATGTGTATATGTATGGTTAGTGCCTGTATGTGCCTTTTGTGTCCCTATCCGCCCTTCCCACCCTCCCCCGTCCACCCACCCACCCCCCCCCTTTGTGTGAGCAATCAGGCAGAGCCTGAATGATGGTTGTCAATCATAAGTCACTACTGCCAACCACGCAAAACGCCTTAGAACAGTGAATGTGCTAAAAAAAATATATATATCCCAATCATATCCTCAGGGGTACTATAGGATAAATGGGAAAGAAAAGACAAGAGAGAAATAGCAGTTATCTTTCCGTAACCTTCTCTCATTTCCCCCCCCCCTTTTTTTTCTCCCCTATCCCTCTATCCCTTTATAAAATAGAAGATAGCTTTGTCCCCCCGCCCATTTTTATCAGTTTGCTCCTCTATTTCCCTTCTTGAGTCTGATCTCTTCCAGGTACTCTTTGGCTTTGATCTCGGATGTAAAGACCTTGGTGGTGCCATGTAGAATAACCTTTAACCTGGCCGGGTTCATGAGGTATACCTCTGCACCTAGTTGTTGTAAGGGAGAGATCAGCTGTCGCAGATGCCATCTGCGCTCAACAGTCTGATGGCAGAAATTCGGTTTGGAGAAAAAGGTAATTCCATGAGCCCCTTTTTTTGAGTTAGGACGGGCCTTGTCGTAAACCAATTGTCTCAAGAGGAAATTACCAAAATAAACAAGGAAAACCCGGGGCTGTCCTTCAGTCAAGTTACCATTTTTGTATTGTTTTTTTTTAAAGAAGGGGAACCTGTGAGCTCGCTGTACTTCGCGGTCCCAGTCCCATTCAGTATTTTCGGGAAAAGAGTCTTGCAATAACTTGACGATGAATTGTCTAGGGTCTTCCCCCTCCTTTCCTTCAGGAATCCCCAGCAGGCGCAAGTTATTCCGGCGTTGTCGGTTTTCATTTTCTTCAATTTTCACCATTAGGTCCATGAGGCACGCGGAATTGGAGTCAGTGACCTGTTTGGTTGCCACTGCTTCAGTCTCCAAATGTTCTGTCCTAGCCTCTACCATGCCCACTCTTTCGCTGATGTCTGTACAGGTCTTATTTAATCGCCTGAGACCACCCTGGAGTTTTTTTGCTGCGTTTTTAGCTACCTTATTTTTGTTTCTTACCTCCTCCTGAAAGTCCTTGATCGAGGCAAGAATGGCAGCAAGTGAGGGCTCCAATGTCTCGCTAGTTTTAGCTTGCAGTCTTCTTGGGCTGCGTCCTTGAGGTATTGGTTGTGACGTGGTCGGCTCCTCTTCTTCTAAGTGGTATGACATCTGCAAATCTGAATAGTCCCATTTAAGCTGGCTCCTCCGTTTGATTTTATTTCTTAGTTTTTTAGGGCGAACAATTGTACGAGTGTTATCACGGGAAGTCTCACTTTCTTCTTCACTGGTGCTGTTAGTGTTGCCTTCGTCTTCCTCAGTCTCCTCTTCCCCTGATGAACTCGGAGTACTGTCTGAAACCGAGTAGAAGGCCTCTTGACCAACTTCTGGGGTCCAAGGGGCAGTAGTGCCAGGAGGAACTTCCAGGTTTTGGATGGCAGCTTCCGTCTTTGTGGGATAGTCACTGGTTTTCGAGTTCTCAGAGTGAGTACATAAGGTATTGCCACTATCTCCTTCATCAGTTTCTAGGTGTTCACCCTCCTTAGGGAGTGGAGTTAGAAGACAATTAGGGGGCGGAGGAGGTTCGAGTATACAGTCATGTTTTTCGATTGAAGTGGGCAATGGTAAAGAAGATTCTGCTGAGTGTTCCAGGTTGCTGGTCAAGGTCAAGGTGGGGATGGCTTCTGGTCTGGGAGGGGCGTTACTGGGTTCCGTACTAGCAGCGGGTGCTCAATTGATATCACAATTTTCGCAGTTCTGTTGAGGGGAGTCTTCAGTTCTATTAAGACATTGCGCATTCGTTATGTTGTTTTTAACATTGGTGGCCTGGCTTTTGGCCACTAGAAAGATTTTGGCCGGAAGGGGTTGCACTAGAGTAGCATTATTGTCTTTATTGTCCTTAAGTTCTTTACTGGAAACCCCTGTCCCTGCCACTGTTGGACCAGTGTTTTTTTCCCCCCAATAGCCCCACTGACCTGTCTGGACTTATTCTTGCCAGCATCATCTCCCACCGAGGAATCCTTTCCTATAGTGGGTGTCTTTACTTTTAAGACCTTTTTGCCACGATAGCTCATTTCTTTCCTTCTAATCTCTTCGCCAGTGCCAAGTTTCTCTAATACGCTTTGCAACTCCCAGCAGCTCCCAGCTCCCAGTTCCCAGAATTCAAAAAGTGTAAAATATACTGCCCACACCAGCGCTATACAGAAAAAGCTCCAAGAAAGCACTTTTTGTCTTTCCAGGCAATGTCTCTTTAACTGAGTCTCGGAGTGCTCATCAGATGTCTGTGTCAGTGTCTTGGCTCCGGTTCCGGCTCCGTGGCAAGAGCGAGCAAGGACCTCAATCCAGAGGAGTGTTTCAAAGTTAGCCGCGGGAAAAACAAACAGGACCGTGAGGCAAGTTCCAACTCGTCTTTCCAGCGCTCTGTCCAGTATCCCGAGTGCAGCTCCGTTCGCGCTCCGCTGAGAGCTCCGTTTCCTAAACACTCGATGTGCACAATGTTCCTGGGAACCCGGCATCACCGATCACAGGGCAGGTAGCCAATTACCTGCGGCTCCGGTAGCTGGCGTGGCGTGGCGGCGGCAGCGCACACAGGCTTACGCGGACACCATCTTGCTCCGTCTTTCTTCGCTTCCTGTTTTCTTAGGCTGTTGAAAAACATTTTTTTTTACTAGTGGCAGTTACTTCAACCAGAATAGGTGAATTGTAGGCATAGTTTTTCATGCAACCTTATATTCTGTTTCTGAGTAGTAATGAGGGTAATTATGCCCATAGCCTCCTGCTGCCCTTCATCCTTTCTTCTCTTCCCTTGAAGGTGGGGACGTTTCCACAAAAGTAATGTAACTTAGAAAGGGACAGTCATACGAAAAATTAACTCTTTCCAAGTGGATAACAAAAGTACAACACTCTAAAAACAAACATGGTTCACAAATACATGAAGCAACATTGCGGCGCAAAGCCTTTTAATTTTCAGCTTCTAAATCGACACAAAAGAAACATACAGCTTCACATAGAGGGAAGAAAACCTGCAGGCCTCTGAGGTAGCCAAGGAGCTCAAACAAATCCCAAGCAGGAGTCACAGTGGTAGCTGCTCCATCCACCCAGTTTGGCAGACTTCTGAAGGATCTACTACCTAAAAGCCAACTGCTGCTTCCATTCCAAAGGCCTTATCAGGTAGGATGGAGGGTGGTTCATGAATTACATGAAACATCCCAGGACGGAGAATAGATGTTCTAGATAAATACTTTTCTCCTTGCAGTCTTGGGGCCTTTCATTAAAATCTAGGCGCACTCAATAAAATGGCTGACATCACTTTCTGGAGAAGAGTCATAAGGAAGGGAAGCAATAGAGAATAGACCAGACTGGGCCTTAACACTAGTGCTCTGGCATTTCTTCCCTTACCCATAGACTAATACCAAGCCCAGCAGTAATTCCGTGGGGAAGGGTAATTACGAGCTGATTACAAGTGGTACACTTTTGATCCTGTTAAAACTGAGGCATTATTGAGGGCATCGGTAATGACAATTTCTAGGTGCTTTGTCATTTTGGCTGGGTCTGAACTGGGGTGGTGAAGTGAGCTAAAGAAAGATGATGGATTCAACCCAGATCTGACTGGGGGGTGAGTGTCTGAAAAGTTTCAGCGCTCCGTCTATCATCTCTTTGTGTTTGCTTTCTTTCTAATTTTCTGCCAGTATTACACCAGGATATTCCACATGCTTTTACCAGATGTAATTCTTGGGGTGACAGACGTGAATTGCTGAGTTAACAACGGATCTTATTCCAATGGGACCAGTAGCGCCCGTTCTTGGCATTAAAAGTTCACTCGCAATGATGGTCTTTGTCAGCAAAATCAAAAATATGGATTAACAAAATCTGTTTAGCAGTTTGGGAGGCAGCTTTGAAGTTAAGGATTACAAACAGGCCTCTAATATTCAAACTGAAAACTTCTGTTTGTTTCTCTACTACTAAAAGATTCAGACAACCGCTTGCAAAATGCAGCAGAATCAAGCTGCAACGAACTGTTTGTTAATCCAAAAGCCATGCATGGAGACAACCATGTAGGCCAAAGGCCAATCAGCAATCACTGTTTCTGCTAATGGCCAGTTTGTAGGCATCTAACATATTAACTAGAACATGTAGGGTCTGTGACGTTCAAACAACTGTTAAAATGCATCTCATACTGTAAATGAGAGAATTAAAAATGGCACTGTTGCAAAAAATATAAACTGGGGAGCTGGTAGATAGCAATGAGAAAATATCGTGAGATATTTCAAAGCTCTAATAAGTCAAAGGGAAAAGGAGGACACATTCATAACTCTGATTTGTCACGGAAGGCAAGCCATCTAGGAATCTGAAGACCTCAGGCCCAATTGGCATAAATTGTACTCATCTAAATCTCCATGGTCAAGTCATGTTTGAAAAGTCGCTGAAAAAGAGAATAGAGACTGAGACAAATAAACTAGACTCTGCTTCAGATGATCATAGACTTAATAAATAATATTATTAATAAATATCAGGTGTTCCTTCTTTTGAAACCATGTGTTCCAATTTAGCCTTGCTCTTAGAAGACTGATTTACTGCAGAAAAACATTAACTGTCATTGAATTGAACAGTATAAAGACTCAGCAGATAACATGCAAACCGGCATAAACTGTTTTATTCTAGAATGGGGGTGCTTCTGTTTTAGGAACACATAAAGTGGCATGGAGTGGAGTAAAGTGGCATGGAGTGGAGTGGAGTAGAGTGTCACACAGTACAGTGGAGTCGAGTGTCATGGAATAGAACTGAGTGTCATGGAGTGCTGTAGAGAGGAGTGGCGTAAAGTTGAACGTTGTAGAGTGGAATGGGGTACAGTGGAGTTTCAGAGTAGTGTAGAATGGAGTAAAGTGTCTGAGGGGAGTGACGTGGATTAAAGTGGAGTACAGTGTTGTTGAGTGGAGTGTCATGGAGCAGAGTCTCGCAGCATGGAGTCGAGTAGAGTGAAGTAAAATGGCATGGAGTGACATTTAGAGAATTGAGTAGAGTGAAGTAGAGTGTTGTAGAGTGGAGTATGCATGGTGTGGTAGTACACTGTCATTGCAGATAGCACATTTTCAATCGAAATAACTATTACATTTGCACATACAGTTTTACTAATAAAACTATACAGCAATCACAAACGTTAATGTGAGGAATTTGCATCGCCTAGTGAAGTAATTTGTTTTGATTGGATTAAAATATTTGCTTCCACCACACTTCAGAATTACAAAAAATGTGTTTAGTTTGTGCTTTCCTAATTCTGATATATTCTGAAATATTTGCACAGTTCATTTACAGACATATCATTTTTGTTGTGTGTTAGAAAAAGTGGTATCAAACAAGATTGTCACTTAAATCCTCTCCCTTCGAAGTCAGACAAGGAAAAATAAACACCAGCCTCCCTCGGAAGACATAGCTTGACATTTGACCTCTGTTTTTGAATGCACAGCAAATGTGACAAGATAAGAGCAAAATTAATAGGCCTGTCTACAGAATGCGAGCATTCATGGAAGAAAACAGTGAACAGACTATGCTCCACAGGATGGACTAACTAATGTTGGACAGCCTAAAACAAATAAAGCCAGCAAACAGAAAACTAACAAATATGAGTTACAAACCTCAAAGCCAATGGTAAGCATTGGGAGGAATGCATTCTTATCAAAGCTTTCAGAATATCCCAAAGTCTTTTCTCAACCAGACAGCTGGTACGCTTGGAACTAAAAAGGGTATTGCCACTTTGACCAGTTGTTAAGGGAATGCTTAAAGATGGAACTCTGAACCTGGTCCTAGCTTCATAAAGGTATACAGCAGGAGGTGACTTTACCTGACTGCATAATAAAGTCTAGTATAATTAAGATGTAGAACAGCTAATTTTAAGATAGGTAAGGTTTAGACTAATTGATTAGAAAAATGTGATGAAATAAGCTTGGGGCATATATAGCATTCAGTATTTTGTTTTCTGAGTTGCTAACAATTATGGTGATACGTTTTACATTAATTTACATTTAGAAGAACAGCCCATAATGATGATTACATTCTATACCAATATTTTTGTGTTTACTGATTTCGGGGTTTTACAATGTCACCTCCAGATGAGATTCTCCAACAGATTAGTTTTGGCACCAACACCTTTAACCACCACACCATAACGACTCAGAAAGAGGGATGAGACAACTGCCAGTTTTCCTTTTCTCCAAAAAGGCTGCAATTAACTTTGGGCTTAGAAAATCTACCGGTATGCCACCAATAATTTTAGAGAATATGACACAACCACTATATAGAAGGCAGGTCAAGGACAGAATAATCTGGGAATTTATTAACAAAAGTGTACACACATGATGGCCACTCTCTGGTGAAGACCAAGTAGCTTTCACACTATAGGATTGAGATTATGGAAAAGCCCAGAAAGCAAAGGGGCGCTATAAATCTAGAAGAACTTTGGCTGATTCCCACCATTGGAACAACCAAATGGTGACAGTTTTTATTCTGAATTTATGTAGGGCTTCTTGACACTATACAGACCTCTAGAGGAGCAGAGACCTTATCTGTTTCTTAGTCTCGATTGCTAATGATAAACGTGGGTGCAGCTAAATCTCAATACTATCTTTTCGATAAAGTTCTTCGTAGGGCGTATAATGCCACTTATGTCTCTTCGCAGTCTGCTATAACATTTTCAACAAATGGAGTACAAAATCGCAATTGAGAAACATCAGGCGGCATTCTTCTAGGATTCAATGGCCTTCATTCAGAGTCAGTGCTGTTCATCCTGTTATTTACTCATGCATTTAGATGATTGTGTTGACATAATAGCGCAGCTCTGAATTTTTTTTAGCATTGGAGCCTTTTCAATTATAACACACTCCACGATGCATTCCATGGCCTCCCCCTCCCCTCCAAAAAGGCCATGGTCAATTCCCAAAAACTGGCGCTGCGCTAATAACAAGGCTTTTTTTTTTTTTTTTTAGAGCAGTAAGATGATACCTCTGGATGACTTGGCATGTCCAAGTAAACATGGTCCTTACCAATTTACACACTTATCAACTTGTGTCTTGATGAAATGTCAAAAGCATCAGAACCTTCATAAACTTACGCCGATTAGTACTTAGGAACTTCTTCCTTTATAGGGCCCCATGATTACGACCCATCTCAAATCTATACTTCTCCATGCTACTCACTCTGGTGATGCAGCCCTCTCCAGCATGGAGGTCATAATTGGTACTTGAACCTATGATCTCCTGGTGCAGTGATGCTCTACGTACAAGACAAGACGTAGAGCATCTCCAGAATAAGTCTCTGGCATAGTTGTGATGCTGAATGTGTGTCTGCCATTAAGAGGCAACCTTAAGGCTATGGCCATGTGGTGGAATGGACCTGTACTGGTTTTGCTGACTTGTCGAGTCACCACACACATCTACGTCATGGACTTTCTTACTCTGACAATCTAGGCTTGTATGAGGCTTTTAATATTTTGCGGCCCTCCTGCGCTACACTACAGCCTTGTTTGTCAGCTGGTCCTAAAATGGGGTTTTGCCTCTGATCACCCCCTAACCCCTCACACAAAGAGAATCTTAGCAATGCCTGTTTAGATTTCTCCCTCCTTATCATTTCGTCCGTGGAAACATTGTGTCTTTTACCCGAAAACAACACTAAGTGAGTACAGTGTCAGGGAGATACTGTTGAAATTACCAGCCTGTCGCTCTCTGGCCATATTGCGGTCACAAAACCGAATAATATCTTGT
This sequence comes from Lissotriton vulgaris, assembly GCF_964263255.1. Taxonomy (NCBI): domain Eukaryota; kingdom Metazoa; phylum Chordata; class Amphibia; order Caudata; family Salamandridae; genus Lissotriton; species Lissotriton vulgaris. Next base: position 1,430,550,997 of record NC_141687.1, read on the forward strand.
TCCAGAGCGAAAGGCATAGAATAGTTGAAGAAAGAACACACTTGTTCCAGGAGTAATGTATGTGGGGAAAAAATCTGTTGAACAAAAGACCCCCAGGTTACGGGATTTAATTCACAAAAAGCAGAAACATGGACGGGTAGTGTGCCCGGATAGAGACAGCTCTGTCCTGCAGTCTTACTGTGATGCCCCTAAATAATCCTTCGACAGATTGATTTAAATACCGTTTTCCTTTCATTTATTTTTAATGTGGGTGATGTGTGAAAGTCTATTACAGACATTTTGCAGAGAAATGTGTTTATGTTTTATGCAACATCCATAAAAAGTTTCTTTTAGATCCAAAACAAGATCTCACATTTGAGAAATGGGATGTAGTTAAATATATTATTTGTAGAAATATTAGTGAGCGGCTGCTGTGTCACAATATTGAAAACAGGTCACTATCCCTGAATATTAAATGAAAACACATTTAGAATTTCGACCAGTGTGCCTGTGCAATGTAAGCGACTTTGCCAAAGGAGGCAAAAAAAACGAACTGAAAATGGATCATAATTTCCCGTGTTCAAAAGTTTTTATTGGTTGTTTCCAAATAAATACGAAATAAAAAGTAATACAGACATTGAACACAGAAAAGAGAAAAACATATGGTTGAGACATACAAGCTTGAAATAATTACTTTAAGGATAATAATTGAATGGGCGATAATAGACATTAGGCAATCGAGAAAATAACATAAGAAAAGACATATCAACGATCTTACATGTTGCATAAGTAGTATTAGTGCCTTGGCCCACAGATGATAACAGCCGCTGTCAAAGGCAAGATAACCAGAGGAATGTCATGGAGAGCTCAAGCAGAGCCAAGTTGAACGGGATCATGAGTGTAGGTTTAGGAGGTCCATGGTGGCTTGTGAGCGCTAAAGTAGTTGTCAAGCGTGTCCCATATTCGTCTATGAGGAGGACGCCACAGCAAGATTTGGAGTGATATATTGTCAGCTCCTCTTAGGTTAGTGACCCAATTTAACCAGCAGGTAAAGGAGGCTTTGCGGGTGTCCTTCCAATTATTGAGGACCATTTTTACCACAGCCATGAGGAGTAGATCTAATAGGGCCCTATCATTGTCTGTAAGGGACCCGGCTTTGAGGAAGCCAAATACCATAGTGGATATCTCTCTGGAGGGGGAGTATGAGAAAACGTTAGAGAGAAAAGCGAAGACTTTATCCCAAAAGGGTACCACGCACACACAGTGGAGCAGGAGGTGTTCTAGATCACCGTCACTATTCTTACAGTTCCAGCAGATTGCCTCATCTCTAATGTTGTGAGCGTAAAGACGCGCTGGAGTTCAGAAAGCTCTATTGAGCAGCCAAAACTTCTTCTGGGAGAGTGTAGGGCTGATTTTGTGTCTCATGGTGGACTCCCAGGTTTTGGACCAATCCATGTCTGATATTGGAAAGGAGGTGTGTGATTCCCACAACAGTGTGAGCTGTTTATTGAGATTAGAATGTTGCGGGCGTAATAGTTTATAAATCCAGGATACCTGGTGACAGAGTCTGTTTAATTTAGAGAGGTAATTTGGGAGGGAGGGACGGCTTGTAGAGAGTTTTGCTTTAGTAATCGCAGACTTAATTTTCAAAAAGTTATAAAATTCAAGCGGATCAAGGCTGTTTCTGGATTGGATTTCCCTGAAGAAGAGAGGGTAAGAGTCTTTAAACAATTGGTGTGGGACGTAAATACCTTTTTTAACCCATAAGTCATTGTGTAGTGGTTTCCCCTCATAAAGTAAGATGGAGTAGTTTCTGTCCTGTAACTTCAGTTCTGTAGTAGGGGTATCTCTGTTATAGTCAGAATCTAGTGAATAGTCCCGCCCATGTGCGTGGACCCCTGCAATCAAAAATAATCTCTTAAATTGTCAAAAAAAATGCAGAACTGCAAAAACACTTAAGAGAGAATTTAAAGACAAATAATGCAGCCTATATCCACAGGCTACACTGTCCAGTACTTCAACTAGAAATTCCACCAAAAAAACCACACAAACAGCACAGCCTGCCCAGTTTCCTCCATAGAGAAACTTGCCTCTACCAGTAAAAGCCTCTGGAATGATAGAGAGGAAGGCATGGACAGACAAGCCCCATAGGCTGCCATTATGTGGCTTAAATAGGATACTGTGCCTCTAAGAAAACTTTCCAGAACTTCTCCCAGTATCCCAGAATGCACAGCAGGTCCCTTTTACTTTCAGTTCTTTTTGAAGGCGTAACACGCCAGACCAGAAGCATTCCTTCAATGAATATCTTTCTCCACCGGGGAGGAGGGCGGGCGCTTAGGACTATAACAGAGATACCCCTACTACAGAACTGGAGTTACAGGACATAAACTACTCCTTCTGTAGTAGGGGATCTCTGTGTATAGTCATAATCTAGTGAATAGAATGGCAAGCCCATCCCCACACCAAGCGGCGCTGAAGAACGAGAATTAACACCACTATTGTGCGAACAAATTTCGCAGCGAAGCCTGCCCAATCTGAGCATCTGCCCTGGCATCACTGTCCAGGCTGTAATGATTAGCAAAGGTATGACTGACTTCCAAGTGGCCGCCTTGCAGATTCCTGCAATTGGAACATTACGGAGCAAAGCTGTTGTGGCAGCTTTGCCCCTGGTGCAATGAGCCTTAGGTTTACCCCCTAAGGTCTTATTAGCTTTTTGGTAACACAGCTGTATGCAGGACACAATCCACCTAGAGATGGACTGCTTAGAGGTAGCAAGACCCGTCCTGACCGGTCCATAATTGATAAACAATTGGTCTGACCTACAAATATCTTTGGTTTTATCCAGATAAAATTTCAACACCCTCCTAACATCCAGGGAATGTAAAGACCTTTCCGCTGGAGATGAAGGATTCAGAAAAAACGTAGGCAAAGTTATGGTCTGGTTGACATGAAAATCAGAAATAACTTTCGGAAGATATTTAGGGTGAGTACGCATAATAACATTAGCAGCATGAAATACAGTATAAGGTTCTTGGCAACACAACGCCTGAATTTCACTCACCCTGCGGGCCGATGTAATGGCCACGAGGAACGCCGCCTTCCAGGACAGGTGCTGCAACGTAGCCTTATGAATAGGTTCAAAAGGCTCCTTCATCAACTTGGACAGCACCACATTCAATTCCCATGAAGGCGAAGGGAGCCTGACAGGAGGGAATACTTTCTTCAAGCCTTCCAGAAAATCTTTGATCACAGGGATCTGGAAGAAGGAAGTCTGTGAAGGGCATTTCCTGTAGGCAGTCAATGCAGCGAGATGAACCTTAATGGAATAAACATTAAGGCCAGACCACGCCAAATGTAGAAGGTAAGGAAGGATGACATCTTCCTTGCACGTCGTCGGGTCATAGTTCTTGGACTTGCACCAGATACAGAACCTCTTCCACTTGTAAGCATAGGAAGTCCGAGTGGAAGGTCGCTTAGACTACTTCAGTATGTCCATGCAATCTTCGGGCAGATTCAAATGGCCATATTGCACTATCTCAGGAGCCATGCCGCCAAACTCAAAGACGAGAGGTTGGGGGCAACATCTGCCCCCCGAACTTCGTGAGAAGGTCCGGCCTGCACGGCAGCCGTATGCGAGGAAGGAGAGACCGGTGAAGCAGGTCCGTGAACCACCACTGCCTGGGCCATTCCGGGGCAATAGGTATCATCCGCGCCCTGGACCGGGCCAGCTTGATGAGCACAGCCGGAATCAGGGGAATGGGTGGAAAAGCGTACAGAAAGCTGTTCGACCAGTTGATCCATAGCGCATTCCCCAGCATCCCCTGCTGGTAGTACCTGGAGGCGAAGTCTCGGCATTTGCTGTTTTCGGCGGTGGCGAACAGATCTACGTCTGGAGTCCCCCACCTTGCGAAGACTTCTCCTAGTACTTCGTCATTTATGACCAATTCGTGGTTTTCCTGAATCAGTCTGCTCGGTGCGTCCGCCTGAACATTCTGCACAGCTGGCAGATGGGTAGCCGTTATCGTCAGTCCTCTGGCCAGAAGCCAGTGTCAGATCGCCTGCGCCTCCTACGACAGAGTGCGTGATCTCGAACCCCCCTGCTTGTTGAGGTAATACATCGTGGTCGTATTGTCCGTCTGTACAAGCAGAGAGTTGGTCCGAAAGGACGGATGAAAGGCCTTCAGTGCCAAGTGAACAGCTCTGAGTTCCAGGAAATTGATGTGATACGTGGCCTCCATCGGGGACCACGTTCCATGAATCTGTAAGTCTCCGGAGTGCGCCCACCAACCGTGGAGAGAAGCATCCGTCACGACAGTCTGAGAGGGAATGTCCTTGTGGAAGGGAACCCCTCTGAGGAGATTCTCCGCTGAACACCACCACTTCAGAGACTGAAGGGCATGCAGAGACTGTCGTATCTTGTCATCCCAAGATCCTTTCCTCTGATCCCACTGGTCCTCCAAGCACTCTTGCAACGGTCTCATGTGCAGTCGTGCGTGTGGCGTTAGGAAGATACAAGAGGCCATCGATACCAGTAGAGAAGACACCGTCCTCACTGTTGTAGATGGAGTGGTCATGAGAGGCTGAGCCTTCCGAAGGAGTGATAATCGTCGCACCTCCGAAGGAGACACGCTTGCTGACAGCGTATTGATGGAGGCTTCCAAGTACTGTATGCATTGGACTGGAGTCGGGACAGACTTGTACATGTTGATGTGCAACCCCAGCTTGTTCAAGAGAACGCACGTCTTCTGGAAGTGTGCTTGAGCTTCCGAGAAGAAGGAGGCCTTGATCAACCAATCGTCCTGGTACGAGTAGACGAACACCTTGTTCTTCCTCAGGTGTGCTGCTATCACTGCCATGCACTTCGAGAATGTTCTCGGCGCAGACTTCAGTCCGAATGGCAGTACTGTGTATTGATAATGATTGGCGCCGACTTGGAATCCTAGGAACTTCCTGTGCTTGTGTGCAATGGGCACATGGAAGTACGCATCTTGTAGGTCTATAGCACATAGCCAGTCTCCCTGTTGCAACTGAGGATAAATCTGATGCAACGACAGCATGCAAAACTTCTCTCTGCGAATCCACTTGTTTGCCTGTCGCAAGTCCAGAATGGGCCTGAACTCGTTCTTGTCCTTCTTGTGAACCAGGAAGAACCGGGAGTACAGACCTCTTCCTCTTTGAGACAGAGGTACGTCTTCTATCTCCCTTTTCCTTAACAGGATATCGGTCTCCGCCTGGAGCTCGCGCAGCTGAAACTGCGAGCTGACAGCTGGAATTGCTGGAGGCTGGCTGGTGAACCGAAGACTGTATCCATTGCAAACAATATTCAGCACCCACTTGTCCCGAGTAATTTTTCTCTACTCTGCCAGAAAAAATTGAATGCTTCCCCCCACCCGAGTGGGTAACGGATGCAGGGGAAGTAAGGGCTCAGGGCCTAGACCCGGCCGGGCCTTTGGTCGCTGTTGCCGACTGTTGGCTGCCTCTGCCTTTCTGGCGCTTCTGGAAAGGTCTTCGGAACTGCTGCTGTTGTTGCTGCTGCTGTCCCGAAGCCTGGCCACGCCCTCTGCCCTGTCCACCGAACCGTCTCTGGAACGGGCGGTACGATTTCTTGTTATCCTTGGGCTTTTCCAGACCCACAGCTGTGAGTGTTTCGGCCTCCGCCTTCATGCGGGCCATTTCGTCATCTGCATGTTTTCCAAACAGGGTTTCGCCAGACAATGGTAAATTTCAACCCTTTGTTGAGTGGCAGGTTTCAGCGACGTGAGGCGGAGCCAGGCGGGTCTTCGCTGGTTAATCCCATGGCAGAAGCCATGAGCCGCCAGGAGGGAAGAATCGGCTGCAGCACTGATGACCTGATTCGCCACCAACATCCCCTTATTCAACACCTCTTGGAAATCTCTCTTGTCACGAGGCAGGTGTTCTACAAACTGCTGGAGGGATTCCCAGAGGGCTCGGTCATAACGCCACAACAAGGCTGTGGCACTCGCAGCCTTCATGGAAGTCGCCGACGTCCCACAAGCCTTCCTCCCAGCCAAATCCAGCCATCTAGATTCCTTATCTGGTGGGACTGTGGATGACGGAGTGGTGGCATGCTGTTTTAGAGCTGCCGTCACTATCAAAGAGTCTGGAGGAGGTTCCACCCTTAGAAAAGCCGGATCAGAGTCGGGAGCCCGGTATTTTTTCTGTAGTCTCGAGGGGGCCGCCTTAGTCACCGCCGGGGTGAGAAAAAGGTCCATGGCCGGATCCTCCAGGACTGGTACCAGTGGTAGTAATGGCCGAGACAGATGTTTCTGGATCAGCGTCTCGAAGATGTCTTGGGTGTGGCCACCGTCAATGAGATGCCCAATTTTGCTGCACCTCTTAACAGGACATCATGAAAGGACACCAGATCCTCAACTGGTGACACCCTTGTCTCCGGTGACTCCGACAAAGTCTGAGAATAGTCCCTGGTCCCTGAAGACCCCGTATGGGAACGAGACCTGCACCTCCTGTGGCGTTGTCTCGACCGCATGGATGACCTGTTGCGCGATCGTTCCCTCCTCCTGGAACAAGATCGTGATCTCCCAGTTCGTGGATGCTCCACAGGTTTCCGTGGAGGCGTCTTCCGTGGCCTATCCTTGGGTTTTGGTTTAGGCGTCCCCTTAGGTGGTGTAGGGAGTGGAGGCAGTGACACCGACCTTGGCGGAGGAACAGGAGGTATCTCCGACCGAGGAGCGGGCCCATGAGGCGGAAGCGGTGGTGGTGGAGGATCCTCTTTAGGTACAGGAGGTGGGGGCGTCTTCGGCCGAGGTGGTGTATAAACCACCGAGTACACCGAGCCCGGTGACTTCTTCGGGGGAGGGGACTGCGAACCAGCCCCTCCAGTCGGTGATCGCCGTCTCCGGCGTCCTCCACCAGACCCAGCGTGACTTCTGGCGCCAGAACTCCTTCTGCGCCGCTTAGGAGAGTTGGAAAGTCTCCGAGACGCCGATCTCTTTCTTCTAGACGCTGAGCGTCGCTTTCCCGGCGTCGAGCGTCGCCTCCGCGACTCCGGCACCGAACGCCACCTCCGCGACGTTGAACGCTTCTTCCTCAACGCCGAACGCCGCCTCAGCTTTCTCGAGGTCCTCGACGTCTAGGATCCCCTTGACCCCGACCGTCTTCTCGACGGCGACCGGCATTGTCGCCTCGACGGCGGGCGCCGACAGCTGTCGCTCCTTCTTCGATGTCGATGGCTTGACGCGGACGTCGACGTCAACGACGAAGAATCCGTCGACGGTGATCTCGACGGCGGCGTACCCAGGCCCTTCGACGTTGATCCTTCACGCCGTCTCGACCCGGAGCCCCGGGGAGATGGGGAACACACCGTCGTCATCCCTCTCGATGTCGTAGTCGATGCAATCGACGGCGACGGAGTCCGGGACCGTTTGCTAGACTTCCTGCCTCTGGGGAGCCCCCCAGAGGCCTCAGCAGAGGCAGAGGGAGCCTTCCCAGCCTGCCCAGACCCACCTGCAGCCTGCAGTCGTCTCTCCTCTAGGCCTTGAAGCCTAATCTTCAGCCTTTCCCTCAGGGTCCTTGCTGAAAGGTTCTGGCAGATATCACATTCTTCAGGGACATGTGCATCAGGGAGACAGAGTATGCAGACGTCGTGTGGATCAGACTTGGACTTCTTCCTTCCACATGCTAGTCACTTGTCGAAGAGAGCAGGCATTTTAGAGCCCTAAAAATCCTGAACAAATACACAGGAGTGAAGGGAAACACCAAGTACACAAACTGAAAACACTTTTAAAACCAAAAGTGCACAAAATTCCAATAAACCCTTGAAAAAGGGAGAGCTCAATGCACCAGGGTCCTGTTAGCAGGAGCCGGAAAAAAGAACTGAAAGTAAAAGGGACCTGCTGTGCATTCTGGGATACTGGGAGAAGTTCTGGAAAGTTTTCTTAAAGGCACAGTATCCTATTTAAGCCACATAATGGCAGCCTATGGGGCTTGTCTGTCCATACCTTCCTCTCTATCATTCCAGAGGCTTTTACTGGTAGAGGCAAGTTTCTCTATGGAGGAAACTGGGCAGGCTGTGCTGTTTGTGTGGTTTTTTTGGTGGAATTTCTAGTTGAAGTACTGGACAGTGTAGCCTGTGGATATAGGCTGCATTATTTGTCTTTAAATTCTCTCTTAAGTGTTTTTACAGTTCTGCATTTTTTTTGACAACTTAAGAGATTATTTTCGATTGCCGGGGTCCACGCACATGGGCGGGACTATTCACTATATTATGACTATACACAGAGATACCCTACTACAGAAGTGTGTATACCAGAGCGATTCCCAACTAGAGTGCAGTATACTTGTGTCCAAAAGTTTGTCGATTTTCAGCAGAGCGATTTTTGTGTTCTGGAAGATAGACTTTGAGCAAGTGACCGTGTTAAGGCTCTTTTTCTATGTCTAGCCAAACAGGGGTGCAGTCGACGGGAGGTGTCAACCAGTAAGACTCTTGTTTGGCAAGGAAAGCTGTTTGGTACAGCTTGAAATCCGCTAAGTTGACCCCTCCTAGAGACTTATCCAGGCAGAGCTTCTTTATGCTAATCCTTGCTTTTTCCTCTTCAGAGAAATTTAGTAAGAAAGGCATCCAATTTGTGGTGGAAATCCAGAGATAGAGGGGCAGCATCATGATAAGATAGTTCACCAAAGGAGAAATCATCATCTTGATGGCCTCGACTCTCCCCCACCATGTTATGAAGTTAGGAGACTAACCGTCTAGTTGTGATTTAATTTTTTCTAGGGTGATGTTCTCGTTGCAGTGGAGTGTCTCAAGTAGGGTGCTGCCAAATTCAACCCCGAGGTACTTAATAAAGCTGGTCTGCCATGAAAGGCCAGATTTACCCAGCATGTCTCTGGTGCCGTAAATGTTCAGGGGCTTAACGTCTGACTTATCCCGGTTCAGTTTGTATCCAGAATGAGCAGAATATCTCTCTATGGTGGTCATGAGAGCCTCGATGGAAGTATCTGGGTGTTTTGTAACCACCAGGATGTCATCCGCATATGCGGCAAGTTTCACCGAAGTTCACACCCGTAATATTGTCATTCCGCTTTATATCTGTGATGAGGGGTCCAAGGGCCAGGAAAAACAATGCTGGCGAGCGAGGGCAGCCCTGTCTAGTGCCCTGTTCTAAGCGAAATGGGTCCGACAGGGTGCGTTTATGGCAATCCGGGCGGACGGAGAGGAATAAAGGGCCATTACCATGTCAATATAAGTCTTTCCCAGGTTGAAGGATAGCATACATTGTTGCAAGAAGGCCCAAGACACCCTGTTGAACGCTTTTTCCACGTCCAGGGTGATAGCAACAGAGGGTGTGGCTGTTATTTTAGCTTTCTCCAGGACATGGCACAGTAGTCTGGTGTGATCATTGGACATGCAGTATTTAAGAAACCCCACTTGAGAGTTGCTAATCAGTTTTGGGAGGATTGCATTGAGTCTGTTGGCTAAGATTTTTGCATATATTTTGCAATCCAGATTGAGGAGCGAGATTGGACGGTAGTTTTTTGTTAAAAGGGGGTCTTTACCTTCTTTCGGGATGACAATTATAGTGGCTTCACCCATTGACTTAGAGACGCAACCCTCTATAGCAGAAGAGTTGACTAATTTTAGTAGGGTGGTGCGGAGAGATTTATCAAACGCTTTGTAGAAACTGGCCGAAAAGCCGCCTGGGGCTTTATTATTTTTGAGGGATTTAATGGAGGAAGAGAGTTCTTTGTCATTGAATGGGGACCCTAATTTAGAGCCATCATCCTCTGAAACTCTAGGGAGGTTTAGTGAGTGTGGGTAATTAGAGCACGCCTCCGGGTCATATGTCATCTTGTTTTTTTAAAGGTCTTCATCGAAGGCCTGGAAAGTGTCTAAAATTGTATTTTGTTTGGTATGGATGTTATTGGTGGGGTCTTTAATCGATGCTATAGTGAATTGCTTCTGCCTATTTTTGAGGTACGACGCAAGTTGTTTCCCTGCCCTATTCCCCTCACACAATTTGAGTGCTTTGAATTTATTTATCCACACTCCTGCGCGTTTGCTCACAATTGTGTTGTATTCATATTTCTTTTTAACAAGTTGGTCCAGAGCAGAATTGTTGTCCAAATTAGCTGAGTGGGAAATTTCTAGTGATTTGATATCTTTCTCAAGAGCGTCAAGCTCCAAGTTCAATTTTTTGTTGGTCTGTGCTCTAATACCTTTAATGACGCCCCTAATCGTGGCTTTGAGTCCTTCCCATACGACGAAGGTGTTTGTATCTGGGAGATCATTCAGTGCAATGTATTCTCGAATAGAGTTCTCTATTTGCGGTTTGTTCTCTGGGTCTGAAAGTAAGTCTTCATTAAAGCGCCAGCGCTTCGGGGGTAAGATAGAAGGTGAACCTGCGAGTTTAGTGCTGATGCAGGAATGGTCAGAAACTAGTTTGGGTGCTATGTCCGTTTCTTCTATAAGATGTGTGAAAAAGCTAAAGATTAGAATGTAGTCCATTCTAGATTAAGAGTTATGCGGTGCCAAGTAAAATGTGTAATCTTCCCATCAGGGTGTTGTAGGCACCAGGAATCTCTTAGGTTAAATTTGGAGCAGATACGTTTGAGTGTTTCATGAGAGCGGGAAGATTGGTATGTGCATTTGGATTGACGATCTAATAGGGGGTCTAACAGGAGATTGAAGCCACCGCCTACTATCATGAGTTCATCATGAGGAATATCCTCAATGGAGGTTGAGACAGATTCCCAAAAGTCCGGGTTGTCAGCGTTAGGCCCATATATGTTTACCACGTGAATGGGGTCCACATCTCTCATTAGGTGTGTAACTAATAATCTTCCATCCAGGTCTTGACATGTTTGATTTTTTTTAAATTAGGGTGATCACCCCTCTCTTCTTATGGGGAGCATAGGGTATGCAAGCTCCAGTGATGTTTTATGAACCCAATATCCTCTTCTGAGAGTTTTGTCTCCTGAAGTAGGATGACGTCTAGGAGAGGTCTATTTGCCAGGGCATTCTAGGGGGGTCTCTTGAGTGCAGTTACTATCATGGGCCCATTCCAGAATCTAGGGCTTTTTTATGCGAGGGGCCTCAGGTCCTTATTAGAGCTTAACAGTTTGCCCATGTAAATTAAAAATGTATTTATGAAGGGCTGCAAAGTGTCCATTTAATTACTTTTAACTGGCTATGGAAATCGTACACTAAAATATTACAATTTACAATATCGTTGCACGACAGTTGACGTTCTAACCAGAGCGCGCTTACACACGGACACCCACGTGACTATACGCAAATAGAACACCGTCGAAGGGCTGCGAAGTGTCCATCTAATCATGTTTTACTAATTATGGGAATCGAACACTGAAAAACTACAATTCCCCGCACCTCTGCACGTCAGCTGACGTTCTAACCAGGGCGCGCTTACACACTGGCGCCCACGTGACTATACGCATATAGAATGACGTCGAAGGAGGTGCTTTAAATGGGCGTCGGATTGAAGCACTCTCACCTTCGCGGCGTCTGAGAAAGCGGGCACGAGAGGAGACAGTCTTACCCGACGGAACAGAAAGGAGTATTTAATGGCCCGGGGTTTAGTTTCTATGGTACGGGGAGGTGCCTGATTCCATTACCTTTTGCCATAGAGTGCCGGTCTGTTTACAGGCCCGTGGGAAGCGCCAAGGATTGTGATTGCTCCATGTGCGCTCTCTAACATCTGTGTCTATTGTGAGGGGGAGACCATGCGGATTCGGAAGGTTTGCTTTACCTGTCTTAAGTGCCGTTGTCTCTTTTAAACACAGGTTGTGTTCTTTGGGAGACCCCTCACCAGTCTGAGCCTTATAACTATATAGACTCGGTAAGATTGTTGCATTTTTACTGGGCGTGGTGGGTCACAAAGGGTTTATCGATATGATCAGAGAGATAAATGCACATTAACTACAAACAAATTTGAAGGGATATGTTAGCATTTTTACCAATATATGTGCCCACAGTTATTATTCTTTCAGCTATTTTGTAACACGCAATGGGGGGTTTTGAACGGTTGTGACTACGGACTTTTAGGCCATGTAACCTCACGGAAAGAAGTGAGTGGGGGAGCTGCCCAGTCTGTATGAATAATAGCTTTCTTTTTAAATAAATATAAAAAAAAGAAAATCGCCCTATTTAGGGAAATAGGACGGAGTAGGGGGCTAGAGATCGAGCAGTGCCTCGGAACAGACAATGCAATAAATACCTAATATGTGATACGATCAGGGGTAGAGGGGTAGATGCATCTTGACAGAGCCTTGTATTCTTTCCCTTTTTTTCTTCACAGTAATATTGTTCCATGTTGGTGGAAGTCCTTCCACGTGGACTGCCTCTAAATAGGCCTAATTGAGGTAATAGGTGGATTTGGACTGGGACAGGTAGACTGTCCTGACGAAGACCGCAGTGACCCACTAAATAGCGGGCGCATCAAGACGGTCGAAACATGTTGACCACCGCAGTTTAAAGGAGGACTGTTTTAGGATCTTAATTTCCTGCTGAATTGCAAGATGGCCTCAGCGTGTTGATAGCGGAGTGGCCTACAGATCAAGGGTCAAGGGCCTTTCCTCCCTTGGAAATTGAACGTTGGTATTATGTGTGCCCTGTCAAGTTCCAGGCCATGTTGGAATTTGATCCCCGTGACCGTCAGTTTCCAAGCTTCAAGGAAGGCCACGCAAGATCCCGCATCTTTTTCCGATTCCTCCGGAACGCCAACAATACGTTCATTTCCTCTTCTATTACGGTCCTCTAATTCAGCATTTTGTTTCTTGAGATCATTTGTGGCGCTCTGGAGGTGCTTTATGATTTTGGAGGGTTGGGAGGTCCTGTCTTCTACGTCGCTTATGCGTTGTTCCGCCTCATAGATGCTCTTGTTCATAGTGCTCATGTCCGCCCGGATTGCTGTAAGCTCCAATTGCATAGTATCACTATTGTTTTTTGTCGATTTAGCGAAATCATGGACTTCCGCAAGTTTTTTTAAAATCATGTCCATCGTACTGGTCAGGTCTGATTTGGCTTTGATTGGAGATTCTGACATTATTGGTTCAGGTCTTACTTTCTTATTGTTGGTTCTGCTTTCCCTATCTGCCATCGTCAGGCAGGGCAGAGGTGACTGAGGGAGTAGCCTGATATGTTCAAACTCTACTACGAAGGGTCTTGTTGGTAACCTCTCTCTTATGTTTTGCACTTTCTTGCTGGTTTATCATTGACTATTGTTCTCTACATTGCAAGACGTGAGGCTGTGAGATTTACCTTGCTGTGGGGGAGAAGAGCGATACCGCCACCCGAGTCTGAAGAGCTAGAGCAAGTTGAGGCTGGTCGGTAGGTAGACGCTGCACATGTGGATTGTGTTGCTGTTGAGCAGGCTGCTAACTGTCGGTCGTCTGAATTCACTGGGCCCCCACTTGTGGAACTGTCTGGCACCAGCAGGTGGTGAGGCACGTGGTGCGATGGTGTCCTGGGGGCGCCGAGTTGGAAGAGGATCAGCGTGTCACCATTTTAAAAGTGCAGCATGTTGATAGTGTGCAAACTAAGGGGCACCCACCTTCAATCCACTTTGTGGAGTTGTCCAGCGCAAGTGGGAGTTAGAATGCGCTAGTAGACAGTTGCAGTGGGGCAAGGCGGCGCAAGAGCGTCTTGGAGCCGCCGAGCAAGACTAGGAAATTAGTGCGCTCCCGATATTGCCGCCATTTTGAGGATGTAGCATGTATCACAGCGCAGTGTAAGGTCTTACCAAGGCATTTCGTATTTCTTGGGTGCTGGCGAGAGGTGAGGAGCAGTTCCCGCAATTCTCGCTACCGGCAAGTTCGCATATAGAGGACGCACCCCCAGCGCTCAGTTTACCAGCAGTGTTCGAATCGCCACTCTCGTCTTTTCCGCCGCCATTTCTGGGTCAGGCAGCTCGTCGTCGGGGGACCAAGTTGACTCTTGCGCTTTTTTCTTTTCGCAGTTATGAGGCACCCACCTTAAAAATGCTGGAACTGCATTGATGAAGTAAGTCCGGTCAGCCTGACAAAATGATCGCAAGGTGTGAGATTTATGGCTTATTTTCTATCGGGAATAGGCACCATCTTGAGGCTCCACAGCAGTATCTGCAGACAGCTGCTGTCCGTGCCAATTTCAGCGTCTCCTGGCATCAGAGACTCGAAAATTAGGCATCAGGGTGCGCTACATGGCGTGATGGATCGAGGCCCGGTATTCCCTTCTTGAAGTGTGTCGGATTGTCTCCCAAAAGTACCCTAAATCACTCCCCTGTGTGCCGAGCGACGGGTTCAGGCAGCCATTACTGCTGCCATCCAAGCCACGCCCCCCGAAAAGGGATCATAATTTAAAAGCGGATTCGAACAGTGGACCCAAAATATGTTTGGCCCATGGCTTCCTAAATCCTTAAGATGTCCCTGCCTCTCAGATTAACTAAATTAAGCTATATTGCATTGCTGACAGGCTACTGAAAGATGGGGAGGTTCACCTTTCTGAGATCAAAAGCAATTTTGAGGCAAAGCTTGTACCTTTAGATCCAGTAAAGCATCTATTAATGAGAGCAAGCACAGCTCTGACCAAGAATTTTTGAGTAAACTTAAGACGGCCTCTGTTGGCCATCACTAGAAGCATTTTTTAACTTCGAAGCCAAGCATATCCTACCAATTAACAGACCTTTTACGTCTTCCATACAAATATGGAAGCGTTACATCGACGACGTTCTGATGGTATGGAAGGGTAGTGATGAACAATTGGCTACTTTCCTGACATGGATCAATACCCTGGATCAAAATCTGAAAATCACCCACACCGTCAGTAAAACTGAAGCGTTCTTCTTGGACATAATCACCGTCACGGGTACCAGTCTGTCAACCAAAAATCACTACAAGCCAACCGGCAAAAACAATTTGCTCGAGTTTAGTAGCTTTCACCCCCGGCCACTTAAAGAGAACCTACCGTATGGCCAGTACCTACAAATTAGGCGCAATTGCTCAACTGTACAGGATTTCAAGGAACAAACACTCGGCCTGAACGAGAAATTAAAGTCCAGAGACTACCCAATGTCTACTTTGAGCAAAGGCTACAAAAGGGCGCGTAATCAACCTCGAGAAGCCCATCTGGTGGATAAGATCAACCTGCCCAAAGACATTCCACTCACCTGCGTGACCACTTATAGCAGCCTCTCGAATATCATGAAGAAATCCATTAATAAAAACTGGCGGATAATATTAAGCATCAAAAAAGACTGGGACAAACCACTGTTCTCCTTTAAGAAGGGGCGCAGTCTAAAGGACGCACTGGTCCACACACGCCCTAAAATGAACACTCCGGCTGGAATACCCTCCGTGACAGACTCATGGGGTTTACCGAAAGTGACAGGGCACTTCCCATGCTCAAACTGTAGCGTCTGCCACCTCACCACAGCATCCAAATCATTAACATTCAAGGAGGGGAAAACATGGACACAAAGAGGACATACCAACTGTAACTCGTCCAATCTAATATATCTCATCACCTGCCAATGTGACCTCCGCTATGTGGGTATGACTATGACCACCTGGAAAGTCAAGCAGAGAATTTGTGAGCATAGGAGTAACATCAGGTGCAAAAAGGCTACCACCAAAATGAGAAGGCATTTCCTTGAGAACAATCACACCACCAACGACATGCGGTGGACTGTGATAGAACAATTGGATACTGGTAACAACATTACCAACCGCCAGTTTGAAAAAGAGCAGAGGTGGGTGTATAGACTAGGGACTCACCTCATTGGATTGAACGACAAAATACCCTGGAACTCTGTATTAAAACAACCTCTCCTTGCCTGACATCAGAACAGTATGCCCTCATCTGCATCTGTGTTCACCCACCAAATGAGACAGACTATGCCAAGACCAATCTCCCCCTTTTATCATGTGGTTTTAATTCACCATACCCCGGGCACCAGGGACTCTCACCACACCATTGTGTGACCCCGCATTTTGACCAGTATATGCCTCAGGTAACATTCCCAGCACCGTACCAACACTTAGGAAACAGAGAGCTTCCCGTCATCCCCCTCGGGAATGAATCATTCCCCGGACTGTCCCGTTAATAGACACTCTCCAGTGGTCCCTGTCATGACAATCACCGTGGGCTATTATAACCACTGTCGTTTAATGCCACCAGTGGCCAGCTCCAAAAATCTCAGTGGAATTAATTCCTGTGTTTAAACATGAACTCTTAAATTCATTGTAAGGATATACTTCGGTTGAGGTTGAAACCTTGTGCAGTGCACTTAGACGCCCAACACCAATAAAGTTTACGCCTTTTGAATTTCGCGTGACTCCTTGGGGTATCAGGTCTACGTTCTAGTCTCTGAGCAAACTGGAGCACATGGCCGCCGTTGTCTCGACAACGCCGTCAAAACATCAAGCTGGACGCCCGGGTCCTGCCTCTCTTTGATACGGACCCCATGTGACTGCATGCGTCATGACCCTCCCCTCGCTCCCATTGGCACTACACGGTGAGACCCACCCAGTCACCACGTAGCCACGCCCCCCGGAAATGAGTCGCGTTAGTTGCTGAGCCCTTTTAAACAGCATTGCCGGCTTCGCTCAGTATCTTCGGGGTCCGGTCAAGGGTTCAGCAGGTATACTGAGGGTGCCTGGCGTCGAGGGCGTAAGTAGACAACCAGCTTTGGGTGAATCTGATCCTGGTGGCAACATCGTTAAGATAAGTAACATTCTGCCTTTTTCTGACCCTGTTCTGTTTTCTTTCCCCCTTTGAAGGGTGTGCCAATTACGCTACCACCCCCCTCCCGTGACCCATGGTGTACTCTGAATACACCTAACAAGTGAGACATTTTATTTTTATTACTCTGAGCACAGGATTCTAGACCTTTGGTCAATTGATCCTGACGAGGAACACACGTTCCCTTTTAACTCACTGCACTAGTTCACTGGTAGCCACAACACTCCCTTACTATTAGTGTTTGTGCCCAGTGACCAGAGTTGGTGTTAAATATACTGCTAAAACGCCGCCCACATTAAATGGAGCACCATGGATTTACCTATGTGTATAGGATCAACCATTAACTGTGTGTCCTGTCCTTTGTGTATGTCTATGTTGTTTTCCTTTTACAGGTGCGGAAACCAAATTTTGGAGCCTCCTAAACCAGGAGTATTTAGGAGGAGACACCTCCTTCCTGTACTTTTTTTGTCACTTTCTTTTTTACTATTTCACGTCCCTAGGTAGGGTGGGCCTTAGCGCGCCCATACCACCAGGGTTACTACACTTCTAAAGTCCTGACGAATGCCTGGTAAAAATTACACCGTTTCAAGGCAGAAACATGTTGACTGACAGTAGATAATTTTGGAAATAACCACACAACTAATTGTGGACTATTTTCCTACACTGTTTTTACTTCTTTCCTAGTGATCAATTAATAAATATTTTTGGATACACTGAAGACATTTTTTAATCCCTCACCACCATTTAATTTTATTCTCACTGCACGCCTGAACTCATAAAAAAAAACGCTCCGCAGTAAATCTGGCTTCGAAGCACACTAAAGAGGCACTCTGCCTCTTTGTGGGGCCCGATGATGAAGCATGTCACCACCAGGTTGGTGAGTGAGGGCTTTCTTAACTAACCTAAGTGAGGCTCGGTTCTTTTGCTCCTTTTGTGGTCCTCTTAAAACCATAGAACGCTCTTCTTTTGTTTAAAACATATAACCGGGGAATAAGAATAAGAGTGTCCTGTAACTCTCCCTGTCTCCCTGTCTCGCTCTTTGTTGTCATATCACTAGAAGCAGCCACAAATGAATGAACACTGAAGTGTGAACTCTTAGCTCAGGTGGTCCAGCCATTACACTCTATGCAAATAAACAGGCTTTTGCAAACAAAGCTAGGTAGAGTCATAAAATGCACAATGGTGCAGCAACCTGGAAGGAGGATGTTCTAAAGCTTGACGCCATGCTAAGAGTTGGATCAACTGTTAGAACCCCTTTCACAGGGTCACAGGGAAAGCAGGAGCTATTGGTCCAAACCTTGGGGTTTGTGCTCTTTTACTGCAGATGTACCAGGGCCTGACCTACTATGGGTCCTGAGTAACTGGGCAAAGTATGACCTTCAGCATTTGACTCTCAGTGGTAGCAAGGGTGAAGCAGTCAACAGCTCTTCAGAGAGAGGTAGGCTCAAGGTATGCGAGGACTCAGAACTCAAAAGTGACCACCTACAGTGATCTAGATAATATTGTCCAGTCCATTACTGACCTTTACAGAAAGTATGAGTTACTTACCTCCGGCAACGATGTACCTGGTAGAGACGAATCTAGCCGCAGATTCCTTAACGTAGAATTATCCCCAGGCGTGAGACTGGACCCAAAAAACTTTTTCCCACAGCGTCCCTGCGCGCTGGGGGGACGTCATCATGTGACACCACCCAGGTGTTGTCCGCGTACGTAACGTCAGCGAGGTCACATAAGTCCCACCCCGGCGCGTCTACATCAGTTTTCTTCAGAGAACTTTTCTGTGCCACAACGTGGAGCCAGCAGGCAAAACTGTGAGAGTATAGGAACAGTGTGCGAAAGAGCAGAAAAAGTGGCAAAAAGGAATGGTGAGGAACAACACCATAAAGAGCATAGCCAGGCACTGCAGTACCCAAAGGCAGAGACAAGAATAAAGAACAGAGCCTAGCCCTGAGCTGCAACGCTGCCAGTACGGAGATAGCCCCCCTTGGAGACAAAGAACATATGTAAAAATGTCATGATAACATGTAGCAGGACTACAACCCCAACCAAAACAATGAAGGGGACTAGTCCGGGACAAACCAGGAACGGCAAAACTCCAAGACAGCTCCTTCACAGAGTATGACAACCCTCACAAGGAACAAAGGGCAGAAGCACAGCCAAAAGACCCCAACCTAGAGAATAGCAAAGGGCCCAGAACCCCAGTAATAAAGGGGGATGGGGAGGGGGGGGGGGGGGAGTGGAAGGTAGGCCCCAACCTAGAGCAACAAGAGCATAAGGGCACCGAAGTACCTATAAACCTATTCTCCAATATGTCAAAAGGGGTGGAAAGGGAACAAATAAACAGGACGAACATCCTGTCTGAAAGAGGGAAAGAATGTACTCATAGAAGACACAGCCGCCCACAGGGAGGCGAGTGCAGAAGACCAAGCCAAAAGTCCTCGCAGAACGGGGAGGAAAGGCGGGCCTTCAGGAATCTGCGGCTAGAATCGTCTCTACCACATTCATTGTTACCGAAAGTAAGTAACTCGTACATCTGATAGGGACTACTAGCCGCAAATTCCTTAGTAGAATAGATACCCTAGCCATACCCAGAGGGGAGGAGGGTCTGCATGAGGACCCCACCCGCCTGGACATAACAGAGTCCCACAGGGGACGGTTCAAGTGGACAGGGTGAAGAGCTCCGTCCCCCCCAGGCAAGGGGAACCCCTACACTTAGAGGACCACCGACCCCAGAGGGGATGCGAGAAGACAAGAAAGGAGGTAGCCCGTCCTCACTTAGCAGAGGAAAAGAGGGCAAGGCGAAGGGAGGCCAAAGCACCCCATGCCCATACAAGGGAACAAAACCTCCATCCAAGGCCAAGACAATTAGAGGAGCACCGAGGGTGAAGAACAACCTAGAGACTCCAAGGAGAAGAGGAAGAGCAAAGGCAAGCCCCCCCCCCCCCCCCCCCCCCACCCTGAACACACCCAGTGAAGAGGGCAGCCGAGCCTATCACAGCCAGAAGGCAATGGACCAGACAGAACGGCGCTGCCAGCAATAAACAGGCAGAAAAAGACAGGAAAGCCCGAGGTCACCCAGGAAGAACCATCCAACACTCCGCAGAGACAGACTGCGCCCGAGAAGGGGAGCAAGAACCCAAGAACCATCTCATCCCCAGGGAGAAGAAGTAGAACTGAACGCAGGGCCCACTGGAAGAAGCGGACAAGGCAAGGATGACTGCCCCCCTAAAGCGGCAAAAAGGCACAATGGTGCAGAAAGACAGTAGGTCGGCTCGGGCAAGCACTGCTAAACACCGAGAGCACCACGGAAGGATGCACTCAGGGCAAGCCAGACTTCAGCCGAAGACAGAGAGCAAGAAGGGGAAGAAGGGTCCGGACAAGCTCCAGGAAGGAGTCCACACACACAGCCCAAAAAGAAGTGAAACCAGACAGAGCCAAGACGCCAGGCCGCAGACAGCAGGCCAGACCAGGCAAATAGCGCCTTGACCCCGGAGAAGGCCCCCCCAGGAGCAACTCAAGCCATTCCAAGCCATCAGCAAGAGGATTGCATCCGCAACATAACCTAACGCCATGGAGGGCAGAGGGCCGAATGTGACCACAGCTCCCCAACGCATGACAGAGCTATAGAACAGCTACCTCTGCCCCACATAGGGCATGTTACGTCCCAATACATGGGAGCCTCTTAGGAAAAACTTCAGTAGCAGAGTACAACAGAAATACCCGCAGAAAAACCTGCAGAAGGCTTGTCAAGCAGCCAAAAAGAAAAAACAGAAGGCCTAGTCTCAGGGCCAGCATGGTGTAGATCCCAAAGCAAAAACACAGTCAAGAAGGGCCGGCCAGCAGCCAACAGAACCACAGTCCCAACAAGGAGGACTCGAATGCACAGGAAGCACACAGACCACACAACTGGGGCGACCCACCCCAATGGAAGAACAAGGAAGGAGGAGGCCCCGCCAAGTACCACTGAATGGCCGAGTCCGCAGGGGCGTGGAACAGAAGAGCACCATCAAAAGGAAGGCCCACCAGCCATTCCCGAACGTTCTCCGGGAACACACTGTCCCAAAGCCAGGCATGGCGACGAAGTGCAACCAAAGAAGCCATGGCACAACCAAACACCTCTGAGATGTCCAGAGCGGAGCGAAGAATAAACGCCACCAGCTCCCGGCCATCCAACACATGGTGCCTCAAATCAACACATGAACCCTCCAGAGAAGCGGCAGGCATAAGGGACTCCGCAGAGTCCAACAAGCAAGAAGTGGCCCTAGCAAAAACACACAGCGTGTTAAGGGCCCACAGAGGCGAATGTATTGCACCCCCAGGAGTCCAGCCAGCGGGGTTCCCATGATGGGGGAGACAACAGCGGCGGTAGAGAGGGAAAGGCATTCTGCAAAAGAGGGCCTATGGTAGAGTGGTGAAGGGAAAGGCACACCAGGTCCTGCTGCGCCGGATGGTGGCGGTGCAGAAGGTGTTAGGGCACTGTGTCCCCCGTAGCGGGACGGCCCCAAGCCCCCAAAAGAGACTAATGGAGCGAACCTTCGAAGGGAAGCAGCAGCTCCCTACCACCAGAGCACTGATGGAGAACCTCCAGAAGATGATCCGCAGGGAAATAGGCAGCTGGATCACCCATGCACAAAATTCCCACAGCCATGGAAACAGCGCAAGGGAAGGCCGCACCCGTAGGGCCAGGTGGTGGGGAAAGCAGCTCCTTAGTAGGAGACGGCTGCAAGCTAAGGCGGCCCTCCCCCAAGCCCACCGGAGGAAGGAAGGGCCAGATCCGGAAAGGAGGAAGAGGGACCGAGGAGTTGGGGACCTGCGGCGCCTCCGGTGAAAGCCGCGGCGACTGTGAGAAGCCATCATTAGACAACGACTGGGATAAAGCCACGACATTTCGGCCCGTCTCCGGTGGGATGACACCAGCAAGCGTTGAACCTCTGGAGAAGAGGCGTCCGAGGACGAGTCAACAGTCCGACGTCAGCCTGGCACCGTAGAGTCCGCTATCTGAGGCAGGACATCGTCGTCCGATGCCAGGGGAGACGCTGGAACGACCTCCACCACAGCGCTCGGCGCAGGAGACCCGGACTAGGGGCCGGAGCCGGGGCGGTGAGGGAACGGCACCGGAAAGGCGTCGACCCAACCTCTGACGAGGCAGCCGCCTGCATGGAGGGGTGAGAGGGACCTGTGGAGGGGTGAGGGACCCGGGGAAGGACGAAGGGTCCCCCGCCAACTTCAGCCCGTGACTGGACTAGAAGGGCCCGCCAGCCCCTGTGGCGCCGCCAGGGCCAGCAGCCGCGGGCGCCAAAGCGCCATCACCTCAGACAAGGCCACCACCTGTCCAGAGGACCGAGTGGGACTCTGGGGTTCAACCCAAGTCCCGGCGACCTCCCGCGACACAACAGGGTCTCCCACAGGAGACTGCGGTGAAGCAGAGGTGCCGTGGGTCGAAGGATGGACCCCCGATGGTCCGCACCCCAACGGCACCACATCCTCCGAGCCAGCTGCCGGCAACACCACGGAGGGCAACGCACACTGCAAGGGATCCGCTGATGTCCCAGGAGGGGAGGAAGGAGGAGGAGAAGCCAGTGAGGCCTGCAAAGCCGCTGCATAGGTCTCCATCTGGGCTCTAGTCGCCCCCACACCGGGAAATGGCGGATAGGGGGACGACACACTGGGCCGCACCACCCATGAGGCCGAGAACCAGCCCTCGGGGACAAACTGAGACACTTACAGACAGGTGAGCGACGCTCTTGCGACCTCGGAGAGGGATGATGTCTAAGACTGAGGCGACTGTTCCAAAAACCCTCTGCAGGTGCCGGGGCGTGGTGACAATACTGACCTGGACATGCAAACTTAGAGAAGTTTCATCCGGCGCTCCCGCTGGGACTTCAGTTTCATCTGTTGGCACGCCTCACAATCAGTGGAGTCGTGGTGTTCCCCCAAACACCACATGCAGATGAGGTGAGGATCCGTTGCAGACATCTGGTGAGCACAAGACGAGCATGTCTCAAAGCCCGAAGGCATTCGCACACTGCTCCCTCACACAACGCAATAAGCGAAAGGGAAAGGCCTGAATAGGCCCGGAGCACGATCCGGATCCGCGTTGCACGCGGAAAAGGAAAAAACTGATGTAGGCACTCCGGAGTGAGACTTCTGTGACCTCGCTGACGTCACATACCCGGACAACACCTGGGCAGTGTCACGTGATGACGTCCCCCCCAGCGCGCAGGGATGCTGTGGGAAAAAGTTTTCCGGGTCCAGTCTCACGCCTCAGGATAATTCTACGTTAAGGAATCTGTGGCTAGTAGTCTCTATCAGATATAGCAGTATTTATTACACACCCTAAACAATCTACACCACATAATCCATAGAAGTAGTCTCTCAAGGCCAGCGCACTCCCCCTGGTCAGGGCAGTGCTCTTCCCTCAGGCCCTTTCTCTCTCCCTCTCCTCCTCCATGCTATACTCTGTATCCCTGGCAGATTTTAGGTAACAAACCAAGGTGCTGCCTGCACTAGTGATGCACATCAAAGTCTAGCTTTGGCCCTGACAGTTTTGAACTCTCCTGATGGTAAACCAACAAAGTCTAACAATTCTTATACAGGTCTGCAGCCCTGCTTACACTTTACCCCCACTGTGGCCTTTAGAAAAGTCCTATGGTGCTTTTCTCCCCTGCAATCCATAACGAGCAGCTCACACCAGACCCTTCCCAGAGTAGGTGGAGTAGTCCGAATGTGGGAGGGGTCATAAATGGTGACTACTTCTAAGTGCAACTGTTCCTTCTTATTCACAGTCAGTATTCTGCAGTAAATTGGTGAAGCAGCGGCACTTCTGCAGGTGGGTTCTGGACTTGCTCAGAGCCCCTCTGCTGGTCAGGGGGACTCCTCTGACACGATGGCAGCATCAATGGTCCTAGTGGCCCCCTGCTGGCATACTGGTGGTACAGATATGGGTGACAGTCCCAACAATGTCAGTGGCCTGGAGGCACAGACACGGGCAACAACCGCAATAGTGGGAGATAGCCTACAACTTCAATGCAGCAAGACCTGGATTGCTGACTTCTGAAGAGAGCGAAGGTCTCTCTTGCAATACTGGTCCAAACTGGACCGGGAATCTCACACTCTGCTCACCAAGATCCATTTGCCAGGCTCTCCCCTAATCCACACAAAACACACTGGTGTTAGTAGGCATGCAGAAGCCTGGTCCTCTGGGCACAGGATAAGTGTTTCTTGGCTCAGGGTGATGGTCCCTCAACCAGATGGGAGTCTGGCAGACCTTGGCTTGGTTTCTGCAGCAAGTTGTGGTGATCTTCTTTCTGCTGACAAGACAGTGCTGTTCAGAAAAGAAATGTGGCTCATGCTCCCACCTTTATGGTCCAGCTCCAGACATTAGTGTTTTGAGTCTAGCATCTAATTTTATGTTAAGGATGTCAGTTTCATTCAAGGGCTCTCTCTTCTGCACTGTCCCCTTGTCATAGGGACAATCTGACACAGCAGGATTAGCTCCAGTTTGGAGTGATGTGAAACACAGGCCAAGGGAGCAACAGGGGATCAGGTCTGGCAGTCAGCCACCACTGAAATATGCCCCATTGAGGTTCAAAGGCCTTTCTCTCCATCAACATTCCCTGTGCCAATCTTCTTAGGCCCACCATCTCACATACAATGAACTCAGACCCAACTGACCAGTAACTCTTCCTCGAATCGAAGAGCTCTTTGATGTGCACAAAGAATGTTCTGCTCCATTCCTTTCAATATGTGCGTCCCACCCTAGCCCCAGGAATGTCATCAATACATATGTCCCATCTGGGGGATGCAGTCCTTGCCTCTACAGGCTCTTGGCTACCAAAAATAAAAAGGGAACCCACATGCATGCAAGCCAGTACTCGCAAAAAACAAGTTGCGTACCTGTACCCTGTGGTTCTCCAGTATTGATATCTTCCATAGATTCACATGCTTGTATCTTCAACATCGGCATAGTGGGAGTCTCGTGGTAGTTAGAAAAGAAGTTCCATAGCAGTGCATAGAAATCACCAAAAGGAAAGTAAAAACTGACTTTCGTCAGCATCTCTTTGTAGGTCCAAACTTAGACCAATCCGAGGCAAGCCCTTGACCTCAACTCCCCAGTCAGAGCCATCAAACCTCAGATTTCGCGCACAAGTGTGCTAAGGTAAAGAAGTAACATGAGACCAGAAGTGGCAAGCCTAGACGAGGAGGCGGGAGGGCCGCATGAGAATCTATGAAAGATATCAATACTGAAGAACCACAGTGAACATGTAAGTTACTTGTTTTTTCTCCAGTATTGAATCTTTGATAGATTCACATGCTTGTATCAGAGTAGTTAGCAGTGTAATTCCATTAGTTTGCAACTAGGCGAAGACCTTCATATGCAATACAAGAGACATATTGAAACATACCAATACATAGGAATCATGAAATCCAAGTAAATCGTTAAATAGCAAATAAATCTGTGAAAACCAAATACACAAGACAAATGTAAGTGATGGATATGAAGGACTACCTTAAGCAAACAGATGTCTCATAGCAGCTTGACCCACTGCAGCGTCCACTTTCCATGCCGAGTCTAGGCAGTAATGCTTAGTGAATTTACACACGTTGGACCATGTTGCCGCTCTACAAATGTCTGGAAGTAATACACCGGCCATCAAGGCTGTAGAGGCTGCAATCTTACTCGTGGAGTGCGCAGATACTTTTGCAGATAGAGGTTTGGCCATTCTTTGCGGAGGTAAAGGACACAAATAACTGATCCGATTTACTGAAAGTCCTTGTTCTATGGATGTAGAACTTGATGCATGGCTTTACATCCAAAGAGTGCAATGCCCTTTCCGTGGCAGTTGAAGGATTCCCAAAGTACGTGGTAAAAACGTACGAGTTAGTTACCTTCGGTAACAATGTATCTGGTAGAGAAGTTGTCTAGCCGCAGATTCCCTAACTTAGAATATCCCCAGGCATCAGACTGCATCCGGAATTTTTTTGGCAGGAGCACCTCTGCACGCCAGGGGACAGCGCCACACGGCCCGCTCTGATGTCATCCGCATATGTGACATCAGCGAGGTCATATAAGTCTCTCCCGGCGCGCTGACCCAAGTTTTCTTCTGAGAAACTTTTCCACGGCACGAGGAGCCACCAACAAAAAACTGTGAAAGTATGAGAACAGTGGGCGAAGGATGAAAAATCTGTGAAATAAAGGAGGATGGTGCAAGAAAACATCGTAAAAGACAGAATCAGACACTGTCTACATATATGCGAAAAAGCTGTGAGAAAGAACCCCGCAAAGCGAAGCGAAGACACTTCCCCAAGTACAACAAGGGAAGAATATCTCAACAGACAGAAATAGACTGTTATTACCATGTAGAACTGTGCCGTCAAGCAAGAACAGAGCACAGAAAGACCAAAAGTCTACTGCAGGAAGGTATGAAAAGACTGGCACTTCCCCTATAGTAAAGGAGGTCTTAAACAGAGCTCAACAGATCCCCAAAGAAGAGGACTATAGAGGAGCCAAGAGCCCAGAATCAATAGAGAAGGCGGGAGGGAGGGCAGGCAGCAGGAGAAGAAAGAAGAAAAAGATTAAGCTCCTGATGAAGGTGAATCAAAAGGCACCATTTTATAGGAAAGAAGCCCCTTGGAGGGAGTTAGCCGCACATGGCAATTCTCAAAGGGGTGCAACAATATGAGCACCTGTGAGAGAAAAACCAATGGCAACTGAAAGAGGCAAGTGGAGAAACCCACTTGGCAAGGTCTGGGCAGAACATGGTGGATGGGTGGGCGTTAAGGAATCTGCAGCTAGACAAAGTCTCTTCCAGATACATC
Source organism: Lissotriton vulgaris (assembly GCF_964263255.1). Lineage (NCBI taxonomy): Eukaryota > Metazoa > Chordata > Amphibia > Caudata > Salamandridae > Lissotriton > Lissotriton vulgaris. The sequence continues at coordinate 1,430,577,509 of NC_141687.1, forward strand.
GTCACCAAAGGTAAGTAACTCCTACATCTGATAGAGACATCTAGCCAGATTCCTTAACTTGGAATAGATACCACAGCTATACCCCAGAGGGGAAGTGGGTCTGCGACAGAACAGAAAATGCCCAAGCACTGAGCAGGCAACAGAGTGACAGACAATGGGGAAAGCTGTGGCGGGACAGCCCGACAGCATCCCAATTAGCTCGGAAGAGCAAAAGATAACTGGAGGCAAGGCATCCTAAAAAATGCCAGAAGGGTGCTACACCATACACGTAGAAGTATAAGATGTAGAAACAGCACCAGCTAAAAACAAGAACAAAAGAGAGAGAGAGTTCCGAACGGAGGAGGAGGAGGAAGAACCACTCAGCTTAGAGGCGCACTATGTGGACACCAACCAAAGGTTGAGGAAAACATGAAGAGCTACAACCAGAGCCTACCAGGCTAGCCCACGAAACGAAGGCCGGAGAGGCTACAGCAAGGAACCAAAGGGCAAGAGGTAGAAACTGAGCAATGTCTTAGAAGTACAGGCGGAAACAAGAAACAAGCCAAGTGCACACCCAGTCACCAAAGGTGGGGGACAGGGGCGAACAGTAACAATGTGAAGCACGCTGATGCGGTCCACCACTGAAACATGCACAGAGCAGACAGCCACTGACAACAAGGTGGTGTAGCTAAAATAAGCATAGCACTGCCCAACAGGCAGCTTAAAGACTAAGGTGAGGGTTAACTCACGAAATACAGATATGCAGGGTGCAGACCCTAGGACGACTGACTTCAGAAGAGTTGTTCCACAGGAACAGCCGATATAGTATAGGGTAATACCTAATGAAAGGAGCACATCCGAAGGAAGTGGCAGCAGAGGCACCAAAGTACCAACAGGCGTATAAATATAGGAAAGAATCACAGAATTCTAGACCACATCCTTCAACTGGGAGTAAAAATTAACCCTCGTCCAGAAGAGAGATATCGTTCAGTATCTGAACACCAAGAAGGAAGCAGTGTAAGCTGGGGATGCCAACTGAGGTGCAGGTTTAAGGGGAAGGGCGAAAGCCCACAAGGAGAAGCTGAACAGCTGATTCAGCAAGGGCATCAAACAATAAAACCACATCAAAGGGTAGATCAACAAGTCGCTCCCGGATATTCTTCGGGAAGACGCTATCCCACAACCAAGCATGGAGCTGCAAGGCAACAGAACCAGCCATAACCTAGCCTAAGGAATCAGCAGTATCCAAGGCCGAGCAGATCGTAAATTCAGCAAGGTCACGACCATCCCGGAAAAGATGAAGGTCAACACGAGCGCCTTCAGAGGTGGCGGAAAGCAGAGACTCTGCAGAGTCCCACAGGGCAGAGGTAGCCCGAGCGAGGACACACACTGTATTTAGTGACTGTAGGCAGCACTAGTGGAGGCAAAGATATTCCGAAACCACGACTCAAGTCATCTGACTCCCAGGAGGGAGGAAGCATTAACTGAGGCAAGGAAGGGAAGCAGCTTGCAAAACAAGCCCTTGCACGTCAGGATGGACAAATAAGCAAACTATCATGTGGAGCAGGATGGTGTCGGAGCAAGACAGAACGAGCCACCGGATCATCAGAAGCTGGCCGAACCCAGGTGCCCAAAAGGGCATCAGAAAGAGAATCTTCAAAGGGCAGAAGCGGCTCCACATTCCCTGAACCACCGTGAAGGACATCAAGCAGAGGGTCCACAGACAAGGGGGCTGCATGTTCAGAACACAAGTGGCCAAGGTTTCTACTCTTAGAAAAGCCGCACCAGCCTTGGTAGCCCTCCGAGGAGGGAACAGCAGTTCATCTGTAGGGGAGGGCTGTAAACTAAGCCTTCTAAGACACTGAGGGTGCAACCAATGCCCAATAGAAGGGAGCCCCATGGACTAATGGGGGTTCTGATGGGGCTCTTGAGGAGGCGGGATCCTGCTGGGTCCACATATTCTAAGGGGGGCACAGGTAAGGATATATATACGGCGTCGTTGGACGTGAGGGCGTTGCCAAACTCTGTCCAGAATCTTCCAGAGAAGAGTCAATTCGATGCGGCACCAAAAACAACTTTGGCCGGCACAGATAGTGCCTCACCCGGCGCCGACTCGGCTCCATCCGGCGTCGATTTGACATCCACCGCGACAAGCTCCGCTTCCGAAGGAGATGGCACCGGAGCCGAATCAGCCTCAAGTACAACAGGCACAGACTCCGAAGTAAGAAGCGGAGTCGGAGCCAGGGAGGTTAGTTTATGGCACCGGAACGGAGTCAACCTCGGCTCCGGACAGGTGGTTGCCTGCCAGGAAGGCCGAGGTGTGCAGCTTCGAGCACCAGCAACCACCTGCGACGCCACAGGGAGCCCCACTGGACTATACAGTGGTGTAAGGGTGCTATAGGTCATAGGTCTTAGAGGGGGACCCAGCCGGGCTGCACCCTGACACACCATATCTCCGTCATCCCTGGAAGGCAAGGGCTATGTGGCGCCTGGGGCAAACCCAACGGCGAGTCCGTAGGGGACCCTGTAAGTAGCAGAAGCCCTGAGGATGCCCCATGGACAGAAGAGGACCCAAGGGAGGCCGGCAGAGCCGCAGCATAGGCCTCTATCTGGGTTTGAGTCGCCCCTGTGCCCGGATAGGGGAGGGGCGATTGCCGGGGGCACAAGTCCAGTGGGTTTCGGGAACCAGTGCCCCGACAACATATGAAAATGAGGTTGAGGACCTCTGCAACATGTGCCACGACTTACCAATAAGGGGCAAACGACGTCCCCGGGCCCCAGAGAGCGACAGACGGCGCAACTGAAACCCAGAGGGGCCTGCCGGCGAGGAGGAGGTCGGAGGACTAGATGACTTCAACCGGGACAGGCGAGCCAAAAGAAGCTTCATCCCGCGCTCTCACCGGGACTTTGGCTTGAGGTGTTGTTAGGCGTTGAAGTCCGTTGAGTCGTGGTGTTCGTTCAAACCCACATACAGATAAGATGTGGGTCCGTCGCCGACATTTGCCACAAGCAGGAAGTACAAGTTTTAAAGCCCAAAGGCATAGCACACTGTTCCAGACGCGAAAAGTCAAGAGGCCTAAAAACAGGCTAGAGGAACCGCTTACTCCGGATCTGCGTTGCACGCGGAAAAGAAGGAAACTGGCATTACAGCGCCGGGAGGGACTTATATGACCTCTCTGACGTCACGTACGTGGACGACGTCAGGGCGGGGTCGAGGGGCGCCGTACCCTGGCGCGCAGAAGCGCTGCTGCCAAAAACATTCCCGATCCAGTCTGACGCCTGGGGATTTTCTAAGTTAAGGAATCTGCGGCTAAATGTCTCTATCAGATAACTGGTTCATTTAAATGAAATGAAGTTGGAACTTTAGGAATGAATTGAGGATTTGTTCTCAATAGAAGCTTGTCTTGTCTGAATTGAAGGAAAGGTGCATGGGCTTGAAAGGAAATTTCATCAGTTGAGCTAGCACTGTGTTTAATTACCATGGGACTGCAGGGTGCTTTAAGGGTGGGAAAACCCTGAAGAGGCCTTTCATAAACTCCTTATCAATTCTTGTTGACCGCAAAGAGAATTCTCCTGTTTTCCTGCAAAACCAGGAAATTGCAGCCAAGTGTACTTTGATTGAGGAGTGAGCAAATTTGATTTAGCTAAGTGAAGTAAGGCAAAACTTGTTCCGGAGTTGAGAGCAAAGGATGCAAGTCTTTCTCCTCGCACCAATGGAAGAATCTCTTCAATTTTGCAGCATATGACCTATTAGTGGAAGCAGCTCTGGCCCATTGGAGGATGGGCCTGCAATCCGGAGTGGTTTAAATCTGTGAATTCATAGTCATCCGGTTCCAAGCTGACAAACTTAGAGACTTTGATGATGAACAATTTGACTATTGTTCATTGAGAGTAGGTTTGGCAGTGGAGGAAAGAGAATGTGGAAAGATATCAAGCACAGGAGAAGCACAGTGCACCAAAACTGCCTTGGCCATGCCAGAGCTGTGAGAATGAGATGACATGGTTCTTTCTTCATCTTGTTCAACACTCTTGGGATGAGGGCAAACGGCAGAAACGCATAGGCGAAAGTCCCCGTCTGCAGAGCGTTCCCCCAAGAGTTCCTTTGAGAAAACCTGCTGGCAAACTTTTCGCACTTCCTGTTGCTTTCTGTCGAGAATAGATCCAGTTTTGGAGTGCCCCACAATTTGAAGACTCGTCTCAGCTGGTCCACGTTTAACTCCCATTCATGACATTGGGAATTGGTTCTGCTTAGAAATCCGCCCAATCATTGTCCACACTCGGAACATGCTCTATTTGCAATGTTGTGTTGTGTTGAATTAGCCACCTCCAAATCTCCTGGGCCTGTTCTGATAATGTGAGAGACCTGGTGCCCCCTTGTTCGGCAAAATAGAACATTGTTGTGGTGTTGTCTGTTCTTACTAGAACAGAGGATCCCTGTATTCTGGGAAGAAAAGCCTGCATCCCCAGAAAAACAGTCCTCAGCTCCAAAAGATTGATGTGTAAAAACGCTGGACTGTTCCCATGAGGCACAGGGTCAGACTGATTTGCATATGGCCATGTCTGAACTGGGGTGGTGTGGAGTGCAAAAAAACAATGGATTTAGGCCCAGATCTCTGTACTGGGGTGAATGTATGACTTTGTTCTGCATTCTGTCCATCAATTGTGGTTTTTGCATTTGTCACCCCGAGTGGGATGGGTATGCTCAGACGTGAGTCCCATGCTCTCCACACCACTGGATTCAAGCAAGCCGGGCTGAAGATGGCTGGAATGTCAGAAACCGGTCCTCTGAAGCTTGTTTCCAGTCCAGGGAAGGCATGGCTTGGCAGTTCGGGTTGGACTGTTCCCATGAGGCACAGGGTCAGACTGATTTGCATATGGCCATGTCTGAACTGGGGTGGTGTGGAGTGCAAACAAACGATGGATTTAGGCCCAGATCTCTGTACTGGGGCGAATGTATGACATTGTTCTGCATTCTGTCCATCAATTGTGGTTTTTGCATTTGTCACCCCGAGTGGAATGGGTATGCTTAGACGTGAGTCCCATGCTCTCCACACCACTGGATTCATGCAAGCCGGGCTGAAGACGGCTGGAATGCCAGAAACCGGTCCTCGGAAGCTTGTTTCCGGTCCAGGGAAGGCATGGCTTGGCAGTTCGGGCTGGACTGTTCCCATGAGGCACAGGGTCAGACTGATTTGCATATGGCCATGTCTGAACTGGGGTGGTGTGGAGTGCAAACAAACGATGGATTTAGGCCCAGATCTCTGTACTGGGGTGAATGTATGACATTGTTCTGCATTCTGTCCATCAATTGTGGTTTTTGCATTTGTCACCCCGAGTGGGATGGGTATGCTCAGACGTGAGTCCCGTGCTCTCCACACCACTGGATTCAAGCAAGCCGGGCTGAAGACGGCTGGAATGCCAGAAACCGGTCCTCTGAAGCTTGTTTCCAGTCCAGGGAAGGCATGGCTTGGCATTTCGGCTGGACTGTTCCCATGAGGCACAGGGTTAGACTGATTTGCATATGGCCATGTCTGAACTGGGGTGGTGTGGAATGCAAAAAAACGATGGATTTAGGCCCTGATCTCTGTACTGGGGAGAATTTATGACATTGTTCTGCATTCTGTCCATCAATTGTGGTTTTTGCATTTGTCACCCCGAGTGGGATGGGTATGCTCAGACGTGAGTCCCATGCTCTCCACACCACTGGATTCAAGCAAGCCGGGCTGAAGACGGCTGGAATGCCAGAAACCGGTCCTTCGGAAGCTTGTTTCCGGTCCAGGGAAGGCATGGCTTGGCAGTTCGGGCTGGACTGTTCCAATGAGGCACAGGGTCAGACTGATTTGCATATAGCCATATCTGAACTCGGGTGGTGTGGAGTGCAAAAAAACGATTGATTTAGGCCCAGATCTCTGTACTGGGGTGAATGTATGACATTGTTCTGCATTCTGTCCATCAATTGTGGTTTTTGCACTTGTCACCCCGAGTGGGATGGGTAGGCTCAGACGTGAGTCCCACGCTCTCCACACCACTGGATTCAAGCAAGCCGGGCTGAAGACGGCTGGAATGCCAGAAACCGGTCCTCGGAAGCTTGTTTCCGGTCCAGGGAAGGCATGGTTCGGCAGTTCGGGCTGGACTGTTCCCATGAGGCACAGGGTCAGACTGATTTGCATATTGTATTGTATTGTATTGTATGTTGGATTTATATAGCGCTTATCACCCAGGGGTCTCTAAGCGCTTGCCTTGGGAACCCGTCCTGGCTTTTCCCTGTGAGATAGCCCCTACAGGGCATCCCCAAGGTGAAAGCCAGGCATCCCGCCGCAGGGGGCCGTTGTGGAGATTAAGCAAGCTTAATGCCCAGAGTTGCAGAGTGTGAACCCATGATTAGGTCAGGCACCGAAGCGAGAATTATCAAGTCCGTGGACATTTGAGCTCAAGACCCTGCCGCGTCGGGAATTGAACCCTGGTCCCGAGTCTGACCTCTGCTTCAAGGTCTGCCTGCTCTAACCAGTGAGCCACACTTCTCCACAATGTCTGAACTGTGGTGGTGTGGAGTGCAAAAAAACTATGGATTTAGGCCCAGATCTCTGTACTGGGGTGAATGTATGACATGAATGTATGACATTGTTCTGCATTCTGTCCATCAATTGTGGTTTTTAAAAACGCTTCTTGAGCAGACCATTTTCCGTGGATTTGCAATTCTTGGAGATGCGCCCCCCAACCGTCCACTGAACCGTTTGTTGTCATAATATAATGAGGCTGTGCTGCTTGGAACGAGATCCTGGAGAGATATTGCTTTCTTTTTCCCACCATGACAGAGTCTGTTTCATTGTCTGAGAGAGAGAGATGATGTCCTTGAATGAGCTCTGCACCTGCACCCAATGCATGTCTAACTGCTCCTGGAGAGGGCATATGTGCAGCCGACAATTTGGAATCAACTGGATGCATGATGACAGAATCCCCAGTAAGGACTTGAATACTCTCACAGAAGTAGACTCTCTTGCGCGTAGAAGGGATGCTAAGCGCATTATCTTGAGCTTCCATTCCGAAGTATGAAACGCCTTCATCGACTGCGTTTAGAAGCGCCCATAGAAAAACCCGCTTCTGGCTTGGAATTAAATGCGACTTCTCCATGTGAGTTGTAACCCCAGAGACTTGAAGAGCAGCTGACAAGCCAGCATAGATATCTGGTAGAGTGAAATGCAGCTCCTTTCACTAGCCAGTCATCCAGGTGGGGCTAAACCAGATGTCCCTGCTTTCTCAGAAAAGCCGCTACAGGGGGCATACATTTTGTGAAGACTTTGGGAGCTGAGCGAAGGCCGAATAGCAAAACTTTGAACTGCTAGTGATCTCCAGCCACCTCGAACCTTAGGAATTGGCAATGCTTTGCATGAATGGGGATGTGGAAGTATGCGTCCGAGGGATCGAGGGACACTAGAAAATCTCCCTCATTTATTAATAAGACAATCTCATGAAGGGACAACATTCTGAACGACTGCTTCTTGATGTATTTGTTTAGCTGCCTGAGGTCCATGGCCTTCCTCCATTTCCTGCATTTCTTTTTTATTAGGAGGAACTTAAAATAAAAGCCCTCCCTCGTTGCCCGTAAGGCACTTTTTTTATCACCCCTTTCTTTAGCAGAGTTGAAATTTCTTGTCTTAACAAGGACAAATGATGATGAAGCCATTTTTCTTGGAGGTGGAGTTCGAGGAGGTTTGTGGACAAATTCTAGGGTGTGGCCGTGTTGGTATATGTCCAGCACCCATTTGGTCATTCATGATGTTTTGCCATTGATTCAGAAATGGAGAGAGCTGATGGGACCGAAGAGGTTGAAAATGAGGTGAGGTGGCTGGCGGAAGACAAACTTCACTGACATCTTGAGGAATCCTGCAATTTTCCTCGTCCTGCAGGCTTGAGTCTAGCTGATTGCATGACAGGTTGGAGGCACAAAATTGTTGTTGCGGTCCTCCATATTGGGGTCTGTAACTCTGTTGACCATACTGTTGATATCTGTATGACTAGTAAGACGGTCTTTGCTGGAACTGACCTCTACCTCCACGAAAGGACTGAAAATGACTTTGTTGCAGCATGCCCAAGGAACGTGCGGACTCCATATCCTTTTTCATGCCCTTTAGCTCTTAGTCTACTTGTTTTCCAAAAATATTTTCCCCATCGAAGAGCATGTCCAAAACTTTTGATTGAACTTCAAGGCGGAAATAAGTCGCCCTCAGACAGCACGGTCTACGGAGGACTGCGGCATCTGCCATTTGCCTGAAAGCAATAGAAGACAAATCCACTGCAGAGTCGATCACCTCCGAAGACGCTCAAGCACCCTCCTGCAGGAGGTCCTTCACTTCACGGAATGGATTGAACAATTTCTTTGCTGCATCTTTAAAATCATAAAGAAAACATTCGGTTTGAACCACAGGCAAAGGCAAATCAAATCTTCTAGAGGCTCTCTCAAGCACTTCATGGAAGCCCCCGATGTCTCCCGGGAGGGGGGGGGGGAGAAGTCACCGGAGGAGGGAGGGCGACGAAGATGGAGCCACATAATCATCCCATTCTTGACCAAGTAGGTCCAGATCCTGAGTGAGCTTACCTTCCTCTGGTTGATCGTCTGCTTCACTCTTAATGTAATCAGCCTGGATTGTAATGCATCGAGGAGCCTGTCTCTCAACCTGCGCAACAGGCGGCAGAGTAGCCACTGGCGGAGGCGGAGCAACTTGAATATTTGGACCGCCGGGTGTCAAAGGAACCGGAGCATGAGAGTCTGGAAATCTTTTAGAATAGTAATTCAACATATGCCTAAGGTCTGTGACCAGGGAGACTGGCACCAGCATGGAATCTCTCTGAACCTCCTGACCCTTTTCATAAGCCTCATATGGATAGTGCTCTTGAAAACGTTGGGCCACAGAGCGACCCGAAAATGAATAATCCCCTTCCATATATTCTGATTGCCCTTGCGCTTTCTCATCCTCATCAGTGTCCTGGCATTTAACTCAGAGTTGCGAGGGGCTGTAAGCAGGACCAAAAAGACTTTCATCCCCCGATTCCTCCGTATCAAGAAGGTGAGAGGGAAGCAATAGTGAAATCTTGGGTAAAGGTGACAATCCTGGAGATTTTGGAACCAAATGCAGACTTTTAGTATCCTGTTATTGATCCGTCGGTGGCAACAGTAGACACCTGATAGTTATCGTCGTCGATACTGGCCGAGAGGGTGATTTAAACACTACTGTCGACGGAGTGCCCTTCGACAGGGCTGTCGACGCCCTCATCTATGGCAACGGTGTTCCCGTCGGCGAAGTCGTAAAACGCAATCATCAACACAGTGTACGTCGTCGTCGCCAAGGCCGTCAACGCTGAAATAGTAGTCACAGTGCTCGGCGACAATGCCGCCACCACGGCCGTCAACGAACCAGTCGTCACCACAGAAGTTGGGGATTTAGATGAATTTCTCGACGACGGGTCCGTCAACAGTGCTTTCTTCATCGACGAAGCCTGTTTGAGAGGTGTGAGAGGCAGTAAAGAATTTCTTCAGGCCTGATTCCTTAGGCTTAAGGGATGTCTTTTCGGCAGTGGAGGATTTCTCTGCCTTTAATTTCTTTAAATGGCCTTTAATGAAGTAGAACCCTCATTGTTATGCTTCCTCTCAACTGATGATGGCCTAGGGCTCTCTTCAACATAAGATTCTGATTTTGATTTATTTTTCTGGAGCCATAACAACAATCTGGCCTCTCTATCTTTTAGAGTATTTGCTTTAAAGGTTCTAAAGTACTTACAGTCCTTGTCTGTATGTTTAGGATAAAGGCAATAAGGCAGTCTTTATGTGGCTCTTCAGAAAAAAAAGCCTTGCCTTTCCACAAAATGTACAGGTCCTGAAATGCCTCTTCTTAGAACACTCAGACATCTTTGAAGTAAATAAGGTAGAAAAACAATACCTTGAGGTTAATTCAAGCAGGGTCAAAAGTTCACTTACTGACAAACTGAGGAGAGCTCAGAGAGACTCCCTTACACACGACATGCAGTTAGAAATCGGAGGTCTGATGGCTCTGACTGGGGAGTTGAGGTCTAGGGCTGGTCTCTCGTCTAAGTTTGAACCTACATAAAGATGCTGATGAATGTCAAAATTGTTCTTTCCTTTGGGTGGTTTCTATGTACTTCTATGGTACTTCTTTTCTAACTACCGCAAGACTCCTAGCATGACGAAGGGGAAGATACAAGCATGTGAATCTATGAACGATTCAATACGGGAGAACCAAGAATCAGACTCTGCTCAGCGCTACATAAAAACCCATGCATGCAGAAGGCCAAGGATGAATTTGGGCATCAAAAAAGCCACCTCTCTCATTGGTTTAGCTATAGACCACAGAAAACGTAGCCCTGAACTAAGTCGACTGTGTGTCCGTTTTCACCAAAGCAGCGTTGGCACAAAAGCTGGAACCACAACACACACACACATATATATAAATTTTGAATACAATCTGACATTGTGTGAGCAGCGCACTACAGCGTGATTAAAAGACTACATGCACCAGCAAGCACTGGGGGTGCCAACGCCCACCGGGGCAGGTGCAAGTGATTAAATTATTTCATGCTTGGCGCAGTGTCGACCAAAGCCTCTGAGGAAGTGCTCAGGAGAGCATGAAACGCATCAGGCTTCTATGATTTACAGGACTGCTGCTTGTCCCTCTCTGCGCAGTTAAAACCTGCAAATAAAAACGAAAATTGAATACCTACCTGAAGGCTGCTCTTTGAAGTGGGGATAACCTTTATGTTGGAATAGTTTAACGGCCGGTCCCGGTCGGAAAGAGCCCTACCACATGGAAGTGGTCCAAGCTGCAGCTATTGGCGGACAGCGTGAAATTGGCAGGAAGGTCGTGTTTGCAGGGGACTATTCACGGCGCAGGCAAGAGGATTGCATTTTCCTGGCCCACTGGGGTTACATTTTGAATACAATCTGACATTGTGTGAGCAGCGCACTACAGCATGATTAAAAGACTACATGCACCAGCAAGCACTGGGGGTGCCAACGCCCACCGGGGCAGGTGCAAGTGATTAAATTATTTCATGCTCGGCGCAGTGTCGACCAAAGCCTCTGAGGAAGTGCTCAGGAGAGCATGAAACGCGTCAGGCTTCTATGATTTACAGGACTGCTGCTTGTCCCTCTCTGCGCAGTTAAAACCTGCAAATAAAAACGAAAATTGAATACCTACCTGAAGGCTGCTCTTTGAAGTGGGGATAACCTTTATGTTGGAATATATATATATATATATATATATATATATATATATAGTTGATACAATTAGCTAAAGTTTCTGTGGCCTGTAGCAAAACAAATTAAGTAAATTAGTTTTATAAGAGAGAATTATTTGGTTAAAAAAATGTATACCACTGAAATACTTTAAATAAGTAAAGTCTATTGAAAGTGATTATCTGTATGCAAGTAGGTTTCTAGATGTAGTGTGTGTTTTATGTGTGATGAGTGTGTGATATGCATTTTTATGAGAGGATGAATGCACAGGAATGGAAGATTGAGAATGTCACTACAAAATGTTTTCTAAAGGATAATAAATATGATTTGCGTAAATGTATTTTGCACAGGAGAAACCTATCCTAATGAAAAGGAAATTTTGATAAGAACATCTGACTCCAAATGAAATTAATTTTGGTGTTTGAAGTAGATTTATATTATTAAGTAACCTTAAAGGAATTTTTAAAGCAATATTTCTAAAGGGAGGTGCTTTTTTTGATGCCAGTTTTACTATTCCCATCTGCTCCCTTTATCCGTTTATGGGGCCTTCCGTGTTGGTAGGCAAGGATGAGTTAAGTACACAGCCAGAGAACTTTAAACGACTGGGCCAGCAGGCCCCATGCCAGTTACCCAGGTAAAAAGTATTTTTCTCATTACTGTTTCTACTTAACACATAAACAGGTATGGTGCCACCAGCCACTCATGTCTTTAACTCCAGATGGGCAGTAGCCCTTTACCTTCATAAGGGTAGCACTTTGTGTGCCCTCCAGGTCTAAGCAGACTGCTTTACCGTGAGACAGGCCTATGTCATGGCACACATGCATGATCTGAGTTTGCCCAGGACTGAAAAATCAGTACCAGTAATCCAGATATCTATGCATCTAAGTTATCCACACTCTCTCAGTGAGGATAACTTTGAGACTTATGACCGCCTGCATCTTGCTGGTAAAGCATCTCAGATGGGGTACATGGGCTCAGCAGTGGGATATAAAGCCCCAGTGGGTACAGCACCAGGTGGATCTCTCCGATCAGGTCCAGGTTTCAAAGGAGACTGCAAGAGACCTGCAGTAGTGGTTGTTAAATAGCAATGTGATCAGAGGCAAACCTCTCTTCATACCCAGAGACCTCACCCAGAGTTAACAGTTGAGACAGATTTACCACTTCAGGGTTGGAGAAGCTATCTGGAAGCGGTGGAGATCAGATGTATCTGGTCTTCTTTGGAGGCTTGGCTCCACATCAACCTGCCAGAGTTGTGTGCAATTCGCATGGCTTTGAAAGTCTTGCCTGCCCACCATCAAAGGGAGGCCAGTGCAAGTGCTCACAGACAACACCACTGCCCTGTGGTACCGCTACACGCAGAAGGAAATGGGGTCATAGGTTCTCTGTAGAGAGTTATTACGCCTTCAAAAGTGGCTGGATTGCAAGGGGACTTTCCTGGAGACGCACTATCTGGTGGGATCTTTAAAAACAAGGGCTGATGAACTCAGTAGCCAGCGAATCACATACCACAAAAGGAAGCTACAGCCAGGAGATGGCACAGGCAATCTTCTGCAAATGGAGAAACCTGCCTCTTTCTCTTCGCCTCTCCGCATAGTGTGCAGTCAGCAATTTTGTGTGCTGGAGTTTCCAAGATAGTTCTCTCTGGGAGTTGCTTTCTGTCTAGAATGAAGCTTTCGACAGCAATATGCCTTACTGCCACTTCATCTTCTGCCCTACATTAAGAAGATCAGGAACAACTGGGTCCAAATCATCCTAGTGACATCGGCTTGGGCAAGGAGAGTATGGTACCCAGAACTCTTGGGCAGGAGCATCTGTCCTTTGATCAGGCTGCACTTCGGGGGGAACTTCTGTAGCGGCAGTGTCCTGCACCAAGGCCTGCACAAACTTCCTCTCCATGTTTGGAGATTGAGAAGTGACAGCTAACTGTTTGATCTTCAAGAAGTCTTAGATATCATCTTGGCAGCAAGGCATTTCTCTAAGAAATCAGTATATGCCCCCGCTTGGACTGGTTTCTAGTTAGGGGCAGTTCTAGGCAGATCCACCCTCTGTAGGTCAAACTATCCAAAGTATTGCTGTTTGCGTACTCCTTAGCCCAGCCAGGATTTGCTTTGGTCACAGTTGAGGCTTACTGATCAGCTCCTTCAGCTTTTTTCCAGTTGCCAGACCAGCCTTTCTTATTTAAATCAGGTTGTTATGCTTTTTTCTTTTTTAAATGTTTGCAAAATGTGTTCCCATCTACACCTTCTGTCATGCTTAAGAGGGAGTTGTATTTAGTTCCTGATGTGTACTCCATTTGAACCACTCCACAGCTGTCAGTTGCGGTGCCTCACTCAAGACGGTTTTCTTCATCGGTATATCAGCACTGCACCAGAGTGAGCTAAAAACCCTCTTTGTCGACCTACCACACAGGACCATCTTTCTGGCAAAGCTGATGTTAAGGAAGCAAGCTGCTTTACTACCTAATGTAGTCATCCCTTTTCAGGTCAGGCAAACTATCACCCTCATAGCATGCTTCATCCCACCTTCTCTTCTATGGAAAATAAAATAATTTATATTCTGGAACCTAAAAGAGCCCCAAGATTTACATTGATTGTGCAAATAATATTGTGTGAACGATCAGCTCTTTGTTAGGTTCGCCGGGCAGAAGGGCAAAGCAGAACAGAAAAAGACCATCTCCTGCTCGGTGATTCTCTGCATCAAAATCTGGCTCAGAAGCAGTCCCCAGAGGAATTGTGAGCCCATTCCACCACAGCCAAGGATACTGCCACTGCATTGGCACAAAGTGCACCCGTTTTGAACATCTGCCAGGCTACTATGTCAGTTCATATGTTCACAAAACACTATTGCGGGACAACCAGGTCTTTAAGAGGGGCATTTTTCCTGCTTGGTCCTACTGGACTTTTTGATCTGAGACAATTCACTGACCCACCAATTGGGAGCCATTGCTTTCGTATCTATTCACATGGTGAGGGATCTGCAGTTAGAAGCATCCATCAGAAGTTACTTACATTGGTGACTCTCTTTCTGATGGCTACTCTATTAAATCAAAAAATTCCTCACCAGTCTCCCCATTTGTCTGAACTGGACTTTTTCCCATCGGAAAAGATTCCATGTCTAGAGAGCTGAATACTGGTCAAACCCAATTCATTTATGTACATTTCCCCAAGTGGCAAATATTAACTCATGCTGAATGCTGGTGTTTGTCATTTTTTAGGTTGAGCATTCGAGAACACTTGTATATACTTTAGTATATACTTATATGTACTTTGTGGGCTCTGGAGATTAGCCCTAGGACATGTCTTAAAGACTTTTTTTCTGTTCAACTGCCTCTATTTAAATGTCTCGATAAAAAAACGAACAGCAGAGTTCAGTAAAATACCATAACTGCTTTCTGATGAGGGACTTTCCTTTTTTATATTTCTGGCAACTACCTCTATTTAACTTTCTTGATAGAAAACGACCAGCAGAGGTCAGAAAAATGCCAGAATCACTTTAGCATTCTCTAGATTCCAGTCCATAGAAATAGTCTGTCATGAGCACCCGTAGACAATAATATTTTTTTCAAATTTTTTTTCTTTCTCAGGTATATGACTACTGAAGGCCCTGATTTTAGATTAAAAACAGAATTTTGGACTATACCATTTCCAGCTGAAAGACAATATTTCTCTCCAGGTGTTCCCATACCAGGCGTGTAACGCAGCTTGGTGCTTATTTACCATCCATGTTAAAGAACAGGAGATGTTTCAGCACCCAGGCTAATGTGCTGCATAGCTAAATACATATAAGGTTCCAAAGGCTAGACCGATTGCATTGCAAATGCATGTTTTGTAATGGGCCTACCACCTCTCTGTTCTCTGCTGACAGAAACTTCTGCACCTACAACTGCAGTGCTATTTAATTAGATGCTGCAGTGCAGATGGCAAAATGTCCATCAGCAGGAACAACACGGCCCAAAGTCTGCATCCCAAACCAAACTACTGCTGTGCTGTGTCTGGGAGCGGGGCCAACCTATAAAATAACTGATATCAGTGCGCATGGGTAGCGCTTGAATGAGCCTCCACATGACATTTCCTGAGGGGAATGATGTTGGCTCGGAAGTGCATGAGCCCACCTTACTACTGATGGGTTTCTGGATCCAGTCTGACGTTTAGCAAATAATCACAAGGTAAAACATTTGAGGTTTGACTGTCTCTAACCAGTTGATTGAGAGCTCACAGACCTCTTCAAAGTAACTCACAGCTTTGAGTTTATTTTTAAATAAGCACAGCGTCAAATTTCCTTTTAAACTTAAGGAAACGCTGTGTTTATTTTACATTATTATCATCAGGCTGCTGATAGCAGGGCCTAATTGTGAGCAGTGCTTATTCAGCTTTAGGAGCCAGGCTAGGGCACAGAGGCAAAGCACTAAAGCAATGAGGTATTTGACTTTTAATAAAAGTCCTTGTCAAATCAATATTGGAGGGAGAACAAAATGATGTTTCTGAATGCTTTTAAATGGGTGAAAATTAAAATAAAAAGTTACCTTCAATATTAAGTTAACTCTTAATTTATGTTTTTCTATTTCAAAGTGTTACATTTACAAACAGCAGACTTCTTGCTCCTAGTGGGCAGTAGACACTGCCATATTTATAACTGAAAAAGTCATTTTTCCCCCCCATGGGAGTAATTTAAAGTGAAAAACAATATTTCTATGAAACAACACGTTTTAATGTTTTCTCCACTTTCCATTAAGCCAATTATGTCTTGATGTTTTATGACACATTCTTCTCCCATTTAAACACATGGGTGCAGTTATAAATCTCTAAAGGACACAGAGCAATATGCCTGCTGTTTGTAAATGTGACACTTGGAAATGTATCAAATCCATATAAACACAAAGATATCCCTTTCATTTTCTCCCATTTGTGTCTACTTCACCCACAGCAGGAATCTTGCTCCTGGTGGGTGGTAGACACTGTGCCATATTTATAACTAAACATAAAGCCATTACTTTAAGTGGGAGAAATTTAAAGTGCAGAAAAATATTCCATATTATGAGCATTTTTGCAGAACATTTTTCTGCACTTTAAATTCCTCCCATCCATTTCTTTTAAATGTATCTAGGTTTGTGTTATACATGTAACAGGACCACATGAGGCACACAACCTACTTTTCTCCATAAGTACATATATCCCATTCATACACACACGCTCATACATTTCTTAAGACCAGACACATAAAGCAGCCCTGTCATAGTGCCCCTAGTCAAAAGTATTTTGTTCAAACCATAGTATTTGGCTCCAAGAACACTAGGATTAAAGTCAATGAAGGTGTGTGTGGGGGGAAGGGGGAAGGGGGTGCCTGGTACCAATGCACCTTCAGTAGCTCACAATGATTTTCACTGATCAGAAGTAGTTCTCACTGCAGATAATGGTTGGAGACCCCAGAAAGAGCGTTATCAAATAGTAACTAACTTGTTCTTCAGTCCAATAGCACAGTTAGCACATAGGGCCCACATTGGGGCATGCGTCGTACTTGGGCTTTTAATAGGACGGGGGCCACAAAAATGATGGGTGGAATGGTTACATTAATCTTGGCCACTTGTAAGGAGTCTGGCCTCATGTCAGTCCTTTGTTTACTATATTACTCCAGATGAAGCCAGCCCTATGCATTCTTGCTCCAGCTCTAATAAGTGCAATAAAATTGCCAGGTCCCCTCTAAAAGGGCACACAGGCAACCCCGGACCACTTCCTGTCTCTTGATCTTAGTTAGCAACCTTCTGTTATGACCTCTCTGCAAAAACACAATTAATTACCAGTAGAGAAACAGATGACCTTCAAGGCATTGTTTAGCAGATCAGATGGATCATCATATAAACTAACTTTCTTTAGAGCTAGTTCAATCTTTGCCTCTAGTCGTTGTTTAAGATCCTCTTTTCTTGCTAAAAATCCCCAATGTCGATACATGTTGTTGGGACAAAAAATTTCCTCGCAGTGATAGGCTTGCAACTCTGCCCAGAGTGCAACGGCTGACCTCTGAATGTGCGCTGCGACCACCGCCATCCCCTTTACGAACACAAAAGGGGAGGACTGAGAACTGAAAAAGCTGCTGCTCCGCCATGAAACCTAGATAACATCTGTGAGCCTGAAGGGCAGGATGTAGAAAAAAGATCCCTGAAGGTCCAACGCTACCATCCGAGGACCTGGGCCAGGGAGGGCATCTTGACTTTGTACTTTAAGGCAAAGGAAGTGAGGGCAAAAGTCTAAAACAGGAAGAACGTCATCCTTTTTTTAGCACCAGATAGTAGCTGGAAAATAGCCAGTGTCTGCTTCTGATGCTTAACATCTCTGTGGCCCTTTGGCCTGGACTTCCTGCTGCAAAATGGGCAAGATTTCCTCTGTCACCTATCCAGAGGATGGTGGAAGGTGCAGCGGAGTGGAATGAAATGGAAGGGTGTAGCCCCGACAATTTGAAGGACCCCACTTGTCTAAACTAATTGCTTACCACCCTGGGTGAAAATGCTGGATCCTGCCTCTAACAGAGTGGCTGTGCTTGTGTGAAAGGATGCACTGAAACTACAGCAACAGGAGGGCACAAGAACAAGGCTGCATGCTGTCATTGATGTCCATATTCTCTATGGAATGAGCAGCCTCAGCCACAAAATGGCTGGGAAGCTTTTTGGGCTGGGTGTGTAGGGTGGTGTTGGAAATATAGCCCCTACCAAAGACACATAGGGGGAAAACTATTGGTGAAACTGTCTCACTGGGGTAGAAAGTCCCAGGGGGGAGGGGGGGGGGGGTATGTCCCTGCTACCTTTAAATCACTCCAATGGAAGTCTACTTTTTCACCAGAGGTGGGAACCGACAAAGGGTATTACCATTAGTGAGGATTGGATGTCACCAGAAAAGCTGGTAGACGGCATCCAGGCATATCGTCTGAATACACTGGTGCCTATGGCCCAGCCCAAGCAATCAGTAATATCCAGCTCACAGTGTATCACAAACCTTGCCGCATCATGACCGTGATGAAAGGTTTGAGTGAGACGCCCAAAATACCTCAGGTACTGCAGCCAAAACCTAAACATTACCATACCAACTGTCATCTGATCGGAGTATTGCGATATAAACGCATCACATTGATTGGTCTTTGGCTGATTCGGACAAAAACATTGTGGCGAGTTTGAGCTCTTTGAGCTAGGGGCAATGTCAGAATAGGATGGGTTGCTGGAAGGCTGTAGCCTGGTGTGATCCATGCATGTCCTCGGTCTAGTTTGTCTCAGAATCTGAGCAGGCTTGGTTGTGTTTCTCCTTCCTGCACCGATGGCATTGACAGTCATGGATCAAGAGTATGTTGCACTGCTGGAACCAAAAGTAGTATCAAAGCCACTGCATAACCCACAGCGGATTCATAGGGTCTAGCTAGTGCGGAGGGCAAAACAATTGGCAGGATTCCAGGTGGAGGTCCTAGCGTTTCTTTGGGGACCAGAGGTAAGCCAGTAAACTTCCAAAAAAATGGTGCATACCTTCAGGAAATTACTCTATCTACTGCAACATCGCCATTCAGCTCAGGATTTTGGGCTGCCTTAGGAAGAGGTCAGAAACATCTCGGAAGATGAACGAGCTTGGGAGCGAGACCAAGAGGTATGCATGGATGGCGCTTATATACAGCTCCTCATATCACTTCTGAACAATGCCAGGTCAGCACAATGCCACCTACTGATATGCAGAAGTACTGCAAATACCTGGGAACATTCACACAACGAGGAAACTGCAATTAGAAGTATCCATCAGAAGTTATATTTTACTGATCAAGTCCAAAAGACCAAAACTGGCCTAGACTCGAGGCGCAGGGAAATATCAAAAGAGCATTTTGTCCCAGACTGCTCCCATGAAGGAGTCAGGTGTGACTTTGTCTTGTTGATGGAAAGACCCGTTGATGTCAATAGGTGTTCTGGTCTGGGGGTGATAAACAACTGTTTGAGACAAACCTGCATTCCAGCAACTCATAGTCGAGATATGGGAAGACTGGTACACCCAATCTCTGCAGATGGTAACGGATACCGCAGGCAGGGTCTGTGGAAGTGTGCATCCTGCAAACCCAGCAGCACCATCCAGTCTACAGTAACTAGGGCAGAGAATACTTTGGCAAGGGAGAGAATTGTGGAAGTGTGCATCCTGCAAACCCAGCAGCACCATCCAGTCTACAGTAACTAGGGCAGAGAATACTTTGGGAAGGGAGAGAATTTTGATATTTTTCTTCCCTAGAACGAAGGCCTCCAAGCTTATTTTGCCACAACAAAATAATAGGAATAACAACCAGTCCCTACCTCTGTAGCCTGCACTCTTTTCGGACTCCCTTGGCCAAGAAAGGTTGAACTTCTCCTACGTGGTCCTCTGAGAGGTGATGTGGTGTAGGGAAACTAATAACTGCTCTGTACGACCTAGAGCATCCACTGGTCAGATTTGAGATTCTCCCACCCAGGAAGGTAAAAGGAGACACAACTGGACGATTGTGTGCTAACAAAGGTGACAAAGCAATTTTGCGGCATCTGTGTGTGTGTGTGGGGAAGGTTTGGTGAGGTTGTTGCCCCTTGGGGCTGTTCCCTGGAGGTCCGACACCAAGCCTTTTCCTTGAAAGATTTGAGAGCTGTTGCTGTTGAGACCTGTTTTGATGTTGCTCTGTTCTGATTCCCTACCAAAGCCTCGAAAAAAAAGAGTTGAAACTGTTGGATGTAACTGCTGCATGGCGAAGACAACCCAAGAAAGTGTACAATCGCTTTGCTGTACTTACGGCAAGGCTAGCTAAGGATAAAATTATCTTAACTGAAGTCTCCATGAGTTTCCAATCTGTAGGGGGAGAGGAGTGATGGAGAACATGGTCAAGTTGTCTGAAACGCATTGGGGTTCCGGTGGAGGCCTGTACCACTAGTTTTTCTGAAGGAAAGATGGTAGGGGATAAAGGTAGGATTCCCCAGGACAGGCCTATGCTACTTTGCAATATTTCCGTTTACTGGAGGGCAAGATCTTAGCTTCACCCAGGTTCCAACAGTGTTCACGAGAGCCTCATTTAAGGGGCGGAGAGGTTCCTGAATAGTCTGTCCTGTGTGAAGGACCTCGGTTAACACATTTGTATGACCTCAGTGGTGGAAAAGGTGAGGTTCAAAACTACAGCTGATCTTCTTGTAACAGCGATAAAGAAGGCAAACTCTTCTTTAGCAACATTAGATAATGGTACCTAGAGGCGTGAGTCATGCTATGTGTCCAAACCATTGGCATCCTGGAGGTCTAGAAAGAAGTTTGTCATCATACAATTTACTGGTATTCTCATCATAGTATGCATTATCATGAAATTATTGCAAATGCGACTGAGGATCTAAGTAGGGTATGAATCAGGTTGATGCAATGTCGACAGAAGTCACTAGGTTCTCTTCCGAGTCTGAAAGGACTATTTGCTCCCTTTCTGGCGTCAGCAGCAGCCTGGACGCTTTGGGCTGCGTAACCAAAAGCTGTATGATCAAACCTGAAGCCAGTGCTGACCTCTGGCGACATTGGGTTACATAGTCTCTTGAGAATGGATCTGCTGGCGGTAGACTACCCCAGACCTTTAAGGCCCACTTAGATGGATGTGGGTGAGTGTCGAAGATTTGGTCAATAGCCTTCTTCAATTCCCTAATCTGCCGTGGCATCGCCACGGGGCCAGGGAAGTTGGTTGAATTGGGTCAGAATCAGTTCGGGGATGGGAGACCGTTCACAGGCAGCAGGTCCCAGGGTTACACACAACTTTAAATTTAAAGTAACAGAACCATAGGGAGCCGGGAGTGGTTTTTAATATTTATTGGACTTGTTTTCTTTTTTACTTATTTGAATTTCTCTACTTCAATTAATAATGTTCAGGAGATCGCCCCTGGGAGTGCACCCGCACCCTCGATTGGTAACTGTATTTCCATCAATGTTCCACATTGTACAACTTGGCCTCGCGGTCCCAGGTGCCCTTTCTATTCATTTTAGGACATTTATCATACAATGCAGAGTCATGCTTTGAGCCCAGGCACAAGAGATAGAGCTCACAAAGGTCTGCCTCAGGTATCTGTTTGTGGCAGTCCTTGGATGGTTTCACCCCTGTTGTTTTTGGAAGAGACTTGTTCCTTGCGCACTGGAAAAACATTTTGAATAGAAAACTATCAAGTCTGACAGACTTGAGAGACAATCACAGGATTCGAGTCAAAAGGAACCAAAAGTGACGTCAGCACACTGAGGTGAAGTAGAAACAGTGTTCTACATGTCACATCCAGGGCAGAGCAAACCCGACGCAGAGGAACAATGCCACCTTCCGACACATAAGGGAGATGCTCTGTAAATCTCCTGCAACCAGTGCAGGGCCTGGGGAAACTCACAAGGGTAGGTATCTGCGGTTAGAAGTATCCAGCAGATGCAAATGATAAAGACTAAACATCACCCATTGAATTTTTGATTTGCATTAATTTCAGTCAACTAAATGAGGACTCCTCTTTTGTAGGAAAGTACACGATTGCAGCTTGTGCAGTTGGAAGGTCAAGTATACTAGGCATCTGTCAATCACTCTCAGAGTTCAATATGCTTCCTCAGAGCTTGGCAATCCACTCATCAATTTAAGAATAATAAGGATGATAGCAAGAACACCACACCTGTTTTAGTAAGCACCTTTTCTTTAACCCCTTCAAAGCTAATGACGAGCTGGGCTCGTCATGGCGCGTACCTGCCGTGCGCGGATGACAAGGCCAGCTCGTCATGATTTATGGTGTTTTACTTTTTTCAGCGCAGGACGGGAAAACGCCTAGCAGCCATGTGGTTAAGTTCAAAGTAAGCACCTTTTCTACCTTCAGATTTTCCTCTTTGTGTCTCTCTACATAAATGCAATGTTCTTCACTGCATACTTTTCCTAACATGCACATTTTCGGTAACGTTTTAAAAGGTCAGTGTTAGCTATCAGGTACCTTAAAACCTTTGCTTTATGTATAATTTTTTCACTGGCCTACTAAAGGCTGATAGCATGGATGGGGCATCTGTCTCCATGCTGCATATAGTTTCTACAGTGTTGGTGTCCCTGTTTCTGGGAGGTGATTAACTACCAATTTTAAATATAAAAATTAAAAAGCCTCAGTAAGCAATATACATGTTTTGAAGCATAACTTACCTTTCACCTGCAAGACTCAAAAAATAAAAAATCGTTTTTTTAAAAGCAATAATGAAATACGACTTAAGAGTATAATACATACTTCATTCTTAAATCATTATTAGGCCACGGTATTGCACTGAATGCTGCTCTGAAGCCTTCTTAACACCTGTGAAGACATCTGAAAACTGTTCACAGAAACTTGATGTTGCTGAGGCAGCACATAAAAGATTTTACCCTTTCAGGTCTTCGTTTAATTTTTTCAATACTTAGTTTGATTGGAGAATAACAGGAGCCCATCTTCCTCTTCTGGTAAAGATATCTTCAGCAAAATAAGCTGCAAATGTGTGACTTTCAGCCACAGGATTGGATTATACATTAATCAGGTGTACCCAGTCGGCGATCCCAACTAGGTAACCCAAGTGATATGGAAACTAGAGACAAATGCACTGAAATTAAGTGGCAGAGATCAATTCCAGAGAAGTAGAAAAGTCGGTATTCTAAAAATGCTTGGGGGAGGGGCGGTTACTGAAGTAACTGGCAGCAAGTAAGCAGTTAAAATAAGATCAAATGGTCACAGCTATGAAAAGTTATGCTTAGTTTGTCCGATTAGTATTCTGGAACACAAACATGGGCTCCGTTCATGGCACACTTCAACAGTACAGAAAAATATAAAAGTTTCTTGTGCTTACATTAATAAATCCACGATCATAAGAATAAATAATTTTCATCAATAAAAGAACAGATTCTCAGGAATGTGACATACATAGGTAACTACAATACAACATGATCAGCATTTCAGGAGGATCCCAATGTTCTCCTTTTCTTCCTGGTGAACGTCATGCTATCCTTTGAAGAGGATGTAGCCAGAAAAATTATAAATATATATAACACAGGAACAATTACTTTGTAGCTTCTCGTTTAAAACAAAAACAAAAAAAACAGTTTTACATTTAATATTAAAAGTCTAAGTACCCATCCTACTCTAGGATTAGCCCAATTCTGCCATGGTATAACTACTGTAGAAATACGTGGCAGATAAAACAATCCCAACCAGCGAACTTAATGAGCACGACCTATGCAATAAGCAAGAGCGTCCAAATATACTTTCAGATTGTTTTTCATAATTAAAAGTAGATGACAATGTCTGAAGTAAAAACTTAAAATGCAAGTTGGCTTAATGTTTGAAGTTAGAACTATTTTATCAAGTTAATCTTAGGGGGAAAAAATCAATACCCAGTTTCTCAGACATTTCATAGATTTATATTAAAAATCTATCTATTTGTGCGTTCCCCAATCTACAACAAAACTTTGCACATTGTACAATAAACAGGTGCGCAAAATACCAATGTTTTGATATGTATTTTATTTCCCTGTAGTTTTCACTTATCAAGAACAAGTAACAGGGAAAGTTGTCTGAACTAGTGCATAAACAAACATTCTGAGAAACACCACTACACGGATCTAGTTTACAACGTATATAAAAAAAAAAAAAAAAATCACTAAAACACTACACTACGAAGGTGTCCAACACTTAGTCAGACTTTTTCAAACCCGTTACTTGCCTTGTAGCCACAGGAAAACTATCCAAAATTGAAAAGACAATCTTGCCACAACCCTCCCACCCCCTCCCGACACCAGGGATGGCTCGATAGCTAGACATCCAATAATTATTGCAATGATATATAATGCAATATATAACTGGTAAAATAATCTTTACTTGGTGTGTTATAGTTTTAAAGCCGGTTAAAATATGCAGTATTCAGATAAAATGTCCTTGGTTGAAAATTGTTTATATCCGCACGGCTTTCATGTGCAAGATGCATAATTTTTGCTCCCCCTAGTCTGCTTTTGTGTGTAATTAATTTTTATAAATTGGTTTTATAAATAGAAATATACATTCAAAATATATGGAAAAGTGAATTACTACATTAAATTTGCATGTATCGATCCATCCCTTCCCCTGCACAGTAATAGAAAATACTATTTTGCCTTGAACTTCATATTTGACAGTGAAATGCCACTAAATTATTTACCAAAAAGTCCATCTAGTCAAATTGGGAAACAAAATGAACCAAGTGAAAACTTTACATTTCCTTTAGAAAAAAATTACAAGAATTTCATTTCCTAGCTATGAATCTTTAACTTTTTTTAGACACAAAGTTGGATTTATTTGTACAAGATACAAAATGTAAACATGGCAAAATAAATAGTTAAAACAAGTGATGCAGGATCCCATTTCATGCTCATGATCCCGTTAAAGAATTATTGTTAAATCCATTCAGTTGCAAATTCAAGTGCAAAAGCATGATGATGAATATCTACTATTCAAGTAACAGAAATAATATTGATGATACAAATAAACTATTTTACAAGGTAGTGATTTTCCCAAATTTACAAAATTTACAATATATATATCGATTTAATATACGATATATTATTAGTCCATTTAGGTCCATGTTAGCTCCCTGTGATCCACAGAGGGCTGAATTTTGCATTCAGTTGGAATATAAACGCCTATACTGTCAGCACAGCTTAAGTCCAATAGTTCTGAGGTTATGTCACTTCCATTGCTACTGTAGTCTCTGCGATTCCATTTAAACCCAATCTTTCAGGTTCATGATTCTCTCTGAAGAAAAAATAAATAGATGTTAACTTCAGAAACCTACTTATGTTTATCAAAACATAGTTATTAACACGTTTCAGAATGAATTACAAACTAAGTGTAGACAAACCGCTCACTGAGTCATTAGACCACTTGTCTAGAAAGCAAATGCTAATGTAATTGTTTTACTTTCTCAGGTTATGATTACAAAGTAAAAAACAGTATGAAGACAATCAAATAGGAAACCAGAAAAAAACAAATTATTTACTAAATCATGGTCTGAGAATTACAAAAATACACTGACTGGCGTAAAGAACCCCAGTGAACATGTTTGAAAATGTGAAACACAAGCTAAATAAGAAAACAGAAAGAAGATCAAACTACATCAGGCAAGTTAAACGGACAAGAGCTAAATCAGCCCATGCCAAAATTACTAAAACGAAAATCACCAGAGTCCACGTTTTATTTATCTTCACTTGGGTCAAGCCTTTTGAGGAGATTCTTGACATCAAAAGCTTTGACTACCAAACTGTGTGTTCGTTTTGATGTTAGATTTGCCTGGGCCTTTGTGTAAGAAGTGCTGCACAATTCGACACTCTCCTGCATTAAGTGGACTTAGTAGATGTAAGCTAATGCCCATAATAAAAACCCAACACTGTAGTCTGCTAAATTTGACTCTACGACAAGTAAGCAGTCCACAGTCGCATCACAACTTCACTTTGGTATGGTAGTCTCTTTCAAAAGATATTTAGCAAGAAGGGAATAAGGCTGAAAGGCATGTCACATGAGACTAACTACATGGGACTTCTCTACCCATATCAGCAATAGCAGTCGTTTACAAAAGATGCTTTCAAGATTCTTCATAATAGTAATAAGACTCTGCAAAGTCAGTTATGTATTTCCAATCAAATTCAGATTTTCCAGACATACAAAGCCTCTCCTTCTCTGAAGAGCTATTTCCATGATCAAAGCCTCATTATAAGCATTCCATAATTTGTCACGGAATACTGCTCCTAGAAAATAGTGATACTATGTATTGCAGTAATTACCAGGGAAAGCATTACGTCCTTCGTAGTTCTGAAAGGTAGATAACACTGTAAAAGTGCTAGGTTCCCCCCGTTCGGTGATGCGAAACAGAAAAATTTTAGTCCGTTCTGCCTTGCAAAATTCATCTGGCAAAAACATGTGAGGTGCAGTAATTAAGGTTGGTCCTGGGAGCAGACTACCAAGCTGCACCTAAAGGGAGACTGTGAATGTGATCACTATTAGCACAAATAAATATGTAAACTACATGTGGTTATGTGAGTGAACAATCACAAATGTGTTGAGAGTTGGCTCAGATTGTTTACGTTGCTAACAGGTGGGAAGCACTTGCTTAGAGAATACTCCAAGTGCCTTAGCATTAATGAAAGTGCACTATTCAAAGTTATTATAATTTAGAACATTGCATACACCAAGAACTCTCTGCAACATTATGCGAAATTAAGACTGCAAGATGCTGTCAAAGTCTTTTAGGGTGAACAAACTGTATACTCTCAGACAACGGTGTAGAAGAGAAAGAGCATACCGTTTTTACTTCGTGTGTTAGTGATACATTTATTCCAGCAAAAGCCAGGCTTAATCAGGATGTATGACAGGAATGTTGAGATGTGTGTCACTCTTAAGAAGTTGCATGAACTGCTTCTGAATCATTCCACTACGATGTAGAATAGATACATTTTTGCTCATGAAGGTAGGACTTAGTACATGAGCAAAGCCTGACTAAAGTCCCTGGATTAACAGAAAACAAGCTAAAAAAAATACCAACATCTTCATTTAAGAATTCAAGCACCACATATGAATTATAGGTGTTCTCCAATTTAAGATTAGCCAAGTAGGACTCACACTTGTTAACCTCATAGATGCGAGTAAACATCCCTCCCCAGTGCTGCGCTGTCCATTGGAACCAGTGCTGAATGGACGTCCAATGGTCGTGCGAAGCACTGGGGAGGTAGTGCTGCCGTCGGCCAACGCACCGACGCAGCACTTAAGGGGTTAAGAGACGGAAGTACCCCACTCACCACAGGGCAGGAAAGCATACAACCATCCAAAGTGGCCTCTATTAAGGCTAACGTTGTTTTAACTAATTCAGTAAACACACACAGAAGACTACAACAGTCCTTTGCTTGATAAATACGATTAATCATGAGGTATAACTAGCCCTTTTCTTCTGATGCTAATGCCCTTGTAGATAACTAACATGAGTTATTACTGCTCAATTGCCTTTCTCCTTTCACACAAGGTGTGCATCAGTAACTGCCATCCTATTTAATGGTGTACAAACTCAAGTCATTCAGTTAAAAAACAAGAAAACGCTGCAATTGGAGTACAAACATTGAACACTCGCTTCAGGAAAACCCACAGAAATTAACACATACAAACCTTGCTATGCTGCTCATGGCACTGCTAGGAGTCACCTTTGGCACCCTGTCCATACTGGCAGCTACAGTGGCAAGTTTTAAGGCTGTTGGCGAAGGTGCTGAAGTCCTTGCATTGATATGTACATTAACTGGAGTGACAACACTGACATTGTTGAGGTGCACTGTATTAGTCAAACAAGAATTGTTCATAGGAAGCATTTGAGGACTGCTTGTGCACAACGTAGGAATTAAGTGGTTTGTGGTGGCGTGGCCAACTGTCCTTACAAGTTGCACAGCTGAAATCCCTGGGCTGGATGATAGCGTCATATTGGTGGAGTACAAGGTTTTTGAGGTTCCTATTGAAAGGAGAAAAAAAACAGTGCTACGAGTTAACTAATTTATACAGATTTCTTGAAAACAAACTCATTTTCTGAATATGTAAAGGTTGAAAATGTAAGAATAAATCAAAAGCTGAAATGGGCAAAGAAACATTTGAAGCCTTTTTACATTTTGTGTATAAAATCACCGGTGAGATTAATCACACGCACAAGGAATTAATGTAATTTGCTCAAACAGTCAAAAAACACTGATAGGGGCAATGGGAAGGCAGATGAGCTTTTGGGACCAATATTTAAGTTTTCCTGGGTGGAAAATAGAGTCTACAAGATTAGGAAATCCATCTAAACACAATAACTCATTGATGATTTCAGTTGGTCTGCATTTCCAACCAGTTCTTCATACATGGTCCAGTCACTGGAGCACAACATTGAAAGCAACAGAATTAAGTGGCACAGAAAAACGCAAATTAAAGTCCATATAACATGACTTTTAAATCCCATTACAATGGAACGATCTACAAGTTGTCAAACTCTATTTTAGATCTCTTCAATATCAGTAATATGTTACGCTGTCCTTTAAATACAGTGAAAGAAAACATCAAACCGTATGCAACAGAGGGTAATGATCATACAAATAATGGTTAGTTACTTTTTACTTTGGGGAAGTAAGTAAAATGTGCACATTATCTAGATTGGCAAGTGTGAGACCAACAACGCATATTGAAAACTTACAAATTCAAATCACTAGTCATCTCTAAAAGTGGAACGCAAATAAAGTTTAGACCGAAAAAAAAAAGAAAAATATTTTGGTCACCGGTTGCTATAGCACTGCTGCCTCAATATCATTTACTTTTTCAAATAGAATTATATGTCTGTTTCGTTATACTGATAAAGAAAATCATAACATTTAATATAATAGTTCAAGCGAAAAGAACTAAAATGCATTTTGTAAAAGCGGAACCTGCTGTGAGACAGACTGGCATCAGGAATGTTTATGGAAACTGGTGGTATGGACAAACAGACGCGGGGGTAGGGAGGAGAGACTAACATTGTGAAAAGGATCAAGGAAACAGAAGAGCAAGTTCTAGGTGAGAATGGATATTTGGTATATGGGTTGGAAGGAGTATGGTCACAAAAACTGGAATGTGGTGAGAAAAAGAAACCGGGAGGGACTGAGGAGGAATTGAAATCATAAAAGGCACCAGAGGAAAGGTGACTGGACAAGGGGGTGGGAGGGAAGGAGACCAAAGAAAACCAGCAGAGGAGAAGAGGGTCCTCCCTCTTAAGCAGGTTAGCAGCCCACTGATATTTTATCCGTGTAAAAGTCAGTGGCAAAATGTGGAGGGATTTAAAGTCAAAGTAAATTAAACACTTGTCACAACTCAAATGAACTACTAGTTATTACTTTTAATATCCACTTTAGGTAACTTGTTTTAACAGCACACGTACTAACAATTTTAATTCTGACCACTTAATGCCTATCACACTTGATAAACAAGAGAGACTGGATGAAAATACTGTCTTATCGTAGCTCATGAAAATGTGGGCAAATAAGCACTTTGGTCTCAATAAGCTGCATTTCGCTTAAACTTAATGTATTAATTCACACGTCCCTAACTAGCATATGCCACAAACCTACTTTTGGTTCAAATTTTGCAGGGTGGTAATAGTTCTGCAACCTTATTTGTGTTAGACCAAAGCCAGTATAACAGCAATCTGGCAATTTTGTGCAAGATAAACTGGGTGATTTCTAATTGGAACTTTTGGAAATTTGCACAGGAGACTTCCAGTAACTAATTTTCCTTTCTGCAAAATTGAATTATTAGGACTTTGCTGAGACACAAGGTACATCAAATATTACAACTAATTTCATTACAAGAACGGAGGCTACATTTATGTGTACTTGCTTACTTTCTACTAGCCCTATTCAGAAACAAGGTGAAGGACAAATCACTTTACCTGAAGGCTGAATAATACCATTAATATTGTTATGACCAGAGTTCTGTTCCTTGGTCACTTCACTTCGACCAGGAGCTGGTGTGATGACCACTGCAGATGCAGCAAAATGGGCACTGGCCGAGTCAAGCGTTTTAGACATACAGTCAGATGTGCTTGCGCCCTATAAAACAATTAAAACATGTTAGTTTTGAAACACTAGTTTTCTCATTTCAATTGTATAGCCAAGAACACCTAAAGCAACCCCACAAGCATTAAACAAAATACTTCACTAGCATAGTGACACTGCAGAACACATTAAGTGGCGGCTGTGCACTGCAAACTATTGCATTACAGGCTACTGAGTATACAGTACGTATGTTTCACATTTAATATGTGCAGGGTAAAAATAAAAGGTGATGGCCAATAAGACCACAGGGATCCTAAATTCAAACCTCCAAAAAACTTTAAATAGAATTAGAGTATTCTTTTCCATAACAAAATGAAAGTAGTAATAACAGACAACGCATTATTATGCAAGACGATTTTACATGCACAGAAAAGATAAGATGGTGGACGCTGCTACCTATTGGTCTCAAACTGCGGCATCAGTAATCCACAGAAGGTAACTCCCTGTCCACTGAGCTTACTTCTAACGAAGAGGAGAACAGAAATGCAAGCAAACACTGATGGGAACAGGCTATTGACCCAATGCACCCATGAAGCAATGATTTTAAAAGCAACGGGACAGGAAACACAGTGGTTGCACATCTCTCCTTTTGTATGCTCATAAAGAAAAGTCAGGACAATTATGTTCTCCATAACACAAACATGTATATAACTAGAGCGGGAAAAAATGGCGGGTACCAACTTCAAGTATTAAAAGTTTCTCAGACTCAATTTGCTTCTTCCTCTTCCCCTCTTTGGCCAACATCATATTGATCCTTAAATGGCCAACACTTATTCAGAAAAGTCTCTAAAAGCTTCTTGCTCACAGATGCAATTTTGTTCTTAACCCACCTGAAATCAACAGTTAAAAATTATTCTCATACTTCTGGATTCGTTCTGTAGATCCAGCTTAATAAATAGCCATTCCCTTTCTTTAATTTACATAACATGCTACTCAGTAGAGGCCCTTTATCTTTGCCTTTCTGCTACAGTCCTTTTTCGCTCCTTTCTCTTACTTTGATAGTGCTCTTAAGTGGCTACTTGGTGACATGCAAGAGCTTTATAAAACTCCTTAAATAAAAAAAGAAAAGTATGCCTGGTGGTTATCCAAAATTACTAAAGGCTCAAGCAGTTGTTTCTCCACTCATTGTTACCGTTGATGCCTGATGTTTACAACTGAAATATTTCAATATTGCAAATATGTACTTTTGTTAATCTGGTCGCAACTCTAAAAGCCCTTTTTGTTTATTACCTTGAACCAAGATCTTTTTGAGACAAAAGTCTCACTATTCCTCAAGCAGTTACTGGACCATACTTAAAAGAAACAAACTATAAATGTCAAAGAGCAGAACGTAAAGCAAAAATTACCAGGTCTCAATGAAATTGCATTCTGGAACGTGGGATTATTTCACAAGATGAATACTATTAATATGTTGGGAGCATTACTTACCTGTACAACGATGTTTCACCATTAGTATAACTCCCTTGCCTTCGGAAGAAAATACTGTAACATTTACTAGTCACAGGTTTGTATTATCATGACGTTACTGCTACAACCACCTATTTTCCAGCAACAACACTGTCACGATACAATCAGCCCATGGGCTAAAGTTAGCTTTCCATTTCAGAAGAATCAGCATAGGAAAACATGACAGTGCCCTCTAGAGACATAACAGTAGAGAAGCCATTGTGTAACGAAGAAAATGTTTACTTGCACAGACATTTTAAAATCTTAAAAACATACTAAAAAGGGGTAATAAAACACTTATTAAAGTTTTTGGAGGCAACCTGATCCATCTTCTGCAATTAATCATCCTTGAAAGTAGCATGTTAACATAATCCAGATTTATAGACCATATGGAAAAAACCCCAGATTACATCTAGCAAAATGAAAGGTGCTCAAGAGTGCTAATACTTGTCTCTCTTGAAAAGAATCCTTGCACAACGTGGGTGTGGGTTTTGCCTATCAGAAGCAATTTGTAATCCAAGACACTAAGTAGATACCATCCTTGTGAAAGTCTGCCCTAGGCAATACTGTAGTAGACTTCTACTGTAAAAAGTGGAAGTCAAATAAGTATCGCAGGGCATTTTAGAAAATCATTTAAAATAATTTTGCCAGAACCAGGTTTTAAAGTATCAGCGAAAAAACTAGTTAACTAATGAAATCTGAAACAGTTATGGATGAGTTTTAAGAAAAATTGGCCAATTTTTTGTCCTTACCCTTCCCAGCTAAATTAGCGAGTGAAAATGGGTTTCCATTTCGCATACTTCTACATACATTGACCAATGTTTAAGGAGGACAACTAATTTGGCTGATACTCAGAACTAGCTCACATATGGGAGAAAGCTTTCCTCACCTACTTTAGAAAGATAGGCAAGAGTAACTGATCCAGGCCGTGTATTTTCTTTGAATTCTAGTTTTGTAGTAATGAATTTATAACCAGATCAATAAAACTACAAGTTACAGAATACATAGAAAAAATTAGAATGGATGATATAATCCTGCAAGTAAATGGAAATTCTAAGTTGAGGAAAATATGATATTTTTAGAGCAGTGCTTCAAGTTACCCCTGTACATTTATAAGGAGTTGTAAGCAACAGGAGTCACCATCACCCAATACAATGGTTCCAATTTACCAACCACAGAACAATGGAAGACCAGCATAAGAAAATATCTTGCGGGACACTTCAAGTGCAGCCAACCATCTTTAAACAGACCCAGCTATCCAAGTAAGTTATTTGGAGCTGAAGTTGATGGATCAGACACTGTGTCTTAAAATAACAGCTTACAGTTCCTGTTGCAACAATTCAAGATACCACTTCAACACAAGTTTGATCAATTAGTAATTACACTCAATATAAATTGGACTTAAAAAAACCACAATATCATTTGCCTCTTACATTTTTTGCCCAACAAAATATGAAAGAAATACATCTACCCTACAATCTTCAGCTAAAATTGGTTATGTTATTTCAGAAAAAGTGTTGCTATCAAATGGAAAACTAGACGGCTCTCTTGCACTTCCAGAAGGGAAAAAACAGAGCAAAGGACATCTCCTAATTTTATTCCATGAGCCACATTTGCCGTTAGTAGATCAGCAAAGTCTAATGGTGGTCTCATTTAATGTCCTTACCATAACTGTACAGCTCTGTGGCATTTTCTATGGCAACAACTGAACACATTACTTCTTTATGCAAAATAATATGTATTGCAGGTGACACTTCATCAGGTTGACACAGCAGAAAAAATGCTCCTCTTCAATAATCTAGTTCTAGAATACTCTGTTCCCAAAACAAAGCGAATCATTTTTTGGGGCTAAACTCATTCACACAGCTTAGTCAGTCAAAAGCTTTTATTATCGGTAGAAAACCATAAAAAGACATATGTACATATTTCAGATAAAAATACACAAGTAGAGCTAAAAAGTAAGAATGATTAAAAGATCGTACATTACAGTCCAAGCAACAAAGAATTCATAGAATAGTTTTTAAAAAGTTATAAAATGTGTTTAAGTGCATTAAAACAAGAAAAAGCACTCCCAATAAACAATCCCTAAAAAAAGTGCGGACAAGGAACCACATTCATTGCAATGTTTATTCTACCGCTGGGATGGTAATTTGTGGACTTTCGGTTTTTAATTTTGCACACTTTGAGTACCACACGGACAGGAGAAATCTTGCAGTTGCAAACACTATCAGGGGGGTGGTGTCATATTTAAGGATTCTGAATACCTCCCTATAGTCCCTAAGGCCCCTGGATTTGCAAAGTTTAATGATCTATTTCACTCTTGCCTTGGCGTAGAAGGGGCTGAAGAGCAGAACGTGCAGATCGGTCTCTCTGCTACTTGCACACCCTGGGCAGGAACTCACGGTATGTAGCGCATTTAACCATTTATGTGTTATGCCCCTAAGGGGCAATGAACCGTGTCTAAACTGGATATATAATTTCTTAGCCAGGGGCGGCTGAATGTCATCCAAAAAATGTTCAAAGTGAGGATGGGCCTTAATATCTAGAAAGGTGTTAGTCAGCCTACCCACAGTAGAATTTGTTGTTGTGAGTTCCATTCGGTAACGGTTTAGGACCATACTGAATGATTTCTTAGAATACAGGGTACAAGTCTCCTCGGGGGATGACCACATATCCCCCCTGCCTAAAGCGAGGCAGAGTTCCTTGATGTAGGTTAACCAGGGAATTTTCCCCGTACTCCCCCCTGGACAAAAGGTCCCCCAGATCCTCCCTAAAGCTCAAGAGCTCGGGGGTCGACCATAGACGTCTCCAATACATAAGGGGACGGTTTGAGACAGTCTCCTGGATAGGAACCAAACCTAAATCCAGCCGAAGGGGAGTCAGGGGGGGGGGTACTCATAGGAAGTCTCCGGAGACGCCTGATAAAACTGTTCTCAGTGAGGGATAGGGGGTCAGCACTAGCATACCCCCATAAATCTGCACCATAAAGCGCTCCTCCTCTCGCCTGGGCTTTATAAATTTCCATAGGCGGACCCACCAATTTAAAAGAAGTGTTGTTAAAAACCTTTAAAATACCGCCAGATGATTGGGCCAGTTTCAGGTTGGCCTTCACCATGTGCTACCCCCAATCAATTCTGTCATTTAGTGTGACCCCCAGATAGTCGAAGGTAGATACTCGATCCAGTGCCGTTCTGTTCATGTGGGGATGAGGGCAATTGGCTAATTTGGTATTATAGACCATAAACTTTGTTTTAGAGAGGTTGATCTCCAAGTTCCTCAGACTACAAAAGGAGCAGAATGCCTCTAATGTACACTGTATGCCCATGGATGATTTTGACAGTAGTAGGGTGTCATCAGCGAACAGTAGGGCCCAGCTTAGCATTACCTGAGTTCAGAGCACGGTGCCCTCTAATAATGGTAAAAAGTCACTTAGGCCCCTGAACATCTAAGTAAACCGTGCAAAGGATTTGGCTGAGGCATGTAATTCTCTATAAGGAGATGATGGCATTTGGCCACAAAGGCTACACGATCATCTAATTTTGAACAGACCTTGTATATTCAACTGTAGGAAAGCTACAGTCACCGTTCCCAGATAAATCAGTCTTCTTCTCAAGGTCGGATTTTATTTCCCTTTATTCCCTGGGAATAGGGAGATTATTAGAGGAGAGTAGACTCTGTAAAACATCAAGTGAACTATGCAGGAAAATGTGATCATTGCGGGTCTGCAGCGATGGGAGGGGTTGATAGTACCACACAGACAAATGAGAAATTATAGTTCCAAATATCGAAGCGTTCGCAAAGAGCTCTTTAAATCCGGTGAGCAGGCATAAAAAGTAAGATTGTCAATCATTTATACAAAACACAGAGTTCAGAAGACTGAAGTAGATTTCACCTTATATCTCTGAGACCTATCATGTGCCACCAGTCAAAGGTTCTGATGCAGTGCAGCTGCATTTTTTGTATGATTTACCAGCGAAATTACCTCAACGGAGGATGAAACAGAACGCAAGTTTTTGTACCAACTTTAAACACCTGCACTCTTGCCCACTCAACAGTACCATTTTTTTCAGCACAGAGGACGTAAAGTTTAAAAGGTGTATTCTATACCTTACATAACAGAAAAACGAGACTAAAAAGGACAAGCTCAAATAGAAGAGTATAAAGTTAAGGAAATTATACTGGCTCGGGAGGGTTTAAGACAAGGCTTCCAAATAGAAAAAACAATAAGCTATCAAAAAATAGAAGACGCAGTCAAAAAATACTTTAAAATGCCGAAAATGCCAGAAAAGGCAAGACGTTTCGTGATACTTATGTGGAGACGAAAAATTGCAATCAAAACAGACTGACAATGTTAAATAAATGCAAACATGAGAAATGTTAAAGTGTGTCCGCTATAAGATCATTTTGCACAGCATGCAAACAACAAGAGGCCTATTGTTGGAGCCACAGGTCTCATAGTGAGCTTTCAAAGACTACAATGAATGCAGTGGAAACCGATTAGGGCCCGGTCAAGAACTTCAGAATTCCAAATCTTAAGTAAATTATGAAATAAAGAGGACCTGCACAAAAAGCATTGGCAAAATGGTCCCTTATGAAATACTTTACCTGTGCTTTTAGATGAGTCTGCTGCGAGGAATGCTGTAACTGCTTTTTCTGTTGAAGCTGAGCCAGTTGTTGCCGTTGCATTTGAGCTAGTTGCTGTTGGTGAGTCTGAAACTGTTCCTCCGTGATGCCTCCTGTGACTAGAGACAAAAATAACGTCAGACTAAAATGCTCACCAAAAGTAAAGCACACTGGCACTTTGGTGAAGCAATGAAAGGTGGTTTCAAAGAATCAAATTGTGAGACATTGACACAATTTGCTCCAAGAAATTTTAAACTATAGCACAACACACCTAAAATTGGGGTTTACATGTTTTGCATCAGGACCGATGCCTCTGTATGCCTTCAGATCATTACGTGGCATGCAAATGCTGAACATGAATATGAAACAAATTAATCAAAGCGGTTAATGCAGTACTTTTCGTCCAAAGGGCCCTTTCCTTCACAAAGTGTTGTAGGTCCTTTCGTGGGAACACGCTTCAAGCTAAACCATAAGACCGCGGGGCAGCCAAATACAATAAACACATTTCTTTAGTTCTCATTCAACCTCTACAGACTCCTTCTGAAAACATTTAGCACTTATAGGAGGAAGGTACTCACAAATACACAGGAAACAGTGAATTCGTTAAAGTGAAAGAACTCTCAGAGCTAGGAGCACTGGAGAGAGTATCTAACCTCCAAACACGGGAGTAGAGCTCGAAGTAGCAAATCGTGAAAACTACTTCCGAATTGCAACATTAATGATTAACTTGACCCCAATCAAACATCACTTTACCAAATGTAAGATTTTGTTTAGAAGCAGGTGTACTGAGGATATGCTGAAAACAGAAGTAGTACACAAGTGACTGCCTTGAGGACCACCACTACAGACGTGTGTATAAAAAAAAAACACAGGCATTTCTTGTTCGTTAAAGCACCAAGAATTCTGAATCCAATATACAATGTAAAGGACAGCAGCTACACCAGACAACATTTAAAAGCGCTT
The DNA here is from genome assembly GCF_964263255.1 of Lissotriton vulgaris. Classification (NCBI taxonomy): domain Eukaryota; kingdom Metazoa; phylum Chordata; class Amphibia; order Caudata; family Salamandridae; genus Lissotriton; species Lissotriton vulgaris. Next base: position 1,430,614,365 of record NC_141687.1, read on the forward strand.
ACCCATGACCTACAAATGCATACTTCCTAGATTAATTTCATCCTATACAGTCATGGTCCCAACTTCACCCCTCTAGCCACCCTCCACCCCCAAAGACTACATGTCCTACATTACCAGTTTCCTTAATCCTCTCAATAGTTGCCTTTGTTGTTGTGTTGGCTCTACGCATTACTACTTTAGGAAAATGCTAATAAAAATCATTAAACTAAACATTCTTTTTTAAAAACAAGCAGTGGCAAAGTTAATAGTTCTTGTCTATGCAAGAGCTGTCGGCTTTGCCAATATATTTTAGCAATGTTGTACACCACAGTGGCTGCTGTTCAGCATGGCTAAAAGTTATAGCTGTAAAGTAGAGTGGAGTGTTATGAAGTGGCGTGGAGAGGAGGGAAGTGGAGTGTCGAGGAAGGGCGTACAGTTGAATGGCGTAGAGTGGAGTATAGGGTCAAAGTGTCAGTGTTGTGAAGTGATGTAAAGTGGAGTGGCATAGACGGTGTTGAGTGGAGTAGACGGTTGTAAACTGGAGCGGGCTAGAGTAGATGTTGCAGACTGGAGCGGGGTAGAGCAGACTGGAGCAGGGTAGAGAAGACTTGTATATTGGAGCAGGGTAGAAAAGACTGTTGGAGACTCGAGCAGGGTGGAGAAGACTGTTGCAGAGGGGAGCAGGGTAGAGTAGACTTGCAGAGGGGAGAGGGGAGAGTAGACTGTTGCAGAGGGGAGCAGGGTAGAGTAGACTGTTGCAGAGGGGAGCAGGGTAGAGTAGACTGTTGCAGAGGGGAGCAGGGTAGAGTAGAATGTTGCAGACTGGAGCAGGGCAGAGAAGACTGTTGCAGACTGGAGCAGGGCAGAGAAGACTGTTGCAGACTGGAGCAGGGCAGAGAAGACTGTTGCAGACTGGAGCGGGGCAGAGAAGACTGTTGCAGACTGGAGCGGGGTAGAGAAGACTGTTGCAGACTGGAGCGGGGTAGAGAAGACTGTTGCAGACTGGAGCGGGGTAGAGAAGACTGTTGCAGACTGGAGCGGGGTAGAGAAGACTGTTGCAGACTGGAGCGGGGTAGAGAAGACTGTTGCAGACTGGAGCAGGGTAGAGAAGACTGTTGCAGACTGGAGCAGGGTAGAGTATGCTGTTGTAGAGGGGAGCAGGGTAGAGAAGACTGTTGCAGACTGGAGCGGGGTAGACAAGACAGTTGCAGACTGGAGCGGGTAAGAGAAAGCTGTTGCAGACTGGAACGGGGAAGAGAAGACTGTTGTAGAAAGGAGCGATGTAGAGAAGACTGCTGTAGACTGGAGCGGGGTATAGTAGACTTGTAGACTGGAGCAGGGTGGAGTATGCTGGTGTAGAGGGGAGCAGTGTAGAGTATGCTGTTGTAGAAGGGAGCGGAGTAGACTGTTGCAGAGGGGAGCGGGGTAGAGTAGACTGTTGCAGAGGGGAGCGGGGTAGAGTAGACTGTTGCAGAGGGGAGCGGGGTAGAGTAGACTGTTGCAGAGGGGTGCGGGGTAGAGTACACTGTTGCAGAGGGGTGCGGGGTAGAGTAGACTGTTGCAGAGGGGAGACGGTTGCAGAGGGTTCGCGGTTACAGAGGGGAGGCGGTTACAGAGGGGAGGCGGTTACAGAGGGGAGCGGGGTAGACTGTTGCAGAGGGGAGCGCGGTAGAACAGACTGTTGCAGAGGGGGGCGGAGTAGAGTAGACTGTTGCAGAGGGGAGCGGGGTAGAGTAGACTGTTGCAGAGGGGAGCGGGGTAGAGTAGACTGTTGCAGAGGGGAGCGGGGTAGAGTAGACTGTTGCAGAGGGGAGCGGGGTAGAGTAGACTGTTGCAGAGGGGAGCGGGGTAGAGTAGACTGTTGCAGAGGGGAGCGGGGTAGAGTAGACTGTTGCAGAGGGGAGCGGGGTAGAGTAGACTGTTGCAGAGGGGAGCGGGGTAGAGTAGACTGTTGCAGAGTGGAGCGGGGTAGAGTAGACTGTTGCAGAGGGGAGCGGGGTAGAGTCGACTGTTGCAGAGGGGAGCAGGGTAGAGTCGACTGTTGCAGAGGGGAGCGGGGTAGAGTCGACTGTTGCAGAGGGGAGCAGAGTAGACTGTTGCAGAGGGGAGCGGCGCAGAGTGGATTGTTTCAGAGTAAAGTGGAGTAGTGCAGGGAAGAGTACTGTGGTGCAGAGTAGAGTGCAGTGGCAAAGAGTGGCGCAGAGTTGATTGGAGTGGCGTAGTGTGACGCAAAGATGAGTGGTTCAGTGGCGTAGAGTGCAGTAGAATAGAGTGGTGCAGAGAACAGTGATGTAGAGTACAGTGGTACAGAGTAGAACAGTGGCATGTAGTGATCTAGAGCCCAATGGTATAGAGAGCCGTAGCGTGCAGTGGCATAGAGTGCAGCGGCTTTGAGTAAAATGGCGCGGGAAGAATTTACGAAGTGTGCAGTGGTTTAGAGTGGAGTGGCGTAGAGTACAGTAGATTGTTTCACAGTGGAGCTGTGCTGGGTAGAGTATAGTGGTGCATGATAACGTGCAGTGGTGTAGAGTGGAGAAGCATTGAGCGCAGAGGCTCAGAGTGCAGTGGCACAGAGTAAAGGCAAATGTTGTAGAGTGCAGTGGTGCAAAGTGGATTAGAGTGGACTGACTTAGTGTGCAGTGGCGTGGAGTAGAGAGAAGCTTAGTGCAGTGGCATAGAGTGGCAGAGTGTAGTGATGTAGAGTGGCGCAGAGTAGAGGAAAGTGGCATAGAGTGCACTGACAATACAATGGCAGAGTGCAGTGGTTAAAAGTAGATTGGCGTAGAGTGCAGTGGTGCAGAGTAAATTAGCATAGAGTACAGTGGTGCATTGTGCATTGGTTCTGTGTAAAGTTGTGTAGAGTGCATAAGCATAGAGTGCACTGGCATAGAGTAGAGTGGAGAGGTGCTAAGAGCAGTGGTACCAAGGGCAGTAGAGTAGATTGTTTCACAGCAGTGTGCAGAGTAGAGTGGTTAAGAGGGGATTGGATAGAGTGCACTGGCGTACAGCAGAGCGGTACAGAGTAGAGTGCCTTGAGGCACAGTGTAGTGACACACAGTGCAGTGTTGGAGAGTAGGGTGGCAAAGAGTGGAGTGATGTAGAGTGCAGTGGCGCATATTAGATTGTGGGGTGGAGTGATGCATAGTAGAGGGACGTGAAGTGGTGCAGAAAAGATTGCAATGACACTGAGTGGTGTGTGTGGAGTGGTGCAGAGTAGAGTGCAGTGGCATTGAGTGGTGCAGAGTTGAGTGGGGTCACCTGGAGTATATGCATGGTTTGGTAGCATACTGCCATTATATACAAAACATCTTCAACTGAAATGACCATTACATTTACATACAATTTTACTGATAAAAGTATACAGCACACAAATGATAATGTGTGGAAAAGTCATCACCCAATGTATTGATTTGATGTCAGCACAGTTCATGTACAGTATTTAAATTGTATTGTAAGCTAGGGAAAAAAACATCGCACAGCCTTCGCCAAGCAGAAACCAGTACCCAGCAAGAAATAAAGAAAAATAAACACCAAGCTCCCTGGAAGACACAGGCTGACATTTGACCTCGGTCTTTAAATGCACAGCAAAAGTGACGAAATAAGAACAAGATTAAAATGCCTGTTTAGAGAAAGCTTGTGGAAGAATACAGTAAACAACTTTTGGGCAATGGGAGGGGTGAAATTGAGCTGGACAGCCTTAAGCAAATAAAGCTAGATAATTTAAGTTACAAACTAGAAAGCCAATGGTAAGCAACAGATGGAATGCATTCCTAGGTCAACTTTCTTAACGTCCCCAATAGGTCTTTAGTAAATCAGACAGTTGTGCTGTCTGGTAAGCTGCCACCCAAAAAGGACCGACAAAGTCACAGCTTCTAGCTATGCTAAGCCATTTAAACACAGCATTCACAACTACTGTGAACATCTGGGGGAAAAAAGCAAAATCCAACTGTGTTCTGCGTAGAATGCATATTGATAAAAATAACAATGTGACAGTGTGGTGATGGATTGCACTTTCAATGATTTTATATCAGTACCTCCTGCATTCTAATCAAGCACTTCAAAGGTTGAATGATACACAAAGCAGGGAATAAAATAATATGCAATAGAAAAATACACCTCTGGGTGCAGATAGGCTCGCTCTATGTATAAGAACTGGTAACAGGTCAACAGACAACCGTGCTGTCAAGTCAGACAAAGATAAACAAAAGAACAAAATAGATAACATTCAGTCTTCTACCTAACGACCAGCTTACAAAACAGCACTGACAAAAACGGTCTGAAAACAAATTGCCTGATTAAAAAACATAATAAAACCAGATTGGCTCTCTGTAGTACGTATCATCCCACCTGATAAAGGACTTCTGTTCATTCGTTCTTGTTGGACAGGGACTCCCTAGGGGAAATTAGCCCAAAACATTGCTTTGTCCTCCTAGTCTTTGCTGACCGTCTCTGCTGACTCTTTGAATAACCTTAGGAAACAGGGCACGGAAGAGGGAAGATGCCTGTGCCTGCCTCACCCACATTGGGCTGGGGATGAGGATAGGATTGGGTTTTAGTGCTGTACCTCCTTGCATGTAAACTGGTACCCTACATACCCAGGGCAAGCAAGGCACGGGTTAAATAGTGAAATATAATAGGTAGTGTGCCACCCATCAAAAAGTAGGCCTGTGAGGTGCCACAGCGCCGCTGCCTAGGTAGGCATACCTTAAGCTACTGCCACACCAGAGTGGGTTGTCCCAGATCAGGAGGATCCACCCCCCGCACATCCTAACTGTCAAAGCAGTGGGGAAGTGAATGTGCCTTCCTACACAGATTAGGAAGAGGCACTGGTGTGATGTTCCAGTACACAGGCTGGTCTGCCAATGCAGACTGGTGTGTATGCACCGGCCTGGATGCTGTTTCAGATACATGTCACATCTGCCGTGACAGGCAGGAGAATGCGCCCCAGCACCTATGGCACGTTGCATAAATCCCCGGCCTGCCACTGCAGGCTTATGAGCGTATACCTGCATCCCAAGGGTTCTAACCTTTGGGTGCTAGGGGCAAGGTGCCCGGTCTGCCATCGCTCGCCAGGTGCGCACAATCATACCCATGAGGGTGCCATCCAGGGTGGTGTGCGCGCACTGGCACGATAGGCCGTACCTTGAAGCGTGAAAGCGCAGACCCATACTGTTCATGTTGGGAAATGGCGCCGAGTCCATTTCTGAAACACCAGTATCTCTATCATGGCGGACTGGTGGATGTGCACTGACATTGGTCGTTAGCAAACTCATGAGCAGCTTGCCAGGTTAGGCCGCTCGGAGAGCTCACCGGCACCAATGGAGCAGCCTCATGATGTTTCATCTCAATGGATTTGCAGTGCCAAAGCCTTTCCATCAGGAAAGAGGGTTTTGGCATAACTCGCTTACAAATGCAACTTATACAGTATGGACATTTGTAAGCTCAAAAAGTCTCTGGGGCCATGGTGTCTGGCTTAAGTGGACACTAGGGGTCGAGGGGAGCACATCTGTGCATTCCCCAATCGACAGCCATTCAACATGGGCAACCTCGGGAACACCAGACCGCTGTAATTTGAGGGACGAATGGGATAGATTGCAAATAGAGGGGTTGCGACACAGCCTCTAGGAGCCGGTTCATGGCTCCACTAAATATTAAGATCTGCATTCCAAGGCACCATGGCAGACGGATCTACAAATCTGGGGAGACACCTGTGGTTCAAAGGGAAACCACCCGAACTTCAAAGACACATGACAGTAGAACGACGGGTGCCATTCTTCAGCAAAAGTCGATACGCTTGTGGGGACGTGGGACCGGAGAACCCGGACTGCGTAGTGCACATTGTCAGAGGACTCTGTTGCACATGGTGTACAACTGTCGGAATAGAGACTGGCCTGAGCTGGGGCCCTGCTTAAGTGTGGTGCTCTGAAGTGTGCTCTACAAAGGCCCGACGACAGGCCTCCTGGAGGTCTCAGGGGCATCTAAGATCTTCCCCGAGAGACCTACACTATCTACCTGGGACATCTAAAGAGCTGGCCCACCCAAGGGCCCACATTAGCTACTAAATCCAAACTGGTAGCGTGGTGTGAGCGTGGACTTAAGACTTATATCTGGGACCGGATTGCCTAGAGAAGAGCCCCAGAAATCTTGCCAGCATCTAAGGTGTATTGTTCCCATTCTGCAGGGACTGTGACACTCAAGCGTCAATTGGTGGTGACCCCCGCCCCCTCCTCCCACCCAATGTGTAGCGAGTTTCATCAATCGTGCCGCATTACTCTTGTGCAACGCGCCAACTGCATACTCATTGAGGGCAATGCCGGAAGCACAGGGTGCGACCTTCGGAGGTTGGGGTGTACCCATAGTGCCTCATTTTACTTAATGTGACTTTGCTGAACGTGTGCCTGTTTGTGTGCGACTATCATTGAGCATCAGACGAGATGCCACATTTCCAGAGGTACGGAATTGCAACTCTTCGCTGTGTGTGACCGGAATTGACTTGTGGAATCCAACTCGGCGTGCACCGGTCATTGTTCCTTCTACCAGGGTTGTGAGAAATTTGCAACTCATTGTGTTTAAAATTTGAAGTGCCTGGTGCAACTCCTCCCTACACACACCAGTCGCTGTGCCTCTTCCAACAGAGAGACTCCCCTGTGTTACTTCCGATTCCTCGGTTGTTACCTTGTTGACCCTCATTGCAGGAAACCAACTGCCCTCTCCACACCTGGCCCGTCCCGAAGACAGACTGGTGCCAGGTAGTAGTGCGAGAGATTGACTGGGTGAAAGAAATGCTTCCGAGACCGTTTGGAAGCAGATCAAGAGACTGAGTGACTCCTTTGTGCTCTGAGACCCATGGGTAAACTTCAGCTAACCTCTCCTGTTCACATCTACCTCCTAATTAAAACTGTTACATATTCTCATTTGTTTCCCGAGGACACAGACTATGTGCGACTTCGGCCACATGTGGTCCGGGAGTAGGGGTTGGTTATCTTCCATCCAGGGGTATAGGACAAGTGGGGTGTACTAGAGTAGAGGGAGCTTGAGCTCAGTAAGTCTGCAGAGGGTGAACTATTTACCTACTGGGCATCAACGGCACCACATTAGGGTGCTGAGAGCATAGGTGTGTGTTTGTGTGTGTCTAAGAGCGTGCCGTACGGACTGGCTGGCTGATACAGGTCACACCATGTGGTGGGGAGTTGCTGTGTGTGAGTGGGAGTGTGTGGCCCACCTGTGATTCACAACACTGCCGGGCGGTGCCACCTTATGCGATGATTGGTGCCAAAAGTACATTAACTATTGACACTAGGTTTCTCCTGTGTGGCTTCGCCAGCGGTGCTGCTAAAGAGTGTTTGGTTTTTGTGTATATACATCATTTTGATTTTGGGCACTGCGTAAGGGTGCTCTCTCAATTGGGGTTGGGGGGGTTAGATAAGGAATTGTTTAAAGTGTGTATACTAGTGAAATCATAACAATACGAGTGGTCCTAGTACTCCTAGTAATATTTCGGATTGTGTTTTATGCCCAAAAGTATATTATGGTAATGTTCTATTGATTGAATATGTGTATTGAATATAAAAAAATTACATTCATCCGGTGTGGAGTCTCTTTTGTGAAGCTCAGGGCCTTTATAGCGAGTTGCTGCTGTGTCTTTGCTTTACACAGTAGTGAGCCTGACTGCTCAGTGCCAAGCTATCCAAGGGGAGCACAGATTATACAGAGTGTGTAATCACCTGCAATCACGATGGTTTCTAAGAAACAGACAGATTCTAAACATGTATATTCCAAAATATTCTAGTGCTGCAATGGACTTTCTTCCAGACAGAGCAATATTGTACAAAAACAAGGGCTTAAGAAGTGTTTTGTTAGCAGCACAAAAACATAGCATTTCTATAATTGCTAAAAGGGAGGGTCTTCATGTGTCAACCGGAACATGTTAACTTTCTAAGAGAGAGTCAATAGGTCACGGTTACCACCAGAAAGGACTTACAGGGAGGTTCAATTACATCCAATAACTAGAAATGAGTGAATCACAATGTAATTATTTCCAGTTTACTTTAACCAAAAGTCAGCAAGGTCGAAGCGTGCGTAGGTGTGAACATGAACGATTCCTCCTATTGTAAAAATATTTTAAAAAGAGGGGGGGGGTCATTCATCATTCTGGGGTGACATGATCCTAGGATGCAAATATGTTGGGCTAAACAGGAGCCATCAAAATGATTTTGCATGCCATGTAGTTCTTGATAAGTTGAAGAGTGTGGGAATTAAGTGCCAGGGAAATGCTGCTCAGAAACCAAATGGTTATGTACCAGTAGGAGTAGTTTTAGGAATTTTGCAGCTTGAAGAATTTTGTGGATTCACATGCTGTGCTTTATTCTGCCATCTAGTGGTTGGGTTAAGAATAAACTGGTTAGTCTTTTTCTTTCTCTTTTTCTTGTTTTGTTGCTTTTGGGCATCATCTGCAGCCATTTGTTATTTTATTTATTTTAGAGGTTTTATATAGCGCTGGCTGGACCCAGAGGTATCGCAGCGCTTTACAATTGTAACAGAAAGGTGTTTAAATACAGGTACAGTGTGTATAAGTAAAGAAAGTTGATTCATAAATGAGCAGTCCACATAGGATAACGGTTAACCTCTTGAATGCTCATGACGAGCTGAGCTCGTCATGAGCCACGGCGCTCCGGGGGGGCGTGGCTTGGCGCGCAATGGCGACGGGCGTGGAAGGGTAGAGCTCCGATCTTAGCTCCCCTTCCCGGGGCAGTTTCTCCGCAACTGCTATCCTGCTTGGACCACGGCGGTGGGCAGAACCGGGGACAACCCCCGCCAACACCTCAGCCGAGTTTGCGGCTCTTCCCACACCGGGAACCGCAACAACGGAAGCTGTGTCCCTGAGGCCGCACTGGGCGGGCCCCGCTCCGGCACGCCTAACTACGTGAGGCCGAGGCCTTAGCAATTACGGTAGGCCCGGCGGCGCGGCCTACTTGGCGCCATCAGATCACCGATAGCTGGGTGGCCCCTTCACGCCTACTGTTCTGCCACTGCCACACTGCCTCTGCACAGACTTGCGAGCGTCTGCGAGACGGCTGGCAAAGGGAAACGCCTGCCCGCGACGGACATTTTGTGGAGAGACCTTACACTTCACAGACTACGCATCATACTGCCGGTGAAATGCAAAGGACTGTCTTGGACCCTGACCCCCGTGGGGCTGAGGAAGCGCGATCCAGCTTCTTTTGACCGCCAATAGAAGCGGCGCCGGAGAGAGGGAGACTCTGGCCATCTCCTGGACTGCACGCTCAAGTGGCCGATCCTGGCGGCGGTGGGGAGTTGGGAGACACGAACAACAACTCGACCCTGCTGGCCGCCATTTGCACAGACGAACTCCGAGGGTAAGGAGACTGGGCACGTGGGCAGCGGGCACCGGAGAGACGTTTACGGATAGCCGATCCCTACCACGGCGGCGCTGGCCCTTGGGGGTCTCCCCCGCACCCCCCCACCTGCTAGAAGTGGACGCACACTACAAGCCCACTTGATTGCCTCACTCGGTGGTTAGGTGAGGTGAGCCCGCGTCCACGACCACACACCTGTGGATGTGAAGGACTGTCTGGAGACACCTCCACTGCGTGTCGAGGCGCAATCCTGCGACGCTACCCCGCCGGGTGACACTCCCTCCGCTCGAACTACCGATCTCCACCCACTCACTGGCTGAGCTGCCTACAGGACAAAACTGAGCAACTGCCACACTGCTACTCCTGGCACAATTGAGTACATCATTGCCCGCAAGCCCGAGGTCTGAGGTGTAAGTGGCGGGCCTTTGATAACACCGCTATCGTGCTCTACCCCTGGGCACAGCTCGGTGTCCCTCCCAAGGATCAACGCTCTAGTGCCCCGGCCACGCAAACGCACCTGCTGCAGCTACACCCTTTCTACCCGCACGCATCAAACATAGAAGACATTTCCACGCCGCATCTTGCTTATGTCTGGGGGAGTAAGGACACGTACGGGCACAGGTGGCACATCGCTTAAGGGGAAGCAGACCAAATCGCCACCCAAGATGGCTTCTGACGCTGTGACGTCGAAATTAGACAACGTACTTGCCGTAATGGAACGCCTGGAAGCGTCTCTTCAACAGACTCGTACCTCTCTGCAGGCCAAAATAGATAATGTGGCGATTGACCTGACTCATCTAAGAGCTGACCATAAAAAACTACAGGATCGTACCAAGACACTGGAGGGCTCGCTGACTGCCCTTGAACCCAGAGTGAGTCAAATGGAAAAACATGTCCGCGACCTCCTGAACTGGGTGGAGTTCCTGGAGGAGCGGGCGGAGGACGCGGAAGGACGAGCAAGACGGAATAATATCAGGCTAGTTGGCATACTGGAAAAATGGGAGGGGACAGACCCCACCGGACATGTGGAAGACTGGCTAAAAGGCCTCCTGCCGGAGGGTGTGTTATCGCCTTATTTCGTGGTGGAAAGGGCGCACCGCGTCCCTACAAGGCCCCTCCCCCCGGGCTCCAACCCCAGACCGCTGATCCTCCGTGTCCTCAACTACAGAGACCGGGACACTATTCTGCGCGAGTCCAGGAAACTTGGGGACATCTGGATTGATAACGCCACAGTGATGTTCTTTCTTGACTACACCATCCAGGTACAGAGACAAAAACACTCCTTTATGGCGGCGAAGCGCAGACTGAGACAGTTGGGCCTTAAATACTCCCTCCTCTTCCCGGCTAGACTACGCGTAGTGGCACAGGACAAAACACTTCTTCACTGATCCTGAAGAGGTTGAGGCCTGGCTGGAGGGGACACCCAGGAGGACTAAAGGCACTGCCACGATGACACGCACCAGAGGGCAGAGACGACGCCGTCGCCACAAATCGCCCACACCACAACACTCACAGGAGGCAACTGCATGCTCTCCCCCCGGCGGACCAGATTCTACAGGAACAACGTGACGCACTGCGCAAAGTATCGGAGATCAGCAGCTCCCCAGCACCCTCCTCCGCACCACATGCCAGCCCACGAGCTTTCCCCAGCGACAAAGCCATCTACGGTTTGCCGGACTCTCAACAATCTGCCGATCTCCCCGACATCACACCACAAACGGCGGACCTATTGGCCTGAGGGGAAATCACCAAAACTTCTAGATTCGAAGCCTTGCGGCGGCTGGCCTCAGTGGCACGGCCCTGACACACCATGGTCTACAAGAGGTTCATTGGAGAGGAGTGAGGGTGAGATCCCTTTGCTCTGCGACCACTGGCACCGACGAGACTCAGTTAGTAATCCCTTGCAACCACCACACGCACTTGTCAGGTGACACTAAGACCCTCTTCCCGTTGCTAGGGCTAATCCTCTTGTGGAGCTGTGTGAACACTGCTTGCCAATGACTCGTGCCTTCCACACTGCCTCTCCTGCATCATGTGACTGCAAGCGGACATACCTTCCTCTTCAACTGGGTGGGTTGGCACCCAGGGACACCCACCAGCTGTGGCAAGCTTTCCACGGCCTGGGGAGGGCAGCAACAACCCCCCACCCCTGTTCCTTTCCTCTTTTCCTTATAGTGAACAATATTACCTTGTCACTATTGATGCCAACCACTTACCACCACCCCAGCTTTGTATAGCTTCTTTAACTCATTAGAGCAGGGGTCTCCAAACCGGTCCTGGAGGGCCGGATCCATGCCAGATTTTTAAAAAAAACTACATGTATCTCAATGGGGATATCCCAAAAATCTGGCATGGATCCGGCCCTCCAGGACCGGTTTGGAGACCCCTGCATTAGAGTGTTTGGACGGCGACATGTTGCAAAGCCGACCTTTTGGTATTTGTTACTGTTTTGCATCGTTTGGGCTGTATGCTATTTATCCCGACCCCACCCTCGGGGAATTGCCTGGGTTATTCCTCCATGTGACAGTGCCTGTGCCTGATCTGAGCGGAGGAGAGATGCCAAGAGACCAGTGGGGGTTCACACCTGAGAACTGGAGAGTGGGTGGAGGGGGTGATTCACACACAAGTGATGACTTGGCTGAAATCAAGATATGTACGTGGAATGTCAGGGGCATGCACACACCGTCGAGGCGCTATCAGATCTATTCCTACTTGAAACGCCACAAATTTCACGTGGCACTGTTACAAGAAACACACTTAAATAAGGCGGAGGTACACGCACTGCGCCGCAGATGGCGCGGACAGCTTTACGCCACTGAGTATTCCTCCTTTGCTCGCGGGGCGCTCCTGTGGATCCGACCAGGTACCCCATGGGCGATCATGGACACACAGATAGACACAGAGGGTAGGTACGTAATGGCTCGAGGCAGACTTGATGGGCACCCTGTAGTGCTGGCCTCGTTGTACTCCCCAAATACCGATCAGGGCACTTTCTTTGCTCGCCTCTCAACAACACTAGCAGCCTGCCATGGGATCCCGTGGGTTCTAGGGGGCGACTACAACTGTGTCTTAGATGTAGGCCTAGACAGGTCTTCCGCACCCCCAGCTAATGCCCAAGCACACACCACTACGAAAACCCTCATCAACTGGGCCACGCAGTGGGACCTCCACGATGCATGGAGGACACGAAACCCAACAACACTGACATATTCCTACTGGTCAGGTGCGCATGCCCTACAAGTACGCTTAGACCGATACATGGTCACCTCTGATCTTCTCCCGTTAGTCGCGGACACACAATATATGGGCCGCACACATTCAGATCATAACCCCCACACACTGGCAATTGCGTGGGAACGTCCACACCCGCCTATTCCCACTTGGCGCCTCCAACCATACCTCCTACTAGATGCGAAAATCCGCGACTCCCTACTCACACAAACAGCTCAATACTTTGAGCTCAATGCCGATACGGCATCCTCCTCCCAGATAGAATGGGACGCATTCAAGGTGGTAACCCGGGGACATTGTTTGGGCACACAGGGGCGCATGCGACGACAGTTAGAGGATGACCTGACACGACTAGAGACTGAACTGCTGGGCCAAGAACGGGACGCAGTGGGGGGTGCGGATGATCGCCTGACTGAGACCAAAGCGGAACATGATCGCCTCCTGGAACGTTTACGAAACATTAACTTTGCGGCACGCTCTGCTCGCACACATCGCCACGGTGAAAGGCCTGGCAAACTGTTGACCTGGCTGATTGCACGAGAAGACCGCACGACTCCCATATCAGCAATACAGGCGGAGGGGGGTAGGTTACTCTACACACAGCGCCAAATACATGAGGCGTTCATAGACCATTATTCGGGGTTATATTGCTCCTGGCTGAGTATCCCACTGCCTGACATAGCCGAGTATCTCTCGCCCCTACATCTGCCCGCCTTAGCGACAGCGCAGCAGGATGACCTCTGTGCACCACTGGATCCCGAGGAACTCCGCGACACCATTTTCAACCTCTCGAATGGCAAATCACCGGGTCCAGATGGCTTACCAGCCGAATTTTGCAAAGCCAGCTCTAATATCCTCATTCTCCAACTGTTAAAAATGTATACTGCAGCCACGGAAGGCTTCTCCCTTCCCCCGACGCTTAATGAATGAATGAATGAATGAATGAATGAATGGATGAATGACGGACTTGTACCGCGCACAGCTACCCGAAGGCATACTGGCGCCTTTTCGCTCACTCATTCAATAGATTAGGCAAACAGGTGAGTTTTTACCACCCTCCTAAATTTATGGTGGTTGGATTCCAACCAGATGGAGTCAGGAAGGTTGTTCCAGAGGTTGGTCGCTTGAAGGGAGAAACGTCTCCCGCCCGTACGTACTCTCCTTGTTTTTTGGACCACTAACAGATTTTTATTGCTAGATCTGAGGGTCCGTGAAAGGAGGTAGGTGGAGAACATGGCTTGAATTAGTCCAGGGCCAGTCTTATAGAATGCTTTGTGTACAGTGATCAAAGCCTTGAACTCCACCCTCCTTTGCACGGGTAGCCAATGTAAATGGCGCAACCCAGGTCTGGCGGATGTTCTCCGTGGGATGTCCAGCAATAGACGTGCGGCACAATTTTGCACAGTCTGAAGGGTTTTCAAGGTACTTTGCGGGGCTCCCAAGTAGAGAGCGTTAGCGTAATCAAGCTGTGATAATATCAAGGCTTGTACCAGAATCCGCCTGGAATCGAATGGGAGGAGTTTGATGACTTTTCTGAGTTGTCTCAGCAAGGCAAAGCAGGTCCCAGCTACCTTGCGAACCTGTACTCCGAGGTTAAGAGCGGGGTCGAGCCAAACCCCAAGGCTCTTAATTTGGTTTCTTGGCGGGGGAGGCTGACCAAGGCATAATGGCCACCAACCATCGATATTAGACGGGGGCTTGTGTCCCAGAAGCATCACCTCCGTTTTGGCACCATTCAATTTTAAGAAGGAACTGTCCATCCAAGCATGAATGTTTTCCAGACAAGAGGAGAGGTTATTATAGGGGGCGTTCTTAGATGATAGCGAGATGATCAATTGTGTGTCATCTGCATATGTCACCAGTTGTACTCCCCAGGGCAGAACCACCTCAGCCAAAGGCCTCATATAGATATTAAAAAGGGTGGGGCTGAGGGAAGAGCCCTGAGGAACACCACACTGGAGACACATTTGAGGGGAGGATACATTGTCCTTAAAGACTGCAAAGGTCCTTTCCGTTAGGAAGGAACAAAGCCAGTTAAGTACCTGGCCCCAACCCCTACTTCTCTTAGCCTCTGGAGCAAGATTTTATAATTCACGGTATCAAAAGCCGCGCTGAGGTCTAAGAGAAGTATTGCGGCGTTACCTCCGTTGTCGAGGATTTTCCTAGTTTCCTCTACTACCGTGATGAGGGCGGTTTCTGTACCCTGGAGGCTACGAAAGCCAGTTTGCGTGGAATGAGGAGCATTCCTTTCCTCCAGGAAGGTCGAAAGCTGGGAGTTCACATATTTTTCAGCTAGTTTGCTGACACATGGTAGTAGAGATATCGGCCGGTAGTTTGCCCAATCCTCAGGATTGAGATTCGTTTTTTTTTTTTTTTAAGAGTGCCTTTACTCTGGCTTGTTTCCACACAGGGGGCACCATACCAGATTTCAATGAGGAATTTATCACCTCCTGAACCAGTGGGGTAACGGTCTCTGAAACCAGATGAAGGAACACAGGGGGTGCAGGGTCAAGAGGAGAACCTGATTTAAATTTTTAAGCAGTGCCTGAGTGGTCGGGCCATCTATAGGAGGGAAATCCTTAAGCTCTGCCATGTCTTCTGTCGGCCCAACACAAAATTCCGGAGGGGAAAGACGAGTAGATATTTATAACTTTTTGTGAGAAAAAGGTGGCAAGCTCATTGCAGCGTAATTGTGCTTTACTGGGATCGACTAGAGAGACAGGTGGTGTAATCAGTGATTTAAAGATTTTAAAAATTTCGCGGGGAGCATTGGCGGAGGGGTTAATTTTTTCCTGGAAATAGTTGGCTTGGGTAGTTTTAATTTCATGTTTATATCTCTTCAATGCTAACGTATAGCTCTCCTTACTAGCAACAGTGAAGCTTTTCCTTAATTTCCTTTCCTCTTGTTTACAGCACCGCTTAAGTGCTCTAAGTTCTTTGGTGTACCATGGTTTTTTTTGCTCTCCTAGTTTGTGAGAGAGTTGAGACTTGGGGAGGGTCAAGTCTAGAGAATTTTCGACCCACTGATTGAGTTGGGCGTTAGCTTCTGTGGGGTCGTTCTTTAGACTAGGTAAGGATTCCCTAATGAAGCTACCCTCATATCCTTACTCAAGCCCGGCAGAGATGGCGAACGACTGGGCTCCTACCGTCCCCTGGCCCTTCTCAATACAGACTATAAAATCCTCGCTTCCACGCTAGCCCGAACACTGGCCCCCCTGGTGCCAACCCGAGTACACCACGACCAGAATGGGTTTGTACCGATGCGCCACACCTCCTATAACATCCGCCGCTTATTCTGCATACAAGAGTACGCTACACACCAATGGCCGCTCGCCGGATGTCTAGTGCTGGACCTTGAGAAAGAATTTGATTCGGTGGAATGGCCATACTTGCGGGCAGTCATGGACAAATTCGAATTGGGGGAAGACTACGAGACCATGGTTGGCCTATTGTACCGTAGACCCACAATTCACGGCCGTACTGGTGCATTGCTTTCTGACCCCTTTCGGGTACAGAGGGACACCAGACAGGGCTGCCCCCTATCGCCCTTGCTGTTCTCCTTGGCCGTGGAACCCCTGGCCGCAATACTCAGGTCCTGAGGCGCAGAGTGGGGTATACCGATGGCGGATGGCCTTCATACGGTATCACTATATGCGGACGATCTCCTCCTCTATATTAAGGATCTGACTAATGTCCTGGCGTCCCTTGCTGACATTTTCCGCACCTTTGAGATGTCGGGTTTAAAAGTCAATTGGGTCAAATCAGGGGCCTACTCCTTTGACCCGGAGGCACCCGAGAGTGAGATATACATAGGTGGTGAAAGACTGCAGTGGTATCCCACGACATTCAGATACCTAGCAATCCACATCTACCGAAACCCTGCGGATATATTGGAGGGGAACCTGATGCAGGCGATTACATCCATCCGGTCGCAAATAGGGTTTTGAAAAACTCTACCACTAAACGTTCCCAGCCGGGTTGCCTTGGCAAAAATGATAGTCCTACCTAGGCTATTGTACTCCTTTGCCAATATCCCATCCTACGTCCCCAACCGGGTGTTCCAGGACCTTGAAGCCCTGCTTCGCGACCTGATCTGGAATAAAGGCCGACCACGCATTGCGCTGACGAAGCTATATATGCCTACTGAAGCAGGACGACTAGCAGTTCCCAACATGGAACTATATTACCTTGCGGGGCAGATGCAGTGGGTGTCGGGTGGCTAGGTGGTAAGAACCTGGGAGATACCACCACGGACACTGTTGTCTGGACTCCGCTGCAGATCCACGTGCTGTTTCACCCACTGACTCTGACTCCACGTCCCTCGCAGCTGTATCTTGCAGTAGCGCGCAGATGTTTTCTACGCTGCCTGCGTCTCACCCGAACAACGGTACCGAATGCCCAGATACTCCCACTACTGGGCACCCCGACAACAGCCGGGGCGCTGAAGACAGTAATACTAGACAGCTGGACCACTGCGGGGGTGGAAACACTGGGAGACCTATACTCAGATGGCGATCTCCTCCCTTTCGCGAACCTTTAAAAGGATACCTCTCTCCCAGCTGGACAGTTCCTATTGCACGCGTCCCTCGTACGCACACTGACTGCTGCCTGGGGTGACATGTCCAAAGAGCTGCCCATGCACCACTTTATGCAATACCTTCACGTTATGAGCAATGGCTCCCACATAATTCACTGGCTAGCGCAGGCTCTCCTCCTTCACACTCAACCCACCACCGTGCAGCTGAGAGACAAATGGGCGACAGACCGAGGGAGGGATTGGACGGACATGGAGTGGGCAATGATACTGGTCGGACCGGTTAATATCCCGCGTAACCCTCGCTTCAAAATTATACAGCTCTACATACTGCACCGCGCATACCTCACCCCAGACAAAATAAACAGATATTTCTCGGTAACGGACACTGCCTGCAAACGTTGCTCCTCGGTGGGGGCAGACCTCCTCCACATGCTCTGGCTATGCCCTGACCTCTAGCAATATTGGGATGGGGTGACTGCGATGCTCACGCAATGCACTAGCGAACACGTGCCCAGGACTTGGGAGGCCTGCATACTGGGCCTATACAAACGCACAAAACTAAACAAAGTGCAGGCCCGGTACTGGGATCTCGGACTGATCACGGCTAAGCGGCTGCCTACCAAGCGGTGGAAAGCCGACACCTCCACATATACGGCATTGGAGCCTATCCCTCACAAACTGGGCGCGAGCGGAGAGCACAGTCTTACGACGAGAAGAGACGGCGGGGCTCAGGAAATTCTCAATTGCACAACAATGGGATGACATCCTCCAATCCTTCCAACAGAAATGCCTGGAACAGGGGATCACGTAAAAGGGGCCGCACACTGACCCCCTGTACAGGAGACAATATGGGGCGCGTCTGTACCCGCCAGCCAACCCCCCCCACTCATATAGGCTGTTTCCACCCCCCCACGCCCTCACACCATTTTCGTATGGCACATACCGCGCTGACCACTGCCTATGCTGAACCCACGCTCCGAGAAAAGCACGTTACATATCTGATTGTTTAGCAGTGATGCCTTCGGTACCCCTCCCCCGCCCACACCCCCACATATCCAACTCTTATTATGTACTCTGACCACCTCACGAACCATGTTCCAAGGCTGCATTCGGTACGCCCTCATGGTGGGGACCCCCCCCCCCCCCCCCACCCCCATGTCATATTGGTACACACACGAACCGCAAAATGCAACCTCCTACCCGCCCACTAGACCAATACGGACACAACGACACCACGCGTCTTTCCTTAAACACAGGGATACTTCAACCCACGCTCCCCCTCCCTTTAACTCTTACTTCCCAAGTTATAGTTCTGATGTTTTATTGATACACTGGTCCCATTTATTTTTTGACCAGACTCCTTGAGGTTTGTTCCTGAGCATATTACATCATGGGGCTTCTGAGCATAACACTCATGGTCGAGGTGATCCCAACTGGGCGGCACCACCACCAACATCAATTTCTCCTGCTAGGAACAATACGCTACATAGACACTCGCTCATCGACCCACTTACGGTGTCGCACAGCCATATCTTCTAACACTAATACACCATGCCCACTTAACAGGCGGACCTCGCCGACACATTTACCCATAGCACTCAATAGTGAGAAAGGGCCACTATCCATCTAGCGACATTGATGAGTATCACCATAGCCCTGTAACCAAGGAATTACGAGAAAAAAAACAAGAAAAACCTACAGACCTATTTATTTATAATACGGACTGGTTTGTTTAATGAGAAGTGCTGCAATGGAACAACTTGCGCCGCAGAAGCTCAGGGCTGTCGGCCTTAAGACTGTGTTCTTCTGATACAGTTTATACGATTATTGACTAATGTGGCTGGCCCAGAGGGGTTGTAAGCTGAACGCTGTGTAACATGCACCTCTAACAATAAAGGTCTTAAAAAAAAAAAATTTTTTTAAATGAGCCACAGCGCTCCGGTGTTCATGACGAGCTCAGCTCGTCATGGCCCGTGGAACGTTCACACGCGGGGATAATTCCCCCGCTGTGCTGAACGTTCCACGGAGCCAATGCACCTGTGACTAGCTGAGCTCGTCATGAGCACTGTAGCTCATGAAGCGCTCAGCTCGTCATGAGCATGCCGGCGCTGTGCGCACCCCCTACCCCCCAGCACAGCGGGGGATTAACCCCCGCAACGAAGGGGTTAAACTAGAAGAAAAAGTAAAAAACAATTGCTAAACACAATGAGATATACAATATAGAGGTCGCAGTTTGGTGGGAAGGTTCAATAAAGTATACCTAGGAGCAGGAAGGACAAAAACGTGAAAGAAAACTGAAGGTCATAAAGTGTAGTAAGGAACGGGAGGGAAAGGAGAGGCAAGGAGGGGAGGTAAGGTGATCAGATTGAAGGGGAAGGGAAGGAGAGGGGTCACTAGCCGTAGGCGGAGCAGCTGGGTCGGGGGATGCTGAGAGGGCGAGGCCACTCGGGAGGGATTAGAAGCCCCCGTATTTATTAAGGAGAAGAAGTTTGAGTTCTTTTTTGAAGCTGGGGTAGGACGGGTTACAACGGAGGTCTGTTGGGAGGGCATTCCAAATAAGTGGGGCATTGCCTGAAAAGGAGCGTGACTGAGTGGAATTCTTTTTCTGAAGGGGGGGGGGATAAGTAGGAGGGTGTTAGAGTTTCTCAGGGATCGCGTGCAGCCTGCTTTGGTCAATTGGTTAGCAAGGTATGTCGGTGTGTTTTGGTGGAGGATTTTGTGCGTAATGCAGGCGGTTTTATAAGTGGATCTGCCTTCAATGGGGAGCCATTTGAAGGTTTTGAGGGCGGTAGAGATGTAGTCAACCCGTTTGCAGTCTGTGATAAGCCTGGCCGCGAGGTTGAGCACTGATTTTAGAGGTGCCAGGTGGGTTTTGGGAATTCCGGTGAAGATGGCATTGCCGTATTTAATGCGCGATAGAACAAGAGATTGAACTGCCAGTTTAAAATCATCAATTGGGATGAAGGGCTTAATTCTCTTAAGGTTACGGAGGGTAAGGAGGGCTCCTTTGGCAGAGTTTTTAAAGATTTATGTTGAGAGTTAGGCAAGTCAAGGGAGATGCCAAGTATTTGACTGAGGTGGCTAGGGACAAGGGGCAGTTGAGGGCATTAAGGTCTGTGATCCAATTTTGAATGGGGAGCTGGTTGTTTTTTGGGGAGAAAATAATAATTTCAGGTTTTTTAGGGTTGAGATTGAGGTGGTTCGAGTGGAACCAGGCTTGAATTTTGATGAGGGTGTTGTTGAGGTGGAGGATGTCAGCATGGGTTTTTATCTTATGGTAGAGTTGTGTATCGTCAGCGTAAAGATGGTAGTTGATCTCAGCTTGTTTGAGAATGAGGGTGAGGGGTTCCATGAAGAGGTTAAAGAGAGAGGGAGAGAGTATGGATCCTTGCGGAACTCCTAGAGAAATGGGGGAGGTGCCGATAAGCAGTTGTGGATTTTATTTTGTTGAGCACGGTGTTGCAGGTATGAGACAAACCAATTATGAGTCATACCATTAAGGTCGAATCGTTCTCTAAGGACTTTGAGTAGAACAGAATGGTTAACGGTATCGAACGCTGCGGAGAGATCGAGGAGGATCAATAGGCTAGATTTGCCATTGTCGAGGGAGTGGTGAATGGCATCTACAATTTTAAGCATGGCGGTTTCGGTGCTGCAACCTTTCCTGAAGCCTGATTGGAGGTGGTCAAGTAAGTTAAAAAAGTTCAAGGTGTCTGTCAAGCTGAAGGACACATTTTTCAAGGGCTTTTGAGAGAAGGGGCAGATTGGAAATAGGACGGAGGTTGTTGAGGTCATTAGGGTCGACAGTAGGGTTTATTAGAATGGGGGTGATTTGGCCCAGTTGTAGGGAGGTGGGGACACAGCCGGTGGCTAGGGAAGTGTTAATGATTGTGGTACAGGAAAGGGTAATGATGTGTTTGAGGTTTTGGACAATTTTAGAGGGGGAGGGGGTCTTTGGTGTGGGAGGAGGGTTTAAGTTTCGTAATGCTGTCAAAGACAACTTTTTCAGTAACTGGCTGGAATTTATGCCAGGCGGTGTTATTTTTAAGGAGAGTGTTAGGGGGATTGGAATCGTGGAGGGTGGAAGGAATGGAGGGGAACGGAAGATCAGCGTTATGTAGGATCATGGAGGGGGCAAGGGGGGTTGGGGGATGCGGGTGAGTTAGGGGAGATGTCCAAAATGGAGGTGGGGGTCGGAGTCTGCAGGAAGGATTGTTCTATTCTAGCAATTTCTTCAGAGAAAAAGAGGGCTATTTCTTCGCATCTAGTGGTCGAGGCCAGAAGTATAGGAGGAGTGGATGAGGTTTGATTGCGAACAATGTTAAACAGTTCTCTGGGTCTATTTTTGGCTCGGTCCAGTTGTGCTCGGAAAAAGGATGCTTTTCGTTTAAAGATGTGTTTTTTGCAAGATGATCTTGCAAGTCTGAGGCGAGCTAGGTGCAAAGGGGTAGGGTGCTGTCTCCACGTTCTTTCCGTCCGTCTAAGTGAGCGTCTTTCATTATTTAGCTCAGTATTAAACTAGGATTTGGAAGGAATGGTTCTTTGGTTTTTAAGCTTCAGTGGGGCCAGGAGGTCCAGGGTATCCACGACTGCTTTGTTGTAGTGTTCTGTAAAGCTCATTCGCATTCAGTGAGGGAGGGATGGCGAGAAGTTGGGCATGGAGTTTGGATTCCAGTAAATCGGGGGGATATTATTAAGATTTCTGGACAGTTTCATGGGTTTAATGATTTTCGTGGGAGGGGGGGGGGTGGCAAAGACCGCTATAGAGAACAGTATGAGATGATGGTTGGACCAGTCGATGGAAACGATGTTGGATAGGAGGGCTAGATCTTTGCTTGTAATGGTGGCATCTACGATTGCTCCTTTGGAATGGGTCGATGATTTACAAAGTTGCTCGAGGTTATTGATCTCGAGAAGGTTAGATAGGAGGGTGATAGAGGGGTTATTGGTCTCATTCCAAAGGAGGTTGAGGTCTCCCAGGAAAATGTTTTGGGAGTTGGAAAGTGACGATTGTGTAAGAAGGTCGGATAACGAAGGGATGTGTATTGCCGGGAGGGTTATATATGTTGTGAAGGCGAATGGGTTGGGAGCCGTGAATTTTGATTTCAGCTTCGAGGTATTCAAGGGCGGAATAACTAGTGTTATTGACAAGGGAAAGTTGTAATTCCTATTTGAAGATGATGGCAACACCACCACCTTTTTGGATGGGCCTGTCTTTCCTGAGAATAGAGTAGCCCGTAGGGGCGAGGAGGTCAAGGATGCTTGTCGAGTGGTCATTGAGCCAGGTTTCCGTTAGGAATGCGATGTCAATGGATTCACTAAGAATAGTTTCAACAATTGTATGGCATTGTTGGACGTGGACATGGTCAGCAATTGAATGGCATTGTTGGACGTGGACATGTCTGCAGAGGGGAGTAAAGGATAAGGGAGAGGGGTTAAAGTGGAGGGCAAAGGATGAGAGGGGGGAAGGTTGTTGACGGAATTGTGAAGTTCGAATGTCAGCAATTGTAAGGCATTGTTGGACGTGGGCACGTCTGCCGAGGGGAGTATAGGATGAGAGAGAGGGGTTAAAGAAGAGGGCAAAGGATGAGAGGGGGGAAGGTTATTGGCGGACTTGTGAAGTTGGATGGTCAGTGATCTGAAGTGAAATTCAAAGGTGTTGAGGTGGGTAACGGCAGCTTGGATGAGGATGTTTCCAAGCCCATCCACCCATGACGTCAGACATAAGTCCTGGAAGACCATGTGCATGGTTGTCATCTTTACATTCTTTTTACCCATGGCGACTCTTCCGTTCTTTTAGGTTTTAAGGCACTGTAGTATGTTACCCTTTCTTGCTCTACCGCATTTCTTGGGGAGGTGGAGTGTTGCATGTAAATCCATAATATTCTTTTAACTGCAAAACTACTCCTACTGGTAACTATTTCGTTTTGCAGCAGGAATCCTTTTCTGGATTAATATGCTGTACGTTGATTTTGCGGTGGTATCTTCGATCATTCTTGAAGGTGGTGCTAAAATGAGGTTGAGCTTGCAACTTTCAGTACTCTTTCCCACATGTTTCCCGGTTTACTTGAATTGTGACACAGTAGTTTTTTGTGAAGGTGTGGACTGATCATCATGTGGCTGCCATACATATGCTGCATATGGGCATATTTGCTGGAAGCCAAGGTGGCTCCTTATTTTCCATTGTGGTATGCGCTACGGGTTTTGCCTAGAAGCACACATACTTTTTTTTAGCATAATTGGATTGTTTGAACTATCCACAGTGCGATGGTGCCCTTTGTCACTGGTGAGCTTTTGTTTGAATCTGCAAATGGTAGAAAGAACGGACTTCTGCTTCTGGCCGCTCTTGTCCTATCTAGGTACTACATCCGAGCACTGCGTACGTCTAGTGTTTGCACAGTTCTTTCAACTTGTTTATGGTTGCTTTAAGAAGCCCAGCAGCTAGATTGCTTGGTTCATATGGAAATGTGATATGACCTTCAGGAGGAAGCATGGGTTGGTCTTCGTGATTACTCTGTCCTAGTGTATTTGCAGGTAGTGCTCTTGGGTGGTTAGTGTTTGCAGCTGGTCATGTGCTTATGACGAGCTGAGCTCGTCATGAACAATGGGGATCATGCATATGCAGCACAGGAGGGGAAAACCTCTAGCAGCCAAGGTGTTAATGTGCGAATATTACTCTGTATTGATTATTTTAATTTGAGTTGGAACCATTACAGGGATTATTACATGTATTAGAGAACTATTATTTGAGCATATGTTTGTATAAAATGTTATGTAATAAATGAATTCAAATGTTTTTAACTTAAGAATAAAAATTTGAGACACAAAAGTAACCCTAGTTTTGTGCAGACATAATTATCTGTGTCATTATTGAACACTAAAAAAGTGATATTAGTGTGTAGGCCTTCTGGTCACAAATAGAAAGTGAGTAACACAGAAAGGAATTCTTTTTGATACTGTTTGACACCCAGTCCTTTCTGGTTTTCTGGGAAACTCCTTTTTTGAAAGTGGTTCAAAAAGGTGCCTTTATTAGTGGTGTTATTACCAGGTTCCAAACTGGCATCAGTGCTGATCTCGGTGGAGCCATTAGTTATTGCTCCTTCTAGGAGCCGTTTCGTAACAGGTGCTGTGAATAAGCTGCTTCTTTATGTGACCTTGTGTAGGCTACTATTGCTACCAAGTGTACTTTTACTGAGGCATATGTTAGACTTTTGTCTAGCAGGTACGTCAGGTATCTGATCACTGTAGTGTCCTCTGTTGTGGAATAGTTCTCTGTAACACAGGCAAACCTGTGCCATTTAGCAGTGTAGCATTTTCTTGTACTTGGTCTTTATTTGGGGTTGAAAGCAGACCCACTGACAGAAGAAGTCTTGGAGCACTAGCTCATTTATTTCCCACTTGTGTGATGCGGATGCTTGGCATGTCTGCTTCTCTGTGTTCTACGTCTGGCTTCCATAGCCCCAAATCTTAGTTTCCCCATGGGCATCCCCCAGCCTGTGTGGGATGCGCATGTGGTGATGGTCACTGCTGGAGATGGTTGTGTTAAAGGTCTGCCCACTGTTATGTTGTCCACATTTCCCCCATGACATCTCTTCCTGCACGCTTTGCATTACAAGCAATAGATATTTGCAACTCCAAGTTGCCTGTGACCATTGGTTTTGGATTTACCCATGTAGTGGTCTCACGAGTAGCTGTGCATGTGGGATCAGTAGGTTGCATGCGGGAATCATTCCCATAATTTTCTCCACAGTTCTCACTCTCGCCATGTTATTGATTCTTGCTCCCAGAAAAATCTTCCCTCTCTCCGGTCTCATCGAAAACTTTTCTAGGGGGATTCTGAAAACCTAGTCCGTGAAGCATGCTTATGACTGTCCTGGTGTCTTTTTGCATAGTGAGAACGAGGTTGCCTAGTTTAGCAAGTCATCTTAGATGGGCTGCCACTTAGGCTGAACATTCTGTGAATACAATGGGTGCAGAGTTGATTAGCGAAGAGGAGCACACCTGAATAGATAGTGGTTCTTGCTGACTACGAACAATATGTATTTTTTATTTTTGCGGTTCATGTGATTATGTAGGTAAGCATCCTTTAGGTCTATGGTTGCTATAAAGCCCTTTTCCAGCGGTACAGGATGACCCCTTGCACCCCCCAATAGAGTCTTTAGAAGTTCAATATGTAACCATGTTGGATGATGGAGGATCGATTTGTCTGGCGTAACCTCCTCCACTCCTGAAGGAAGGTCTCTATTCTGCCCGCCACTGGTGTTATGTGCAAGGGAGGTTGATAGAAACTCACTTGCTAAGAACCTTGTCCCCCTGGAAAGAAGAACCCTTCCTCTGGCTCAGCCCCGAAAGGGCTAATGCTGCCCAGTTTTGAAATGTCACTGTTGCTGCACTCCTTGGTGTTGAGCTGACTGTTGGTAGGGTGGCTGTGGAGCTGCGCTTTGAAAGCCTCCTTAGTCTGTGGGTATTCTTACTGGGGTTGTTCCCCTGTATTCTTACTGGGGTTGATCCCCCTTCTTGATTGATCCTGGAATTGTAACACAATCCCCCTCCCACCCTCCAATGGCCTTTGCAGCGTCATCCTTTTTTATCTGATGTATCTACAACGGTTCCAAGCAGGAACGCCCCTGAAAAAGGTGTTTGATGTTTGCCGGAACTTCATTTGGAAACCCGGATACCCGCAACCAGGCGAGTCTCCTCATGGATGTTCCCAGCTGCCTACTTGCTGTGTCTGCTGCATCTAATGCCAATTTCAAGCATGTGCTGGTGATTATTTTGCACTCGTCTACCAGTATTACTCTGGGAAATGTTTCAAGAATTCTCCAACCCCATCCCAGTGGCTATAGGCATAGCGATTGAGGAGATGCGTTGCTGCCCCCCTCTCCACTTTCCAACCTACCATTACCACTCTCTGCACTCATTCTTGGGAAGGAGTCCTGTAGATTTTGGAACATTTGCTCTCTTCCTCGTCATGGCAATGACAATGATGGGAATCCGCTATTGCTTTGCCCTAGATTTAAACCGAGTTTTTGGAGGAATGCTTGTTGATTGATTTATCCATTTATAAAGCGTGCGAATGCCCGAAGGGGCGCTGAGACAGACAGCAGGTCTCTGAGACGGAAACAACCTAGCAGGCCGCAGTAAAAAGCCAGGTTTTCACTGCTTTTCTAAAAGAGCCTAGAGATGGATTATCTTTTATTGTAAGTGGCAGCAGGTTCCAGGCACGTGCTGTGTGTACAAAAAAGCTCCTACCACCCCAATTGGCTCGTCTGAATTTCCGGATCCTAATTAGTTTCAGTTGGCTTGATCTAAGCAGTCTGGAAGGTTCGTACAATTTCAGGTTGGTTCGTAGGAACTGTGACCCTGATCCTTGAACAGCCTTGAAGGACAGGCATAATGATTTAAAGCGAACTCTTTTTGCAATTGGAAGCCAATGTAGGAGTTTTAATTTCAGTGCGATTGGCTCCTATTTGGGGATGCCAAGTACCAACCTCGCAGCTGCATTCTGCAAGCGTTGTAGTTTGGTTAAAATCTGTACTCTAGCCCCAGTGTACAAAGCATTTCCATAATCCAACCTACACAATGCCAATGCCGTCACCACTGTCTTTCGAGTATCATCAGGTATATAAGGCAATAATTTTTTAATCATCTTTAGGATAAACCAAACCGATGATGCAAGTTTACTAGCTTGAGCGTCAAATGAGAGTTTGGTGTCAAGGGTCATGCCCAGATTTTTCACTTTATCTACCGGATCAGGGCAACCGCCCAAGCTGTCAGGCCACCAGGCTGGGGACCAGATGTTAGCATCGCCTCCCAGCAGCAGCACTTCACTCTTATCCCCGTTCAGCTTTAAGCAATTATCTGTCATCCACTGGCTGACCTGTGACATACAGTGTTTGAATTTATCTGCAGTCTCATTCACCTCTTTACTGATGGACTCCAATATCTGGGTGTCATCGGCATAGGACACTGGAATGAAGCCACATTCCCTTATGATTTCTGCCAAAGGTGCTACATATAAATTAAAAAGGGTAGGGCTCAAGGAGAACCCCTGGGGTACCCCACAAGGGGAACTGAATGATTTGGACTTTGCTTCTCCCAGCTCAACTGAGAAAGTTCTATTGTCCAGGTATAAGACAATGAGGACTGATGCGGAGTCATGGACCCTTGCCTCTGTCAAACGGGACAAGAGTATCCCATGGCTGACCGTATCGAAGGCCGCCGATAGGTCTAATAGTACTAAGGCGGCCTTCCCTCCATCATCCAGCACCCTCCTAAGTTCTTCGACTGCGGTCAGCAATGCTGTTTCCGTACCCGGTCCCATACGGAATCCAAATTGAGAATAATCCAGCCAGTTGCCCTCCGCCAGAGAACGGGACAACTGTTTATTTAATAGTTGCTCTAGGATTTTTGCAGCAAATGGGATCCTGGCTATGGGTCTATAGCTATTATCAGCATAAGATACAAAGTTCCCCGGAGAATAGACAAGAAAGTGTGTATGTTGTACAGAGGGAGAGCAAAGGCAGGGAACAAGAAGTTCCCTTGTTGGAACTAGAAGGCCTCACACACCTAGTGAGCTAGATGTCATGCTTCGTCATTGGCCTCCTGCTCCTCGTCAGACTGGCGCTGCAATGTCTGACGGACGCCTACCAGGCGCTCTTTGTTGGAGTTCTTTTGTTCCAGCCAATGGTTGAGTGCGTGTGAGGGGTCAAGTGAAGGTGTAGTCGTGAGGGGTTGGTGATTAAAAAAGGTAAGTCCGTTTACAAGGACATTTATTCGCGTGGCTAACTCCCTTGATTAAAAAGGTGGGAGGGGAGATGGAGACTGTAAGGGGCACAGCGAACTACCTCTAACCCTCTGGTCAGGTCGACATGTTTCTTGCCCAAATGGCAATTCCTCAGGACCTCAAGTGCTCAGTACTACACAGTGATACAAGAACAATAAAGAAAAAGGAAAAGGAAGATACAACCTCTCTGGGTCTGTAAGGGGGCAGGCCAAGAGGTCCTGCAGTAGTGTGGTGACCTAGAAGAAATGTATGCAAATAAGCCAAACATTTATAATGGCATTATCTCATTAATAAACGATCACCACCGCTCTCCAAAATAATTTCACACACACAAGGAAACACAAAAATAGGGCATCTCAGCAGTGTACGTCCGTGGACACACAAGTACATAACAACGATTTACAAACAGAAATCGGATGAAGATGTCACAAGGTATAAGATGTGAAGGCTCATTCTTACTTTAAGGGTGGCCCTAATGGGCCCCGCAGTCTGTTCCCCTGGGACAGCACGGTAAGGTACGGTACCTCTAGTACGTGCAGCCAGGGCTTGTAAGCCTACCCACACGCATGGCGCTCCTACGGTAGCGCGGAACAGCTGGGTCTACAGCTGCCAGGGTCCTCATTATCTAAATTAGTTTTTTTTTTTAGGAGAGGCCTTACCAAAATAATTACCCAAGCGTCTGGAAAGATCCCGGATATTATGATTTGAGTAAAGAGTTTCTCCATAAAAGAGCTCAGCAATTCAGGGAAGAGCTGCATTACTTTAGGCGGACAAGGGTCCATTGGGCCACCTGAACTAGTAGTATTCACTTCCTGTACGATTTGTTCTATTGTAGGTGGGGAAAATTGAAACATTGGGATCTGTATAGACCCCTTAGTTACTTTTTTTGGATAAGAGAGAACCTGATCTGAGTTATCTGGAATGTGGCTCTTAAAGGAGTTGAAAACTGAAGATACCTTATTAACAAAAAACTCACCCAGTATATTGCAAAATTCTGGTGTCATTGTCTCGGAGCGGTTATCAATTTTTGCTAATTTCTTAACTGTGGAAAAGAGGGCTTTGCTGGATCCTTCTGAGTCATTAATTTTTTGCACAAAGTAATTTCTTTTTTCCGTAATAATCAGTTTTTTATAAGTGACTAAGGACACTTTATACTCCTCTTTAAGCCTAAAGTCATAATTTGACCTCCATTTTTTCTCGGCTCTTCTACAGCTCTGTTTTTGAGTCTTGAGTGTTTCCCAGAACCATGGCTGTGCGGAGGCGGCGTCTATATACTCCAGCGACGTCATCACGGCGCACGACGCCGACGACGGACGCGGAGCCGCAGGGGACGCCTGCAGACGACGCCTACCGACGCGCAGGGGTACTGCTACGCAAAAGTTTCCGGATCCAGACTGACGCCTGGGGATATTCTAAGGTAAGGAATCTAACACTAACGTGTTTCTTTCAGATGTCATAATTTGACCTCCATTTTTTCTCGGCTCTTCTACAGCTCTGTTTTTGAGTCTTGAGTGTTTCCCAGAACCATGGCTGTGACTGAGTTTTCCTTTTGAAAGTGACTTTCCTTAGAGGGACCGCCACCTGAACTGCGGCATTTATCCACTCGTTCAGTTGATCGCAGGCTGTATTGCTGTCTAATGCAAGTTCTGGATAGGATACGTGAAGATTATGTAATAGGGTCTGTGAATTCGTCTTTGACCAGTCCGGATAGCTGGACTTCCTAAGTGTTTCAACGGGCCTTCCGGTGTGTTCCTTAATTTCTAAAGAAAAAGTGATCACCTATTGGTCAGACCATGGGACCAGAAGAGTGCCAACTTTGCTTGTAGTCTATTCTTAGTGTTACAGCTTTGCAGAGTGTTTGGCAGCAAGGGGAATTATTCGTTTTTGCTCTGGGATGCTAGGAGTATCTCTAGGAGGAAATAGGCCTGTGTCGTCCTCTTCTAATTGTACACTGTACTACCCTGCTGCTCCTTTTATACCAGCATTATACATTGCAGTGTCGTTGGGCGGCGATGACAGCTTCCTCAGGAGAGTGTGATCTGCAGTACAGCCACTTTCGGCTCTTGTAAGATACCCTGGGGTCCTCTGTTTCCTCCCCACAGAGAAAGAGGTCTTGCAACTCTTCTTGCGGCTCAGGGGTTGCTGAAAGAGCTTCCTACTCTCTCTTCTCACAGGGAAGTTGAGGAAATTCAGAATTCCCTCAGTGAAGACTCTAAATACTCCTTTTTCTCTAGGATTGCTGCAATTCTGGCTCTGAGCGGTCTTTAATGATTTTGAGGGCTCATTTTTCAATGTCGAGTTTTCGATACCCTTTTCTTAAGAGTCCTGTTCTTTTGTGGAGTCATCCCTTGCCCTCTTTTTCTCACGATTGCCTTTCGATGCTGAAGTTCTCTCAGAGGGGCAACTGCGGTCAATGTCTATCGGGACGCTTAGGGTTCTTTTGATTTAGACTTCCCTTCAGTAAGAGAGTACTTCATCGTCTTGTGCATCTTCGAGTCTGAAAACTTCGGCTTGGCCTCAATGTGTTTGACATACTAGGAGTTTCAGGTTCCCCCCTCCTTGGGTTTGTCAGTTTTGCCTCTATTTCGCTGACATCTTGTACTTCAGTATCGGAGCCTCGTTCTGCTTGACCCACATCTCTGTCTTCAGCATCATCCTCCTAGCTTGACAGACCGAGGACCCTCAGCAACGGGCTTCCTTTCTTTTGTTGCTCCATGGTTTAGTGGGTGCTCACCTTTCCTTCTCGCTTGCTCTCATGGTCTTTGGTCTGAAATCAGTGCGAACATCGCAGTTTTTTTGTGCCAGTGTAGTTTGGCAGACAGAAGCTGCAGAACTTGTGTTTGTCCTTCTTGGCAAACTTTCAGTGGCACTTGGAGCTGAGCCTAAAGGGAGCATTTCCATTTCCCCAGGTGTCTCTCTCTCTCTCCCCTACCTTCCTTGCATTCTCTGACTGCATGGTCGACGACTTACGAAGTCCAGTCCCTCCCCAGGTGACCTTCGTCCCTTCTCCTGCGATTTTCAGTGTTTTGGACATTTTCTCCTTCTGCTCTTCTCCCTCCCTCTCGCTTTCTTTTTTTAACGATTCATCACTTTTCCTTGAGAACTCCTTTCAGCATCCGTACAATTTCGGCTATTGCGGACCAACAGCAGAAAAGAATCTGGACATGGCAACCACGCATAGGAGTTTCTGGGTCGCACATTTGATGTTGTAGCACCAAATGGCTGGATGAGGCCCAATAAACAAAATAGGACTACCAGGAAGATTTTGAGCCACTAAATGGTGCAATAATGCACAGCATGTGAATCCAGAAAAGAACCCATGCTGCTAAACCTTCGAAACAGCTGGGGCAGCAATGTAAGGGAGACACTGTAAAGTCAATGGGCTATTTGATCCCTTCCAGAGAAAAAAATACCTTCATGCTAAACTTCTAACTTGTTTTTGGAAACTCATGCAAAACCATTTCAGTACTCAAACTTGAATTGACCTTGATCACTAGTGTGAACCCGGTACAGAGGGCAAACAGCATTCACTGAAAAGCGGTGTCTGTTAAACCCTCTAGTTTGTCTCCTCCCCTCAAGTGTACTACTGTAAACACTATTAGGACAAATTACAGTTTTTGATTGTGAAATTCTCCAATGGGTAGAATTGACTAAAGTGGAATAAATAGAGTGTTTTTGCTATAAAGATCCTTGTTTTAAACTGTGTAATCACCCCGCATACCAGGGGACAAAGCAGCACCTCCAGAAGTGGCACAAACAAGAGAATCAACCATGGCAACTTCAGAAAAATATAATAAAACTAAGGCCATCCTAGGCTGAGCGATTCTGTATACTAAAAGAAATACTCCACACAAATGTACTGGATACCCACTGTAGGCTATGCAGTTACCCATCTGAAGAATTTACAGATTTAAGAAGAGCCAAGGTACTGGATTGCGATTTTGCAAATAATTTTGTCTGATCTCAGTAAAACACATACATTGATGTGCTATTTATCCCAAGTGACAAGAGTGCTCATAACAGGGGCAATACAATTATTGGACCTTCAATGTTGCAAACATTCCACTGTCCAACACATATTGTATCATAATAATCAGCAATGCACTTTGTTGGATGCATATCTCACCCATTCGCAAAAGCATATTTCTGTACAATATTACCGGCTCCTGTTTAGTTTTGATTAAATTACAAACGAATGCTGACAGTCTTCTGGGACAAAAAAGTTCGAACCAAACTGACATTAAACTATGCTTATCCATCTCTTCTCATTCTAGGACCAGCACTACATTTTCAAGCGTCTTGCTGTGGCCTGTGAAAACGCCAGTAAAATGAAGGCATGACCATTTGCCAGTTTCCATTGTCCCAAAATGGTCCTTTCACAGGCTCAGTTACAAAAACAGGTAGCCTGATACAAGATGAACTATTTGCATGCCTGGCCAGAAAAAGGCTGCTAGGTCATCTTAGAGGATTACCATGTCCTGCAACGTGTCCAAAATTACAAATCTTACGTAATAAGACATACTAATGGGCTAATATTGGAAGTTCAACGTTCCAACCTCTGAAAAACTTCATCTCCAATCTTACTCAAATGAACATGCATCATGGACAGTGGTAATACAAAGTCATCTAAGGAGTTCACATACTAATCAATTTAATTAGCTGAAAGTTTCATCTACCTCCTAAAGCTCTGCCAGTCTTCTGTGATATCTAGCTCACTAATAAACCAAGTGGCTGAGCTCTACAACAGAGGAAGTGCTACCAAACCATGTTTTTTTCACAGGATATGTATTGCGCTGTCATATTCAGAGTGAGGCAAAGCATTACAGTTGAATCCAATAATCCTGAGACTAAAAACATCTGAAGTTTGGACAGAACTTTCAAACGCAAACTCTCAAATACTTAGAACCACCTAGTCTGAAGAACATCGAAATGTATGCCAGTAATCAAGCTACTTCAGCAAGGACTTTTTTTTAAATGTGGAGATGTTATCCACTGTCAAGAGTCTGTGTAAGGCAATTTGGAGAGTAAGTTAATTAAGTCAGACAACCATGCACTATTTGTTTTACCACTAGATCAATAGTTTTACATTTTCTTTTAAATTTTTTTAAGGCCTGTGGGGTAAAAAAGATTTACATTGAGAACATTTACCATCGATGGAAGTGCTGCCATATTTATGCAGAACCAACTTACAGTTGAGATGGATCTCTCGTTTAAGACTTGTCAGATGAGAGCGCTGAATAAGCAAGCATCTCAAACTAGAATGTATGTTGGTGAAACACAACTGGTTTGCTAACTCAGTGTAAACCAGAAGCTATATGTTAAAAACGAAGATTGAACTAAACCAGAAATCGCACCTTGATAAAATGCACAGCAGCTGGCTGGCTCAGTCAGCCAAATAAATATCAACTTGCCAGGTGTTAATACAAAGAAAGACACTAACTCTATTGAAGTTGCACTTGTGTGCGAGTTTATCCGGTGTCACCCTTTGAATTCTAGATGGCCCAAAGTTTTTTCATATGAAAACAATGTAGTGGTCACTTGCTTTTACACTTGTGATTTTTAAAGTGGAATTGGCCCTTCCGTTTATGAAAAAAATTAATTTGTCCAATTCGAAAAGCACACAGGCTTTACAAAATAATTTTCTACATTTTTTGTCCAAGTAAAGGTGTGTGTGTATACACAGAAATATAACATGTTTATTAAAAGTGTGAAAGATTCCCACATAGGGGTGGGAATTTTTAATATTTGTTACTATCAAACAAAATCACAGTATCATTTTCAGAAAAACAAAAAATGTAGTCCTTAAACAACGACATTTCTTCTTAAAACAGGCCTGCCTTTGATTATCTTGAAAAAAATTGAAGTCTTTAGCATGGCTTTCAATGTGGCCCCAATGACGTACAAAAGATGTGAACTGGATACTTCATTAAAATAAATAACTCCGGTCACCAGTTCATATTTTAAACGCTGAATACAGAAAAAAGTTTTGTAATAAATAAAAAATTATGCAAAACCATCGAAACCGATATAAGAAATATTTTTGCTTACCAGATATGCCATTCTTGCTGGTGTTCAATAAAGCTACAGATGCAGCAGAAACCCTTTTATTATTCACAGTTTGTCCTAGTTTCCTTGAGGTACATTCGTCATTATCACTGTCCTGTAAATTTTGTAGCCTTGGCTGGAAACACTTGAGTCTACATGATCTAATATTGCTTAGTATTTCAGAAAGGG
Organism: Lissotriton vulgaris; assembly: GCF_964263255.1. NCBI lineage: Eukaryota > Metazoa > Chordata > Amphibia > Caudata > Salamandridae > Lissotriton > Lissotriton vulgaris. The sequence goes on from NC_141687.1 coordinate 1,430,648,509, forward strand.
ATAGTCTGTTTTCAAAATGTTTACTGGAAGCATTGGTCCGTGAAAAATTGGAGTTAAAGTCTACGACTTGGGAAGAACCGGAACTTGAGCTTGAAAAACTATTCAGCATTTCCGGGTCAAGTTGCTGCAGCACAGGATCGTATTCCGTGGAAGTTCGGTCCATTATCACCCTGAAAGAAAAGATCGAATTCAGGTTGAAGCAATTACTCCTGTGTACACAGCGAAACTATAAATGACAGTGAAAACTGTAGTATTACCTTCCTCCTCTGCCAAGTCGCCTTCTTGCAAATCCTATGCACCGTCTTGGAACTGTCAGAGTTGTTAAACAATGCCTGTACCTCAACTTCGCCAGTCCTGCCAAATCGGAATTCTCACACTGGTGATTTGCTTGGTCCAATCGAGGCTGAAGGTGAGAAAAAGGTAATCAATTTCAAAGTTGCTAAAACTAAGTTTCCGCAATACAGCGTACAGCTTCACTGACCTAACTATTATTAAGAACAAGTTGCTATTTGCCCACCAGATATATCAATATTGTCCAATGGTAATTATCACTGGTCAAGCTGGAGTGCAGTCTTAAAATGTCAACTTTTTTATACATATACCCAATAACTATGCCTAAGCTTGCTCGATTTTAAGGGGAGGAAGATAAATCCCCACAACTAATGGTAGAAGTTTATAAGAACAAGTTACTTATCTTAGTAACACATTTTGATGGATAGGCAACTTTCCTCAGATTAATTGTGAACCATCCCTAGGCACCCTTGTAACGTGTCGAATCTGTGATGCCAGAAACTGTAGTCCATCGCTGATCCTAGAATGAAGCACTCTGGGGCAGTGAATTGTATTGTTATGCAAAAAAAGAATTTAATTTTAACTGGAATGCTCCCACTGCCATTAGAGAAAGTACAGTTTGGTGAAAGTGACAATTCAAAATGTGCATTGTTTGAAGGACTTTTTTTAAAAAAAAAGCCAGGGCGATGCCCGAGGTCTCAAGAATCTAAGTAATGCTTGAAAAATAATGGCTCAACACCATTGTAACATTTATAACAAAAAGTGAGTCAATGTTTAGGTGAGAATCTAGAATCTTTGCTTTTCATTTTAGATAAAGAAATTGAAAGCCTGCCATTGTATCAAATTTGTATTTGACATAAGAGTCAGCAGCACACCCCGAACACACTGTCCAAGTATTACAACTGCAATGCCAGTATATTAGTAGCCCTGGAATGGCCACACCAGAGATGGTTCATGGATCTCACACATCTTTCCTAGAGGCCACTCGGGAAGATGCTGCACAGAGCGACCTGCTGTACAAGTTCAGGGCTCAAATGTTGCACCCCCAAAATTTGAATTTTGATGTCTGGCTTCTCAATTCCTACAATATGGCCACTAAACAAGACAGTATATACTTGAATTGTAAGAGGACTGCAGAACCTTGTTTTTTTAAAGATGGTGGTGCCATCCACAAGAACGCCGAAGCCTTGAAAGTGAGGAGGACCCAGAAAGGATAATGTTGGAGAGTCTGATTTGTAGTTAAGTGGAAGCTAAAAATGATCGATCTCTGGGAATAAATGTTGCAGGTGGTACCAATGGAGGTCTATGTCGAATGAGATATAAATTTAAACAGAGGTCTCTACCTAGACCGCCTATGTCTCCTTGCAGAGGATCTACCTCTCTAGGCAAACTCGGAGATTAAAGAAAGACCAGAAGTCCAGGGAATACCTTGTCCTCAAACCTCCAGCTTTCCCAAAGGCAGGCTTTTGAAATCCATCTTGCAGGTCATGGGACCGGATTTTCTGCCCTTCATGACGGCCCATGTTTTGGCAATGTTTGCAGGTCTCAAGACTATTGTCATTTGGGAGGTACACTATGCAGAGAGAATGTGTAGGGGATCCTGGATTATTTTTTTTGAAAGTCATATTTTGTGTAGTATTTTCTTAGTACATCAGAAAGGCCAGGAAGTAAACATGACAATTATAATTTCGCAGCCGAGGAACAGACTACATTGAATATTCCATTAATATACTTTAAAAGGATGAAGAAAATGTATCAAGCCTTAAAAAGGTCACTAAATGAAAGAAAAGTGAAATGTTAAAAACAACCTTTACAGAGCGTTTTTCTTTTAAGTGAATGATAGGGAAAGATATGGCAATATAATTGTATAGAAGGTAACAATGTTATAAAGACATTAGAACACTGCTCCTTTAAGGGCATCTTCATCTCCTGTGTCCCACCATGCCTTGTAGGTAGCAGCGGACTCTGTTCTTTTTGACATAGTAACAGGTAAGCATAAATAGAAATTCACCTCTTCTATTATAGGGGAGGGTTGCTTATGATTTCAATCAAGAGTGCCCTGAAGAAGTACTAAGATTACAGGTAAGAAACCATTCCTTTTCCTTTAAGGGATCACCAGTAATAATCATAAGTACTGAATAGAATGGCTAGCTCATCACATAGCAGCATGGGGAGAGATAAAAGGTAGAACATTAAGCAAACATTTCTCAAAGAGTTTTGCCATACTTAGGCACACGCTCTACAGCCAGAATCTAGAAAATAGTGCCTTGTAAGGATGAGAACAGATCTTCTGGTTGCTGTCTTGCAGATCTCATAGATTGGAATATTTCTTTGAGATGCAGCATTAGCTAATTAACCTGAGGTTGAATGGGCTTTTAGCCTTCTTGTTAAGGTTTTGTTACTAGCTTTCATGTAGCCAAGAGTATCCAAGAGACTACCAAACTCGTCATAAGTGTTGTTTTGATGTGGTAAACCCGGTCTGTAATGAGCCATAGCTTACAAACAATTGGTTGGACAAAATTAAGAACTTGGAAAAGGACAGATAAACCCCTTCTTAAATCAGGGGTGTGGCGACCCCTCCGTTTGAGTAGAGGGATTCTGAAAAAAGTATGTAAAGCAATAACGTGGTTGACATGAAAATCAGATACCACTTTAGGGAGGAATATGGGGTGAATTCCATGACTATCCAATTACTGTGAAAAACTGTGTAAGGTAAGAGACAACAAACAGTTTGAACTTCATTAAGACTGCATGTAGAGGTAAAAGCAACTAGGAAAGAAGCTTTCCATGCCAATTATGGTTGGGAAGTGTTATATATAGGCTCAAAAGGAAGGCCCGTGAGATGAAGGTCGCCTGATGGAAGGATACACTTTCTTAATAAATACAAGGAAATCCTTAACTGAAGTAATTCAAAAAAAGGAAATTTGTGAAGGATATTTTCTGTAGGCTGTGATAGCTGCAAGATAAACCTTAATAGAAGAAAACTGCAGCTTTGCTTTGGCTAAATGAAAAAGAAATGGAGGCACAGATTTTTTTGGGAAGGTGGAAGAATCAAAAGTTTTCTGAGCACACCAAATGCAAAATCTCTTCTCTCATGGCCATGAGCCAAGCTGCCAAGTTCAAGGATTGAAGGGTAGTCTACAGTCTCTGTCTTATGAACTTGCGCAGAAAGTCTAGTCTTCGCAGCAGCCTCGCATGTGGTCATTCAAAGAAATGTAGAAGATCTGTGAACCTGTAAGGTGGGCCATTTGGTGCAATAAAAGTCATTTGGGCCTTCGAGTGAGTTAATTTGATGATCACTGATTGCAGTAGGGGAATAGGAGGACAGGCATTAAGAAATTTGCCTGAAAAATTGATCCAGAGGATTCCCCAACTAGCCTGGTTGGTAAAACCTCAAGGCGAAGTCTGGGCATTTCTTGTTTTCTCAGTTTGCAAAAAGAGGCCTATTTGAAGGAAACACCAACTGCAAAAGTTGCCTAGCTAAAAGGGGCTGTTTAATACCTATTCATGGATCTCTTGAATGGGCCTGCTCAGAGTGTCCACTCGCACATTATGAATGCCTGGAAGATGAACAGCCATAGTCCTGAGATTCCTGGGCACTGGCCATTTCCAGATTGTTTGGGCTTCCAGAGACAACGCTTTGAAACTCATCCCCGCCCTGCTTGTTCAGATAATGCAGGAGGGTTGTATTGTCTGGCCGAACAAGGAGTGAGTTGGTCTTGATGGAAGGCATTCAGCTAGATGTACTGCTATCCTCTCTAGGAGGTAGTTGTTGTATGTCTGTTCCTTCGGAGACCAAGTGCCTTGAATCAGATGGTGACCTATGTGAGCACCTCAACCTGATCACGAGGCATCCATTACTATTGTTTGCATTGGGACATCTTGATGAACTCATGCCCTTGAGTACATTCTCTGGAAGACACCACCAGCTGAGTGACTGCTATATGTGCATTGTTGGGGCCAGATAGCTGGTCCCACTGATCCTCCAGACACTGTTGCAGAGGTCTCTTGTTCAGGCATGTATTTAGTAGTAGGAAGCTGCAGGTTGCAATTAATCCTAAGAGAGGCGCTATTTGCCTTACTATTGGATGGGCAGCATCCTTCAAATTTCATCATGCCCTTTTTTTGCAGCCAAATATACTGATAATTTAATTGTGGAAGGGGGGGGGGGGAGGGGGGGGGGGAGGAAGCAAACCAGCAATTGTTACTTTTTCAAACAGGTTTCCCTTTAATTGGTTGGTCTGGGAAACACGCAAATGACTTTAAATTGGTGTTCCGGGATCTCCCATATACACAGATTATATTCTACCTTTGTGGATATTAGAGGGAATCCCTTGATGAAGGAGTTTTTACCCAATGTACACACTGATGTAGATGAAGTGGTACTTTGCAAACTAATTATTACAGAGTACAAGGAACTGGCAGTCCTCCGCACGGTTCCTCTTCAAGAGGCTGACACAGAACTGTAAATCATCATTAGCCTCACTGGTTCCGCTGCTGGCGAGGACTGGGGGTGCAGGCCTCTGCTCCGGCTGGCAGTGTGCTGCGCCGCGGCTCCGGAAGGGGTGTGTGGGGGGAGGGAGGAGGGGGGCGGGGCATTTGTCAGCAGCACTCAGCGGCATTGTAACTGCACGCTGGGGGGCCGGGCCGTCATCGGAGTTTAGGCCCTGCGGCCTTCCGGCCGCGTATCAGACATAGGTCTGCGCCCCGTTTCTGGGCCCCGTGGCCTGTTGGTGCAGATCTCCAGCCTCGCTGCGAGCTGCCCGGTGGGATTTTCGGGCGCATTGGGCTGTCACCGCCCAACAGTAACGCTCACCCCACCTGACAACCCGCCATAGCCCGGTGCTCCTCCCTGATATTATCGGCTCCGAGGAGGTTGTGCTGGTGCAGGCCCTCACGCGGTCTGGTAGGCCTGGACACCCTGCCTTGGCTTCAGGTGCGAAATCGTGCAGACCGCTGTGCCTGAACTGTGAGCTATTAAATACCTGCCTACGGAGCTGCACTCCTGGTGACTACTAGGTGGTGATCGACTGGCCAGTTACCCTCCACTCCGTTCCTAGGCCTATCCTCCACACCAGTGCTCCAGACGGGGAAGTCAGCGTAGAGGCAAGATCTGGTGCGGTTGTTTGCGGAGCCGGATAACCTGCTGCTCCCTCGAGATAGTACTGACCTGCAATGGGGGCTGCCCGTTCTGCTGTCACTAGTGTGCTTGGTCTAATTGCCTGTCAGCAAACATCTTGCGGGCGGTGCTCCCGGAACTTACTGGGAGCGGTGTGATCTGATCCTGCAAAGAGCCTGCTGCTTTGCCAACGCTGCTAACTGGTAGTTGTCTCGGACACCTGGCGTGGCCACGATGCAGGGGGTCCTCAGGCAGCTGCCTCCCAGGACAGACTTACTCTGCTTGAGGGGGACGACCCCTGCGTCCTTGCTGCTTTCCCTGCGGAGAGTGGTGCCCTGGGCTAGAGCCATGGGGAAGAGACAACCACGCCTCACATTTGAGCCCCGGAAGACTAGGAGAGCGACTCAACATGCGGCTTCAGACTCTGAGGCGGATGCCCCAACGGACCAGTTGACCAACATAGACATAACTCTCATGGCGGTGCAGGCCAGCATGCAAACAATTGATGGAAAGATAGATCACCTAAATCTATGTATAGATCATATGTCATCCAAGCTAGATAAACATGCGCAACGTCTGGGGGAGGCCGAGACACGCATTTCCGACGCAGAAGATGGACTTCAACAGGTCACTCAGAAGGCGGACTCCATTGAAAAGGTTCTTGCAGTTATCCAGGCCCGTAATTAAGATTTAGAAGCCAGATCGCGCCGCAATAATGTGCGCATTACGGGCCTGCCAGAATCCACAAAACCCATTGTCTGGAGACGTACCTGGAGAAGCTCATCGGAGATATCTTTGGTCGGGAACAGTTTTCCCAGGTCTTCATTGTGGAGCGTGCGCACCGCTCTCTGGCTCCAAGACCCCCACCGGGCGGGCCACCCCGCCCCTTCATTGCTCGCATCTTAAATTATCGGGACCGTGATACAGTGCATCGGCTTGCCAGAGAGAAGGATACCATCACACACGACGAAACACCCTGGCTTTTTATCCTGACTTTACAGTGGCGGTGCAGGGGGCCCGTCGAGAGTTCCAACCTGCAAAGAAATTGCTGCTAGCTGCGCACATTCCATATGCCATGCTCTACTCTGCCCGGCTACGGGTGGAAGATGGCGGGAAATTTAAGATCTTCACATGCCCGAGAGTAGCCCTGGAGTTTGCGAAGACTGTCCCGACGCAATCGATCTCCCAGGGCCACAGGGGAGCCGGATGTTGGGGACACTGAGGGCACAGCTACAGGGTGCGGTGGGCGCTGATATCGCCGTTCTGCAAGGGGTCTTACCTTTTATTCCTGTGACCTTGCTGTTGCCTTAAATATGCCGATGCGGAGACTACGAGTGGGAGGGTAGGACTGAAGACATTGGCAGTGGACTCATCGATGGCTGCCGTTCTGTCTAGTATATTGTGTTGAGATAACTGCACTGCATGTACAGCGTGGTTACCCTCAGGATCCCTCTTAGGCTGACTGTTCAGGATAGCTTGGCCACCTCCTACGTACACAGGCAGGGAGCTTGAACTCGGCGCCTCCCGCTATGGGTGTTCCCCGTCATGAGTTCTCCTTGGCACTCTGCGGAGGATGTGTTTGTAGATGTTCGAGATGGCTTTGGCGTGTTGGGGTTGCTGAAGTGGAAGGGGGGGCGGGGGGGGGGGATTTTTTTTGTGGGTTGTTTATGTGGCTGGGCAAATAGTCACTTTTTCGGAAACTGCTTCAGTTCCTTCATGTGCATCCATGACAACTGGGAGATTTGGTCACTTATATGTCTCACTATTCTTATGCATAGTAACGGTGTGACTGTTCATTGTTTAACATGGAATGTGGGGGGGTTAAACACACCGAAGAAAATCTGTCAAGTGTTCGCTCACCTAGAACACCACAATGTGGGCATTGCCCTCCTCCAAAAAACCCACCTGACACGATACATGGATCCGCAAGTCGGGGCGCGCTGGGCTGACTTTAGTCTTGCCTCCTCCTACAGTCGTGGGGGTTCTTATATTGATAAAGAAGGGCATCTCTTTTACAGCTCACCGCACGCACATAGATTCGGAGGGGCGTTATGCTATTGTCCATGAGTCATTGGCTGGAAAGCTGGGCACCTTAGTAAATTGCTATGGCCCAAATATTGATGACCCGGGCCTCTATATGACCTTATTTGCGGTGCTGCATAGCTGGCCGGAGGCGGCAATCCTTTGGGGGGTGGGGGTGGAGGGGGGTGCATCAACATGGACCTTGACCCTCGGAAAGATAAGTCTAGTGGCAGGGATGGGCATTCACTGCAAGCAGCGCAGGTGGTCAATGCTGGACTAGGAGTTTGGGCTGTTGGACATCTGGAGATATAGCAATATGGATACACTGGCTGGAACACACATCTCCTCTGCACATGGCAGTGGGTCACGTCTAGACTATTGGCTGGTGGGAGATGGAGTGGCGAGCTGGGTGACAGAGGTAGAGAGCCTGCCACGCACTCTCTCCGACCACTGCCATGTCCAACTCACATTATGCATCCCTGCGGCGTTTCCGCGACCCTTCACATGGAGGTGCCGCTCTGAGTCCCAGTTAGATTCTATTTAGAAACCATATCACTCACTACTTCACTGAGAATGTGGGGACAGTGGATAGAGCAGGGGTACTGTGGGAGGGGTTCAAGGCCACCATACAGGGCATGTGCATTAGTAAGACAGCTGGCATTTTAAAAGATCTTCGCAGTCAAGATTGCCAGGGTGGAGGACACGCTACGTCGCCTTGAACGAGACTATGAATGCACACCAACGGAGACAATTCTGGCCTCTCTTAAAGAAGCCATACTGGAGCACCCGAAGTTGGCGGACGAAGAAATGTGATATGTATCCAAGCGATATGTCACTCGCTCTTACGGGGAGACAGACACCCTGGGCATCCCTTAGCTCAAAAGATCGCACACCGTCTGAACCGCGACACTATCAATAAGATCACTGATGCATAGGGTCAGAATCATAGTATCCCAGACATCGCGGAGCAATTTCGGCGTACTTATGAGACGCTATATATGTCGCAGGGAGAGACCAATCGGGTGGAATTAAAGGCAAATTTGTCGAAGGTTGCTCTTGACTGGCTGTCTGACGGACAGTGGGATGTCCTGAGTGCCCTTATTGCATTGGAAGATGCACGCATGGCCATTGCTTTCCTTCCTAATAAGAAAGCTCTGGGCCCGGACCGCTTTACATCGAAGTTTTATAAAGCATACGCAGAAGAACTTGCCCCTTTTTTATTGGAGATGTACGCAGAGGCATATGATTCAGGTATCCTTCCTACGTCCCTTCGCGCAGCTTTAATTATTACGCTTTTGAAAAGAGACAAGTCTCCCAAGAATTGTGATTCCTACAGACCACTCATTAATGAACACTTGAGCCCCTAATGCAAAACCTGGTGCTTCCTGATCAATCAGGATTCATACCCTCGCGGTCTACGTCGTACAGCCTTTGTACTTTATTTGCCCTATTTCACACACTCTCACCAGACTCGCCGGCCGTGGCCATTATGCTCGACGCCGCCAAGACTCGCCGGCCGTGGCCGTTATGCTCGACGCCGCCAAGGCGTTTGATTCAGTTGAATGGGGCTATCTATTCTTCATCTTGCAGCGCATGGCCTTCTCCCCCTTTTTTGTCAATTGGGTTTGATTGCTGTATATGCAACCAATAGCGCGGGTCCGAAAAGGGGTATACAACTCTAACCCGATTACCCTCACCAGGAGCACTTGACGGGGGTGCCCTCTGTCTCTGCTGTTATTTGCCCTGACGCTTGAGCCTCTGGCATGTCTGATTCGACAATGTCCCAAACAGGCGGTTATAAATCTGCATTACCGACCCCTTATTATCTCACTTTATGCAGATGACATGCTGCTTTTCATTTGGGGGATGCAAAATCATTTAGCCGCAGTACTGCACGAGTATATCCGATTTGCGCGCTTCTCGGTCCTGTCCATCAATTGGAGCTAAAAGAATGTTGACCTTTAACTTCAATTAGATTTTTTATCCCAATATTGTATCACCAACAATTTGGAAATTAACACACTGAAGACTCAACCTATTATTTCTATGAAAGGAAAGATGAAAAAGTGCTGGTGTCTACAGGTTATGAAAATAATTTTTGGAAGGTTAGCTCTTTAATCCCCTCTTTCTTGGAAATGGCAGAGCAGCAAAACTAAACAACATGTATGACCTTTAGAGGCCTTTCAAGATTGCATGCTCTGTATGGAGGCCAGTCAGGTGCTCCATTAATCAAAAAGCATACAGCAAAAATAATTCCCATTGTTCTATATAGAATCATTTAATGTACTTGATGTAAAACATGCCATTTTATTTGATTCGAATTTCATCAAAAACAGTACAAAAATAGGCAGAATTGGTTTCTCAGAATTGCTCAATGATTGATCTACATAGACATAACCTTACTGCCAGAATTGCAAATGGGAAACAATGTTGGTTCAAAATCAATATGAAAACTATTGCATATAACTCTCAGCTAATTGTAAGTGCTTTTTATAAGTCTATAAAATCTGATTCAGATTATTCCATGAAGAAAAACCTATTAAAGGCTTGGATGAGGAGCAAGAGTGACATTTATGTATATAACACTTTGGCAGAGTGTTGAGCTTTTGTGTGGGCCATCTGTCTATTCCCGAAACATATTGGAGTTCATTTGATTTGTTCATCGTAAACGTTTAAGTCTATCTGGGCCTCCTGTTTCATGGTAATTCTGTTAGGTGTATTGACGCTATGAATTTTCTCTTTTTACTAAATAATGCTCATACATTGATAGCTTTAGTTACGTTTCTTAAAAAGATAGTTATTTGTTGAAAATGTGACCAATTTAATTACATGCAGGTACTTAAAAAAAAATCTAATCTTGTTTATTTACTGGATAAAGTGTGCTGAAACCTGTTCATGTGGACTGGAACGGACTAACTCACTGATAGATTAAACAAACTGTCAAAAGTCTTACAGCATAATACTGGCACCCCAATCTTCTCCTAAATGCGTATGCACCATCTGGGTCATTGTCTTCCGGTTCCGACATTGGTGAAGGCATCTAAGATAGGAAAAAAACGTATCCTTCAAAAAAGCACAACAGAACTTCATCTAGAACATATAAAGCAAAAACAAAAGACTACACTAGTTTTATGCAATAATTAGAAAACTAAAAACAGTACTTTCAGAGCAAGCCTTACTATATGGCACAAGTTATTCTGCATGCACATATTTGCACATCTGTGCTTTCAAGATAGATTATGAAAAGGTTAGGAGCTGACGGAATAAAACTGCTATGATTGGCAATTAAGCCAAACTTTATTTTAACCTGGAAAATAGTCACATATACTAAAATCCATGAGCAAAAACGTAACCCATCGTTCACATTGTTGCATTTTAAATGATTAATTTTGGAGTCTTACAAAAAGGCGTAAATACATTAAGCTTTGAAAAGTGCATTTAAGTAAACAAACATGTTTCACTTCAAAGAAAATATGTAAAAATCTCTACTCAATTGCAGATGCAAAAAGAGAATACGTTTCACAACCTGTGCTAAATTTCAAAACTACAGTGGAAGTTTCAGCTAGTTTGGTTGTGGAAGATTTTGGAGGTGCTTTTCATGATAAAAACACTATTAAGATTGCACGTTAAGTGAAGGTGCTTTTTTATGATAAAAATACAATTAAGACTGCATGTTAGGTGGAGCAAACTTTAGCGCAAGGGATCTGCAAGTGTTCTAGATGTCATCACAGTACAAGAAATATACCTTGGCACTCAAAACTGAATAAGTGTGGCCATACATGGATATAAAACATGACTACAACTGTGAAATGTATTGCATCCTACACACCTGCATCATGCATGCTCATAAATACACAAACTATTGCATTGGCCTTACTTGCTAGACTTCTATTCTTCCAATGTCAATAGTTAGATGTTTGAAGTTAAATAAATAAATAAAATAAAACTAGAAAATTGATTCAGGTGTGCATTTGCTCTTTATGCAGTTTTCCACTTTGCTAAATTTCCTGTATCGCCTCTTTTTTTCTGGGGCTCTTTTGGGGAAGATATTGTTGCATTGTGATATAAAGTGCATCAGTGAACTAATAATGAAAATATTTCCTAAAGTATCCTGGTGGTTTGAGTTTTACCATGCAGATCAAATGGGGAAAAAAAAGGAAAAACAGTTCACAGCAGTTAGTTGCAATAATTTTGTCAGTGGGAGAAAGACTCATTTTCAGTTTATGGAAAAGAAAGCAGGTTTTATTTACGTTGAATACCTGAGAATATTCATCCTCGTCAGAACTTTGAAAATCGTACTGCTTTATATCGCTCTTGTTGATCACAGGCAAGGGATCTGTGGTGGGTTGCTGCGGGGTTGTCAAGGTTTCTGCTTTTGGCTTCTTTGGATATTTCTTTTTCTGACGGATAATTTCTGAAACCTCCGTCTTGATTGACAAATGATGAGAATGCTGAAGGGAAAAATCCAAGATTGGATTAATTAGATAAAAATAAATGTTGCTTTAGTGTATCCACAGTAATCTGAACTACTGCATTATTTTAGTATAATTTGTAATGTGAAGATAAGATAAATGAACACGAACTCTCAGGGAATTAACAAATGGCATAAAGATGGACGTCAACAGCAATAAATATGACAAATGGCACAAGCTGCAGTTTCAGTAAACTTAGATCACACTAGTGCTGCAAGCAATATATAATAAAATGTCAATTTAGTTGTATATAGGACTGCTGGTTAAATTACTGGTTTATGATTATGCACCTTTGCTACCTGAAACACACTGTTCATTTTAACTATCAAACCGGAATAATAATGACACTTGCTACTCAAAAGCCATTTGACTACAGGTGCTGTTGCTTTATTAGAAAATAAGGATGTCATCACTGTTTGGCAAGTTCAATCTATAAATTTCGAATATCGATACTTGGGCAATGACTGACGCGTACTTCATTATGAAATTCACAGTGCTCACAAGGCCTTTGAGGAAGTGTTCCTGGTTAAGAAAGGACAGGGAGTAACAAGAATATAGGTCTCATTACAATTGTCACAAGTCAGAAAAAGTCAATTCCCTTTGGGCAGATGAACATAAATACCACAGTACTTACAATAAATGACCTCACTAATACATAAACATGACAAAGAAGCAATGAAAAATCAAAAACGTGAAAACACTAATAGGATCAAAACATTAATACAATTTATTGACATAAATCATGTTAATTAAAAATTGGGAAACATACACAGGACGTGACAATAAATAAAAACATTCCAATTAAAAAAGGAGCTAGAGGAGAAGGACTAAAGTCAAACACTATTATTATGAATTTTCCTTAATTATATAATCCTCATTCACTCCTTGGGCATCGACGCGTTTCGGCGGTGTAAGCAAAGTATGACCACCTTCATCAGGGTATGAGTATATCTGTTTCCCAATAGTTCTCGGGGATAAAATACTTAAATCAGTGCGTCATAAGGGGTATGTATCCTCCTTATCCTTTCATAGGGATATTCGACCAGCGAATTATCCAATAGTTTACTGAAGCTGAAAAGCGTTCAGAATTCCCAATACGTCCAGCGCTATAACTGGAGGTAGTATAAAAACATAATTGTTGCCGTAAAATCCGACTTCCAAAATACGCCTGAATTACGTCCGGCAATGTGGTTTAGAAGACGCGGTAAAAACAATGTAAGCATAGGACGCGGTACAGTCTGAATAATTATTCGACTTGGTAGGGACACAGTATGACTCCTGGTTCCCTTTAATATGGGCAAAATAACCATTTATTTTGGCCTACACGTACTTGAGGACGGACGCGGGACGCCGGTCAAGCAAACGCTAGAGGACAGAGACTCATATCGAGTTGCCCATATCGAGTTGCCCATATTAAAGGGAACCAGGAGTCATACTGTGTCCCTACCAAGTCGAATAATTATTCAGACTGTACCGCGTCCTATGCTTACATTGTTTTTACCGCGTCTTCTAAACCACATTGCCGGACGTAATTCAGACGTATTTTGGAAGTCGGATTTTACGGCAACAATTATGTTTTTATACTACCTCCAGTTATAGCGCTGGACGTATTGGGAATTCTGAACGCTTTTCAGCTTCAGTAAACTATTGGATAATTCGCTGGTCGAATATCCCTATGAAAGGATAAGGAGGATACATACCCCTTATGACGCACTGATTTAAGTATTTTATCCCCGAGAACTATTGGGAAACAGATATACTAATACCCTGATTAAGGTGGTCATACTTTGCTTACACCGCCGAAACGCGTTGATGCCCAAGGAGTGAATGAGGATTATATAATTAAGGAAAATTCATAATAATAGTGTTTGAATTTAGTCCTTCTCCTCTAGCTCCTTTTTTAATTAGAATGTTTTTATTTATTATTGTCACGTCCTGTGTATGTTTCCCAATTTTTAATTACCATGATTTATGTCAATAAATTGTATTAATGTTTTGATCCTATTACAGTGTTTTCACGTTTTTGAATTTTCATTTTTCATTGCTTCTTTGTCATGTTTATGTATTAGTGAGGTCATTTATTGTAAGTACTGTGGTATTTATGTTCATCTGCCCAAAGGGAATTGACTTTTTCTGACTTGTGTCTATTTTGGTACCCTATCCCTTTGGTCTAGGGGTCCCTCTCTCTTTTATTAGAGACTCATTACAATTGTCTCAGGACATATCTGTACCAATGACACAGCAAAACAATACATTTTACAACGTTACTGCTTTTAGAATCCACATGAATGACTGTAAATGTAAATAATGCAAACTTGCCAAATTTGCAAAAACGCTACTCCAAAAAAAGTAAGTAAAGTAGCACATAATAAAAACGGGGCTTTAGGTGTAAGAACCTAACCAGTTTCAATACTGTGGCGTTATGAAATCTGAAGACATGACATAATGAATGACTGAAAGTAAACATTTGACAGTTACTTATCCAACTGATTTACTGAAAACTCGCCATTTGCCTAGGGTTTCTACGGCCCACTTACTCGAAAAAGCTTCCTACTTTAATTTATATAAAACCTGCATTTAAAGCAACATCCGTACTTTCAACTCAATCACTAAACCTGGCCTTCTTAGTACTAAGTAAGCCCTAGCTCAGCAACAGTATCGAGCCCTGCTGCAAGCACTCAATGTGGGACACTGAATAAAACGGTCAAATTCGACTGCTTCAGGCACTGACCAAGGTCCTGAAAGGAGGCAGTCTTACCAGTTCTTCAACAGTAATTACAACTAATACCAACAACCACAAAGAAACAAAATTATATTAGGAAACAATCTGAAAAGGTAAATAAAGGTTACTAGTCAGCAACAATGGTTCTTCTGCTTTTGAAACCAGCACCATTCATCAAATACCACCAGTTGCCAAAACAGGATCTAGAAAACAAGGATTTTAGCACAATAGTCCAGAACATGTAATCTCTAAGGTCCACTAGTTTTATTATGTCCATTTTTGTATCAGAAACAGCGAGGAACGATTATTCACACAGAGGTGGTGACATGGTATAATTTAATGTCCTTTATCATAATATAATTTCCTGCGTTTCATACAAAATGCCAAAAACAACATTACAAAATTGAGCTTCCTTCTGCAAAAATCGTAATACAGGAGCATGGTAACCATGCGAACACAGAACGTATTGGTTGATCACGTCATATGCAATGTACTTACTTTTTGCGCACGAGCCCTCAAACTAAAGTGAGGACATTTTGTGATTACAAAAAAAAAGTGTTTTTAAGAACTTAATGAAATTTCTACAAAGCAAATTTCGCAAAGGCTGAACAAAAAAATAATTATAAGTAACATACTAGTTATGTGGGAATACATATATACCAGACTGCTAAATGAGAGCAGCGCAGGAATGCCATTAATCCCAGGACGATATACAGACCAGAGTGGTCCACTTATAGAGTTGAAAACCCAAATCTAATACCTTACTAACAATATTACTCCACGATACAGGGTATATAAAAAAACATTACTTCAAGCTACAATGGCAATTCCCCTCCAAAGGCATGAGACTTGTGTGTGCCTGAAAGAGAGTATTGGATTCCAGGTCCAATTTTCACACACAAGAAGTTCCACCTCTGAATAACAAAATCACTGTTTAGAGCAGCTTGTCCCTTAACCTTGGGTTTTTAGAAAGCAAGGGGACCCCAATATGTGAACCTGGGGTAGTTGAATATGTTTAAAGAACAATGGTTCAGGGTTGACCTCAAAGGTGAAAAGCAAAAAAGGTCACCCGGAGCGGGGCACTGTTTGAATGAAGTTCATTTTCAGAAAGAAAATGGTGATCCAGAAGGGGGCACTACTTATTACATGTATGAGATTTAAATTTAGTCAGGGGCCGAAAAAGATTTACAAAGGGTCATGTATGTCAGAAAATGACGGACATTTATTTGTCAAATATGCTTAGTATTCAGGTGCTCCCACATTAAGTCCCTTGAACACACCACAAATGTTTGCTCCCACCCACCTCATCACAAAGAGTATTGGTTTCATTAAAATATTGCCTTGAGCTTTCTTTACATACACAGTATGAAGGTGGAAGGAATGTTTAGCTGGAGGACAGAATTAAAACAGTGAAAAATAAGTGGTCTGAAAATGCAAAAAATAAACATGGCAGAAATGACAGTGCCAACACCATGTTTAAAATAGAAATCATTAATTAACCCTAACAAAACCATGCCATGGGCTAGACAAAGCACGGTTTAGACTGGCATGTGTAAAATAACCCAGAAGAAAAAAAGGGCCACTGAAAAGGTCGCAAATGCAGAAACTCTTCCTTTATGTGTGGACATATTTTTTGATCAAAGGTCTTCTGGTCTCCGTACGGATTTTGAAGTCTACAGAAACACACACACACCTATGAAGTGGTTCATGGTGGAGTACATGTCCACAGGCATTCCCTTTACTTAAGATGGCAAATTCTCATCATTTCCAAGTCTGTATTGTGTGGGTAAAATATTCAGGACAGCTTTGTTCTGTAAGCAAAAGGTTGGCTACATACTTATGAGTTAGTTTCCATTTGTGTTGGTGGATAAGAAGTGTTTTTGACCGCTGTGGAGTGCATATCTATTTAGATGGTGATGGCTCAGTAGCCAGACTGCAGTTAGTCATTCCTCTGAAGAGAGTCTTCTAAAGGAAGAGTGGTGATCTCATTACAACTTGTGTTTCTTTTAGTAGCACAGTCAAGTGGGTGAAAGTTCAAACATCTTCCATGAAACACAGATAAAAACCGAAACAGATAAAATCGGAAAACCCAGTTATTCGAATCAGGAGTTCCAAAACAGGAAAGACTTTACTACATTCCAAAGCTGCCAAACTGAAAGCTTTGTCAGTCACAAAAATGTGTATGGTGCCAATTAGCCAAAGGGTACTCTGGCACCGATATGAATTATTTTCTAGGCCATGGTTTCTTCACATTCGCCTTAATAGCAGAATTGTCCAATCTTCAAATGTCCACTGATAACTCATTTTCAACCTTACCTCAAAGCAGTTTGCCACCAAATGTGCCCCTATTATATGAGCTACCTTGAGCAGATGTTTGTCCATTAACATTCAAAGTCTACCTCCGTGGCACATATGAAAATATTAAGGCTTTCCAATACTCCAGTTTCGACCTACAAGGTGAGAGCTCAAGACTTAACTCTTTAGAGCACCTGATACCAGTAAAGTCTGACGCATAAAGGGAGATATTCTCTTAGCAGCGCTCATTGGTCCCGGACCTACTCTGTACTACCCGTCAGCCAACTCATTAAATCCTTTGAGAGGACACTGCCCACGGATGGCTGCACCGTTGCTAAATTCTGATTAACTATGACGGGAGGGGTGCAGCTTCTTTGATGGCACTTCGATGTGATCCTCCCAAGTCGACTGAACATCAAACTATGTCTGCAGTGGTCTTAGTAAAACTTATAGGAAAGACAACATCAGCCTCAGCAGAGCCTTAACTTTCTGCACGTGCATGTCAGAAGCAAATCCTGTTCTGAGTTAAGGAATCCATCCTACAATATCGCACTGGTGCAATGTCAAAAATACAATAACACATTCAGGATTGCTTGCATAAATTCGATTGCTGCTTTCCCAACAGAGCCCTCTATGGTTACATGGTAAGGCTTTCCTTGCTAAGATCAGCTCCTAAATAAAATGATCGAAATGTAAATCACACTTAAGCCTAAAAGGAAACATTACTAACTGGAAGGGATGCTTGCCAATTGTAAAACACAGGCAGGCTCCAAAATACCAAACTGCAGTTAAGCTTATAAAAATTATAAAGTCCTCATCCAGAGATTGCATTTTGCTAGCGTTTCCTACCATGCCGTCACTTCTACCAGTGTAGGTGCTAAGGAAGGAATCTCATATGATGGACCCAAGATTGACACAGTAGCTGTTACATCAAATATTCCTAGAATTAATGATGAAACCCCGTCTGAAATCTTTATAATTAGCAGGTATAAATTTCAATCAAAAAATGTGGCAGGGCTAAAAGTCGAAAGGTGGTGTGGGGGAAGTAGCTGGAACTCCAAGTTAAGAATAAAGAGTCTGAAATAATACATACTCCACATACATGTTTTTGAATGGAGCATACTGGGGTTTTATCTTTCAAAATTTTATTAACGTTCATGTTGGACAGGCCACATGAAGGGCTCGCTCCCTCCCCGCATGACAGGGCCCGGACACCGGCCCTCCAGGTGCTACCCACAGAAGCAACCCGCTCCCCGTCCCCTACGGGACTCCTGCCCCCGGACATCTCTGTATCATTGGGCCGGGCCACTGTCAGCTCCATTGTCCGGCCCGGCCGCCATCTTGGACACTGCACCACGAGGCCGCATGGCCTCAACTCGACCCTAACCCTGGGCCTGGCCAGGCCCCGACATCCCGGCACCACCATCCACCCAGGAGGTGAACGAACCACTTGGCAGGTCAATGGGAGAAAGAAGTGTCGATGGCTCTCCCCCGCCAGGTGCCGATCGCCCCCAGCCTCCCCGGGCGCTGGCTCCACCCCCCTGCTGGGTGTCTGGACTCCCTCATCCCGGACCTCCCGACCTCCAAGGAGGGAGGGTCCGGACATCAAAGGGCGCCAGACCAATAACTGGGGCAGCTCCAGAGCAGGAAGGCAGTTGTATCCTGGAGTCGAGAGACACCGTGAAGAACTCATCCTTGACGGACTACTGGCGCTGCCGTAGCCCTGCCTTGTGAACTGTCGTCCTGCCCGCTGGCGCTGCCGCGGCTCTCTGCAACCTTCATCCTCGTCGGGACCTGCTGGCGCTGCCGCGGCCCGTTGTAACTTCCATCTTCGTCGGGACCTGCTGGCGCTGCCGCGGACCGTTGCCACCTACGATCTCCTCAGGACCTGCTGGCGCTGCCGCGGCCCGTCCACCTAGAACACCAAGCTCGAGGATTGTGAGCTATCCATCATCTCATCGGAACTACCAGATTGGTAACAAGACTGTCCCGCTACCCCCTTTCCCTAACCGAGACTCTATAATCGAGGGGACCCCTGAGTCCTGACCTCCTTGTACCATTCTATCGTACCTCAAGTTTGCTTATAAAGAACGTTGAACTTTATCTTTGTGTAGTGTCCATCTGTGGGGGGAAGTTACTTGTCTGTACGATCGCTGGAGACGGCCCTCACCGGAGGCCTCTCCCCTTGTCCTCGGCCGACCCTCCAGGTCCCGTCTAACAGTTCACATTGGACAAAAAGCACATGGCTTCTGGAAAATGACACTGTGCACGTATTTGAGGGGACAATGCAAGTATTTTCACAACAGAAAAAGAACAGTCAAAGCTCCGTTCCAACCTTATCCCTCCCACTGCCTCACCCATCTCCCATATATTATCCTCCAATCAGCAAATTGCCACCCATTTATAAACAGAGCGGGTTTCTCTCATCTGTAGGGTAGCTTGATATTAGACCACCTATGCCGCCCATCAACTATGGAAAAATTTGTAACGTCATTTAGCAGGAGCACATGCAATATTCAGATGCCCCTTCCAGAGATAATACACCCAGGGGGGCCACCAGGCTTTAAAACACAAATGCTCCTGCTTAATGTTACTTATAAGGTGTTTAATGGCTAACATGTCCCAGAGGAGACTACACCACTGAAAGATCAAAAGAAGATCCCTCTTCTTCCACCACATGGCTAGTGCCAACTATGATGCTCCAAACTGCTTCACAAGAACACCTTATCATTATGTGACATACATTTAACCTCAGGCTGAGTCAACCCCGAATAAAACAATGCTGAGGTAAACAACATGGGATGTATTCCCTTTTTATTATAGATATCGAACATTTGTGGATGTAGGACCAGAGTTTCTCCCACTCTTTCAAAAATACCTCTCTACCCAATGAACTGTCCTCTTTGTTCTGATAAGCCCACTCATGATTTGCTTACTATTTATTAATGTTGCTTATAATTTAGAGATAAGCCATTTCTGGATTAAGAGCTTCTCCAACACCTTCCTAAACCGCGTTTTTGTTTGTAGCAGTGGCTTGTTTATGTTCTGGACACATCCCAAAGTGCCTTAGCTGAATATAATGCAGTATTTCTGCCTTCGGTAATTTAAAGTCTAATTTGCATTGAGCAAAAGATGCAATTATCTCCTACTGAAAAATATTTACAATATATCTACATCCCTGTTCTCGCAGTCTATCAGAAAGCCCTCAATGTAGTGCAGAATAATTTATGGGAGTGTACGGTGAGGTCAGAAATCTATTCTTAGTCAAGAAGTCCCATACATCATGTGTAGTGTTAACGGGAGCGCGATAAACAGGCATTATATGGCCTTTGTGGTTTACCAGTGTTATCTTAACCACAGTGCCACTACAGTATATAATACAAACGAGAATACATAAGAGGGATGCAGCCAAAGACTAACAAGTTCACAAATATGACACATGAAATCCACACTACTAGAATTAATGTTCATACGTTATTTCTACCCCTCACCAGTAAGGGAAATCTATTAAGCTAGGAGGTTTACTAATAGTAGAGGAGATTAAAGATCATCGAAAATGCCAGAATCCAGCTAGAAAAGGGGAATGTACATAACCAGTATTTCTCATCCGTAAAAGAATATTAGTTTCACATGAAAGACCCAAATTAACTGCTGAGCAAAATAATTAAACGTATCAATAGGAGGAGCAAGCAAGTAATAGTATTACTGCTCCAAAAAGCCATATGTTGTACAGTAATGGAGGGTCTACTTAAGCAGATTAATGGACAGCACATAGTATGGTCAGCACTGAGAATGGTACAACCTCAAATTACTTTACTCAAACCATATCCAGAAATTAGCAAAGTAATCATCAGTCCAACAAATTCAACCCTGAATCAGGGGGCAGGCTTGCCAGAGTATGAATGGTGGTTATCTCCTAGCTCAACAATACCTTCCAAAAATGTCTCTCAATCTTGCTGAAGACCGCCTTATCATTATTTAGGTACTGAATATTCAGAGAATTCAAAGTTAGAAAAAATCTTCAATCAAACATTTTATACACGTAGTTTATATCTATACAAGTAAATATATCTTAAGTCAATATCAATGAGCAATCAAAATACGAGAACATACCTTGACTTTACATTCTGGGGCTTTGTGGTGGTTTCCATTATGAAGAGATGCTGGAGTAGAGTGTACATCTTTTTCAGGTCTGGTCACCTTCACTTCATTAAGGATTTCACCTCCAAAGTCACCCATATGATACCTGTTAGACACGATTTCAGATATAGAAATTAGACATTTAGAGCACAAGAAGGAACATGTTACTTACCCAGTATGCATCTGTTCTTGGCATAAAAAGCTGTAGATTCATATGTGTTAGCATAGATCACCATCTGGTGTTGTACCCGGATGTTTGCACTTTGTTTTTCTTTGAAGAAGTCTTGTTAGTCACGAGGTCGGTGACTCCTCCTTTTGGTGACAGTGCGCATGGGCATTGACTCCATCCTTCGATTGTTTTGCCATAACGGGTGATGATGGCGTTAGGAAGAGTAGTAAAGAGGCTAGGGTTACTAGGAAGACCCTGTCGTTAGTAGATAGTACTTCGCTCACGGGCTTGTTTATGGACCATAAGCTTATGACAGAACGGAAGGATTACTGGAATCTGTTCCAGGTGATAGGAAACTATATCACCAATTTAGAGTTGGTACTCTCCCGATAAAATCTTTTACTGCAAAATGGAAAAATCTTTTACTGCAAACTGGAAACATCTCTCAGACATGGTTTGTCCTTCGTGTAATTTAAAGGAGGAGTTGATCTCTCATGTACTCTTTGTCTGACCTCGCCGAAGGTGGCTAAGGCCTTTGTGCTCTAATTTTAGCACTAGATCAAGCATGACAGCTTCTCGTATATTGGTCTCAAACACTCGCCTAGACATAGTTATTGCTATGGCGAAATTTCTAAGCCAGTTCTGGGCCTTGAAACGGAAAAAACTGAAGCCTAATTGAAGTATTTTTCACCCCCTTGATATGCAGGCTTCTGTGATGAATATTTTATTGTTTTGCTAATTGTTTTTTAACTATCCATTTTATAATAATACTCTTTCTATTTTTAATTGTTAGGAGCATTCGATAATGTTGATATTAACCTTTGTGAGTAGGTGAACTCTTATGATGTTATTTATTGTTTTAGTGACACTTGTTGTTGGGTCTTTTATGATTGAAATATATCGAATAAAGACTAACTGAACTTGAGTAGTAAAGAGATGTCCATATAAAATGTATATTAGTAAGATATTACTGCAACAGATAGAGGTACCCAGGGAGGCGGATGGGTGCATATGAATCTACAGCTATGCCAAGAACCGATGCATTTTTTGTTCGAGGCATATGAGCTGTAAATCATATGTGTTAGCATAGACTATACAGAAGTTATCTTCTTAGCAATGGCTAACCTGTATCTGTTGAGTGGTTTGAAAGTGGGCTCGACAACCATGCATTAAAACTGCCTGGCCCACACTAGCTTGTTGTTTTACAAACACATCTACACAATAGTGCTTTGTGAATGTGCGTGGTGTAGATCATGTTGCAGCCTTGCAGATGTCATCCAAGGATATGTTCCCTAAGAATGCCATAGAAGCCCCTAGTTTGCATGTAGAGTGCGCTCTAGGGGGAATTGCTAAGGTGCGTTAAGTTTTAAGGTAGCATATTTGGATGCACTTAACTATCCACCGTGCAATACCTGCTTTTGAAATGGGATTGCCTTTATGTGGTGGGGAAAAAGCAACAAAGAGTAGTTTTCCTAAAAGATTTGGTTCTTTCAATGTAATAAAACAGCGCTCTCGTCACATCTAATGTGTAAAGTGCATGCTCTGCTACGGAGTCTGGTTGAGGAAAACACACAGGTAACTCAACAGACTGTTTGAGATGAAAAGCAGAAATGACTTCGGGTAGAAATTTTGGGTTAGCCCTAAGAACCACTTTATTGTGGTGAATTTGTAAAAATGGTTCTTGTATGGTTAGTGCCTGGAGTTCACCAATAAAGGCGATCTTTCAAGTAAGACACTGTAGTTCACATTTGTGCAAAGGCTCAAATGGCGGGCCCATGAGAGTTGTATTCCACACGGGAGAAGGTGGAAGTCTAGGAGGAATGATTGCGTCCTTCAATAAAGGCTTTGATAGCGGGTACACGAAACAAGGGCAAGTGTTGTCTTTTTTCTAGGTAAGCTGCTATTGTAGCAAGATGCAGTCTTATTGATGTATATGCTAAGTTAGCCCGTTGTAGGTGTAACAGATGTTTTGAATTGAAGCATCAGGTTTATTGATTTGGTTTTTATTACAATTATAAATCGTTTCCATTTTGCTGCATAGAATGCTCTTGTGGTAGGGCGTCTAGCCTCTTTAATGACGTTCATGCAGTCTTGCGAGAGATTAAGGTAACCAAACTATGATTTCAGGTGCCAGATCGCAAGGTTGAGTTGACTGGGATTTAGATTCTTTATCTCTCCATGGTTCGGAGTGAGAAGCTTCTGGGAGAGGTGTAGTTTTTGATGAGGAACTACTGATAGTTCCAACAGTGTTGAGAACCATGGTTGTCGAGCCCATGTGGAAGTAACTAGGATCATTGTGAGGGAATGTTGCTTGAGCTTCAGAACCAGTAATGGAATTAGTGGGAGAGGGGGAGAGGGGGAAAAGCGTAAGTAAGCAAATATCCCTGACCAATTGAGCCATAGAGCATTGCCTTTGGACAATGGATGTGGATACCTGGACGCAAAGTTTGGGCATTTTGTGTTGAGGTGTGTGGCAAACAGATCTATGTCTGGTTAGCCCCATATTTGAACAAAAATGGGAGAAGGTAATGAGGGTATAGTCCCCATTCATGGATCTGTTGTCTTTGACGACTGAGCAGATCTGCAATTTGATTGTTTACTTCTGGGAGATGTTCTGCAAGCAGATAGATTTTGTGAGGTATGGCCCATCTCCATATGATTTGAGCTAGGTGTGAGCTGTAGAAAGTGAGTCGCTCCTTTTTTTGCATGTAGTACATTTCTGTCAAGGTGTCTGTACAAACTAGGACAGCTTTGCCTAAAAGATGCATCTGAAACGTTTTCAGTGCTAGAAAAAGGGCAAACAGTTCCAGATGTTTTATGTGGAGAGTCTGCTGTGAGCACTATCTGTGGAACCGGGTCGATGATTGGCCGCCCTTTGGAAAGGTTTTGTGTATTCCACCACTGCAGAGTGCGATGAGTGCGGCCGTCTACCAACACCAGATTGGCTAACTGACCTTGAACCTTGTTCCACTGACGTGCTAAGCATTCCTGTAGGGGACGCATTTGGAGTCTTGCATAAGGAACGATTAGAATGCAAGATGCCATTATTCAGATGAGTTTTATGAACACTCGAGCTGGTAATGAGTGTTGGGGCTGAAATTGTGATATTAGAGTTTGTATGTTGCCTATTCTGACAGGTTTGGGATATGCTAGAGCCTTGCAAGTATCTATTGTGGCTCCCAGGTATGCTTGCTGTTGGAGAGTTGGAAATGAGACTTGGTGAGGTTTACAGTGAATTCCAATTCATGAAGCAGCAGAACTGTTTTGTGAGTGTATTGTATGCAGCTGTGTTGTGAGTTGGCTTTTATTAGCCAGTCGTCGAAGGGAAGACGTGAATGTGTTGTCTTCTCAAGTGTGCTTCGACTACTGCCAAACACTTGGTGAACACTCTTGAGTGCAGTAGTTACGCCAAACGGGAGAACTTTGAATTGGTAGTGTTGTACGTCCACCACAAACCTGAGATAGTTCCTGTGAGCTGGGTGAATGGTAATATGAAAGTAGGTGTCCTTAAAATCTAGAGTGTAAAGGAAGTCGCCTTGCAGAGGAGTGGGAGCACCTGTAGCAGTGTGACCATGT
The DNA here is from genome assembly GCF_964263255.1 of Lissotriton vulgaris. Taxonomy (NCBI): domain Eukaryota; kingdom Metazoa; phylum Chordata; class Amphibia; order Caudata; family Salamandridae; genus Lissotriton; species Lissotriton vulgaris. Next base: position 1,430,673,315 of record NC_141687.1, read on the forward strand.
GGAAATGATCTGCCAGAATATAGAGGTTTAGCGGTCTCAGGTCTAATATAGACCTGAGAGAGCGGTCCTTTTTTGGAATTAAAAAGTATAGGGAGTATACCCCCGTTCCTTGATGGTGTAAATGGACTGGCTCCATTGCATGTTTTTGTAACAGGGAGAGAACTTCTTGTTGTAAGAGTGTGAGGTGTTCTGGTGACATTGCACGCTCTATGGAGTTAGGGGGGAGGGGGTACATTTAAGTTCAAGGCAATAACCATACTGGGTAATTTGTAATACCATCTTGTCTGTGGTGATTCAATTCCAGACAGGTAGGAACTGTGATAGTCGTCCCCCATCAGGTGTTAAATAATTGGGGGGTAGTGGAGGGAAGTCATTGTTTATTGGCAGGGGATATGCGGGTCGAATTACCTCTGCCTCGTCCTTTGTTATTATTTCCCCTGTCACCACATCAAAAATAACAGATGGAGGAAGTGGATTGGTTGTTTTTATAAGAGGAGGGAGTCTGACGCCACTGTTTTTGAGCCACCTCTATAAAAGGAGCGGCGAAAGGAACCATTGCTAGACGGTAATTGACTTAGCAGTTTGTGTCCTTTTTCATCTTTTCAAGTGAAGTGTCGACCTTTGGCCCAAAAAGATGCTCTTTATCAAAGGGCTGATTGAGTATGGAGGATTGGAACTCCTGTTTGAATCCAGAGATTCGAAGCCAAGCCTGCCTGCGTAGTAGTATGCTGGTGTTGATGGCCGAGATGATGTGTCTGCTGCATCTAGTGCGCCTTTGATGGAAGTGTTGGTGATAAGCTTCCCTTCTTGAATGAGGTTGTTAACCTTTGTCTTTTATTCATCAGGCAAGTGTTGTATGAGTTTTTCTAAGTCATCACAGTGAGCTATGTCATAGTGTTAAAAGCAAAAACGACAATCATGAACATTATCTGCGCCATCTTGTCTGATGGAAGTTCCTCCGCGCACATAGACTGCAGTCATTCTGACCACTGCAGCCATTTTGTATTCCGTTGGTCACCTTTGCGTCACCCTGCCCATACTAGCATCCCTTTGACCAACCTGGTAGGTGAGCTGGGGGCTATAAACTTTCGCCACGACAAACATCAACACCACTTGCTGCCACAAACTCGTTTTTCCCCTCATCTCTATTTACAGGCAGGCCCATGAACACCCTTCCACAAACAGGTTCCAAATACCAAACAGACTCTTGCAAACATGGTTTAGTGCACTGAACACAGCAAGACTTGTTTTTGCCAACAATGGGACCTGTTTTTATCAACAGAACGGACTCTTAGATCTGGCCGGTCTCACATGTTTTAGACCCTGAAGCAAGGTCAAGCTGCAAGATAAATTTGTCTGCTTGGCCTGAGTGGGAGGAGTATAACTGTTGGGCTTGTGCAACCATGTTGATGAAACAATGTTTGGCTTGTGTGACAACCTGTCCGTGGCGGGTATACCAAGCTTACATGACACTGATCATAAAGATTACTTTGTCCTGATACTGTATAAAAGTGACCTGCAGGAGAGCTGTTAGAACACCTCAGCAGATTACCACGGTGTCTGTTGACAGGTTCTTCTCATGAGAAAAACGTGCTTCTTGTCTTCCAGTTTCCAGCGCCTGCCTCATTATTTTGATAGTAAATCCAGTGAATTAAAGGGGACCCTGTGCCGGGCAGCATTGAGGGTCTTAGGAGATTCGCTGCTTTTCACAATAGTGTGCTAACAGGACCTGAGCATTGGTGATTAGCAGCCTGTGAGGCCACTCATTTGCCTGACGCATCTATTAATTTAGACTTATCAGGAGGAGGGGCGTCGCCTGTAGTTTGGGAATTAGCTATTTTGCAGGCGTTAGATACGACAAGAGAGTCTAAGGGCAACTGTCCCCTAATATGTACAGGGTCTGTAAGAGCAGGCTTGTACTTTTTATCCACTCTAGGGGTCAGTATTCTGGCTCTGTCGTTAAAAACCTTGTCTACGTGTTTTATCATGCCCTTGAGTATGGGGCAAATTATTAGTGGATTTCTGTGAATGCGTGAATGTTTCCAAAAGAAAATCCTCCTCTAGAGGGTCTGAGTGTAGCTTCACCCCGTGGTATTGAGCAGCCCTGTTTATAGGCTGAACAAAGCCTATATTATCATCAGGTGGGTAGGGTCTGAAGGGATACAGGTCAGGGTCATTATTGTGATCCGGGTCTTTATTATAATCGTCCCATGGTTCAGGGTCATGTGGAATGTCCTGTGGTATGTCCTTATCCTCGTCCCCATCACCATCATCCTGTGGGTTCAGGTGAAAATAGGGGTGGTGGTGAATTCGATGGTGTGATTAGTAGATGGGGGTTAGGAGAAGGAGGTATGTAAGCGGAAGAAGGGTTAGTAGCCATATTCTTTTTCAGAGGGATAGGACAGTCCTCAGAGATTTAGCTTCCATTTTTTGGGAAGAGTGGCTGTAAGGTGTCCAGTTTTGGGATCAATACAGAGTCTTTTCTGTTTTGGGTCCAAAACTGTAGCTACGGATGGAAGTTTCTTGGAAGGAGTGTCTTTCTCCTTAGGAATGGGTTTTGGCGTGGAAGATTTATGAGGGTCTTTTGCGCCGAAGGTGCCAAGTCCGAATTATTACTTTTTGTGTGTTTAGAACGTGAATCTTTCGAAGCAGGATGCAAATGTTTCGTGCGGAGGTGGACTGCTCTGAGCTTTTAGGTGCAGAGGATTTCGGAGCGGACTATTTTGGCTCCAAAACTTTTTTCGGCTCCGAGGCCTTCGGTGCCGAAGGCATCTTCTGTGCCGGCGATGGAGGGAGTGGTATATGAGGCAGCTTATGCTTCGAAGCTGAAGGTGGTGCTTCAGTACCCGAATGGGTCTGATTCGAGCGCTAGCCAGATGGCTTGTCCTTATGTTTCGTAACGGGCCGGAGGGCAGGGCATTAGAAACTTTGCTGGTGTCGACCAGAGTTCGAGAGCAGGAATGATGCTGGAGCCTTAGTATTTTTGGGTTGTGTGGTCACATGTGGATTTGTACTCACGGTACGTTGACCCGGGGTGATGTTTAGGTCTTCCTCCATGTCTGAGTCTGCTTCGGAGGCTGAGACCGGTTCTTCTTCGACCTCTACGTCTGTACGGGGAACCTCTGAATCTTCTCCAAAGATATACGGCATTTCGTGGCGTTGAGCCACACGGTCACGAAGAGTCTTTTTCAATCAGAACGATCGACACGGTACGCAGTCCTTCACGTTGTGTTCTGGGGATAAGCACAGGTTGCATACCTCGTGCCAGTCAGTGCGTGGGGACTTAGCACAACACCCGGGACATAGTTTAAATGGAGTCAGTTTTATCGACTGTAGATGTGATGGACACGGTTAGGCCCGACGGCCGGCCTCAGTTCCCGATCGAAATGTTTTACAAATTCTACGATTAGCGTGGAGTAGAAAACCACGACCGAAAGACAATACCATTGAGGGTGGAGGATTGCACGTCGAAGGGGTTCAAAAATGGCACCGGAACGCAGCTATACACATCCGAACCAGATGGCGGAAAAAAACAATCTAAGGATGGAGTTGATGCCCATGTGCACTATCACCAAAAGGAGGAGTCATCTACCTTGTGACTACCAAGACTTCTTCAAAGAAAAACAAAGTGCAAGCATCCAGGCCCAACACCAGATGGCGATCTATGCCAACAAATATGATCTACAGCTCATATGCCTAGAACATACTGTTTTACTAATTATGTATACTGAAACAAAACCCAAAGAGCACAAGAAGTGCAATTGAATCACAAAACAGGTTAAATGGATTCTGTAAGTCATGGTTTTACCTTTTTTCAACTACTTCTAATGTTAAATGCAGCAATTCCCGCTTGGTCTTTTCTCGCCTCTTGATCATTTCTAAAATGGTTATGGCTCGACTGAACTCCCGCCGTAACTTTAACATCTTCTCGTAAGAGGCCTCATCATTCTTTCGATTCTGGAAAAAAATAATAATAATAATAATTATTATTATTACTACAAAAAAAAAAGAATACAATTTATGGTGTTTCTATTGAAACAAAACACTGCTACCATGTCAAAGGGGGTATGAAGGGTGGAGATGGAAAACCGCACATTCACAGCCAGCCTACAGCCAACAAAGATGCAACACTTTCAGTACAAAAGCTTCATCTTTCCTTGACGATTCTTCCACCGAGTAAGTAATTTTTGCAAAAACATGCAGAGAAGCCTAGGTTGCTGCCCTAAAAATGTTTGCAATAGGCACTTTTCACTGTAAGGTCACCAATACTTTTGTTGCTCTGTTGGAATGAAGAGGTTTCCAATGAGTGTAATATAGTGAAACTGTGAAATGAAAAGACTATCTTATGGGCAATGGTGGATTTAGCAGCACTGTCGATAATCAAAACACTATATGACAAATCTAAATTGTAAAAACTCCTCAAAGCTCTCCACAAATGTATAATATGCTAACTCTCCAGCCAAAGAAAAAGGTATCTAGTCTGGAAGATCGAAAAATACTATTTGTTGAATAAGAAAAAGTTACTTACCTTAAACTATGCTTACCCAGTATTTGTAGCTTTCATAGATTCCCATGCTTAAATCATTCCCTGTCGCCGAGATGGGAGCCCTACAGTAACATAATCAAGCAGTATTTAAATAATGCCAAAGGCTATAATGGCCCTGAGCCATGTTTTAAATGGCCTAAGTCCTTTTTAAAAAAGGAACAAATGTTGAATGCAGCCAATCAGCTGCTAGCACTGGTAGCTTCTGTCAGATTTTCCAGGCACAGGTGAGAAGTGAGTATCTCAAACGGTATAGAAAAAGCCTCTACAGGGAGAAGGGTGGGTGCATGTGAATCTATGAGAAAGACCAATACTGGATAACCATAGTAAGCAACTTATTTGGTTATCTAGTATTGGGGTATCTTTCATAGATTCACATGCTAGAATCAGAATAGCAAGCAGTAACATCCAATATTATATTGTGTGTTGTGGATGGTGGGAGACCTCTAAAGAATACGGACTCCAAAAATTTGCAGTAATACAATAGATACATTTAAAGAGGTCTATGTCTCCTTTTTCCTTTAAAATACTATTGCATAAAAGGACAGAAGAGAACAAAATCAACAAAACATATGTAAGAAAAGTTAACCTATTTCTCGTATACTTGGATTTTCATTTATAGAGTAATTATGTAAACAGCGTAACAATTCAAACTATTAAGTTATACTTTACACAATCATTAACTTGTAAGCATATGTAATCACCATGAAACAAAAGGCTCTATCTAAGAGTTGGAAAGGGGCTCCTCTTAATGGAAGAGGTGACAAGCGCCTTCTGGCCCACAGCGGAGTTTGCATCTTGTGCGGATTAGAGGTAGTAGCGCTGGGTGAAGGTATGAGTGATTCTCCAGGTTGCAGCACGACAAACCTTTTCCAGTCACTCCAGCAAGAGGGCACCCGACGTGGCTATTGCTCTGGTGGAGTGGGCTTTCATTCTTCTTGCCAAAGGCTTGTTAGCCTTGATGTGACAGAACTGTATCGCTGCAGATATCCCTCCTGCGATAGTGGCTTTCGCTATTGAAGTCCCTTCTCTCCCTTGACCGTAGACCACTAGTAATTGATCAGTTTTCCAAATGTCTTTCGTTCTCTAAAGGTAGAATTTAAGGCAATGCTAACATCAAGCGTATGTAATGCTTGCTCTGCAGGTGGTGATGGCTGCAGGAAAAAAGAAAGGAGTATGACTGGCTCATTAAGGTGGAATTGAGACAGTACTTCAGGAATAAATATAGGATTAGTCCTTAGAATCACAGCATCTTCCTTGAACAGCAGAAAAGGATTCTTGATGGTGAAATCTTGAATTTCACTCCCCCTTCGGGCTGATGAGAGGGCCAGCAGCAGAGCAACATTCCATTTTAGGTATTTGAACTCCGCTTTATAAATTGGTTTGAATGTTCTTCCATTAGTTGTGCCAGGACCACGTGGTGATTACATTCCATGAGAGGTGCTCGCACCGGAGGAAAAGTGTGGAAAAGTCCTTTCGTAAACTGCTTTACCAAGCTTGAGGCACAAAGAAAGGGGGCGTTGGAAGCTTTTCTATAACGAGAGATGGAGGCTAGATGCACCTTGACTGAGGCAAAAACTAAACCAGATTTTGCCAAGGAGAAAAGCTATGGCAAAATCTGTTGCAGGGATGCTTGAAAAACACAGAACCTTTTTCATTTCAGCCTGTACACTTTGTTGGACATTTCTGCTCTAGCTTTCGCGAGGATGCCTCCACATTCCTGTTAAGTGTTCATGTCTCTAAATTCCAGGAACTCAGATGCCAGGCATGCAAGTGTAGAGACTCTGGATTTGGATGGCACACCTTTCTGCTGACCATGGGCAGTAGAGTAGAGATGGGGACAGCTGAAGACGTGCGTATCTGGTTCCTGAAAGATGAAGTTCTGGGAACCAGTGTTGCCTCGCCCACCTGGGTGCAATGATTATCATCAGGCAGCAACTCGCCTGCTTCATTTTGGTCAACACGCAGATCAATGGGATGGGGGCAAGGCATAGGCATATACCTCTGACCATCGCATCGCAAGGGCATTTCCCGGAGACCCTGGGAGGGGGGAACTTGCTGGCGTAGGACTGGCAGTTGGCATGGATGTCTATAGCAAACAGGTCCAGCGCTGGTTCCCCCAAAGTGAAAATACGTTGGTATTAGCGGAGTTCCCATTCGTGGCAATTGTATGTAGCTCTGCTGAGAGCATCCGCTAGCGTGTGGTGCAAGCCTGGAACGTGCTCAGCCCTGGGAGAAATTCCATGCTCTGTTGTCCAGTTCCATAGCTCTAGCGTTTCCTGCGAAAGTGTGACAGATTTTGTTCCCCCTTCTTAGTTTATGTAGAACATAATGGTCCTATTGTCCGTGCAGACCAGTACGGAGGCACCAGCAATCCTTGGTAGAAGGCTTGTAAAAAGAGGAATATAGCCTTCAGCTACAGGCAGTTGATGTGCTTTAGCTTTTGAGAATTAGACCAGTTGCCTTAAATTTGTTGGTCCTGCAGGTGTTCTCCCCAGCCTTCCATGGAGGCATCTGTTGTCAGGATGTAGTCCCGGATCCCTTGCAGGAAAGGGAGTCCCTTCGAAAGGTTTGGTCTGTGGTACCAACACTGCATTGCAGTTTTCATGATCTGGGTGACCCGAAAGAGGTCTTCGCAGTATCCTAACGTTTGCAGCCACGGTTTTTGAGGTTCCTCGTGTAGAGGTCTCATCTTGTGCCTGGCTAGGGGCATTAGGTCTATTGCTGATGTGAACATTCCTAGGAGCCATTTGTACCCCTCCTTACTAAAACTGACTTTTTTGAGATAGTCATAGCAAACTGTTGTAGATTGATTTGGCACTCTTCCAATAGGCCTTGCATTAGACTGTATCCAACCCGGCTCCCAGAAATGGTGTTATCGTACTGGGAATAAATGAAGACTTTGAGGTTCACTGTCAACCCCAGCTTGTTGAACAGCTGAAGCCAAGCATTTGCGGTTCTGGTCACTTGACTGACCTTCAGCAGTCAGACGTTCAAGTAATGGAATACTCGGTGACCATGAGAACGCAGGAATGCAGCCACCAGCGCGAGGCACTTGGTAAATATTCTGGGCACCGAATTGAGACCGAAGGGAAGAGCGTTGAATTGATAGTGGGTACCAGCTACCATAAACCCGAGGAATTTTTGATGCTTCTGATGGATAGGAATGTGAAAGTATGCGTCTCCCAAATAGAGGGCGGTCATGGAGTCTCCTTTGTTGAGCAAAGCAGATCTTAGCCATCCTGAACTTTTACTTTCTCAGGAATTTGTTTAGCTTTCTGAGATTCAGTATGTGTCTACACCCCCCTCAAGTCTTCATTATTAAGAAAAAACGGGAATAGAAACCCTGACCCCTTTGAGGTTGGAACTTCCTCAATCGCTTCTTTTGATTACATGGTTTTGGTTTCTTTGAACACTCAGTGAAGATGAGGGGCAGGGGCTCTCTTGGGTGGAGTAGTTGGTGGTCTCTTCACGAACTCCAGAGCATGGCCAAATGCAATCAGATCCAATACTCATTGGTCAGTTATGTTCTCTCACTGCTGGAAGAAACTGGAGGTCTTCGTACCCATGGGAAGGGATATAAGGGAAGGGGGAGTAGGGGGAGCTGGTACCCTGCTTAGATCATGGTTTCCTTCCGTTATCTCTGCCCTGGACCATTATTCTTTTGCAGCCCCCATGACAAGAAAAGCCAGCCGTAGAAGACAGATGGTAGGTTGGCAGGTTTATCTTTATTGCGGCTGATAGGGTTGATATTCTTGTGCCCTCTGATAACGGTCCCTGTATGCGGTAAAACCGCGCCATTTTGCTCCTCTAAAAGGAGTCTTTCTGTACCAGAGGGTGCCTAAAGACTTTGCTCCATCGATGTCAGTCTTTATGGATAATAGCACCTTGTCCATAAGTTTGCCATACAATGCGTCCCCCGTTAAACGCCATGTCCAGGATCTTTGTCTGGACTTCAGATCTAAGGGTAGTGGCTTTCAAACATCCCTGGCACCTCAACACTGGCGCACTTGCAAGATGGTGAAAACCTGTGTTGGCTATATCCATAGCAAATTCCATTGTCTCAGTAGCTGCTCGCTCTCCCGCCAAGAGGATTTTCATAGCCTCCTGCTTCTAGTCTTCAGGGATGAGGTCTAGCGTGAAGGCCATGTCAAACCATATCTGCCGATCATAACAGCCGACGATAGCCAAAGCATTGGCTGCCCAGATGGTAATTGCAGGCATGGTGAATAAACGCTTCTCCATATTATCCAGTCTATGCCCCTCCTCATCAAGGAGAGTGGAGATTGGGGTGGTCTGGTTCTTTGATCTTCTTTACGCTGCCTGTGAAATGACGGAATCCGGTCTCTGTGATCAGTCGGGCAAGAAGAGGAATCCTCTTGGGCACTGAGTTTTTTGTCTATGTGAGCAAGAACTGGCGATATTGTGGCCGGGGTTTTCATAATTTTCACACCCTCTTGCCAAACAATCAATTATCGGCCGAATGGATTTTCTAGCCGCCTCCTTGAAATCATACAGGAAATAATCCGTATGTTGCACAGCTATGGGAAGATGGAGTCTGGTGAGAGACTGTTCCATTAAATTGTGTAACCACCCACCCCCACCAGATAACCTCTGGTGGAGACTGCGCTGGATGATGCAACAGAGGACAGGGAGTAGGAATGATGTAATCATCACAGGGATCTGCAGGTGAACGAGGACCTGTGATCTCACCCTCTTCTCTCTCCTCATCCGAGGAGGAAGGGTTGTCTAGATCAGGTTCCTGTATTGGAAGACGAGATACTGCTGGTGTCACTGGTAAAGCCGGTGTTCCTGGGGGCTGCGCTGGGGTGGTGGTGGCTCTATTTGGATATCTTGGGTGGAAACCTCCATCTATAGTCAGCCAGCATAGCCTAAAGGCCTTGAATCGGAGATGGTAGTAAATGTGGCATCTCTCTAGGGCGAGGCTCTGGAGGATAGCCATAAAGTTGGTAATGGCACGGTGGAACCAGATAGTATTGCTGCTCGGCTTCAAAGTTCTTACTCCTCATGGCAATTTACATGCACTTCAGATGGACTATGAGCAACTCCATATACTCCATCCTCATCCTCATGCAGGTCCAACAGATGCGAAGGAGGTAACGGGGAAATATTGCTAAATGCAGACCCATCCGGATGCAGAAATGTCTTCAATACCCTAGTAATGATGACCATTGCCGGTGGTGCCGATGGTATCCTAACCACAGATAGCAGAATGTCAGTCGTCGACGGTGCAGTCACCGCCAGTGTTGCAGTCGACTGTGTAATCGTCGACTTTGTAATTAACGGTACAATAGTCGGCAGTGCCTTCATTGACTTCACCGATGAAGCCTTCGCAATGGACGTCAATGGGAGAGAAGTCGACTTTAATGGTGTCAATGAGATTCTCGTGGACTGTATGGGGCGGTGATGGCAACCGGCGTCATCTATCCTGCCATCAACAGAGAAGAAGAGGTCACAGTGAACTTGTCATTGTCGACAATTCTGGTCTCTGTGCCTCACAGAATCTGAGGGAGAGGCTCTATGATGTTCCTTTTCCTTTCTCACAAGCGTGGAGGGAACGGATGACGTAGGCACAGAGGAGACTAAAATGTTTCTTTTTTTTAGAGCTCTTGCTCTCCTGGGAGGGTTTGAGGTGTTTCCTGCCCTCTACAGAGGTGTCCTCATGGGATCTGGCTCTCATGAGGCCTGGATGATTCATCACTGTCCTCTTCAGATGGTTTATGTTACTTAGTGAACTGGAGAGCAGCTGTTTATCTGAGCGCCCGCCATTTTGTGAGTGCACCTAAGGCGTTGCAGGCTTTTCCTGGGGTGTCCTCTCACACTTGAGCCCTTGAGACCCCCGCTGAAGAATCTCCAATTGTGTGCAAGTGAACACGGTGGGGCGCGCTGCGTTAGAGGAGTGCGGCTGGAGAATCTGCGGACTTTCTTCCTATGTATGTGGCTGGTGGGGGAGGATCGTGAAGCCGGACCTCTGATGCACACTGCCTGAACTACGACTCGAGTTTTCGCGGTGTTATTAGTACAGAAAGCTTTCCACACTGAGCGGCCGTCCGATTGCGAGCCCGCCGCCATTTTGTGAGTCAACGTGCTAGCGCTGAGAGCAGTTGGAATTGATGGGCCGATGTGAACATCTATAGCGGTGTTGTCCGCACCTGGACAATTGTACAAGAAAGGCACAGGGTGACAGCCCCGAGTTGAAAGGTACCAACATTTAGGTCCTACGCACGTTTAAGTTCGCTATTGTGTGCATTGCTGCAGACGGCTCACGTTCTAGTGGGACAGTCAAAGACTGCGCTGCCATCACTTGATCCCAATACGTTGATAAACGCTGATTCAACAACAGTCTCTGGGCAATTACGTAATTAGGCAGCAAGTGGGACTCTATACTGCCCATACAGTACCCCCTCCTTTGATGTACATCATGGGCAAGCTGGAGAAAAATCAACCTTCACTCACGTTTGAGCTGATTAAGCTGAGAAAAGGTGGCAAGTCAGTGCAAAATGTAGCCTCTGACTCGGAACTGGACTAGGCATCCCAGGCCCTTTCAGCACTTGAGAAGTCGCTGGCCGCGATTCAAGCTAGTCTTCAGGCCATAGATGGCAAGATAGAGGCGCTCAATGGCAGGATGGATCATTTCTCTGCCAAGTTGGACAAGCAGGCTACACGTATTGGGGAGGCGAAACAGCATATCACAGATGCTGAAGACTGATAACAACAAGTAGCTGCAAAGACGTCCGATATCACGAAACTACTTGCTGTCATCCAAGCGAAAAACAAGGACATTGAAGCGTGGTCCAGGCACAACAATATACGCGTTTTGTGCCTTCCAGAATCCACCAATGTGGGGCGCCTGGAGGATTACATGGAGACGTTGCTGCGGGATATCTGTGGTACAGACAACCCATCTGCTGTGGAGCGGGCTCACAGGTTCTTGGCGGCGCACCCCCCGCCTGGCGCCTCCCCGAGACCGACAGATTGTTTCATTTCAGGGACTGAGACACTGTGTTGCGGGTCACACGACAAAAGGGCACCATAAACTACCAGGGCAATGTTCTATTGTTCTACCCAGACTTTACGGCGTTGGTGCAGGCAGCTCGGAAGGAGTTCCACGCTGTGAAGAAGGTACTGATGAAATAACAAATCACGTATAGTATGCTTTACCTGGCAAGGCTGCATATTGGAGAAGCGGATCGCGGCAAGATCTTTACGAACCCTAAACAAGCGATGGAACACGCTAGAATTTTGCGACTGAAGCGTAGTCCTCCTTTCCACACCTCGGACATTGATGACTGAGCAGTAGGGAGTTCAGGACTCTTTCGAAGTGCATTTACATGTTTTGTGCTTAAATGTCCTGCACCAGTTTATTGTTGCTCTATATGACTGTCATTGCTATGGCTTTAGAATTAGAGATCTGCACGTAGAATATGTCGCGAACGGCACTGAATGTTGATCATGTGCTTAAAATAGATAGGCCTGTGTGCATGCCACAGTTGGCTGCAGGAACGTTGGGGACCGGGAGAATCAGGCTATTATTCTATTGCGATATGTCTTTCGCACTTCTGTCAGTGACAGGGGTGTTGTGTTTGACATTTCATATGAGGTCTTCTACTGTGCTACTAGAAGTTGGGATATGACAGTGGGGTAAGACACTGTTGGCGGCCCCCTCCCTTCTAGATCTGGGAGTGGACTGAGCCGCTGCGACCCCGATGGGTAATCCCTACCTTTTCTGTTGTGTTCTGTTTTGCATACTGCGATGGGCGTTCTAAAAGTCTGATCTTTGGCAAATTGGGGATGCTGAAGTGGGAGGAGGGTGGGAGGGGTTGGGTTAGGGTGTTACGTTGGAGGTACTGTGATTGGGACTGTCATGACATCTATGATCTGTGTCGCTATCTGTACATGTGGAACGGATTGCTATCGATGAGGGGAGAACGGTATAAATGTATAACTAGGAATGTTAGAGTTTTGAATACACCTAGGAAGACCAGACAAGTGTTTGCGCAGCTAGATAGACATGCTGTGAAGATCGCTTTGCTGCAGGAGACTCACCTAAGTAAACACACGGAGGGGTAAGGTGGCAAACAGATGGGCGGCTTACCGGCTGGGAGTGCCATTCACAGCTTTACAAACCTGCATAGATACTGAGGGTCGGTGGGTTATTGTGCAGGGTAGATTGGGGAGAGCACTGGTGACAGTGGTAAACATGTACGGCCCAGTAATGGGCAACACATTTTCTACAGATGTTTAATGTATTGCGTACTTGGCCGGAAGCCGCAGTTTGGGGGGAGGGGGGCCCTCAACACTCATCTGAACCCCCAGGTAGACAAATCTAACCCAGCAGGAGCTCGCACGCTTTAAGTGGCTCAGTGTATACGAGACGCCGTGTTAGAGATGGGCTTGTATGACGTCTGGCGCGTGAGAAATGAGGGAGTACTGGAGGGCACGCATATTACTCCAGCGTTCAACAGCTGGTCTAGGCTGGACTACTGGTTGCTTAATGATGAGGCCAATGGGTGGGTGGAGGGAGTTCATACACTGCCAAGGACTCTATCTGACCATAACCCTGTCGTTCTAGATGTAGACATCCCTGTTAACCCACACCGGCCATTCACATGGAGGTTTAGGGCAGATGGGTTGTTGGATCGATTTACACTGAGACCATCAGGACTGCTATCGTACAATATTTTGAATTTAACGTCGGGTCAGTGGAAAGGCAGGCAACCTTATGGGAAGCCTTTAAGGTGACGGTTATGGGAGTGTGTATTAGTACAAGTGTGGGGATCCTTAAAGATATCAGAGGTCAGTTGCTTAAACTTGCGAAAGCGAATCAATACCAGAACACACCGTCCATGGACATACTAGCCCAGATACATGAGCAAATAGATGAATATGGAGAAGTGTGGCTCAATGATTAGAGAGGCAGACCCTGATGCAGAGGTCTAGCCCGGGACCAGGGTTCAATTCCCCGCCTCGGCGGGTCTTGGGGTAAAAAATTCCACGGACCTGATAATTCTCGCCTCAGTGCCAATTCCAATCATGGAGTCCCACTCTGCAACTCTGGGTAATAGCTTGCTTAATCTCCACAACGGCCCCCACAACGCTAAGGATGCCTGGCCTCCACCTTGGGGGTGCCCAGGAGTGGACACCTCACAGGGAAAGCCAGGATGGGTTCCACAGCGGTATTCGTACAAGCGCCTTAAGACGTTTGCGGGTGAGTAGTGCACTATACAAGTATCAATTTACATTTACAATATAAGACACTAGCAGATACAGAAGTAAAATATTCATCTAAGCGTCACATGGCCAGAGCCTACGGCGAGGGTGGGAGGCCAGGCAAAGACGTACCTGCACGACAGGATCGATAGCCCCCCAATTGATCACATCATAGATGCAGAAGGGAGGGCGCACTTCACCCGCAACGCCATAACCGAACAGTTCCAGCGTGTTTATGCAGATATATATATACCACACGGGGTGGGGTGGATGAGTCTGCTATAGGTAACTACCTAGAGGATACGGCCTGTGCATGGCTCTCAAATGTGCACAGACAATATCTAAGTCTGCCCATTGATGAAGCGGATATTGGGGAAGCTATCCTGTCTTTGCCTAACAACAAGGCTCCTGGCCCAGGTGGTACCACAGCTGAGTTCTATAAGGCTTATACAGATTTACTTATAACGCATCGGCTGGGGATTTATGCAGAGGCGCATGACCCTGGGGCTCTTCCTCCTCCTTTACGTCAGGCCTTAATTAATTATTACACTCTGGAAGAAAGACAGGCCTCCTGCACAGTGCGTCTCCTATTGTCCATTATCATTAATAAACTTAGATGCAAAAATGTTAGCAAAGATACTAGCCACTAAATTGCAGCCCCTTATGCCACTACTAGTGCTCCCGGATCAATCCGGGTTTATCCCAGAACGTTCCACTTCCCACAATTTGCGCACTATATTTTCTATGTTCCATGTGCTTAATCCCGACTTGGCCGCTGCAGCAGTTCTTTTAGATGCTGCAAAGGCATTTGATTCTATAGAATGGAGATATATGATGCATATTTTACATAGAATGGGATTCCCCCCTTTTTTTCCCTCTGGGTTCAGGCTCTTTATACTGATGCTTCAGCAAGAGTGGGAGTGCATGGGTTCACATTGGAGCCCTTTCGCATCGAGCGTGGCACTAGGCAGGGTGTCCTTTGTCCACCCTGCTCTTTACCATCGTTCTAGAGCCCTTAGCGTGCAAAATTCGACAATGTCAGAGCTTCAGCACTTAATTTTAATAACCGGCCGGTTGGGATCTCCCTATATGCGGACATGGAAAAAAAGTATAGAGGAAGGAGAAAGCCCTTTTAAAAACAAGCATTGGCAAAGTCGACCGATTCCGCATATGCAAAATCTATTGGCTTTGTAAATGTTTTTTTACATGTTGTACAGCAGCACAAGCTATTGTGCAACATAGCTTAAAGTGAAAAAACAAAACAAGTGCTATGACGCAGCCACCGTTAACCACCACATCATGGCACTTTTATTTCCCTTTAAGCAATGTTGCACAGCAACCATCTCTGCTGCGTGACATTAAAACCCGTGGGGGGTGCAGGGTGGGGCAACAAATCGGAAAGCGGGGGTAGGTGAAAAACAATGGAGTGCTGGAGATGGTGGGGAAACAGGCGGAATGAAGGAGTTTTTTTTTTTACATGCACTTAATAAGAGGGGATGTCTAAAAGTAACCAAGATTACCAGCAGGAGCCTGGGGCCAGTTAAAATACACTGGCCACAGGAATCTGTATTTGGTCCATGCTAAAAGGCATGGGCACAGAGAAGCCCCAGGAGGAAGTGGAGGCAAGGAGGAAGTGCTGAACAATAGTATGTAAAGAAACGCAAGTGACAAGGGAGCCAACCAATATAAGTAGAGGTAAGTTTATCTTATTTTTTGGGGGACAAAAAAAACTGCTTTCGCAAGTGCGCTGTAGGAGAAAACTAAATATAACTAAAAGCCACAGGGGTAGGGGGGAGAGGGGGGAGGGGGTCTGAAGCTAGAATGATTCTCACCACTAGATGGCAGTGGTCTGTAAGCATTTTCAACAGTATTGAACATTAATGAAACTGTCCTAAACATTTGTTAACAAGCACAGAATTTTTTTAAGCATGATTTACCAAGACTTCATAAGTGGGATCCTGTATACCACACATTTATACAGGCATTAAGGCATAGTTGGTGGAGATTGGTCCAGGGGTACTTAGTGTGGCACTGGGTATGTATAGGAGCAGCGTCTGTGCTCACTGTTGGATGGAATGCAATGTGGCAAAGTTGTGTTGGCCTCAAAGGCCCTAAGCCTCGAAGTTCTTGGAGAACAAAAGCTGAGCGAGACTTCAATGTCTTTTGCTAGAGACAAAGAAGTAGACCCAAAATATCAAGAAATGACACAGAAAGGGTTCAATAAAACCATGCAGACTACAGCAAAACTAGGAGCTTATTCAGTGTGCATCCAAACCTGTTGGCAGAACAAACACCAACTGAACACTGAGTCAGTGCCCATGCGCAATGTGTGTCAAGAGGAGGAATCCTACTACATTTCATGCCTCAAAAAACTTTTGGGAAAAAAACCTGTAAACATAGGAACCCAACACTAGATGGCAGACGCATGTCAAGCATGTATATCTACAGCCACACATGCTAGGGCTACGACCACACAAAAAAAAACCAAACAGTTAAACATTAAACAAGCCGTCTATAAAAACAATCCAATGTACACATCGGTCATCTGTAGAAATATTTCAATTTCAAACAAAGTAATCACAACTCACCTTTCGTGTCTGCATCTTCTCTGTTCTCCTTCGGAAAGCAACATAAGGGTCGCTGTTCGTAGAGCCATCCCGCTTTTCTTGCTTGATTAACGGAATTAGAGAAGGTCCCCTACAGTTCTTACGTTTTCTCACCCAGTAGTCATATACTGCTTTTATAAGAAAGTCATCCTCATTTAGCAGCAGCTTTGCTTCCTGAAGAGTGACAAGCTACAATCAAGAAAAACAAATACATTCAGCATGTAACAGCTTCGAATAGAAATCACCGATATTTTTCTCAAGATATTTACACTTTTGTTCAACAGAATTAATGTCATAAGATTATGGTCCGTCCATCATCCCCCTTTGTATCGTTTTGTTCGCCCTAAGTTGGCAGGGTATGCTCAGACGTGAGTCCCTTGCTCACTTTGCCACTGGATTCAAGATAGCCTGGCTAATGACGGTTATGAACCCGAAACCGGTCCCAAGATGAATGTTTCTGGTCCAAGGAAGACATGGCTTGGCAGTTCGGGCTGGACTGTTCCCATGAGGCACAGGGTCAGCCTGATTTGCATATGGCCATGTCTGAACTGGGGTGACGGAGTGAGCTAAAGAATGGTGATGGATTAAACCCAGATCACTTGACTGGGGGTGAGTATTTGATTTGCTCAAACGCTCAGTCCATCATCCCCTTTTGTATCGCTTTGTTCGCCCTAAGTTGGCAGGGTATGCTCAGACTTGAGTCCCTTGCTCACTTTGCCACTGGATTCAAGATTGCCGGGCTGATGAGGGTTATGAACCTGAAACCGGTCCCAGGATACTTGTTTCCGGTCCAGGGAAGACATGGCCTCTCACGAAGCTCGGGTCCTGCAATGAGACAACGCCGGACAGAGCGGGCCTCCTTTTCCTGAGCTGGGTTCCAGGAGAGGTGAGGTACACTCCCTGTACTATTCAGATGTAAGAGACACAGTTTGGTACAGAGGAACACGATTTTGGACTATTTATGTATATCCTTTACAGATTGTCGTTACGTTCACTTTATGTATGCAGTAGCTAATGCTTAGAACTATGGCCCTGAAGAAAGCCATGGGATCTTGTCCCTACCGGCTGAAACATGTTGGCCTTGTAAATGCAGTTATATGTTTAGACTGCTTCCTCTGCATTGTTCTTGTTTGTTTGAGGGAAAGGACAAATTACATTAGAGTTTTTCACCTATTGATCCTTTTACCCCTTGTTTTTAACTCACACATCTTTTGATTTTTGCACTGCACTCAATCCCATCTTTATCATTTGTTCATGGGTACCTTAGCGATTGATGGTGCGACCCAATTGAGTAAGGGCGATGGATGGGTCTCATTGATCAAGAGACATACCACCCCATTTTTGGATGACCAAATGAGAACACTTAATCTACATACCTATTTGATGGGAATCCAACACATCTCTGTACGGGTCTTACCAACAATCTCAGTAGGTCCTTCGACAGGTTTGTCCTGGCACACATTCTGATATAGAGACTTATATAGCTCTATTAGCGCCTAACTCACTTATGTAGGAGTTTTGCAGCAGCTCGGAGTACTTGAAGCTCCGTTATAGACCCCCGGTTCTTTTGTTGTTAGGTTGGCAGTTCGGGCTGGACTGTTCCCATGAGGCACAGGGTCAGACTGATTTGCATATGGCCATGTCTGAACTGGGGTGGCGGAGTGAGCTAAAGAATGGTGATGGATTAAACCCAGATCAGTTTATTGGGGGTGAGTGTCTGATTTTCTCAAACGCTCCGTCCATCATCCCCTTTCGTATCGCATAAGAATATGATAGGCACAAACAATTTCAATTAATTGTATTTAAATGAATAGTTTTAATCCAGTTAAAAAGTAAAAACAATCGCACCCAATATTTGTTACACAGTGAGCACTTATTGTAAAAGTTCAACGGTTTAAGCACTTCCCCAACACCGCTAATTAAAACATTTAACTAATACATCACCATGAGAATTAAGCTGCACCATATTGGCACTATAAGCATCCTTTCCGTTTTCAAATAATGTTAAGTACATGGTCATTACCCAAGTCCAGACAGGGCAGGAATTTACCCTCACTAAATATTTTGCAGCTAACTGCATAAAGGGGCTTCCTGTTCAAAGCAGCATAATCAGTATGATGGTATAACTGAGTTCCTGGTTTTACTTGGAATATCCGGTTTATAAACATTACTCATACAAGTCTATAAGCTTCAGCCGTTTAAAACTAATTCTATAAATCATTTGCACATTTTAAGCTGACTTCATATCTGGAAGGACCTGCCAGTCATAGATATACACATTTTAATAAAAAGTTTGCTCGCTACCTATCAATAGTCCATCAGAGAATCTCCCACTCATTTGGCTAGAGCATTATTTGATTAAATTAGTTAGGAAGTTAAAGCCTCTTATGATGACTCCTATGCCTGATCTAGCGATCCAGCAGGGCCTAGAGCAAGTTAACTCAAGAGACACTGCCGAGAGTTAGACTTGATACCCCGCCGAGAGTTAGACTTGATACCCCAACGTCTTACAGTGCCAAGTCACAATCACTGACTGACGATCCTGAGACCTGGCTTACCCAGACCATAGACCAGATCGCTCCATTTAAACAAATATGCCATCACCATGCTCATCCAAAAGCACTTTGGTTTTCTTCCGAGTTTGGATAAGCCAAATGAGTCCAATATGATTTGACAAAGGATTATACTAAAGAAAAGAAGCAATCGTAGTATTTTGCCTTACACAACTATTAAAAAGATAAATACAAAAAAAGCCTGTAAAGATAGTCATGGCCAGCTGCCTTGAAAAGCAAATGTCTCATTTATTTCAACAAAGCAATTTTTGAGAATCAATCCTTATCTCTTTTCTAAATGTAGCTCGTCCACTATTCAGTGCAGATGAGCTTTCGGACTCGTTAGCAGACTCTTTTGTCACAAAATATCAACATGATCTGTTCTAGCTTTTCAGCCAATAGCAGATTTGATTTCTGTTAAGCCAGATTCAGGACTCCTCCACAAGGCACTTTAATGGTCCAATCCTTTCAAATTCACTCTGACACAATTAAAGATTAGGTCAATAAATAAAATAGGGCTCCCTTATGAAGTCTGTCCAACCTGACTCATTCAGGACTGGATAGATATTGTCCCGCAACTCGTGCCCTAAGCAATGCCTAGCTAAGGCAGCACTGCTGCCAGATAGAACTATGAGGTAGCCTTCCCTATGTTGAATAAGTGCTCCAGGGACTCTAGTATTATATGTAATTATCTACTCGTTTAACTATTGCCAGTTGCCTCAAAAATTCTTGAAATGAGTATCATTACGCCTTTTCTAAAGCAAAACTCAATTCATAACTACACTCTGTGGGGCTTCTGACCACTACACAGTATAGAATCTGCCTTGTTATAAATCATGGATGAGTTGCAGTCGATGCTTGAAGGCGGCGTTGGCTCTTGTTGATCTCTCTGCCACTTTCAATACATTTACCTACACACCCTACTAACTCGGCTTCATGTGACTGGGAATAGAAATACTGCCCCTGTTTTGACTGCCTCTTATTAACCACACAAAAGGCAAGCAGGAAAAATCCCCTCCCATTATTCTACAACTACATTACACAGAGTAACTCAAGGCTCTTCCTTATTCACGCACCTGTTCAATATAGATTCCCAAGCGCTGATCCACTTCATTAGGTCTCTAGAGTTTAACTTTTCTAAACAAGATCAATTTGCTTAGATGTTTAACTTGGTCAGATCGAAGAGAAATGTAAACACAGTGTCCATCTCTAGTCCTCTGAATAAGAGAAAGCTTAAAAACTTAAGAAACAGGTCCTTATTTTATGGACCTCTCATGACAGTAGTCCGACACCTTAGGCACTCAGACATTGGAGCCCTTTCTGTTCAGTTTAAAGCTTGGACATATGTCTCAATAGTTCAAGGACAATAAGAATCCATGTTAACATAGTCTCTCCTGCCCGTTTTTTTTATCTAAAGATTTTGACAAAAAAAATGGTCTATTATACTTTGACAGCCCCAAAACTGTTGTCCAAGCTACAGCTATACTTAGAGTGGATTATTGTAATGCCCTGCATATTGTTTCCTCCAAGGGAATACATGAGAAGCTGCACCTTGTTAAGAACTGGGTGTTCTTTGGACTTTAGAGGCGACTGCTTGGCTCTACATTTTGATTATATTTTCATTGGCTACTTAGACAAAATAAGTCAATACTCGTGAGAGTAAAAGCCAGCCAGCACCAGTATAAATGGCCTGCATCACGTCAATGGACAGGCCAGTTTGAGAGGAGGACCCTGGCCAATTTGTAGGAGACATAAAAAAGTGGTCAAGAGAACTAATTGTATTATTTACATACGGGAACAATACAGACACTATGAAACTGCTGGAAAATCTTTTGCCTCAAACTTTAAATCAATTAGCCTGCCAAGGAGCCGTCCACGTTAAAAACACAGCATTAGTCCAAATCTGCTTTGCAGTCACAGCCATCTCACATTCTCAAGCAACTGTACTTCTTTACCTCTTGGATCTATTTGTAAAGCAGCATTTTTAATTGCAAATTTCTGACTACTGACTAAGAGTCTATTCGTTGCGTGGCCAAATAGTAACGCTAATATCCCTGGGTCCCAATTTCAGATCTGCCCATATGTATTCAGGTCACCGAGGTATACAATGATTAAGAGTAGAGTCAAAACACATCTTAGGCATGCTTTTGTAATTCATTTCCTCACAACGCATGTGACATTCCTTTTGACTGTACAACTGCTATGTATCTCACAAATTATGGTGTAGTCTATTCCAATTTTTTTAAGCAAATCGTTCAACAGCAGTTCCGAGTCTACATCTACAGTACCAGAGGAAGTGTACTAGTCAGTACATCATATATACTCAAGGTAAATTGCAATGGCCCGGAGCCAGTGCATGATCATTCATATTTTCCGACAATCAGTATGAAATAAAAAATAACATCGAGAGGTGCAGCCCAATTATTAGTTGTTCCACTATGATCTACACAAAAATGTTTCAGGTAGCCTTAACATTGAGAAAACAACTCATCAGGCCGTAGTGCACCCTTTAGTAGAATTTCATATTTTACTTCATTTTAAGTTATCCTGAAAAGAAGAGTACGCTACAGTATAGAATATGAACACAAGCACAATTAAGGTGAATTTCTTCTAGATAAGAACATTTTTCTTATGAACAAGTGAACAAAACAAAAAGAAAATCTTGCTGCACTTGCGACTATATATATTTTAAAAAGTTTAAAAACTGCACCAAGAGCGAGAGGCTTCTCATGAAATACTTAGACATGTGTGCGAAATTGATACATGTAATTAACAACCAATTTACAGATTATTGCTTTGGCATACTAGGAAGACTTATTTTTTCTACTATTTTGAATCAATTAATCAAATATTAGTGGGGAAATACTAAAAAGTAAACTGTTTCAGAACTAACAATGTAAAAGTACATTTGATATGTAGGTAAATTGCAAGCAAAATAAAGTAGTAATTTATAAAAACACATTACCTGATTAGAACTGGCTTTCTCAAGCCGGTCAATCATAATTTCAAACTGCAGGGGCTTGATTTCCATCTTCCTGTTCAGTCTGTTTAACAAGGTCTCATCTTCTGAGTCCATGTCATAATCGGGTTGTTCATTATCCAAGTTAAATGCTGAAATGAAGTGAATCACATATGTTGAGAAACATATAAAAGAGTAATTGCCTCGTTGGGAAATAGTATCTATGGTGTTAGTCACATTTAAAATAACACAGCAGCTGCCCTGTTTATAGGTAAGATTTAAAATCTTTTACAGACTCACATTCGAGGTTTTAAATGTCTAGTTACCACATCAACTAATTTCCCTGCGATTAAACTCTACCTCCCGTCAAATGCTCAAAAGATTACAGCCCATGCTGCTGGACACCAACAGCACATTTTTTAAACGTGAAAGAACACACTTTACAGACAGACAAGCAAAAGGGCGAGTGACACCTTTTACCTCAGTGGATGGGCGGGGTGGCCTACAGACACTATGTCGCACATGTGAAGCTCCAACGTGGTTTCTTTAAATTAATGACAAAATATTCTTCATATTACCCAAATAAACTACCCCAAAAAAATCCACAATAGGGGGACATGACTGAGGTCAACTGCTGTCAGATCAGATGAAAATATTTTGTCAGCTCGAAAGTAAGAATTAACACGGCAATGTTTGGTGAGGCACTTGGCAGCCCTTCAAATCTCTGTAGGAGGGGCTTAACCCCTTCGATGCTATTGACGGAACGGTTCCATCATGAGCGTTGGTTGGCCTGTGCTCATGACGGAACCGTTCCGTCATAAGCCTGTTGGCTCATTAGAATGTTCAGCACAGCGCAGGAATCTGCGCCGCGCTGAAGGTGTTAAGGAAGCAGTGATGACTTATTTGGCACTTGAGTGACTCTTCAGGAATATTCTTGTTTTGCACCATGGTAATGTAAAGTGCAATTCCACTGGACGTTACTCGTTGCTTACTCATCAAAACTGCTTTTTTTTTTATAATAAACGTTTTGTTGTGTGACTTTTATAATACACTAAAACAATTATAATAACTTGAAGAGTATCCCACAATGTACTTCATAAACACTAAAAGTAATAAGATATCAATAAGGAATAAGAATATCATAAGAACGGAAGAAGAGCGAAAAGAAAGGAGAAAAAATAAAGAAACCAACAAATAAGGAACAGTAGAGTCATCACGTTTAACCAACGCAGTCCAAACTCAAAAGCAAGTCACATTTTCACGCCCAGGTATGAAAAAAAGTTACTTATCCTGTAACTATCAGTTTTTAGCTGGTGCTCCTATAGATTCACATACTCCTGCACTCTAGTGTTGAGCACAGAAGTTTGAAAGTTTTGTTTTTGATATCTGCCCGAAAATCCACAATGCTCCAGGACAAAGTGTCCACTTCAGATTGCCTCCCTCCCAGCAGGAGAGAACCGGAGTGAAGCACAGAACAGTAAAAGATGTACAGGTGCACTGAGAAAGAAGTACAAAATATGGAATGTATAAACATAAGCATGAGCTTGCTTAGGTGGGAGCTGGGGGTGTATGATGCAGGGGAAAGGGAATTAGAGGATGTTGGTCACATGTGAATCGACACCACTACAAGCTAAAACCCATGGTTATAGGGTAAGAAATATTTTTTGTTAGTAGCATTTGCTGCCGTAGATCATGTGCTTTGCATAGACTAAGGCAGTGCACACCTCCTAACAAGTCCAATGACCAAATGGGGTTGATGACTGGGGTAAAGTTGTATGTGCTGTATGCTCAACTTTCTGGCGAAAGAGGGTACGGTGTGGACCATCTACCAGTCTCCCTTATGTCTCGTAGCTGTATGCGGTCTTGAAACCGCTACAGCTCCCTTAATTCTAGTAGTGTGTGCTCTGGGGCACAGAATGCAGCTTTTCTTTTACTTTGGCAACACAGAGTTGGATGCACTTGAGATCCCCCTCCCAATACCACTCTGATTTTCCGGAGCATAGTTTTGCAAATGCAACAAAGAAACTTTGCTTTGTAATTGGATTCAGTCTTATCAATCCGACCTATTTTAATGTTTGTTTGCAAGTCCATCAGAGGGTGCTTCTGTGAGCTGTTTAAACTGAATTTACTGGGGCCAGTGCACTTCGTTTTTTGGCCAGCAGGGGGAGTAACGTTTTATTGAAACAGTATTGTTAGATTTCGAGTAAGTGAAGCCTTTACCTGCACAAGTCCAAAGTGTGGATTGAGCCTGTGTCTCCTAGGAGATTCTAAACAGGAGAAGCAGCTCCCCAGCCCCCACCCCCAGGCCAGCAGACCATTGGCTATTCAGCTACCAGGCAAGTCTGAGCCCTCCTCTCACCCCTGCCCAGGCCCCTTAAGGCCTTGCTGGGTGCACCACAAATCATTCTCCTCCATCTTGTGAATTGCAGCCTACCTGTGCCCCAGATTGCAGTGAGCAGAGCCCAGGAAGTGGTAAGGAGACAGACTAGTGCTGCCTCTTCCCAAAACAAAAGTTGTTAAAAAAAACATTTTCCCTTTCTGTGATAACTCTGTTAGTGAAGCCTTTACCTGCAGAAGTCCAAAGTGTGGATTGAGCCAGTCTGTCTCCTAGGAGATTCTGAACAGGAGAAGCAGCTTCCAACTCCCTGGCCGGCAAACCTTGTCTGAGGTTGCTGGGACCGTATATGGTCTGCTAGTGGTTGGCACGTGTGTACACTGATTGGTGTTGTATCTGGTGTTTCTATTGGGTTAGGGTTAATGTCCTCATTGGTTGGTTATTTGAACGTTCTGATTGGTTTCTGGGTCTGTGATTCAATCATTGTGGGGTTGGGGTTAGGATTTTTATTGGAAGTAGGGACTAGGGCTTTCTAGGTTATTGGTTGTTGGGAGTAGGGTGGGACTAGGGCTAGAGTTAGACATTTAATTGTAAGTAGCTATTTAGGGCTTCTGGTGTGATTGGTTGCTGGACTAGTTGTGGGACTAAGAGCAAGGTTAGGCTTTCTATTGGAAGTAGGGACTAGGGCTACAAGTACCACTGGCTGCTTGGACTTGGGTGGAACTACTGGAAGGGCTAAGGCCTTTATTGGATGTAGAGATCAGGGTTTTTGAACTGATTGGGTGCTTGGACTAGGGCTAAGATTGGCAGTAAGGTCTTGGTCTCCTATTGGTTCTAGATTTTAGGGCTAGTGTTGTGATTGGATAGTGTTAGGGCTAGGGTTCCCATTGGCTGAAGGGGTCAGCTGATTACTAGGGCTATAAAAAAGGCCAGGCTTAGGGGTACTCAGCCCGGGCCTCGAGGCTAAGGGCAGAGAGGACAAGGGTAGTTGCCTGTTTGAGCCTGTTCGAGACTGGTCGGGACTAGGGCCAGAAATGCTGCCTTTTTTCTCATGTAGCAATACCCAGCACACCATCCACATCCACAAACAGAGCAACACACTCACACCAAATGTACACCACGCACAACACTATGCACAGATTAATGTACCAGCATGCACCACCAACCCAACTAAACCACATCTACACACCATACTATCCCAACTACCACACATATCCACCATACCCTACAAAAAGTACACAACTCTATCCTATACCACTAAACAATACACTCATCACTAACACAACGCCAATCAACGCCATACATAACTACATCCCTTTCAGACACTCTCCCTGCTGTAATTACAGCAAACAGACCACCTTTTATCACTAACAAACATAAAATGATCCTTCCATCAGTTGTCCAACAAACACCCTCCTCTCCCTTCTACCATAATAACACTAACACACAACACACACACTGTACACCACCACAATTTGTAGCTCTTGCAACAAACCAGTCTAAGATGAACACACTCACCTCAACTTCATTCCCTCCTACACACAACATGCACTCTACTCAAACACATCACCACACCCTCTACGTCACAACCTCCTCTCAAAAACAATACTACACAACCAAATCCGGTGCATGAAACATATACATCAGCACCCCTTTACACCACACCTCAAAAGCAAAACATAACACACCAGCACAACAAGATCTTCAGAGCACAACACCTCCTAATACTTATCACAAAATGCATACATATACCCACCTTTCAAACCACACAAAGGAACTTCACTCTTCCACCACACCTAACACAGATACAGCAATACATCACCTCTCTTCTAACCGCCTGTCATTCATTGGACAATTTAGAACATTACGACATGACCCACATGCTGCACCACCTCCCCAGACTCATGCACCTTCCGCCTTAAACACACGCAAAAATATAAGCAACATGCCACACCTCACAACTTTGCTTCTCCAAGTCTACCTCACAACAATGTTACACCACAAAAGAAAGCAACACAGCACTCCAACTCGCTCTCAAACACTATCTCCAACACATACAGACCCATCAAAATGTCTTCTTAGCATGCTGGATGAGGAACACGATACAGAACAGCTACATGATTGCTATCCTAACACAGCTAATACCAGCACTAAAAACACACCTGCTACACACCCACAAAATACTGATCACTCTTCTACAAAACAAAGTCCCACTATCACCATAGGCCACTCTCTACACGGTCTACTAATAAATGCTCGATCCCTCTCTAAAAACAAGCATCACATCTACGACTTTCTCACCAATGCAAAACCAGACATACTATTCATAACCTAATCATGGTTGGGAGAGGATATGCCTCCAATCCTGCATGAAGCCATTCCTCTAGGCTATCAATTAATCACTCAAAATCGTATAGCCAAAAAAGGAGGTGGTCTAGCTGTTGTATTCATGCAAACAATACATATCACTAAAGTTGACAACATCTCCAAAGTTGACAACATCTCCATAAAGAATTGTGAGGCTCTTCTAACAAGATGCAATCCTACACCGTCTTCCACCTTTAACTTCACAGACCACCACCTAGCAAGGCAACATTCCCAGACACACTTCTAGAAACAGTTTCAAACCTGATAACAATACACTTCAACCTATGCGTTGATAAAACCAATATGACCGATCCAAAAACAATCCCCGGCCTAGACGCATTGAACCTGCATCAGATTGTCCACAATCAGACACACACCGCTGGACATATCCTAGATGTCATTTTTGCTAATACTGAACTAGTTACCTTTCAAACTATAACTCCAGTCACATGGTCAGACCACCACTTGCTTGCTTTCCAACATAAAACACTAAGCGACTCACCTAAAACTACCTTACATCCATCCACTTATCGGCCGAGTAACAAACAAAATTTGGAACTCTTGGAAACACAACTAACATCCAGTATAACTCTAGAAACCATAAATTCTGTTCAGAATGTATATGAGTGGCTACAGGAAGCTTTTGGCATCCTGATACCACTCAAAACCACACAACAGAACAAAAGAAAAAAAGCACCTTGGAGAAACATAGAAATAAAAGACATAAAACAACAAATTAGAAAGCTGCAACGTACCTGGCTCAAAACAAACGCCATACAATACAAACTTCACCTACAGAAAATTAACAGATTATATAAGTCGGCGATCAAAAAAGCTAAGAAAAGGTACTATTCAGACAGAATTCAAAACGCTAAATGTGCAAATAAAGAATTCTATAAAATACTCAATGAATTTCGCAAACCAAATTGCCTAGAAGGAACTCATCCTGTTACTCAAGATTTCACAGATAAAGTGGCAAATCATTACACGGACAAAGCAGACACGTTGGACTCATACTTAAAACAGAAACAAAGCACCAGCACTAACCCTTGTACAAAACAAATATCCAAGAATGCTCTAATCAAGCCTCTCCTTTCCTTCCAACACATCTCACACAATGAATGTATGGACCTGGTCAAAGCAAGCATGCCTGCCGGCAACTCTTCTGACCCCTGTCCGCCACAAACTTTCAAGACAATTCTTTTAACAACCTCTGCTGCCATTCCAATAAGAAGAATCATAAACAATTCCTTAACTACTAGAATATTTCCAGAAGAACTCGAAGTCATACATACGCCCTTTACTGAAGAAAACAAACATGGACCCGCTGAACCCTGACAACTACAGACCCATTACAAATGAACCTTTCCTGGGCAAACGGATAGAAAGAGCAGCGTTCGCCCAGATGTCACAATTCATTGAAGAGAATTACATACTTTCAGATTTCCAAACAGGATTCCGTCCGAGAAGAGGCACTGAATCTGCCCTCCTTGCCTTCTGGGATGACCTAAAGAATACAGCTGACTACAACGGGGTTGCTGCGCTACTCCTGTTGGACCTCTCAGCTGCCTTTGACACGGTTGACCATGACACTCTGAAACAGACTTTATGAAGCCGGCATAGAGGGAACAGCTCTAGACTGGATCGCGGCCTACCTTCGAAACAGAACTAATGTCATCCATACCCCACCTTTCTCGTACAAACCGTACTCCACAAAAGCAGGGGTCCCTCAAGGTTCCATCATCTCGCCCATGCTTTTCAACATCTACATGAAGTCTTTACCAGTACTGATCAATAAATTTCACCTCACGTGCTACAATTATGCAGATGACACGCAAATATTCCTTCAACTGGAATGCCCTAAAGACATTAGAAAATCACCAATTTTCATCTGTCTCAGAGCCGTGGATGACTTGGAGACATCTCAAATTGAATGCTTCAAAAACTGAAATACTCAGGTGTGGCAAATGGAAAAATTACAACCCGCTTGCCGCATGGCCTGATGAACTGGGATCACTGCCTAAAGTATCGAAGGATGTAAGAAACCTCGGAATGACAATGGACTCCAAGCTGTCGATGAATGCCCCAGTGGATAAACTAGCAAGATCAAGCTTTGCTACTATAAAAACGCTGCAACAAATTTTCCCTCATTTGGGATTTCCACACAAGGGCCAAGCTACCATCTCCCTTGTTCTATCCAAACTCTATTACGCCAACAGCCTCTACCACCGATCACCTTTAACGACCATAAAAAGACTACAACAGATTCAGAACTCGGCTGCCAGACTACTCTTGCATATCAAACCGCAAGACCACATCTCCCCTCCCTTGAAAGCCCTGCATTGGTTACCCGTTGCCAGAAGATCCACATTCAAGCTGCTTTGTATTACCCACAAAGCAATACATGGAACAGGAACACTCATCATCAGGAATAAATTCACCAAACACATTCAACAAAGGAACCTCCGCTCTAAAGGAGCATCTCGCCTCAAAATCCCACCATACAAGAAAAAAAACATGAGTGGCACATCCTTCTCTGTTCAAGCAGCCAAACTATGGAACTCTTTACCCCCCAAAATAAGATCCACCGACAACCACCTTATCTTCAGGAAACTACTCAAGATTTGGCTCTTCCCCACATAAGCACTATACGGAAACAGAAATTTACAGCATATCCCTCTGTATATAAGCATTTGTTTTCACTATAGATATGTACCTATCTTTGTGTATTACTTTATAAAACATGTAAAATAATTATGTTAAAAGAAAAGAAAAAAAATAATAATAATATTAATCAATAAATAAAAATCATCTTTGGTCTACATGTACATACTTCCATTGTGCATCTATGCACCTTCCATGTACTTGGATCTGTGTGTCTGTAACTTTTCTCCTGAAAAAGCATATCCAATGCACTATCCTATTTCTCATCCTGTGCCTCTATCAATATATTTAATTACCTACTGGCGGCCGCCAGTAGGTAGTTATAGTTAGGACCTACTTTCCATAGGAAATCCACAACATTCTATTTGGCATAACTTTGGCGCCGGTGGACGAATCATCGTGAATTTCTCCAAGAAAATGGCCTGCTCGGTTCCGCTCCTTCCCTGAAAGTTTGGAGGTCATTGGTCAAGCGGGGGCCGAGAAAAAAGGGGGTCCCAAAATGTGTTTTGGCAGAGAGGTAGAGTTCTGTTCGCAGATTGTGCTTTTTGTTAAATGGTGTAAATTCGTTCAGTAGTTTGAGAAAATTGCAAGTAAAATCATAGCGATATCTAGAGACTGAGTTCAGCACGCGTACGGAAATCTGTTCAATTACGAGCGCAAGCTGTATGCTGATTGGCTGTGAACAAACGAAACCAGGAAGTGTTGGCAGCCATCTTGTGCCTCGCTAGAACAGAGTCACAAGAAAACAGTAAAACAAAGTTGAGATATAAGGAAAGGGGGCAAGGTAGAAACATGGTTACCCTATAGTCTTGGTCAGGGGGATGGTTCATGGATTTTTAGGCTCAATTTTTATTTTAAAAAAATAAAAAATAGCGGGGTACTCCTGCAGTACTTGTACGCGGTGGAAAAGGTGAAAAAAAACTAGAAGTCCGTTTTGTTTCTTAGGTCCCGGGGGGGGGGGGGATGGGGGCGGGAATTGTGGGGGTAATTTTTAGAGCTATATTTCTATGACAGTATGTAAAACTTTCAGGGTTTTTTTTTTGCTGCATCAGTTGTACTGTCTACGCATGCGCAGCCTTCTTTGTAGATGCACTTTTTTTCTTTTTCTTCAAGTTCGCCAAGCAAACCATTCCTGATTTTAGGTATTAAATTTGCCGCTTTGTTTTCCCGGGTCATGTGCGTTATCCGGTGCTATACTTTTGTAATATATTAATAAACATATTTTATGTATATTTATTTGAAATGTAGTGTCGAGGCGCCAAACGTTGATTACATACTCCGTCCAACCGCCATTTTAGTAGTTTTCCTTTGTTATTTTTATTATACCGGTACTTTCATTTTACCCTGCGTATATTTTCTCTGTGATCGATGAGATTTGGTGCCACAGATACCACGGTGTTTGTCCTTGGGCTCTGATCTTATCAGAGTTGGTCACACGTATACCTAGAAACTAATTTGAAGGACGTAAGGCACAGGCATTACAACACGTGTTGGTCAATAAAAAAACATTATTAAGATTATGCATTTATCATGTGTAGTAAATTCATACTAGTTGTAAAAGCATGTGTGGAAAAGCGATATGCGTGCTAATGGTTTTGAGGTGACGATCACACGTGCTTATGAACCGGGTTTGGCCGTGGTGGAGTCTAGGGTACCAGGCGGAGGGGCACGCAGCTGGACTCGTACAATATAGAGGTAATATAGGATTTTTAAAACTTACAAAAAAATTATTCCATAATTATCCTAGATTGTCTTCTGTTAGTATGTTCATTAAATACATGAATATGTTTTAAAACAATTAAAAACATTTGCGTCTGTTTTCTACGGGGCGCCGTACATGACGTCACACGGAGGCTTTGATGCGACGCGTAACCCCGAAGCGTATTCGTAGCGTATGCTGAGAATGATTAGCAGTACAAACTATGGTGTGATCACTCTCTCACTGTCAAATCAGAGCACAGGGCGCGCTATGAGAATGGTTAGAAGTGGTTACTCATTGGAGAGCCAATTCAGGTGTGTGGCTTATCCCCAGTATAAAAACGTTATTTTTTAACCTGGTTAAGTTTGAGGTTTGCATGAAATACTATGCTATAGGCAGATATGGATGTTTGGCAGTGCTTATGTCCATGAAGCTTGGTTATTACCATTTACATATAGGTGTCTGAGGGAGGGAAAAGAAGTCTATGTGAATGGCGAGGATTGCACAATAGTACCACATCACTCCTTAATTTGTAGACATATACAATTGCATGGCTCTTGTATACAAGATGCGCCCGATTTGGACTGAGTTTTGAAAGGTAGTCCGACACCTGCTATCATAAAGTTCCATTTACTGGAAACAGGAGTTATTTACTTTGAAATAATGGAGATTGTTGTTCAATGTTAGCAGGCATCGCTTACATGATTACGGTAACGGAGCGTGTGGTTTGATTAAAAAAAAGTTGTTTTAACTCCTCTGCATGGGAAGCTGGATGTTTCCATCTGGCGGTCGATTTCGGCCTTGAAAGCAGAGTCAACCAAATGAGTCATATAAGAGCGCTATTGTCTCAAAAAGAGCTCGCTCTTATATCTGGTACAGAAACATTTGTCCTTTATGTAGCAAACACCCACACAGAAGTGCATGATTTATTAAATACAGACGTGCTCTTGAATTTTGGGGAGTTAATTTAAAGTATCTTTAATGTGTTCTTGACTACGGGGTTACCTTACTTTTTTCAAGTTAGAAGCAGTGGCCTTGTGACTTCTGTAGAAAGTATATTTGGTGTCTTTTTGGGATTTTTTCATTCGATTTTTTCCAGCATCTTTGGTGGATTGTGCTTAATACTCGCATTAGTTGCCGGTGTGCTTTTATTAATTTGTTTACATAAATATGGATGGACATCCTGCAGCAGACCATAGGTCTCGCCTGTTGCTGCTCTGCAACTGAATGCTTAGTTTCTATGGAGCGCTGCCTCTTGCAACGTTGAGTGCAGCTTATGGATTATCGTTTCGATTCTCCTTTTTCACATGCGTTCAACCGGTGTTCCATTGCCTGACCTGCGATTTCGACTGGGCCCTGGATTTGTGTGTCTGCAGTACGGTGTCTCCCAATGCGGATTATGACCAGTTGATCAGCCCCTTAGTGGTTCATGACTTGCTCTGTTCTGGCGGCGGGATTATGGCTTTAGCAGCGACACATGGAATAATGGGATGTTGGAATGTTTTTGCAGCGGCGCTTGAGTTCTTGGCACGCAGTTACATTGAAGATTAACCAAGTTTTCCTCCAATGGTGATAGAGGCTCCGGTCGTTGAGGAACATGTGTGTTCATTCCCACTATTGAATTGGATGGCTGAAATGTTTTCAGATGAGAACAACGACTTCCTGTGGAAGGCTGTTGCTACATACTGTGCTTACACACTGTTGCATTACGACTCTTTGATTTTTCTACATATTCTTTATTATTTAGTTACAGCTTTCTATCAAAGAGCGAGTAACTTTTTTTGGGTAATGTGAACTTGACTCTGCTTTTTAGGCTTGGACTCTGCGTTCCTAATTCGCCCACGTTTATATCGCGTGCTTTGATCAAGACAGGGTGCCATGGGGCTGAGCGTTGCCCTCACACCCTGTTAAGTTAGTATGGGTTTATTAGAAGCTTCCACGCTATTTTTGCTTTCCTGCTCTGCTTTGCACACGACACGTACTTGTGATATTGTTTATAGAAGGCTGAGTATTTTGCTTTATATGAGAATAATTTGGTATGCTAGGTTTGTAAACTGCCTCGCTAGTTTTGTGTGTATAGTGAGAGCACGGAACATCAAGGTTATCTTGAATACTTTGTCTGTTATTCAGAATGATCCTCGCACGTTCGAGCCATCATACATATGGAGCTGTGGCCACCTCTGATACTTACGCGTTTCATAATCCATTGTGGAGGCAAAGTTACACACAGTTGGAGAACATTCGTATCTTGACAGTTTGTGGAGCACTGAATGTGATCCACTACTGCTGAGTACCAGAGGTATGGGTCTGCCCATATAATCATATGAGACCTTCTGTAGTTATAAACTAATCTGCTAGGTAGGGAGGGTGAAATGTATGTATATTTTAAATTTGTTTACCTTTAGCATTATAAGATGCTTTTCCCGTTTGTATTTCATAGAATAGTAACAATGCTGACAACCTTGTTTCTGATAATATGTGTGGTTGTATTTTCTAAGGTACTTTGGATGAGATTATGGCGTTAGAAGTAAACATTTAAAAGTTGCACGTGTCTTTATTTACATCTTGTTTTTGACTAGTGTAAGAGTATATTGAAAGAGTGTTTTTGTTATCCACTTTACTTCATGTAATCTAAGTCGCATGTTCTGGGTTGACTGGTCATTGGTGTTTTTGCTCTAGAGCGAAGAACCAATGAGTCACTGATTGCTAGTTTGGTAGGGGGTTTGTGTAGTAAGGTGGGTTTTGGTACACCATAATTGAATGAGGTCCTAAGTCTTTATGCACAGTTCTGTGTATGAGCAGAATTCCTGGAACAGTAGTTACAACAAAAAGCTTGATAAAGGGCTTGCACTTTGAATATGAATATAAAATAGAATAGTTGATAATCACAGCTAAGGAATGCAGCAATTAGATGTGTGTATGTGTGGATGATGTGTAGATTGAGTGGAAGATTAAAAACGTGAAAAATAAGAAAGGCTGGAGAGATGCAAACTACCCACTGCATTGTCAGTGAAATGGATCTTTGGATTTCTAGGTCATTACACAGATAGGGTGTTGGATTCCGCAGTGGGAGCAAGAGAAACTAGTACAACAACTAAGGAAGAAAGCTAGTGCATAAAGTACACACAGTTGGGCAGATTTACAAGGTCGTGGGAAAAATGATGCAAAAGTGGCGCAAGGGGCTTGTAAACCTGCTGCAGTGTGTGGTAGAAAAGACGCAAGAAAGGACAGAAGTGTGCAAATTACCCACTGCTATTCACAGGTAGTAGTTACCAAGAAGGCTGAATAAAGGGCCTGCACGTTGAATTTGAATTAAAGAAGAATAATTGATAAGCTAAGACGAGAATGGTAGCAAGTAGGTGTGTGTATTTGTGGTTGTTGTGTTGATTGAGTGGATGATGACTAAGGTGAAAAATTAGAGAGGTTGCAGAGATGCAAACTTTCCATTTCTTTGTTTAGTTTTCAAGTGCATATATATATATCCACTGAAAAAACCATAGGTTTCAGCCATGTTATAGTTAGCTGGACATTTGTCTCATACAAAACCATTGAAATTCCTCCGTTATAGTTAGTTCAGCTAACTATAACTTGCGCGCCCGCAATGCACTGCTGATGGCGTCACATATTACATCACTCATGACATGGTCAGTGAAATCACTCATGACATCACTGATGACCTCTTAAATGACATCACTGATGACAATCATTGTGAAAGTGTGGCAGACCTCCTCTCAGCGTAATATAATCTTTGATACACACATTCAAAAATAGAATCTATTTTTTTTTTTTAAATGGATACCAATACCAGTTACAACAACCTATTCAGTAATTCCACCATCTACATACACATATGCACTCATTCACCAACAGTTCTATATAGTCACTCATACATGTAGTTACTCATACATGTACTCATTCATCATATGTACTCATACACCTATACATCCTGTTGCACACCGACACTCATCCATAGTTACTCACACATGCAAATAAACTATCAAACATCCATTCATTTGCATATACAGCTATACACACACACACACCACTACACTTACTTTTACAGCAACGAACACATACTTACTCTCTTAAACAATCACTTATAGAAACACATACTTATTTATACAGGAACTCTCCCAATCTCTCACTCTCACATATAATTACTTATATACATCAATACTCACATACACTAGATTAAAACATATGTAATTACTCAAAGATTCTATTGAGACAGTCATTCACTCACAAACACAACCTTACACATACTCATCCACCCATACAGTCTGCACACATGCGGTCTTCAAAACACATACAGTGAGTCACTCATTCATGCTTCTATGTGCTAAGTAATATCCCCCACCGTACTATACAGACACTCATACTGATACTCAAAAAAACATCTAATAACCCATATACACACTCATATAGCTACTCACGAAACCCATGCAGTCACTTATACACAAAGTGAGCAACTGATACAGATATTGGCATGTTTAAATATTACTCACTAACCTATGTATTTGCTAAGATACACTTAATCAATTAGTTATACAATCAACTTTACACAAACAAAATCATCCTTTTAGACACTTATATACCCATTTATTCTTCCATCGACCTTGCGCTACACATATTTAAAACCTATTTAAATTTCAGAAAAAAACATTCACTTGATGTCAGTGATTTCATCAGTGATGTCATTCGAGATGTCATCAGTGATGTCACCAGTGAGGTCACTGACCATGTCATGAGTAATGCAATATGTGACGTCATCAGCAGTGCATTGCGGGCACTCGAGTTATAGTTAGCTGAATAACTATAACGGAGGAATTTTCAATGGTTTTGTAAGAGTAATGTCCAGCTAACTATAACATGGGTGAAACCTATGGTTGTTTCAGTAAATCTAAATATACTTACTTCCTTTATGCATCTATATACTTTCAATGTACCTATGGATCTATATATTTATCACTTTCTTCTAATTTAGCATTTCCAACGCACTAGCCTATTTCTCAGCCTATACTTCGCCCAATATAGCTTCTAGCCCAACTTTCTGACTCATCTCAGACTTTTCTACTACTCCTTCCAATGCACTACCCTACCTCTCATCCTATACATCAATATATCCTCTACATCCACTCTCTTTTATCCCAACCCCCATACCACTACTATGATCGCCAAAATAACTCTTCCTAGACTCTCTCCTGCTCTACCCCTCCTTGCATCATCTGACACCTTTTTACTACACCGATCCCCTAAACAAAACCTTTCTAAACTCTCCCCTCTGACTCCTCCCCTCCAAAACTTTTACTCATCCAAAAGCCTCTTTCTACTGCTAACTAAAAAAAATCCTTCACTCTTTTATCCCTCCACTATCCTTTTCAATCAAAATTAATATTCCATATTCAACTATACTAATATACTGCCCAAATAACTGAATAACATATCTACTACTCAAATTACTTCATATTTATACTATACTAATTTTCAACACTAATCCTTTATGGGTTCCGGAGAGTGGCGTGCTACTCGCCAGAAAAGCGTTTCAACACCCATCAGGGGTAACAAGTTCTATATGAATGCAAATCTTTCTTCCCCTTTTATCCCTCCGCTATCCTTCTCACTCCAAGTAACAGACTAATATCCACCACTGAAATTACCTCATATTTCACCATATTAATTCACCACTAATCCTTTATAGGCTTCCTGAATAGTGTCAACAAGCAATAAATACAAACCTTTGTCCTCATCTATCCTTCTGCTATCATTCCATATCCAAATAACGGACTAACCTATCCACCACTTAAAATGTACTTGCATGTTTCACTATACTAGTTCAACACTAATCCTCTATGGGTCCCGGAGTAGCGTGCTACCCACCGAAAAAGCGCTTTGACGCCTCGTCAGGGGTAGTAAGCGCTATATAAATACAATTACAATACAATACTCTCTAAGGGTGTGACAAGAAAACCGATAAATCAGTGCTATGATTGCCATGAAACAGAGCGATCTCCTTTGGGTGGAAGTGAGGCTTTGTCCTCAGAACATCTCTATCCTTGTGAACCTAGATGAAAGGCTACTGCACTGTTTAAGCTTGCAACTCAGCCTGTCAAGTCAGTGAATCCCACAAAGAATGCTGCCTTCTAAAAAGTATAAGAGTAAGTAGGAACCCCAATAGACCCTTGGAGGCTTGGGTAATCCATATTTTAGCAGTTAAGTGCGTCTACAAGGGACTTTCTAATGCATACATAGTTTTAACATTCAATATGTAGATAATATTGACAAGCTCTATTCAGTCACTTGAATTAAATAATTCTGAAATTCAATTGGCTCATGTGTACTTTAATTTGTTACAAATAAATTTCTTGCACGGGTGTAAATATTTCCAAAAAATGAACTTTATAATGAAGAAGCTTAAAAAGGGTAGATAAGCAGATATTTAGATTAAACACATAGCAACTGAGGTTTCCAGATATTTTGAGGTTACAAAACCCTCTTCGTCACTAGTGTTGACACCTCTTTCCAAAATAATACATACAACAGGAAAATGTGACTGAGTAAACAGAAAACAGACCCTTAAACAAAAACAAAAAAATGTCAACATAAAGGTAGGTGTGATTGTCAACATTTCGGTCTAAATTGTAGACATCAGCTAGACCCCCTCTAGGACGTGAAATTTAAATGTAGGATGACCCTTATGTAATTATGACCCTTATGTAATTATATTACTGACAGTGGCACGTCTTTTGAATCCGGGCCCGTCCATTTTCAAGACGCATGCTAAATCCTGACATACCGGATCCCCTTGAGGAAACCGGTAGGTTTACAAATAATCCTTGGTGCCTGCATGTTCTATTCTTAAGCCGTGGCTGCTAATCAACAGCCCCTTCGTAGTTTTCTATCCAATATTTTAATGGGATTCAATTACAACCTGAATCATTACATATAACTTCATAAGGGTCATCCAACATTTGAATTTCACGTCCTGAAGATGGTCTAGCTGATGTCTATAATTTAGACCGAGACGTCGACAATCAAACCTACTTTCATGTTGAAATTTTTGTTTAAGGATCGGTTTTCTGTTTACTCAGTCACATTTTCCTGCTGTATGTATTATTTTGGAACGAGGTGTCCACACTAGTGACTAAGAGGTTTTTTTAACATCAAAATATCTGGAAACCTCAGTTGCTATGTGTTGTTTTATCTAAATATCCGTTTATGTACCCTTTTAAAGCTTCATTATGAATTTCATTTTTTGAAAATATGTACACCCTTGCAAGAAATGTATTTGTAACAGATTAGTTCAAGTACAAATGAGCCAATTGAATTTCAAAATGATTTAATGCAAGCGACTGAATAGAGCTGGTCAATATTATCTACATATTGAATGTCTTCCAATTTCAATTAGTCTTTATTCGATTATAAACAATCATAAAAGACACTTGTACAAAAAGAAATTTTAAACAAGCACTGGCGTTGCCAATAGGTTTCGCATTTGAAAGTTGGAGCTATTGGTTTTGTAAATGACATTTTATATTTATATATTGTTATTGACAATGCCAATAACGATATATAAATATAAAATGTCATTTACAAAACCAATCGCTCCAACTTTCCAAATGCGAAACCTATTGGCAACGCCAGTGCTTGTTAGGAAAGAGAAGGAGTTTGTTGTTACCCCACAGCCTCACCCCCCAAAAAGTCGATTTATAGTCACATCCGTAACTCGGAGGCATCTCTGTGAAGGTGAAAATAGGGAGGGGCCCAGGGCTTCATCACAAGTGTTTATTAACATTGAAATAACATCTCTCCTTGGACGGTTATGGCCGATGCCTGATCCCTAACCAGTAAGAAGGTGCAATAACGTGCAAACAAACACTGGCCTTGCCGAAGGAGGGGGAGATGTCACTTTACAAAGTCCAAAACAAAGTGTTGAAACGTTGTCTTACGGGGGAAGAGGGGAGGGGCGAGGGGGGCGGCGGGAGATACCGAGCTGTTTGAGCCGTGAAAAGCACGACTTCAAAGACCCGCTGCATAGTTTACATAAATAGATTCATAGAATGAGATCGCTTTCGGACAGGGTCTTGTACCTCAAAGTATGCCCTGGAGCAGGTATAAGGTACCCCAAGATTTACTGGTGCCTTCACTGTTTATTAGTAAACACCCCACTGAAATACCAAAACATCACGAGTAGTTAAAACTATGGAGAAATGGCTACATATACAGATTAAACGCGTACACACAATATATATTTACATGTACCGGTTAGCACATGAGTGCGTTTGTTGTGCTGTAGGCAGCTTCTGGGCGCACACTGAGACGAGTAGGTAAGGCTCGGTCTCCTTGCTGAGTGGATTAATGCAACCTTTTTATTTGTCTGTGTTAGACCGTATGGACAAACATCTCGGCGGTTCTA
Source organism: Lissotriton vulgaris (assembly GCF_964263255.1). Lineage (NCBI taxonomy): Eukaryota > Metazoa > Chordata > Amphibia > Caudata > Salamandridae > Lissotriton > Lissotriton vulgaris. Next base: position 1,430,712,684 of record NC_141687.1, read on the forward strand.
CTAGTTATGTTATCCTTCATAAGTCGATAAACCGAGTACCATTGAGTTGGGTAACACTAAACAAGACACTCAGCGCCACCGTAACAGTGGAGAAAGCTGCTTAACACGTTTTTGTTATGTGTGCTGCTGCTAGTGTTTTTTTTATTTTTTAGCAAGCGCATGTGGTAACTTCTCTAGAACTCTCCATCCAAGGAATGATCATGTATTCACAGTTGTGTTGGAGGCTTGCTCACTCCATAGAACCGCTGAGCTGGGCGCCGGGGAAGTACCCTTCTAACACACAGCGGGACTGTCCCAAACTGTGGCTATTTCAGGCACTATTGTTTCATCAAAAAGCGAAGCTGTCAAGAGTCTCCATGCGACTTTTGGGATTTCAGTGCGTTGTAAACGCTCACGTCAGCAGATGGAGACGTATTTGGCGCACTTTGCTTCTTTTTACAACATTCACAGTACGAGGTCATTCTGTAAGAACACTTTTGTCTGGAAAACATGTAACACGTTTCTCTCGCCTGGCAGCATGGTGTCCCAGGGGCTTCAAAGGAAACAAGAAACAGGAATAGAAAACAGGAAGTGGCAAAGACAACAAGCTGCGGGCGGGGAGAGCTCCTGGCAAATGGCCGGAGGGAAGCCGGATGGGGGCGGGAGAGCCTGGTGGGGGGGCGGGAATGCGAGCGAGGGGAGGAGAAGTGTGGCAGGCAGATGAGCGGAGGGAAGCCGGATGGGGGCGGGGGTTTCTGTGTTTTTGAATGAATGCTGTTTGCGGATTAGGGAGATGTGCGTGCTCGTGTGGTCACGTGACCCGCTTTTGTGGTCACGTGACTCACATGCACTGTGAAGAAACCGCAGTGGTTTGACGAGTGGATCGAGCCCTTGAATTTGCGCCCATTACATTCGCAAGCGAATGATAATAGGCGAAACCTAAAAACCAAACTGGCTGGTAAAACATAAAATATCAAAAATAAAATCAATAAAATCCATATTCAAATCTTATCTCAGTACATACAAAAATTTCCATCATCAAGGGTAAATAGGGTCGAAACCAAAACATAGATCCACAATTAAATGCAACAGGAAATTCGCAAGGAGTAAGCACATATTAACCTATTTATATTAGAGAGTACTGAAACACCAAACTCAGCACCCTGGTACAATATAGAAGATAAGTTTTAAGGTGATTACATAAATACATAGTTACGTGGTGCCCTGCATCCTGATCCTTCTTATGGCCCATGTCCAACTCCAAAATTTTGCCATAGCCACCACTACGACTTCGCTGGTGTCAGATTTTATAATACGCAAAGCCATTTGGGATGATCTTGTTCCCAATTTGGCGCAAATTGGCTTGAGCCATTTTTGTGAGGCGTCTTGTATGCAGGGCAGACGAAGAGGATATGCAACAGTCTCTTCCCACAAACAGGAGTGCCAGAGTGAGTCTTGAACAGGCCCCCAGTTTTTTATAGGGAGGCTTCCCACTCTAAATTGGTGGTAAAGCTTCTTGTCTCCAAAGTTAGTAATGATGTTCCAATAGGCCTCCATGATATGCTCAATTTTGTGTCACAGAAAGAGGCCTGTTAACCACATGCGCGCTAGTGCAATTCCGCTCCTACGCGGAGATTTTCTAAATCGCATGTTACGTGACGAGCTGGGCTCGTCATCAGCGTGCGAGGAGGCTACGCCATGACGAGCCCAGCTCGTCATCAGCCCCGAAGGGGTTAAGGAATCTCCATTCACCTGAGAAAAGGATTTCTGCCAGATCATCTCCCTATATAAGGCTTTGAATTCCGCTTTTGAGGGAAACGAGTTCCCTTCTAGGTCCCGCCATAAATGGGTAAGGCCCATACTTGAAAGAGCCACCTTAATCTTGTGTAACCATGTCATCTTATTGGAATTATTATCCTCTCTAATTTTCTTAAGTGCCTGCGTATAGTCTGCTAACTCTGGGGTAGTCCAAAGCCGTCGCCGATAGGCAAGAGGTCTGAAACCCCCTTCCTCTTCAAGAGAAATATACCCAAGGTCCATCAATAACGGCCTTAAAGTTGTGGACATTGGGAGACCAGTCAATGTCCTCAGGAACTTGTTCTGAGCTTGGACTAAAAAAGCTACATTTTCGAACCCCCAGAGTTCTGCTCCATAGATTATGGAGGCTCTAACCTTTCCTTGATAAATAGATATTGCCGGAGCCACTGGTTTGGTTAAGGATAGACAATTTTCTTTCAGGAGGGCCCCCGCTAGTTGATTGTGCTTTACAACCAGTAGATCCATCTGTGGTTTCCAAGTCAATCTTTTGCCCACAGTGAAATAATTGGGGGAGAAAAGCCAAAAGCAGATCAGGACATCCTGCCGTACAGCAGCCTGAGGATATCCTTCCTCTGATTGGATACGATGCCACCTTCTGCCACCCGGCCCTCGGGATGTGGGCTGATGGGCAGTGTAAAGAATGCTTATAGAACTGTTGAGTATAAGGATCAATAATGGAACTGTCGGCACAATTGTATGTTTACTATATGAATCTGCGACAAAAATAAAGTTATAAAAAAAAAAAATCTTTTGCCCACAGTGACCCCTAAAAAGGTAAAAGCATCAGTTTGTTCAAGGGGGACATTATTCATTACTACTCGTGCTTTCACGGATTTACTTTTATGCAGAACCATGAATTTAGTCTTGGCGACATTAACTAGAAGTTCATGGTCATCGCAAAACAAGATGAATCGGTCGAGGGCTCTTTGCAAACCAACTTGAGTGTTTGACAAAATTAAAGTATCGTCTGCAAACATTAATAGAGGAACCCTCGAACCAGCGAGTCGGAGCATCCGTGGGATAGTCAGAGTAATACGATACCACATTGTTGATAAACAGGGAGAAGAGGGTAGGGGCTAAAACGCACCTCTGCCGCACTCCCTTGTTAACCATAAAACTTTCTGTTGTCTCCCCTTGTTGTCCCCATCTTACTCGGGCATAAGTAGAGTTGTGTAGTTTAATGATGAATGAGGGGATCTCTGCCACCAGATGAAGTCTAATGGATGTGTATTCCAACCCCGCCTCATGAAGCTGTAACAATTAGCATATTATGTCCTGAATCCACGCTTTCAGGGGATCTATTGGTTTGTTTAGGAAGGAATGGACAAAACACTTAATTTTGATGCATAGCGTACCTTGCACATAGTTGGTTCAAGATTATTGTGCAGAACATGCATACATTCCTCTGGTTAAGATAAAGAGGGGTTGAGGCAATAAAAAGACCACACTTACCAACAAGAATATCACGTAGAGTATAAATATTTCTAATGGTGCAACAAACCTGAACTACAGCCCCTCTCTACTTCAAACTGAAAACCAGCTTCCAAAACAAATTTATTAGCGATGATTCAGCACTCAAAATTAGTGGTTGTGTCAAGTAAAGTGTATTTAAGGTTCAGCACGAATTTTCACTCTGTTCACAACAACAACATAGAAGGATTGCATATGATCAGTTTCTTTATTTAGCCGTTCTTTATATATGTTCTTCTTATAAAAAGTAAGCCAGTGAATGATAAACACAGTAGCAAACGCATTTTGTCCAACAAAGACTTTTTCAGGGCTCTGACTTAAGGTATATGAAACCTGATCTAGATAGTCCTACGGAACCGGCTTGTACCTTTTATAAACTCTGGATAGTCCGTTTCAGTGACTTTCGGGTCGACGGTCTAGTCATCCGCTACCCAGAAGTAGACTCGCTGGTACAATGCAGCCGGGCGGGATAAAGCAGGGGCACCATAGTTCACGTCTCATCTCGCCAAGCTTAAGACACTGTCCGGACAAGTATGGAACTACTCATCGCTGAAATTTAAACTCAAATTCTCGCTTCAATTGAAGCTTCACTAGCTGCTTAGCTGAAACAACTGGACCTACTTATATTCGACCTACAGGCGGTCGCTCAGCTTCAAGGCTTCTCCTATTAGTACCTTACGACTATACACTGATAAATATCGCCGACTTCGGCTCATGATGTCCATTACCTTTCAAAGATGCATTACTTTTCAACTTGCGCCCTGAAGCCCATGCTCAGGCGAAACGCGTTGGCTGTCTCCAACAAAATACATACCAGGCGCATTTGAAATAAATATACACAAAGATTAACGACTACCGATTGCTTGTCCATTCAGTGCTTGTTACATTGATCTACTTGTTAATAATTGATATTGCCTCTCATTCACATTCTATGTCTGGATAGGACCACTCTGACCTTAACCAGTTCTGAAATAAGCGGTTAGGCACTTAGTCATGCTCTGGTGCACTGGAATACGCGGCACAGGCCTTTCAATTTCTGGTTACATCTCCCCGGGAAAAAAAAGTAAGAAAAAAATCCTGTGGTGACCGTGTGGTAAGTGGTAATATTGTCGGATGGCAAAGCCTTCACTCAGTAGGGCTTGAGGTTCATGCCATCCTGAAGGGTCAACTTTGTAGTCCTACCATCGAAGTAAGAGAGTGAGTGTGTTCCTCTGAAAGTACCTCCTCAAATGTAAGTCTCCCCTTTTTTGATGGGCCTGCCTTCAGATGTGGAGTTCCAAGCCAGAATCTACTCAGAAGTTTGCGGAATATAAAGTTTCTGTTTTCTCACTACAGGTGCCTCCGAAGCTTACTGGACAGGTTTGTGTTGTACAATGTTTTGGCTGGACTTGAAAGTTGACTCAGGCCAGCTTCAAAGGTGACTTTAATCAAATTATTTGTAAAGCACACTACTAACCCGCAAGGGTTTCAAGGTGCTGAGGGTGGGGAGTGGGGGTGCTGTTGCTACTGGTCGAACAGCCAGGTTTTGAGTCGTCTCCTGAAGGTTAGAAGGTCTTCGGTTTGTCGTAGGTTGAGGGGGGAGGGTGTTCCAGGTCTTGGCGGCGCGGTGGGAGAAGGATCTGCCTCCAGCTGTGGTTCTATGGATGCGCGAGACGGTGGCCAGGGAGAAGTCGGCGGAGCGGAGATTCCTGTTGGGTACGTAGAAGGAGAGTGGACTGTTGAGATAGGCTGGGCTAGGCTGGTCTTGTGGAGTGCCTTGAGTGCGTGGATCAGGAGCTTGAAGGAGATTCTTTTGTCGACGGGGAGCCAGTGCAGGTTCCTCAGGTAGGGGGTGATGTGGTCGCGGCGCAGGATGTTAAGGATCAGGCGTGCAGAGGCATTCTGGATTCTTTGCAGTCTGTTGATTAGCTTGGTCAGGGCTCCGGCGTAGAAGGCGTTTCCATAGTCGAGTCTGCTGCTGACTAGGGCCTGGGTGACTGTTTTCCTAGTGTCTGTCGGGATCCATCTGTAGATTTTACGGACCATACGGAGGGTGTTGAAGCAGGTGGAGGAGACAGAGTTGACTTGTTTGGTCATGGTGAGTTTCGAGTCGAGGATGACTCCCAGGTTGCGTGCATGGTTCGTAGGTGCGGAGGGTGTCCCCAGCGATGCGGGCCACCAGGTGTCGTCCAAAGCTGAGGGGTTGGGCCCGAGGATGAGCATCTCCGTCTTGTCTGTATTCAGCTTAAGGCGGCTATCCTCCATCCAGTTGGTGACTGCCTTCATTCCCTGGTGGAGGTTGGCTTTGGCGGTGAGGGGGTCCTAGGTGAGGGAGAGGATCAGTTGTGTGTCGTCGGCGTAAAAGATTATGCTGAGGTTGTGATGTCTAGTGATGCATGCGAGAGGCGCCATGTAAACGTTGAAGAGCGTCGGGCTGAGGGAGGATTACATCAGCCTGACACCAAAAGTTGTCAGGCTGGCACCTCAGCTTATTATAAGCATTGCTTGGAGTAGAAACGGACAGCCCTTGGTTAAAAGCTTCTCTGGAGCAGAAGTAGCATCAAGTGAAGAGGATCTGGTGCAGCAGCGAGAGCTGCAGATTTGGGAGCCAGGTTTGCGTTGCAGCATTAGCTCAACATCCTAGGATTCAGGAAAAAAAAATCAATTAATCTCCCCCGTGTCCCTAGATTGCGCCTGGATACCCTCAAGGGTGATAAGCAGCGCAATATAAATCTACAAATTTGTGGACTTCGAGGCAACGGCCATAGCCAAATATCGAAGCTTTTTGGTTGACATTTCAAGGTGCAGCTCCTTTTAGAAAAGCAAGGTCCAGGAGGGGGATCCTTCAATATTGGTTGAGGTATGGGTGTCTATGGTGTAGCCTGAGTCCTGCACAAATGCTTGCCTGGGATTCCTGAATCTTGTTCCTCCTACACAGGAGAACTCTCATGAGAGGAATTTGGAGCTCTGTCCTGCTGGACTCGTTCAGAACCAAAATGACATTCCCTTCTAAGAAAATCAGTCGAGGCCTTCTGGACCAAAGACTGGTGTCAGTTCAGCAGGGTTGTGACACTAATTTATTAGAAGCTCACTAACTCTCTCCTGTAGCAGTTTGTTTATTTATTTGTGAAGGCCTGGCAGGTCGAACAGGTAGATTTCCTTGTGGTCCCGAAGTAAGCAGAGATGGCAAATTCGCTGAGGACTCAAACATAGAAACTGGAGGCAAAATTGCAAGGGCATGTTTCCATACCCCACTTTCTTAGGAGTCATACTCATATGACCTAGCACTTAGAGACAACGTCTGCTACTGGTCACATTGGAAGCATGGTTGCTGAAATAAGAGTATGAGGATGCTGTTGCTGGCGATTAAAGTCATTGGTGACGAATGACTAGATTAGAGCTCGAAGGTCACGGAGCATTACAGCTCGATAGTAGGAAAAAAAATCTGAGATGGAGTCTTTGTCACGGTGCATTGTGGGTTTTGAGGCGTGATCTAAAGGGAGGAAAACAACTTGAAACACCTGTGCCCAACACTAGATGGCAGGAGAGTGAAGAGAATCTGATCTACAGGAGCACGTTGCAAACTTAATTTCATCAATGAAAAATACGAAAGACTTTTCAGACACATGTATAGTAAAGCGCTCTCACGGAAATGATAATATAAAGGACAAGGGAAAAACAAAGTATACACTACCATATCTAAAAATACAACCGGATGTGCAAGACAAATCAAGTCACCGCTCATATTAATTTTGGCCTCACACTTACAGGAAGTGCCAAAATAAATTAATCCATAATCAGAGTGCAAAGCTCAATTAAAATTCAAGGTAAATTAAACTATTCAAAGTTCAGGTCAGAAGAATACAAAGTGTAAAATGGGAGAGAAATCCTGCATAAATACAACTCCAACTATCAGTGGGGAAAAGCTCTGTTACATGTGCAAAAGAACACACTTTTATAGGTTTTTGAACAAAGGCTTTCATACATTTACTGCAGTTGTACATGGTTCTTATTGTCTAAAACAATAAGCACTAAGCACATAGAACCAGTAACAGATGAATATGTTTAGAACATCTCTCATAATACTACCACATGAAGCTCCTCACAGATGCCAACTGTGCCAGAACAAATATTATTAAATCCGCTAGGTGCATCCTTAAATTAGTTCAATTTTTATTCTGAACAGTTTGTGAAGGCCGCTTTCTTCGACCACTATTCTATTGTGTTTACCCACGTGATGCAGTGGAACCTCACAGCAAACTGCAGTCCGGGGCCTAACATCTCTGTGTTAGCTAAAGTAAAAAATTGTCATTCATGCAAAGCATTACATTTCAGAAAAAACAGCTTTATTACAAAGAGCGCTCTACCTGGAGACAGAAGCCTACCCAGACGTCCCCCTCACCTCCCCTCATCTGACCTTTTCCCATCATCCCTCCTGCTCACACATTCAAGCTCAGAGTAGGTAAAAATGTCAGCCTTTTTTGCTGGGGAAAAAGAACAAGCATTTGCAATGCAATAGGTCTCGCATTATTAAAGTTTGAACTATTGGTGTTGCATTATTTAGCAATGCCACTGGGTCAAACTTTAATAATGCGAGACCTATTGCATTGAAAATGCGTGTTTGAAAAGTAGAAGTCTGCGGTCACTTGCCTAAAACCTAGTAACTGGGAATATCTATATTGTTGTGCAGTGCTACCAATGGCCTTTCTACACCCTCAATGCTGAAGTGTATGTGATTAACAGGACCCCACGTGTTTCATTTAAGCTGCTGCAGAACAAAGGGAGGAAGCAGACAGTCATGTTAACTGAGCGCTGGAACCAAAAATGTACTCCCACTTCCAAGTAACGTTTGTGGATTATGGCATCGACAAAACACTTTTTTCAGGGAAATCCGACAGCCCTATAAACCTCTGAAAAACTCACATTCTAAGCAATCCAATTGGGGACCATTTTCACTTCGACAGTACAAGACTAATCTAACAATAAAAGATTGGAATTGAAGTACATTGCTTAGAAATCCAGTTTGTTTTCCATTTACATATGGGAGCCTATTGAAATCAACTGTTGGTAGTAAATGTAATCCTAAATACAAGTCATACATAAAAGCAGAATAATCATTCAAAAGGTAACCAGACAGGAAGAGACTAAAATGTGCATTCATGCCAACAGTGTTCACCAAATAGTTTTAACTAAATTTGGTCAAGTAACAAGTTTGAAGTTTCTGCCTTAAAATAGCTTACCTAGCAGGTAAATCAGTGAGAGTTGGTGTTCTGTTGAATCCAGTGAAAACAAGCATTGGCAACACCAATAGGTTTCACCTATGTGAAATATATTGTCTTTGTCAATATTTTTTTACATGTTGCACAGCAGTTGAGCTGCTGTGCAAAATGGCTTAAAATTTAAAATAATAAAAAAAGAGCTTTGATGCAACGACCACTGACAAAGTCCTTAGATTTTCCCATAGGCAAAACACATTGGTTTGCCAATGATTGCAACAAATGTGAGCAATATCGGCTCTGTGTAAACTCTTCACGTACAGTTTAACTTGAGGAGCTTGTTTATAGCCGGTGTTTGCAAAGTCAATCTAGGATGGTTAGTTCGCTCTCAGTTTCAAAGGTCGGCCTACAATTCTGTAAATCCTTTGAATGCAAATGTTATCTTCAGCAGATATTTTGAAACTCAGGCCTGGATCGGGATCCAAGTGAGGAACCCTGGATATGACAGTAACTTCCAAGAACCATAGCTCACAATGCATACCTGTGTGTGTCGTAGATGTCTCTTTAAGTACATACACAGTGCTGGCTGACTCGTGGAGAGGTACAGAGGTATTATATTCCACTACTGCTGTATTTTATACTTTTTGCATTTGTTTTTGGAGCCCTCCGAATTCTGCCAGCGAGCCGGTCATGGAACCACTCAGTTCACATCTGGACCAAAAGAATGAAGGGAAGAGGTGGGAAAGCAACAGGAGTAGAGAGAGGATGACAAACAACCGAGCTCTAGGAAGTAACAGGCATGGAGCGTTGTGTGCAAGCACACGGTTAATGAAACGCACAGCCATGAATCTGTGACCTGTCCCCATAACTCACTGGTGTACATCACACCACGCCACATTTACACTCTCCCCATTTCATAGTCTATCATTGACTGTGCCAGCAACAAGAAACATGGGCATTCTATGACAATAATTACATACATGACAGACTTAACGGCAAGGATGAATCCACATTTTCTTTTCTTTCATAGTGTGCGATATATAATAACCGCCCATGGACCACTGAAACAGAGCGGAGGTATTGAGAGCTCTTGAATATTTACGCTCTTTATTCAGAACTCAAACAGAAGTCTCAGATAAGTAACTTTAATATTGCAACATTTTCAGTCTTCTTGCGCCTCAGCTGTTTAGTCTGTACATAAAACATGCTGGTGAATACCAAGAAAGATTAACTTTAGCAATTCCAGACCGGGCGAAAGCAGAGATGCAGCACTCCTGTTTGAGGACAACGCAGTGATGTGTCACTCACAGAGCTCATTATGCACCGACAACTGGAGGGCTCAATACCACAACAGTAACAGTGCTTTAAATGGTCTTCAGGGAGCAAGCTGTCCGGGTAAGCAGGGGTGAAGGAGAGGGACTGTAGAAACATCTTGGAGTGCATGTCCAGAAGTAGGAGAAGGGAGAAAATGGAGAGCCTGCAGTGAAAGAACACTGGCCACCAGAAGCAGTACTTGGTCCAGGCTCCATAGCAAACAAGAGTGACACTGGAGCCACATGGCAACCAGCCCATGGAAGGTATAGGAAAAATAATATGGGTAATCCAACCCCTTTTAAGATTATAATTTATTTTAAATACAAGAGATTTCGCAAGCAGAGCGTAACTGCTGTGCAGGCGAAACCTAAAAAAAATGCGCTAGAGTTGACTGCAGAAGGTGTTCCTATCAAAAATATAGTAAAAAATGTTAAAAGTTTAAGATCCTTAAAAAGTATAACGAAGACTAAACCTTTGAAAGATATCTTATAGTCCTATATCCCGGTAAGTCAAGGCAGTACCATAAGTGGTTATGTTTATCAACTGAGCTAGTGAAGGGCACAACTATAGTCACTATGTATTAAAAAAAGTGCTAAGACATGCCTCAGCAAATAATTTCATATTGGTTACCTACTTACAGCCTTTACTCTAGCAATGCATACGTTTAACCAATACACTACCAACAGCAGTCAGTGACCGAAGAGCACAACATGCTGTGTGAACTGGAAATCCAGTAGTTACCATAGCAATGTATTGCCATACCTGCAATAATTGACGCAGTTAGTAACAATGAAAGCTATTGATTTCTGTAACTTGGGTATTCTGCGTTAGTTGCATGCCACTTTTTTTTTTAACCCCTACCTTAAACATCCACAAACTTGCCAATTTAAAAATGGAAAAAAGAGTTCGACAATAATGAGAACAGCTGGTGTTTCACAATATTGTTTTATTTTCTTCTATTTGTAGTCATTATCATTCTTGAACATAAGAATTTGCACACAGGTAAAGGTGAGAAGCATCCTACACTTACATTTTCAGCTGTGTCACTTTATTCCACCTTTCGCAAACCAGCTATTATAATATGGCTATCTACTTCCAGACTGAATCTAGTAACAATATTTAAAAAAAAAAAAAAAACTTGGGTGAGTTTCATCACTAACCCAGTGATGACATCCATCCACTAATGAACAATCCATTAATAAATCATTGTTACGCTTGTGGGTTGGCCTACACAGGCTATGCATAAACAACATTTCCTAAGAATTGTAATGAAACTATTCCAAAACAGCGGATTTCAGTTCGTATAGTTTTGCTAGAGACAGAGGTCCTCTCTTTTTTGGATTCATTTTCTCAAACTGTTTCTGGCTATTCAATCTACACCCATTTTTCTTGAGGATTTAAAATAAAGAAATAAATAAAATAAATTATATATATACACACACACACACGACACAAAGGATTCCTTGTTGAAAAGAACCGGAGGCACACAACGGGGAATACTAGAAGGGATTTATTGAACACTGGAGCAATGGCATGACTCGTTTCGGACTGTGCCTTCATCAGATGCCTACTCCATCACAGCAAGTCTTGCCAAATCACCAGCACAAGTAGTTTCCAACGTTACTCCATTGGTGGAAGTTCAGGTGGGCGGAGGAAAAGTCACAAACAGCATTCCAGACGCGTGTGCAGACTGCAATGACAAGCATGCACCTCTCACGGCTTGCAGGTAAGTCACTCCCCTCCAGTCTCTGTATCCTTGAACGGGCCCTGAACAGAACGTGGTTTGCATTGATTGGCAGGCTTGTGCTTGTGGAATAATTCATCCTCCTGGGTCCCCAACGCTTCAACCGCATATGCCCAACGTCAGGATTCCGCCTTGAAAAGTGAAATATTAATCACTGTTCTTTCGTGGAGTCACGAGCTGCCTTGTGTGCAGCGGCGCCTTGTTGAAATTGGATGCGGTGGGTTCAAGCCTGTCCAATACCTTGGATTACAGAAAGAAGTTGCCTAAGCTGTCCTTGTGGCTCTCACCCCAATTGAAGCGGGTACCTCCACCGCGCCCATATATACACACACACACATATAACATAACATATATATAACATATATACAACATTGGACACTGCGACGTTGGCAAAAGTGCACCAGTGGCAATAAAATTCAGTTTTGGCAACCCGAGCAGGTGTCAAACCTGTTTTAACTGAAAGAAGGATTGGAGGAGTATGTGAGGTGAAGGTCGGCTCCGCAATTTTTGACACACCCCTCGTTCAGGAGCACCGCAACATAACCAACAAACCTTTGACTTTGAGTGCTTAGAAGGCACATTGCGGCGCCCCCCCCCCAGCCTGAAGTGTCTTGGAGGTACTGGGGAGAGGGAGCAGGCAGGCGGTCTGCTTAAAGGAATGCCCGGCTGTGATGATATTCCACCCGTTCGTTCCTGCAATTTCAAAGGAGCAGGCGAAGCAGCAAATGCATTATCATGTGTGAAGATGGGTCACTGTACCACAATCTGACTGCTTGGTTTGTTTGTTCCACATTGCAGGACTTGGTGTACTGTGCCCGAGGTCTCGTGGTTGGGATTACAGCGACATTGATCATCGGAGGAACTTTCCCTGTCTGCTTTCTACCTCTATGAGTCCCAGCCAATGAGAACACTGAGTATTCAAACAGCAGCCCCGCGAAATGATTCATTATGACACATTCAGCATTTACCTGGCACTGATGAGGCACATGCCGAAACGCGTCTGCCAGACGCTGTAACAGTGGACACCGCGACGTTGGCAAAAGTGCACCGGTGGCAATAAAATTCAGTTTGGCAACCCGAGCATGTGTCAGACCGGTTTTAACTGAAAGCAGGATTGGAGGAATATATATATATAGATTTCGTAGAACTGCACGACCCACAGAAGTATCAGCTTCGCTGGCTGCCTCCAGACAGTAATGCTTGGTAAATGTATGGCGACTAGTCCAAGTAGCCGTTCTGCAGAAGAGGAACTCCAGCAAATAAGGCCGTAGACGATGACATTGCTCTTGTGGAATGAGCTCTAGGAGCTGCTTGCAACGGTCGTCCTGCTTGCATATGGCAAAAGGCAATGGCAGAAGATATCCATCTTGCAATAGTTTGTTTTGAGACTGCCTGCCCCTTATGAATAGCACCGTAGGTGATAAACAGTTGGTCAGAAGAGCGTAAGGCGGATGTCCTCTGTAGATAGAATTTAAGACATCTTTTTACATCCAGCGTATGCAACGCCCTTTCCGCCGGTGTTTGCGGGTCAGGAAAATATGATTTCAGAATGATAGGTTCATTAAGGTGAAAGTCCGAAGGTACCTTGGGAATGTACTTCGGATTAGTGCGAAGTATTACAGAGTCACTTGTAAATTGCAGGAAAGGATGCTGAACCGTAAAGGCCTGAAGATCACTGACTCTTCTGGAGGATGTCAAAGCCAGCAACAGTGCTACCTTCCACGAGAGATATTTGAGGTCGGCCTTGTGGATGGGTTCGAAAGGATGTCTCATAAGTTGTGCCAGGACAACGTTAAGATGCCACACCGGAGGTGGTCGTCGTACTGGAGGGAACATCCTAAAGAGCCCTTTAAAGAATTGTTGTACAATCCTCGCAGAGTATAAGGAATTCGTACCATCCTGCCGATATCTCGAAATCGCTGCCAGTAAAACTTTCAGAGTTGCGTGAGACAGGCCCGATTTTGCTAAATGTAGGAAGAAAGGTAGAATCTCTTCCGGTGTTGCTGAAAACGGGTGAACCCCGTTAGCCTGACACCAGATGCAGAAACGCTTCCATTTTAGACTATGTCTTTATGGTAGCCGGTGCCCTTTCCTTGGCCAGTACCTCCTTGCATTCCTCTGGGATGTTTAGGTGGGCGAACTCACGGTATTCAGGCGCCAAGCCGCTAATCTCAGTGATGTTGGATCTGGATGATAGACCTGACCGTTCTGCATGCTGAGTAAGTTCGAGATTGGATTAAACTGAATCGGTTTGCACTCTGACAGCAGAAGAAGTTCTGTAAACCAATACTGGCGTGGCCATCTGGGGGCAATCAGGATCAGTCTGCACGGTTCCTTTTTCATTTTCCGCAGAACCCTGGGGATTAGTGGAATCAGCAGAAAAGCGTATGCATATGTCAGAGAGCAGTCTATCGAAAACGCATTCCCCTGAGAGTCCTTGTGGGGATGCCAGCTTGCAAAGAACTGGCATTTGCGGTTGGCTTTTGTCGCAAATAGATCTAGGTTTGGACGACCCCACAGGCGAAAGATGCTTTCCACTGTCTGCTGATGTAGTTCCCACTTGTGAGTGGAGACCGTCGTCCTGCTGAGTGCGTCTGCCAAGACATTCTCTATTCCCGGAACATGCACTGCTTGAAGATGTACATTGTGCTTTACGGCCCATGCCCATAATTCTTGGGCTTCCTGGGAGAGGAGAAGAGATAGAGTTCCTCCTTGCTTGTTGACGTAATGCATGCTTGTTGTGTCGTCTGTTCTTATCAACACATTGGAATCCTGAATGACTGCATGAAACGCCTTGAGTGCAAGAAAAATGGCTCTCGGCTCTAGACGGTTGATGTGCCATCGTCGTTGTGGAGTAGTCCACTTGCCGCTGATTGTCAGGCCTTGAAGGTGCGCTCCCCAGCCCTCGAGAGACGCATCCGTTGTGATGGTGAGGCTCGGTGACTCTTGAAGAAATGCACAACCTTGCTGGAGATGTCGTTTTTGTGTCCACCAGCGTAGTGAGTTTTGCATTAGCGGTGTTATTCTGAAAAGATCCTCGAACGTTCCGGAGACCTGTAACCACTGTCGGGTTAGCTCTTCCTGGAGGGGCCTAATTCTGAGGCGAAAGTTCGGCAGCAATGGGATGCAAGAAGATACCATGCCCAGAAAGGACTTGTATATCCGAACTGAAACTGACTTTTTTGATAACAGATTCTGCGCCATGTTTTTCATCTTTATTTGTCTCTCTTCCAAGACAAAGGCTTGGAGCTTCTGGGTGTCCAATGTTGCTCCCAAGAAAGCTTGTCTTTGAGAAGGTCTCAATTGGAATTTTTCGAGATTGATAGAAAGGCCCAGAGATTGGAACAGGTGTAGACACTGTTGCAGATGAGATTGCACGACCTCGAGAATTCGCCTTTATAAGCCAGTCGTCTAAGTATGGGAAAATTTGGATTCCCTCCAGCCGGAGGTGCGCCGCTACTGGAGCTAGAACCTTGGTAAAAACCCTTGGCGCTGACCGTAGTCCAAAAGGAAGAACTTTGAATTGGTAATCCCTGCCAGCCACCCTGAAGCGCAGGAATTTTCTGTGGCGAGGTAGAATGGGAATATGGAAATATGCATCTTGGAGATCTAAGGTGACCATGAAATCTCCCACTGCCAACAGATGCAATATTTCCTGGAGCGCTAGCATCCTGAAAGTTAATTTTCTTAAGTACTTGTTTAGAACGCGAAGATCTAGAATCGGGCGCCACTCTCCGTTTTTCTTCTTTATTAGAAAAAATCTGGAGTAAAATCCCATTCCTCTCATTTTCTGAGGTACGCTCTTGATCGCTCCTTTTTGCATCATCAATCTTATTTGGGCAAATAGCTCCTTCAGTGAGCTGGGGGGTGGTCCTTTCGGGGAAACATTTGGAGGAAATTTCTCGAATTCTAGGGCATGACCCCTGGCCACAATGTCCAGGACCCATTTGTCTGATGTTATTGACTGCCAGCTTGAGAAAAATTTGGATATTCGTCCTCCAATTCTTTCTTTTGAGCAGGGCAACGGTGGTGGCAGGTGAAAAGTCTCATTGGCGCTTATCTTTTCCGCGATAATTCGCCTTTCCCTTGTTTTGGGCATAAGCGGGCTTTCTTTGTCCGTAAGATTGATAGCGTGGAGTATGGTATCGCTGATTGTTTTGTCTGTAAGAGGATTGTTGGTTATATCCACCTCTGGTAGAGGACGCTCCTCGTCCTCTCGCTCCTCGAAAGGGCGGTTTACGGAATTGAAGGGAACCTAAGGATTTTGCAGTTTCAGAATGCTTCTTTATTGTTTGTAAGGCGTCCTCCACCTGAGGGCCAAACAGATATTCACCATCATATGGTAAGTCCAGCACCTTATTTTGGACTTCTTGTCTAAAGGAAGTAGACCGTAGCCAACCCTATCTGCGAAGAACCGCAGCTCCCGCTAGCTGCCGAAACCCCGTTGAGGCAACATCCATTGCTGAGTCAATAATCTCTTCTGAGATTCTTTGACCTTCCTGAAGTATCTGGAGCGCTTCAGCCTTAGAAGGTTCAGGTAGGAGATCAAGAAATGGTGCAATGTCAGACCACATCTGTCGGTCATACCTTCCTAAGATGGCCAATGAATTTGCCGCTCGAACTGTCGTAGCCGCCATAGTGGAGAAACGTTTCCCTATCGAATCTAGGCGTTTGCCATCTCTGTCTGGCGGGGCCGTAAGCGGAAAAGAGGGATTCCGAGCCCTCTTTTGTGCTGCCTGGACTATCACAGAGTCAAGTTTCGGCTGTCCGATAAGGCGCGCAGGAGATTTGTCCGGTGCTTTTTATTTCTTTTCCAAATGTGGCAGGACTGGAGGAATGGATGCCGGGGTTGCCATGACCTTTATACCCTCCTGCCAAATAAAATCAATGATGGGTATAGATTTAATCTGTTTCCTGGGCTGGTCTTTAAAGTCATATAGGAAACAGTCTTGCTCCTTATGCTCCATGTTGATATGAAAACGTTTAGTAGCACGTTCCATTAAAAGGTGGAAGCTAACCACATCCACTGGTGGTGAAATTGAGGCTGCTTGATGCGAAGGGGAAGGTGTTTGATCCTGATATTCATTCCACTCCGACTCATCCCGTACCTCTCCTTCTCTTTGCTCCTCCTCATCAGAAGACTGAGGATCTACTTCCTCCATCTGAGATTGTGAAGTAGGTGAAGGAGGATTTGTTGGTTGCAATACTGGCACCGGTACTACAGTGGCTGGAGTAGCAGGCACTGAGTCCGTAGTCTCGGAAGGCGGAAACCTTCTATAGTAATCGTCCAACATGTATTGAAGGTTGGTCAGTAAAGCTACAGGTACTTGTGCGACAGGTAAACTGTCCACCTGTGAAGCCATCCGTACGGGTGGTTGTTCCTCCTCCTGTTCGTCCTCCTGCAACTTGATATTCAGCTCAGAAGGACTAGTGGCCGCTCCGAAAGTATGAACCACGTCATCCTCACTATCAGAGTCCAAAAGCCGGTCAGGCACCTGTGATGATGGCTTTGGCGTATAGAACACCGTAGACGGTGACCATACCTGCAACGCAGTGCAAGAAGAGAATTGCGGCTCGACGGTGTGTTTTCCACTGCTTCAGTAGCAGATATCAAAGTCTCCGACGGAATGGTCTTCGCCGACGGAATGGTCTTCGCCGACGGAATGGTCTTCGCCGACGGAATGGTCTTCGCCGACGGGACGATCGACGTCGAAGGTACTACCTTTCTCAACGCCTTCGTCGACGGTGGCAACTTCGCCGACGAAGACGTAGATGACATCTTCTTTGTCGACGGCAGAGCCTTCAGAGTAGACGACGACGTGTCAACGTTAGTCGTCGTCGACGAAATTGGTCTTACCGTTACATAGACCATGGTAGGGGAAGAAGCTGTCGTCATAATCATCTACGGTTTAGGAGATGAGAAGGTCATCGTCGACGTGGATGATGCGTCGACGGAGGTCGTCTTCGACGAATAAACAGAAGAAGGCGTCGTTGACGAGCAAGAAGATTCCTGAGGTGAAATCTTGTCAGCTTTCTGAGGCACACTGTTGGTGGACCGTTTTTGAGGTATGGAAGAAACCTCTAAGTCCTTGCCTGAGGGGGCAACCTTGGAAGAGGAAGGCTTGTCAGAACCAACCTTTAGAAGGTTGATGCTTCTTAGCAACCTTAGCCCCAGGAGATGGCAAAACCGCAGACGCAGGCCTCTTTTTAGACACAGAAGTGGAACCCGAGGCAATACTGCCAACCTCAGACACAGGATTATCAGAATCCTTAAGCCTTTGTAGCCACAAAAGCAACCGACCCTCTCTGTCCCCGAGAGTCTTTTGAGGAAAGGTTCTGCAGATCTTACAGTCCTTGACTTGATGATCTGGGTAGAGGCAATAAATACATTTCTTGTGTGGGTCCTCTTTAAAAAGCCGGAGCTTACCACAAGATTCACAGGCTTTGAACAGAGACTTCTTTGAAGAAGTACTTGTAGAGATGATCCAAAAGGAAGAAAAGTAGAAAGAACTGAGCAGAGCTCAGGGAGACTCCCTTCACACGACGTGCGGTAGAAAATCTGAGAGCCTGAGCCTCTGGGGGAGAACATTCTGGTGGGTACTGGCGCCTGATTGACTGTAGTTTGGACTATACAAAATGACTAGGATAGACATAGATGTGGAAGTTTTTCCTACTGTAGCATGGGCTACTTTACTTCCTGGTTTATTTTTATTAGTATTTACTACATATTTATGGCATATTTTCTTTTTTATGTACCGTGGGACTCCCACTCCGACGACGGGGAATGATTCAGGCATGTGACACATATTATATATCGAATAGTTTACCTGTCAGTGTAGTTTTGCAGCTTGAAGATCTTTCTGGATTCACTATGCTGTGCATATTCCGCGGTCTTGTGGTTGGGTCCGGATTCGTAGTCTTTTGTTTGTTTTTTTTTGTTTTTTTCGTAGCCCTTGTGGGCGTCGGCGTCACACCTCCTCGGGTGCATTTCCGGTGACGTCAGCATGCTTCTTGCGGAAGCTCCCACTCTTGGGCGCCATCTTCGGATTCTTTTTTCCGTGTTTCTTTCTTTTCCGAAGCAATGGCAAAGTTCTATTCAGGTGATAATTTCTTTACCACTTGTCCTTATATTCTCTTACTTCTCCTCCTATTTTACTTTTTTTTTTTTTTTTTTTGACCACCTCTTCTCTCTCCAGCCTCATCTTTCTGGCGGAGGTGGGTGGGTTCGCTAGTGAATCCAGAAAGATCTTCAAGCTGCAAAACTACACCGACAGGTAAGAAACTATTCGTTTTGCAGCGTGAATCTTTCTGGATTCACTATGCTGTGCATAGATTTCGTAGCGGTTTCTCATTTCCGTGGCGGCTGGGTGGAAGATGAGCTCTGGTTTCTGAATATATGCTGGAGCACCCTTTGTCCGACTTGTGCTTCTTTGTTCATCTGAACATCCACGCAATAGTGCTTCGTGAATGTGTGCACCGAAGCCCATGTTGCCGCCAGGCATATGTCTTGTATGGGTGTATTGGCCAGGAAGGCTATTGTAGCCCCCTTTTTTCTAGTGGAGTGGGCGTGTGCCCCCTCTGCCTGTTCTTCTCCTGCCCTTTTGTGGCAGAGTGGGATTGTTTGTGCGATCCATCGTGCAATAGTGTTCTTAGTCACTGCCTTGCCCATGTAACTGTTGGCGAACAACACAAAGAACTGTTTCGTTTTTCTGTGTCCTTTTGTCCTTTCAATGTAATGCATGACCGCCCTTCTGGCGTCCAGGGTGTGCAGAGCTCGCTCTGCGCTAGTGGTTGGTTTTTGGAAAAAACTTGGTATCTGTATGGACTGGTTCATGTGGAACTTGGACACCACCTTCGGCATGAAGTGTGGGTCGGTCCTCATCACCACCCTGTCATTGTGTATTTGTAAGTAGGGCTCCTGTAGTGTTAGCGCTTGCAGCTCGCTGACTCTGCGTAAGGACGCAATTGCAACCAGGAAAGCAGTTTTCATAGTTAGCATCTTCAAGGAGGCCTTGTGAAGAGGCTCGAAGGGCTCCTTCATGAGTTCCGTCAGGACCACGTTTAAGTTCCATGCCGGTGGTGGCACCCGCTTGGGTGGTGCAATCCTTTTTGCTCCTTCGAGGAACCTCTTTACAACTTGTGATGTGAAGAAGCTTCTGCCCATCTCACCCCTCGCCACTATAGCCGCCAGGTGAACTCTCAAGGAGGACGAGCTGAGGTTTTTCTCCAGTAAGTGTGTCAGGTACTTCAGTACCGTGGAGTCCTTTTTCATTTTATTGTGGAGTCTTTCCCTCCTGCACCACATCGTGAATCTTTTCCACTTTGCGACATAGCACTTCCTTGTGCTGGGCCTTCGTGCCTCCCGAAGGACCCTGAAGGTGCTCTCTGGCAGTCTCAAATGTGCGAACTCTATGTCCTCAGGAGCCATGCTACTAGGCTCATGCTCTCTGGTTCTGGGTGCAGCACCTCTCCGTTCTGCATGGAGAGCAGGTCTTTTCTTCTGCCGAATCTGTGGGGTGCACACTGCGCCATCTCCATGATCTGCGAGTACCATGTCTGCCTCGCCCACTGTGGCGCGACCAGTATCAGGGTCATGGTGCTCGCTCTGCACTTGCTCAATACTCTGTGTATCAGTGGTATCGGGGGGAAAAGCGTACGCAAATTTCCCGGACCAATCTATCCATAGGGGATTCCCAAGGGACCCTTCTTCGTGTTGTCTGGCTGCGAAGTTTCGGTATTTCGCATTCTGGCGTGTTGCAAACAGGTCCACTGATGGCGTTCCCCACCTGTTGAACAGCCTCCTTGTCTCCTGAGCATTGAGCTCCCACTCGTGGGATGCCGAGGTCTGCCTGCTCAGCCAGTCTGCCTGTATGTTCTCCTTCCCTGGTAGGTGTATGGCTAGCAGGTCTATCTGGAGAGGGATGGCCCACCTCCATATCTCCTGGGCCAGCGTCGAAAGCGTTGTTGACTGTGTTCCACCCTGTTTGTTGATGTAGAACATCGCAGTGGTGTTGTCTGTCTGTAGCAACACCCTTTGCCTGTACAGTCTTGTCTGGAAGGCTTTCAGTGCAAGGAAGATTGTCTTCAATTCGAGGTAATTGATGTGCTTTGTCGCATCTGCTGGCGTCCCAAGACCCCTCACTTTGAGTTCCTCCATGTGAGCGCCCCATCCCTTCAGGGATGCGTCCGTGGTGATGGTCACTGTCGGAGTTGGGAGTGTTAGAGGCTGTCCCCTTGTTAAGTTCTCCAAGGTCCACCATGTCATCTCCTTCTGCACTGCGTGCGTCACCACCACAAGATCCTCCCAACTGCCAGAAGCCTGTGACCATTGTTCCTGGAGCAATTCTTGCATGGGTCTCATGTGGAGCCGCACATTCGTCACTAGGTGGCTGCACGATGCCATCATCCCCATGATCTTGCTCGCAGTCCTCACTGTCCGAG
Organism: Lissotriton vulgaris; assembly: GCF_964263255.1. Classification (NCBI taxonomy): domain Eukaryota; kingdom Metazoa; phylum Chordata; class Amphibia; order Caudata; family Salamandridae; genus Lissotriton; species Lissotriton vulgaris. The sequence continues at coordinate 1,430,733,645 of NC_141687.1, forward strand.
CTTGTCCCTTACGGTAGAGGCGAGTTTCCTTGACCAGTGCCCTTGCTCTCTTCTCGCTGGGGAACACTTTGCCCTGTAAGGTGTTGATCTCTGCCCCCAGGAAGATCTTCACTTGCTCCGGCTCCATTGATGATTTCTTCCAATGGACGGAGAACCCCAGGTTTATGAGCGTGCTCGTCACTGTATGTGCATGTTGCTTGCACTTCAGATACGAGTTTGCTTTCACCAGCCAGTCGTCCAGGTAAGGGTATACGTGTATCCCCTGTCTTCGTAAGTGCGCTGCGACTGCCGCGAGGCACTTCGTGAATACCCTTGGTGCTGATTTCAGTCTGAAGGCCAGCGTTGTGAACTGGTAGTGGCCTCCTCCGATTGCGAACCTGAGCATATGTTTGTGCTTCTCGTTCATCGGTATGTGTAAGTAGGCGTCCTTGAGGTCTATCGTGAACATGAAGTCTCCGACCTGCAATTGCGGCAGCACCTCCTGCAGGGAGGTCATTTTGAACTTTTGTGTTCTTATGAATGTGTTGAGGAACCTTAGGTCTAGGATGGGCCTCATCTTGTCGTCGACCTTTGGTACTAGGAAGTACGTTGAGTATATTCCCTTGTTCCTTTCCCTGAAGGGAACTCTTTCTATGGCCTGTTTTTGTAGAAGTTCTTGCACTTCTTCCTGAAGCCTCGCCAGCTGTTCTCTTGCTGGTGGCTTCCCCCTTGGTTTTCTGTTTGTTGGCTTTCTCTCCAACTCCAAGCAGTATCCGAATTGGATGATGTTTAGGATCCATTTGTCTGATGTTATTTCTCTCCATTCTTGAAGATAGAACTTTAATCTTCCTCCCACTGGTGTCATGTGGTCGTAGGTCTTTAGATCGTCCTGACCCCTTCGTACGTGGTGCCCCCTGGGATCTTTTCTGTGGTCGGGCACCCGGAGGTGTCTGAAGTCACTTCGAGGTGGGCTGCTGCCCCCCCCTCTTCTATTCTGGCCACGGCCATTTCTCCCTCGAAAGGACTGACCCCTTGGCTGGTATTGCCAGGACTGCTTCTGGTGACCTTGCTGAGCCTGCGAGTCTGCCTGGTGCGTCTGCTGGAAGGCCTGGTGCGATGTACCTGGCTGGTTTCCACCTCTCCCGCCGTGCCTCCGTGCCGGGGTGCCTCTTCTGTTGCCTCTGAACTGCAATGCCCCCATGGATCTTGCCGTCTCGTTATCTTTTTTGAGTTGGCATAGTTTTTCGTCAACTGTTGCTCCGAAAAGCGTTTCGCCGTTGAACGGCGTGTTCAGGATACTGTGTTGTACCTCGGGTTTGAACCCTAAGATCCTGAGCCAGGCGTGTCTCCTTTCCGTGACACCCATCATCATGAGCCTGCTGGCGGTGTCTGCTCCGTCCAGGGCCGTCTTAAGGCAAGAATTTGCTGCGTTTTTCCCTTCTTCGATCAATTTTTCGGCCTTCTGCCTAGCATCCTGGGGTAGGTCCTTCACCAACTGCCCCAGCCCCTCCATGATCTGGTACATGTGCCTGTTTAACAGGGCGTTCGAATTAGCCATGCGCCAGTGGGTCGCGGCATTTCGCTCGATCCTTCTCCCCACCAGATCCATCCTCTTGCTCTCCTTATCCGGTGGTGGGCCCGAGGTAGTGGATACGCTCGCCCTCTTCCTAGCTGTGGCCGTGATAATGGAGTCAGCGGAGACCTCGCCTCGAATGTAGGCCAGGTCCTTCGAGGAGTGTTTGTATTTTCTCTCTGTTCTGGGAGTTACCGCCTTGCATGTTGCGGGCTCTTTGAACGCTTCCTTTCCCTGAGCCAAGACGCTCTCGAGCATTGGAAGGAACTGGCTTCTTGTTTGTGTTGGGAGCAATGTCTCTAGCAGGAAGTCTGCTTTCTGCTTCTCCTCATCGAGCTTTAGCTTGAATGCAGTTGCGGCAGATTGTATCGCCGAGTTGTATGCCCCGATGTCGTCCGGCGGCGAGGGTCTCGAGGGGTATGAGTCGACCGCCTCTTCCGGGCTCTCGGTGTCGACGTCTAGGTAATCCTCTTCGCGTGGGTCAGAGGTGGCCGACTCGGCGTCCAACCTACTGCCCTCTTCGTCCTCATAGCTGTAATCCTCGTAGGGATTCTCTTCACCTTCCTGGTCGCCGACCATCTCGTCGCTAGGCACATGGTCGTCGACATGTTCTTCTTCCTCTTCGACCAGATCTAGTACGGCGTGCTTGGTCTTGTGTGGAATCGTGAAGGCACTCATCTCGGCGGCGAAATCCTTTCTCCGCTGTAAGAGGCTTGCCATTTCGGCTTCTAGCCGACGTTTTTTCCTTTCCATCTCGGCCGCGTTTTCGGAACGTTCGGCCCCTCTCTTCGTCGCCTGGTTCGGCGGCGAGATTTTCGGGGTCGACGGCTTGGACGTCGAACTGGCTTTCGGGTCCTTGGACGGTGCCGAGGCTTTAGGGTCTTTCTCCCTCGACGTCGATCGGTCCCTTTCGGCGACGATCTTTGACGCTTTCTGCTGGTCAACAGCTTTCGGCGCCAGGGACTCCTTCTCCGAGGATCCGCTGGGCCTGCTTGTGGTCGCGGACGGCAGATGTCGCTGCGTCGGCGCCTTCGGGCCCTTGGCCTCGTACTTTCGAGACTCAGAGTCTCTCGTGTTCTTGTGGGACGTCGAGTCTCCTACCTTATCAGGTGTCTTCTTGTAATCGGTCTCTACGACCGTGTAGCTGTCGTCTTCGGCGGCAGCGTTGTCCTCCTCCTCTGAGGACATCCCCAGCTCGTACAGCGATGGGTGGCGTGTGCTACCCTCTGTCTCTTCCTCACACAAAGGGTCTTCTGGGCGAAGACGGCGCAGGCGTTGCAGTCCTCGCTTCTGTGTTCTACCGGTAGGCAAAGGTTGCAAACCGGGTGCTGGTCTTTCTGCGCGTACTTGTGTCTGCAGTTCGGGCAGAACTTGAACGGCGTGTTGTCCATCCTCGTGCGTTCAGGCCTCCCTGACCGCGTGGACGTCGACGATCGTCGAAGTTAGAGGTTTTCACCTTCTTTTCTCCTCGTCAATGTTCTGTGAAGTCTTCTTTAGTCTTCTTCTTCCAATATCTCCTCCAACTTTCACTCTTTTCAGTACTTTCTCCCAAAATGTCTGGAGCCCAACGGGAACGATCCAGACCCGACCGCGGAAAAAAGAATCTGAAGATGGCGCCCAAGAGTGGGAGCTTCCGCAGGAAGCATGCCGACGTCACCGGAAATGCACCCGAGGAGGTGTGACGCCGACGCCCACAAGGGCTACGAAAAAAAAAAAAAAAAAAAAAAGGACTACGAATCCGGACCCAACCACAAGACCGCGGAATATGCACAGCATAGTGAATCCAGAAAGATTCACGCTGCAATATATATATATATATATATATATATATATATATATATATATACATATATATACATACATATATATAAAATCATTTTTGATACAACCCCAAGCCACTACTCACACACCCCATCCAAGCAGGTAAAGTCATCATAGCACAATAAACAAAGTAGTCAGCATAAACTACTTAATATTCCACAGTAATTAGGAATTAATCCCATAATCATTACTAATATCCATTATAAAGTGCTGCTGCGGACAACTTCCTAATATCAGGATATTGCACAGCCCCTCTTTCTGAGCATACACTGACATTTCCATATGGTACGTAGAGATAAGTCTAGACATCCATTGATAACATGAGGGAGGGACAAAGTCTAACCACGCTGTACTTAAACATAGCCCTAATACTGTCATTGCGCGGAATATAAAGGATTGAGCATATGAGATGGGGCAGGCGGGGTGGGGGTGGGAGGGTTCTCCCTTTTGAACCCCTGATAAATTCAGCTGAGGAGTGACCTCAATCTGCAAGCAGAGTTTCATATCCCAAAATTCGCTTAAGTTTTTTTTAATCCATCCAAACAGGGGCATCTTGCAAATGTATGCATCAAATCTGCCCAGTAGGAAGGCAGCAAGGTCAGTTCGTACCAGATAACGCTCCCCTTTTTATTAATTTTCCCTGGAGTAAAATCGAGATTAAACCAAGCTTTAAAATGCGGGGCTTGCAAATCGGAAGACCATAAAATTGAGTGAGCCGGGCCTTATTATTCTGCAGAACTTCAGTGCCTTTCTAGTCCTAGAATAGGCCCATGAAAATCTCCAAATCATTCAGTCCAAAACCTTAACCACTTCAGTGCTGATGAAGAGCCCAGGCTCGTCATGCAGCACGGTGCTCGTGTGCTGGTGACAAGCCTGGGCTCGTCATGATACGTGGAACGCGCACACGCGGGGATAATTCCCCCGCTGTGCTGAGCGATCGATTGCGTGGGCGGGCTCATGACGAGCCCAGGCTTGTCACCAGCACACGAGCACCGTGCTGCATGACGAGCCTGGGCTAGTCATCAGCACCGCGGCGCGATGCGTGGCCCCCCGCGCCGCGGGGGAATTAGCCCCGCGGCGAAGGGGTTAAACCAAAAATTATCAACCTGAAAATATATAGACTTGTGTAAAAACGTAATTTTTACTAAATTGCTTCTCCCAATCAAGAAGAGCACAAGGTTATTCATTCTCCCGAAAACTGTCTTGGTTTTTCTAATTAGAGGATCTAGATTCACTTCCACAATTGTTGATGTCTTCCGTGACACCCGAGTTGCACAGAGGAAACTATCTTCTTTATTACCCCTGACAATAGCGTAGCTAGATCCTATGCATAGATTTTGGCATCACTATTAAAGTAATTGGTCGGTAAGACCCTAATTCCTGCACAGGTTTGCCCTTTTTGAGGAAGATCATTATTTGCAGATGTCCATGACCCTGGTGGATCGACTCTCCCCCCTTTGACTTTGCAAGAATATCTCTAACATGTATGTTGAGACATGGTGCTCTAAAAATTCCTGATCCTCCTCACTTACCGCTTCATATGCCTCCAGATCCTGATACCCTATTATACCTCCAGATTACATGCACACGTCCTCGGTATATAGCAGTTGATAAATCTTTGAAAGGCAGCACATATACCAACCAGGAGGATCACGTATCGCCCTAATCTCATCTTGAGCAGTCTGCTGTCTAGTGCGACTATCTAGTAGGTGCCCCACCCTTTCATTATACTCATATGCCTGATTTTTCCAGGCAGTGTATTTATCCACTGCTATATTTACTGAAATATCTATTGTAGCTTTAGGAACTGCCACTTTCAATTGAGCTGCTTCGATTTCTAGCCCCTCTTCATACCAATTCCATCAGGTTCAACTTTGCTGATAAAGTTTCATAGAGTTGTAACAGATGCGGTTTCTCCTTCTGGTGGGACCAACTAAATCTTGAGGTCTCCCCCCCCCCCCCCCCCCCCCCCCCCCCCCCCGTCAAACGGGATGGCTCCACAAAATATGGTTTATAATGGGAATGGAACGCATACAGGCCTCTCACACAAACTGTGGACACATTCCGGGAGATATGGTCGCCTTTAATTGCACTGCTCACCACCGAATTCCATGAGCTGACATGCCCCAAGTATCTCAAAGTTCTCAGACTGGTAGAGGAGTTCCACAAACCTCAGGAAGTTAAGGGAACGAAAAAACAAAGGAGACCCAGGTGAATCCCTAATAAAGTCTTGGCAGAACACACCGGTGAGGGGGGGTGGGGAGGGGGTGGGTGGTTTAGACGGATACTTCTGTTGGGATGGAGGGGGTACAGTTTGGGGTGGGGGGTTGTTTGGTGCATCACATTGCTTAGAATTCGCTTCCTTTGCATACATGGACGCATGGCCCGAGGCCCTACGGACTGGGAGCCCCACGCCGGGATCCTTGGGAGGGGCATAAAGGGCTTGGTGGAAGGCAACTGTCCTATCATTGCAATGTACTATTTTGATGCCAATAAAAACACATTTGATCCAAAAAAAAAAATACAATCTCCAATCAAGACCTCAAGTCCAACAACGTAGTACTTCCACTAGTAAAACACAAAATAAACTAATGGCTCTACAGATACCTTTCCTAATTCCCAAGCTTGTTTACTTGCTTTATGTATACATTGCAGAGCTCTAGCACCGAAGAAAGGTGCGAAATAGGAATTTGATGCATCTTTGCAAAAAGCTGCAAATTTCACTGGTATCAGAAAAACGATCACAGGAAAACAAAGCAAACAAATCCAAACAGATTTAACTAATTGTCCTCCTCTTACGCCTAGGAAAGGGAAAGAGGTGACATGTTAGAATTATAGAAATAAAATTGAATAACTGTAAAGCTCTATTTTCCTATGATGTCACTCAGAACCCTAAGGCGAATACATCGGTTTTTCGCTTGTTACCCATTTAGAATTTTAGGTTACGTAAGGTCCTAAAAAAAAAACTTTGCCCTTTCTTTAAAATTCTAGGCAGGAGTAGATGAGTAATTAGAGAGCCATTCAGCATGGCTCCTTTTTCTTATCCCAAAATGCTTTAAAAAAAAAAGCCTCGACTCCTACTTGTCAACTAACACCCTCTGCCTTCCCTTCTCCTATGTAGCTGAAGCTGATATCTTCTCTCCACCCAAGCAGAGAGGCAGTGCTGCACTGATTTGCAGTGCTCTGAGAAACCTGTTAAAGCAGCATGGGGGACTCCATATGACGTAGCAACACTGGGAAAAACTTTTGCTTCTCACGGTTATTGATTCATAGCAAGTGAATAGCTCAATTTACAACCTGAAATTCAGCCTAGTGGCTTTCAGTGGGAGCCATATGCAACAAAAGGATTTAATTTTCAGCATTAAAATATAAATAATACACTTACGCTGAATGTGAATGAACTGTTTTGGCTGTTTATATTCTCCTTTATACAGACGATTGTAATAGATGACATTGCTCTCCGCCTCTGGAACTGGAATAACCATACTTTCTTTCTTTTCCCGAAAAACTTGTTGTGCAGAGATAGCCCGTTGTAAATGGTGTTCCTGGAAAGAAATAGGGTTTTATATATTAAATTTACTGGTCGAGTGCAAGCCAAAAGCAGAAAATTGCACGTTTTACAATTTAATCAAATATTTATATATTTCAAGCCAAATCAAAGGATAATTCACAAGACCGCTTTAAAACAATTAACTAATACAGTAAGCAAGCCAAATTATTAAAACTGCATAATCATGCAAACATTACATCATAAGACCCGCAATCATATTTGTTACAATTTAGCATAGCTTTTTTTTTCTACGGTGAAAAGACAGCCGAGCAATATATCTTACTTAGTGATCATGCCAAAATACATATTAAATTCGTTAGTTTTCTGGGGTGGTCTATAATTTGGTGGAGGCACTTCACGCTTAAGTTTTAATAATTTCATGTATGACAAAAAGAAAACTATTATTCAAGAAACAAACTGGTGGTTCTATAGTTGCCCAGGATTTGTGGATTCCCCTGGAGGGGCAATTGCCAACATCCAGCAACATTTTGATATATTTTTTTTTTTAAACAATGGGAGTTGCTGTGTAATATGCAAAAAAAGTACACTTTATTTGAATCAGCAAAAGTATTGTGCGTGGATCACCCTCTTTCCGGCTATAAGGAACAAGTATATTTATAAAACAAAATGAATAAATTATTTTCAAGCATACTTTAAAGCATTTTTGTAAGTAGTAATCAATTTTTTCGATTTTTGTGGTTTCTACCTAACTGAGGTGTGTGGTTGAAATATGTGAAATCCATGAATAAACCTGGAAAGCAATTCATAGTCATGAATATTTTAACAAAGACAATCATTGTATCAATTAAAATAAGGGGTTAAAAAAAAAGGGGGGTAGAAGAGACTATACATTGGTGACATTTTCCCCTGATTTTCTGCCCTGGTAGCCCATTTACAAAATTAATACAGTTATGAATGTCAGCCCCCTCTGGTTGCAGGAAAGTTTTGTGCGTGTTGGTTGTCAAACACGATACCCTAGGCCAAACAACAGAGCGGACTTTGGTGGGCCAAATAGAGTCAACTTGCAACACCAATTTAACCGTGCATGATCAATGACCAAAGACATGCTAACAAAGTTAAAATATGAATTTCAAAGGCAAAACGTCGAGACACCCTTGCTATAGGCCTTAGTAAACTCAAAGTGCCCTCAACTACTATGTGAATGTGGCAAAAGGTGGAGGGGAGCTATTTCAAACCACATCAGTATGGCAAGGCAAAGAGTAAATAATAAACCCATGCTAATCCTTGGCCAGCCTCAAGAGCTTTGCAAGGTCACCTCTCATAGGTTTGTTTTTTCCAATCTATTTTTCTACTCTGTTAATAATATAGACCAGCGTAACTTATTTTTGAAGAAAAAAAAGCCGTAAGATCATATGTGAGTTTACTAAGCCAGTTTTCGTTGTCTAGTAAATACAAAAGTAACGCACAACATTGCGATGTATTGCATTACTATGCGACAAGTAGGTGTTGCATGGGTGGAACACTGGCATTCCATGCATCTGCCCATGAATTTTGACATAAACCCATATTTACAAAGACTTGTAAACCTGGGTTTGCGCCAAAACTGGTGTGACTACCAGACAAGAGGAGTAACGAGGAGAAATCTTTATTTCACCTCATTACTTCCTCTGTCCATGTGTTGCATTCTAAAGCAAACATTGTAAGAGGAATAAGGAAAATAATCCTGTCAGTAAAGCAGGTACCCATGCTCAATGCAGGGGTGCCTGCGTTGGCACTAGTTAGCAAACAGCGTGCCAGGGGAAGGAGAGCGTAGAAATGCTCCATATCTTTCTAAAATTTGGAGCATTTCTGCTGCTGTTAAAAATTCCTTTCAATGACAAGAGAAGTGTAGAGGGAAATTAAATTAAACATAGCTTGTAGTTCTTGGACAGTTGACCCATATAGCAGTAGCCAAATAATTTTCCATGTGATCATTTTGAAAGTGTAAACAATTTTCAAAACAGGTTAGTAGAAAAAAAGACAGGTTAAATGCAGGAAGTTATAGCATTTGAAGCCATACCACCATTCATGCCTGCAGCCTGTTTATCAATTCAGTTTCGCCTTCGTCACATTTGTGGAATCATTCAGTGACTTTATATCAGAAGGATTAATTAAATTCCAAGCAGATAACCCATACTTTATGCGCAACACAAAGTAGGTAAGACATTGGACAATGCAAGGAAAGGGCAACTAACTTGTGGTCTGAGCCTGGCATGAGAAAGTGCTAACAGATCCCAGAACAGTCAGATCAAACGTCGAAATTATGTTCTGTGGGGCGGAATGGGCATTCTAAGGATGGGTTTAGGTGTGGCATTCTTTTTGAGAAAATGTTCTCCAATGAAGTTATGCAGAGTAAGTTGTATATCCACAATAAACACATACTGTGAGTTATGAAACGTTCCCACCGCTTGCACTTGCAATGACATTGAAACTTTTAGTCTGAAAGTTTAATTTAATGACTTTTCAGAAGTCCGAGAAGGAGGAAGGTGCATTTGAAAACGGTAGTCAAAACAAGTAGTTGGACGTACAGTATTATGTTCATAATGTAAATTATTTCATGAGTACACTCCTCAGTCGTTGTACGACCGGAGTACAGCAAAGATAAGAAACACATTTAACATGCAAGCCAATAGGAGTATTTTTCCCTGGGGAATAGCATTAAATCATGACAACTAGGAGGAATGATTTGGATAGCGGCCGTCAGAGAAAACAAATAGTTTCTTACCTGTGGGTGTAGTTTTGCAGCTTGAAGATCTTTCTGGATTCACTATGCTGTGCATTATTCCGCGGTCTAGTGGTTTGGTCCGGAATCGTAGTCTTTTCTTTCTTTTTTTTTCCCGTAGCCCAGGTGGGCGTCGACGTCCCACCTTTTGGTGCACTTCCTGTGATGTCAGCACGCTTCCTGCGGAAGCTCCCACCTTTGGGCGCCATCTTCTGATTCTTTTTTCTTGTTTTGTGCTCTGTTTGCGAATCCTTTGGCAATGTTCTGTATTTTTTTAAGTAATTGATTTTTCCAATTTGTCCTTCAAGGTGTCTGTTTCTGTATTGTCCTTGTATTACCACCTGCTTCTCCAGCCTCCTCTTCCTGGCGGAGGTGGGTGGGTTCGCTAGTGAATCCAGAAAGATCTTCAAGCTGCAAAACTACACCGACAGGTAAGAAACTATTAGTTTTGCAGCTTGAATCTTTCTGGATTCACTCTGCTGTGCATAGACTTTGTAGCGGTTTGTTACGTTTGTGGCGGCTGGGTGGAAGATGAGCGTTGGTTGTTGAATATATGTTGAAGCACCTTCTCTCCTACTTGTGCTTCCTTGTTCATTTGTATATCCACACAGTAGTGCTTAGTGAACGTGTGCACTGAAGCCCATGTTGCCGCCAGGCATAGGTCTTGAATGGGTGTGTTAGCCAGGAAGGCTATTGTTGCTCCTTTTTTCCTGGTATAGTGGGTTCGTGCCCCCTCTGCTAGTTCTTGGCCTGTCTGCTTGTGGCAGAGTTTTATAGTTTGTGCGATCCATTGTGCGATGGTTCCGTTTGTTACTGGTCTACCCAAGAAACTGCTTGCGAAGGACACAAAGAAGTTTTCCTGTGTTCCTTGGTTCTTTCTATGTAGTGTATTACTGCCCTTCTAGCGTCCAGAGCGTGCAGTGCCCTCTCTGCACTTGTGGCCGGTTTCTTAAAGAAGATTGGTATTTGTACTGTCTGGTTGATGTGGAACCTTGACACCACCTTTGGCATAAAGTGTGGGTCAGTTGTCATCACCACCCTATCATTGTGTATTTGGATGTAGGGTTCTTGCAGCGTTAGCGCCTGTACTTCGCTCACCCTGCGCAGCGAGGTGATTGCCACCAAGAAGGCTGTTTTCATTGTTAGCATTTGTAGTGAGGATTTATGAATGGGTTTAAAAGGGCGCTTTCATGAGCTCTGTTAGGACTAAATTGAGGTTCCATGCCGGTGGCGGCATCCTCTTTGGTGGTGCGATCCTTTTTGCCCCTTCCAGGAATCTCTTCACTATCTGTGATGTAAAGAAACTCTTCCCTGTTTCTCCTCTTGTGGTGGCTACTATCGCTGCTAGGTGTACTCTTAGTGAGGATGAACTTAGTTTTACCTTCAGCAGGTGCGCAAGATATCTTAGCACTGTTGATTCCCTTGTCATCTTCTGGTGTAGTTTTTTTTGCTGCACCATTGTGTAAACCTCTTCCATTTTGCCACATAGTACCTTAGTGTGCTAGGTCTTCTTGCCTCTCGTAGTATCTGCAGGGTGCTCTCCGGTAACTTCAGGTGTGCAAACTCAAGGTCTTCAGGAGCCATGCTGCTAATCTGGGGCTCTCTGGCTCTGGGTGTAGTACTTCTCCGTCTTGCATGGAGAGTAAGTCCTTCCTTTTCCCGAACTTGTGGGGGTGCACCCTGAGCCATTTCCAATATCTGTGAGTACCAGGTCTGCTTGGCGCACTGGGGTGCCACCAGGATCAGAGTTAGGTTGCTGGTCCTGCACTTGTTGAGTACTCTGTATCAGTGTTATCGGGGGAAAAGCGTAAGCAAATGTTTTCGACCAGCTTATCCATAGGGCATTCCCCAGGGATCCTTCCCCTGGTTGCGAAGTTTAGGCATTTTGCATTCTGGCGTGTTGCAAATAGGTCTATTGTCTGTGTTACCCACCTTCTAAATAGCCTTTGCGTTTCCTGTGTATTGAGCTCCCACTCGTGGGATGCTGATGTCTGTCTGCTGAGCCAGTCGGCTTCCACATTGTCCTTTCCTGGTAGGTGTATGGCTAGCAGGTCTACCTTTAGTCGGATGGCCCATCTCCATATCTCCTGTGCTAGGTTCGATAGCGGGCCGATAGTGTTCCTCCCTGCTTGATGTAGAACATCGTTGTGTTATCTGTCTGGATCAACACTCTCTGGTTGTACAGTTTTGTCTGGAAGGCTTTCAGGGCAAGGAACACTGTCTTTAGTTCCAGGTAGTTGATGTGTTTGCCCGCATCCGTTGGAGTCCACAGACCCTTCACCCTGAGCCTGCTCATGTGTGCTCCCCATCCCTTCTGGGATGCGTCTGTGGTGATGGTCACCGTTGGGGTCGGTGGTGTTAAAGGCTTCCCTTCTGTTATGTTCTCCTTGTTCCACCACGACATCTCCTCCTGCACTGCGTGCGTTACAACCACTAGAGCTTCCCAACTTCCTGTAGCTTGTGACCATTGTTCCTGCAGCCATCCCTGGAATGGTCTCATGTGTAGCCGTACATTTGGGACCAGATGGATGCAGGAGGCCAACATGCCCATGACCTTGCTCGCTGTCCTCACTGTCAGAGCTCGCCCCTTCTGGTAGAGGCACGTCTCCTTCAGTAGGGCCAGTGTTCTCTTGTCACCGGGGAACACCTTGCACTGTATGGTGTCGATCTGTGCTCCCAGGAAGATTTTTACTTGCTCTGGTTCCATTGAGGATTTCCCCCAGTGAATGGAGAATCCCAGGTCCACCAGTGTACTTGTCACGCGCTATGCATGTTTTTTGCATGTCCTGTGTGAACTTGCCTTTATTAGCCAGTCGTCCATGTAAGTTTATACATGGATCCCTTCCCTCCTTAGGTACGCTGCCACTGCTGCGAGGCACTTTGTGAAGACCCTTGGTGCGGATTTTAGTCCAAATGCTAGGGCTGTTAACTGGTGGTGATCTTTGTTGATGGTAAATCTCAGTAGATGTTTTTGCTGCCTGTTTATTTGGATGTGCAGGTAGGCATCTTTGAGGTCTACGGTGGTCATGAAGTCTCCGTCCCTTATCTGAGGAATGACCTCTTGTAGGGACGTCATCTTGAACTTTTGTGTTTTTATGTACTTGTTTAGGAACCTTAGGTCCAGGATGGGTGTCAGTGTTTCATCCACCTTTGGTACCAGGAAGTAGGTTGAGTACACTCCCTTGTTCCTTTCTCTGTATGGTACTGGTTCGATGGCCTCCTTTTGGAGAAGTTCCTTCGCCTCCTTTTGAAGTAGCTCTAGCTCCTTTCCTGATTGCGCCTCCCTTTTTGGTTTCCTGTTTGGCGGTGTATTTTCCAGTTCTATGCAGTATCCGAACTGTATGATGTCGAGTATCCATTTGTCTGTGGTTATCTTCTCCCACTCCCGGAAGAAATAACTTAGCCTGCCTCCTACTGGTGTTACATGTTGGTTGATTTTTTTTGTCCGTGTAACCCTGTATTGGTCTTGTTGTGCTCCACCCTGGGAGGAGTTGCTTGGGTGGGCACGTATTGCGTGACGGAGTCCCTTAAAGGTGGGTTGTTGGCCCCCTCTTATTTTGTCCACGTCCGTTCACCCTCCCGCGAAAGGACTGTCCCCTTTACTGGTAGTGCCAGGTTTGATTTTAATGTCCCTGTTGAGTCTGGCTGTCACCCTGGTCGGACTGTTGGAAAGTCTGGTGTGACGTTCCTGGCTGGCTTCCCCCTCTTCCGTTCGGTCTCCGTGACGGAGTACCCCTTTTCATCCCCCTGAATTGTAAGGCCCCCATGGACCTTGCAGTTTTGTTTTCTTTTTTGAGCTGGGAGAGCTTTTCATCCACCGGCGCCCCTAACAGTGTCTCCCCATTGAACGGGGTCTTTGGAATGTTGTGCTGTACTTCTAGATTGAAGCCTGAGATCCTGAGCCAGGCCTGCCTTCTCTCCGTGATTCCCAACATCATCAGCATGCTGGACTGGTCAGCACCATCAAAGGCTGTTTTAAGGCAAGAATTTGCCACATTTTTCCCCTCTTCCACAAGGTGTGAAGCTCTTTGTTGGTATTCGTCTGGGAGGTGCTTGATCAGCAGTCCGATCTCGTCCAGAATTTGGTACTGGTGCCTGTACAGCAGGGGGTTTGAGTTTGCCATGTGCCAGTGCATCGCTGCATTTCTTTCTATCTTCCTCCCAGTTAGGTCAATTCTCCTGCTTTCCTTGTCTGGTGGTGCCCTGATGTTGTTGGCACATTTGCCCTTTTCCTGGCAGTCGCCGCAATAATGGAGTCCGCCACAACTTATCCTTGGATGTAGGGAGGATCCTTAGAGGAGTGTTTATATTTCTTCTCCATCCTAGGCGCAACGGACCGGCATGTTGCCGGTTCCTTGAACGTTTCTTTCCCCTGGGCCATGACACTCAAGCATGGGGATGTACTGGCTCCTAGTTTGTGTGGGGAGCAGGGTCTCCAAGAGGAAGTCTGCTTTCAGTTTTCGTCATCTAGCTTGACTCCAAAGGCTGTTGCCACGTTCTTGATGACCATATTGTAGACCCCAATGTCATCTGGCATGCTTCGACGACCTTGGCTTTTCGCCGGTCTTTGCCGCCTGGGAGTCCTTTTCGAAGGATCCGCTGGGCTGTTTGTCCTTGGATGCAGCTGCGGCCGTCAAGATTGTCGACGCCAGTGCTCCCTTCGAGGACTTAGACTCTGTTTTTCGAGAGTCTGACTCAGACTTTAGGTTCTATCGGGGGCTTAGGGGTCGTCGACTCTCCTACCTCTTTAGAAGTCTTCTTATCGATCTTTACGACAGTGTAGTCGCCGTCTTCTCTGGCGACGTTGTCCTCTTAGTCGCTCGAGAGCTCCAGGTCTCGAAAGGACGGTGGTTGTCCCTTGCCTTGCATGTTGTAGTTGGCTCTTCTCTGTCGCTCTCTAACCCGGAGAGTCTTCGGTGTGAAGGCGGAGCAGGCGTTGCAGTCCTTGCTCTCGTGGTCGACTGGTAGGCAGAGGTTACAAACCAGGTGCTGGTCCTTCTGCGCGTATTTGTGGTGGCAGTTATGGCAAAATTTAAAAGGTGTCATGTCCATTTCTTACGCTCAGGGGGCCCCCTGTATGCGCATTCTCCGTTGGACGTCGAAGTTCTCGAAGTTCTCCTTCTCCTTCGTCGTCCCGGCCCGATGGTGTTGTTCCTCGTCGTCTTCTCAGTCTTTTCCGTGCAAATTCAACTTTTCTGCATCTTCTTTCCTCCAAAACTCTGGAGCACCTCAGGAACGATCCAGACCCAACGGCGGAAAAAAGAATCTGAAGATGGCGCCCAAAGGTGGGAGCTTCCGCAGGAAGCGTGCCGACGTCACAGGAAATACACCAAAACGTGGGACGTCGACGCCCACCTGGGCTACAAAAAATAAAAAAAGAAAGAAAGAAAAGACTACGATTCCGGACCCAACCACTAGACCGCTGAATAATGCACAGCATAGTGAATCCAGAAAGATTCCCGCTGCAAAACAGGAAATTCTTGACAGAATTGCATTCCAGTGCAATTGCCCTACAGCAGTGGACTTTAGTCACCTACCACAGATCGTTTTCCACGTAGGAAACACTTGCCACCAGCCTGCATAACCCATTCACAAACAACACAGGGGAAATGCTTTTAAACCTCTGGTTTCAACTCTTACTTTGGGTTGACTGTTGTGGCACCCTGTAAGAACATCAATCTCCCTTTCCACTTTTTAGGTTGAGCATACTAGACAAAGCATGCAGTGTCTTTTGCAGAACATTGTGGGCTTATCAAGACCTACAGGGGCTTGGAGCCCTCTGGCTGCAAAAAATTGTTTTGCTTTACTGTCACTTATTTGCTTGCTTCTTTTTCAATGGCTTGACTTGTCCATCTGGTGTCTGCACCACCCCAGGAGCATTGTCCCTTCTTTCTGTGCCTTTCCATTGCTCACTTTTAGAGGCCTACTTCTTGATCGCTCGACAAGAGTGCATGCGTTGCCTATCATCTTCCTCGTGTAGTTCTCTTGATCCCCCCACCGTCCATACTGAGTTATGCTCTTTTACCGTGTGCTTTTGCCCACCGCCTTTGTGATGCACTACCCACCATATGCTTCTCCTCCCTCACTGTTTTCTCGCCCATGTGTCACTCTCAAATCCAAGTTTCTCACTGCCTTTTTGACCCTACTATTCACGTTGATCGTCTGTTGCTTCTCCTCAACCCCCTATGTTCTCTCTTGCTGGTTATTTACGTCCATCTCCCAGCCATATTGCCTCCCCACACACAAGCAGCAATATAAAACTGCTGTCTACCCTCATCTCCATTCACTGCATAGTTCAGCAACAACGTTGGTAACTCTAATAAGCCCATGAACCCTCAGACTTCACAGACTATGATTGTATAATCTGCTGTTAGATTTCCATTTTCCCCTTTCACTCCAATGTGTTGCACCCAGTCGAGTGGTCTGCAGTGATGTGGTGCTCCCCACTGAACCTTCACCACAGACTACAAGACTGGGTGCACTGAAAGGGGACTAAATTGTACATTGTGTCTACCACAACAACCTCTCTCCTCAAACTTAATAATTGTTTTTGGGTTCTCAAAGAAAATGGAGTATGGGGAGTAGGGCCAGTGTGCGAAGTCACATCAAGACTGGCAGTTGCTCTTTAGTAAAATGCAGAACAAGGACTGTGAAAATGATAAGTCTGATTTCTTTACCTGCTGGCCACACAAGTAGTAGTCAAAACAAGTATGCTTTCCAAAGGAGACAAACGAAGACCACTGCTATAATTAGGTAGTTCAAGCTTTCCTCCTGGTAGATCACATAAAAGAGAAGAAGTAAAAATGGCCTATGGAATATATTTGGACTCAAGCGATTCCCCTAGTAGGAAAGACCCACTTGGGAATTGTAGCATGCGTTCAGAGGTAACATACAACAAACATTTGCAATGCAATAGGTCTCGCATTAATTAAATTTGAGCTATTGGCATTGCTAAATTTTGCAACTTCAATTTTAACAAAAGTCTATAAATTGTAGGCCGAAAAAATGAGTATTTATTTTTTTAGCAATGGTGGCATGCTGCGCTGTAGATGAATATGTTTAAAAGTAAAGTGCGCCATACTGAGATTGCTACGATAGTTAATTGTGGGTGCGTTATTAATTGATGTGTGCACTGACGGGGGGGGGGGGTGTCTGTGCGTGCACGGACGGGGGCTGTGTGTGCCTGTGCGTGCACTGACGGGGGCTGTGTGTGCCTGTGCGTGCACTGACGGGGGCTGTGTGTGCCTGTGCGTGCACTGACGGGGGCTGTGTGTGCCTGTGCGTGCACTGACGGGGGCTGTGTGTGCCTGTGCGTGCACTGACGGGGGCTGTGTGTGCCTGTGCGTGCACTGACGGGGGCTGTGTGTGCCTGTGCGTGCACTGACGGGGGCTGTGTGTGCCTGTGCGTGCACTGACGGGGGCTGTGTGTGGTCTGCGTGTGTGTGTGGTCTGCGTGTGTGTGGTCTGCGTGTGTGTGTGGTCTTTGTGTGTGTGTGGTTGTGTGTGTGTGGTTGTGTGTGTGTGGTTGTGTGTGTGTGGTTGTGTGTGTGTGGTTGTGTGTGTGTGGTTGTGTGTGTGTGGTTGTGTGTGTGTGGTTGTGTGTGTGTGGGTGTGTGTGTGTGCGGTCTGTGTGTGTGTGCGGTCTGTGTGTGTGTGCGGTCTGTGTGTGGTCTGTGTGTGTGTGGTTGTGTGGTTGTGTGTGTGTGGTTGTGTGTGTGTGGTTGTGTGTGTGTGGTTGTGTGTGTGTGGTTGTGTGTGTGTGGTTGTGTGTGTGTGGTTGTGTGGTTGTGTGTGTGGTTGTGTGTGTGGTTGTGTGTGTGTGGTTGTGTGTGTGTGGTTGTGTGTGTGTGGTTGTGTGTGTGTGGTTGTGTGTGTGTGGTTGTGTGTGTGTGTGTGTGTGTGGTTGTGTGTGTGTGTGGTTGTGTGTGTGGTTGTGTGTGTGGTTGTGTGTGTGGTTGTGTGTGGTTGTGTGTGTGGTTGTGTGTGTGGTTGTGTGTGTGGTTGTGCGCGTGCGTGGTTGTGCGCGTGTGTGGTTGTGCGCGTGTGTGGTTGTGCGTGTGTGGTTGTGCGTGTGTGTGGTTGTGCGTGTGTGTGGTTGTGCGTGTGTGTGGTTGTGCGTGTGTGTGGTTGTGCGTGTGTGTGTGTGGTTGTGCGTGTGTGTGTGTGGTTGTGCGTGTGTGTGTGTGGTTGTGCGTGTGTGTGGTTGTGCGTGTGTGTGGTTGTGCGTGTGTGTGGTTGTGCGTGTGTGTGGTTGTGCGTGTGTGTGGTTGTGCGTGTGTGTGGTTGTGCGTGTGTGTGGTTGTGCGTGTGTGTGGTTGTGCGTGTGTGTGGTTGTGCGTGTGTGTGGTTGTGCGTGTGTGTGGTTGTGCGTGTGTGTGGTTGTGCGTGTGTGTGGTTGTGCGTGTGTGTGGTTGTGCGTGTGTGTGGTTGTGCGTGTGTGTGGTTGTGCGTGTGTGTGTGGTTGTGTGTGTGTGGTTGTGCGTGTGTGGTTGTGCGTGTGTGTGGTTGTGCGTGTGTGTGGTTGTGCGTGTGTGTGGTTGTGCGTGTGTGTGGCTGTGCGTGTGTGTGGCTGTGCGTGTGTGTCGTTGTGCGTGTGTGTGGTTGTGCGTGTGTGTGGTTGTGCGTGTGTGTGGTTGTGCGTGTGTGTGGTTGTGCGTGTGTGTGGTTGTGCGTGTGTGTGGTTGTGCGTGTGTGTGGTTGTGCGTGTGTGTGGTTGTGCGTGTGTGTGGTTGTGCGTGTGTGTGGTTGTGCGTGTGTGTGGTTGTGCGTGTGTGTGGTTGTGCGTGTGTGTGGTTGTGCGTGTGTGTGGTTGTGCGTGTGTGTGGTTGTGCGTGTGTGTGGTTGTGCGTGTGTGTGGTTGTGCGTGTGTGTGGTTGTGCGTGTGTGTGGTTGTGCGTGTGTGTGGTTGTGCGTGTGTGTGGTTGTGCGTGTGTGTGGTTGTGCGTGTGTGCGTGTGTGTGGTTGTGTGGTTGTGCGTGTGTGTGGTTGTGCGTGTGTGTGGTTGTGCGTGTGTGTGGTTGTGCGTGTGTGTGGTCGTGCGTGTGTGTGGTCGTGCGTGTGTGTGGTCGTGCGTGTGTGTGGTCGTGCGTGTGTGTGGTCGTGCGTGTGTGTGGTCGTGTGTGCGTGTGTGTGGTTGTGCGGGCGTGTGTGTGGTTGTGCGCGCGGTCGTGCGCGTGCGGTTGTTTGGGTGCGGTTGTTTGGGTGCGGTTGTTTGGGGGTGGGTGTGTGTGGGTGTGTGTGTGCGTCGTGTGCGTATGTGTGTCGTATGTGTGTCGTGTGCGTGTGTGCGTCGTGTGCGTATGTGTGTCGTGTGGGTGGTTGTATGGGTGGCTGGATGAGAGAGCATATGCCCTGCCTAGGCGAGACCCAAAAATCAATTTCTGAAGCCAAAGATAAAACTGTATGCGAGGAAACATGTAGCAAGGACAGCTGGAGCAGCAAGCTGGGGAGGGTGCGCAAATCACAAGCACTTCAATAAGAAAATATATCTGAAATTACCATGATTCCTCCTAAATTATATGACAGTAGAAAAAAAACTGTAACCAGAATAAAATACTCGTTTCTATGGGCTGCCATATATAATGTTCCTCTTAACTATGTCGCACAACCTCAGAACAACCTTTCAGAAACACAACTTGCGTAAACATGCATAATATCTACTGAGAAATTATACATTCGTCCAAACTGGTAACCAAAAGTAAAAACACTACCTTTACACTTTGAGTAGGAACAAATGGTGTGCATAACCAACCTATACGAGAACGAAAGAATGAAAGCAGCCTTGACCAAATGAATAACTTGAAAACAATTGCTGCGCACCAGACGGTCTCCCTTTATTTTTAAACATTTTTAAACACAGTAGCCTTCAGTCTAAATTATTAACAAATCCTATCAGATTTCTAATACAAAATAAGCTAATGTAAAATGTAGGCAATAGTTTTGTATGTGGAGCACAACATCAGAGCATTTATATTCTTGCTGTTGAATATCATTTAACCGAACTAACCTGCTTGTAAATTTCGATTCACTGAGGCAAAGTAAGATGTGAAAGTAAAAGCTTACTGAGCGGTTTTATCAGTGGTTTAATTTTTGCTCTATAGTACCTTCTTAATTTTCATTTTCTCTGCATGTTCACAAAGTATAGCAACACAGAAAGTTCATAGTTCAACTTCAAATATATTCTGGGTTTCTTTTAGTTACGCTAATCTATTTAAATGCAAAAGTTACCCAAGAAATTGGGACTCCTTGATTTAAAAGAAACACATTTCATGGGTGTAGGTGAAATGGGCTTACTCTGACAATAAGTAGGGAATCTTTGAAATGCATGATACACTTGAAGAAAAGAATGTGTATATGAGGAATACATAGGGAGGGCGAGAGGGCGTGGAGAGGGGGAAGAGAGTGAAAGAGGGGGGAGATAGTTACTTAGTTACAGGAAGCCCTAACAGATGAATTTTTCTTTGCACTAGATATGGAGTACCCTGCCTAATGATTTAGCAAATAATCCTCTGTAGCAGTCGTCATAATTCAGACATGTAGGTCTATGTTTTGGGCAGGTAAAACCAAGGACACTTTCCCTGGTGTAACAAATGTTCTAAAGACGATTGTTCGTCTCACAAACCTGCGTAAGGCTTTTCTAAAAGCTGATGACATTAGTAGCATACCTCGAAAAAATGAATGAAGTGAAGGCTGGGCACACCTGATCTTTAAAATTTATATAACTTGAGTTACTCTATTTTAGAATGCGTGCTGCTTAGGTTAGCACAATGTCCGTTTTGTGCTGATCAATAATACAAAAAAACAACAAGCAAAACCGCTTGACCTAATGCGCACTGTTGCACTTCCCGCTGGAATGCTACTGTTCAATTTATCAACACAATTCTTATCAAATGTTACATGACAGAACCATTATTTGATCTACATAGTCGATGCGAAAATAATTTTTTCATAACTGTTTACTTGTTTCTTTTTCAAAGGTAAATCATACATTTTAACCAATTAAGAATCTCATTGGATAACAATTTCACATTCAAAGTTTACACAAACATTTTTGTGCTTGTTTGACGCCCTATGCATTTCGGGCCCCTTGGCCCTTCCTCAGGGGCTGTATCTTGGCTGTATGTGCTTGAAAGATTATGCGTAGTATGCTGGGCGTGTTCTTATATCTGTAACAGATTCTTGACGCTTGCGAGAGAGTCTAAATCTGTCCTGATGAGGTTGCAGTCTTGCTTATTAGAGAGTTAGATAGGCTGGATCCTCGTGCTTGCGCTAGTCTAAAGCTCCGTGAAACTCCGCGGCGAGATGCCGGAGTTACTGCTGTTGACGGGACAGCAGTAACTCCGGCATCTCGCCGCGGAGTTTCACGGAGCTTTAGACTAGCGCAAGCACGAGGATCCAGCCTATCTAACTCTCTAATAAGCAAGACGGCAACCTCATCAGGACAGATTTAGACTCTCTCGCAAGCGTCAAGAATCTGTTACAGATATAAGAACACGCCCAGCATACTACGCATAATCTTTCAAGCACATACAGCCAAGATACAGCCCCTGAGGAAGGGCCAAGGGGCCCGAAATGCATAGGGCGTCAAACAAGCACAAAAATGTTTGTGTAAACTTTGAATGTGAAATTGTTATCCAATGAGATTCTTAATTGGTTAAAATGTATGATTTACCTTTGAAAAAGAAACAAGTAAACAGTTATGAAAAAATTATTTTCGCATCGACTATGTTGATCAAATAATGGTTCTGTCATGTAACATTTGATAAGAATTGTGTTGATGAATTGAACAGTAGCATTCCAGCGGGAAGTGCAACAGTGCGCATTAGGTCAAGCGGTTTCGCTTGTTGTTTTTTAGGTCTCGCCTTTTCCATTGGAAAATGGCGGGAATTCAAGTGCTCGATCCACTAGTCAAACCACTGCAGTTTCGACTGCAGTTTCTTCACAGTGCATGTGAAAAGCGGGAGAATCACGTGACCACAAGCCTCTCGTGAACGAGCCCAGCCAGCCCATTTCCCCACAGGCTTCCCCATTGCATCACCACATCAAAGCCAGCCATCTGTTTCCCCAGCGTGGTGCCGCCAGCAGCTTCACTTCAGGCATCCACTCCCCCCGCCCCCTACTTCACACTTCTCACGGTCACCAGGCTGTGTTTCGCATTCCCCCCTTCCCCCCTCCTCCTCCCCACTATCATTCTGCTATGCAGATTTTTCTCTTAATTCTAAGAATAATAAGCGCAAACTCGACCAACGTAATTGGAGTGCTTTACTTGTCCTAAAATGCCGTGTTGTCTGTCCCTCGAGCTTGCTGTTTTTTTCCTCCGGGTATCCTCCCTTGTTATGGTAGTGTAGCCACGTGTCTCTTCTTTAGGCAACTTCCGGGCCAGATCACATACATTTGGCACTGGTGCAAAAAATAGCGCACATGCTTGTTTGCACCCCTTAGCTGCTTATGTTATATAAATTGGAGCAAACGCACTCTGCAGTCCATATTACATCAAGGCTCCTCCTCGCCTTTCGCCGTTCTGGGTTCTCCATCCCCAACGTAACCTCACCCCTCCTCTTTTCGCCGTTCCATCTTTGCTCTGCCTCCATTTGCCCTTTCTCTGCCCTCTGCCTCTCCTTCCCCTCCAGTCCACTCCACCTCAGTCTCTCCTTTCACGTATCCTAAGCCCACCTCCTCTGTTTTTTTCCTAAAACCCCAGCGTGCGCTCGGCCTCATGCCAGCATTTCTCCTCCCCTAATTATTCACTGCACGGCCGGCCAGCACATCAAAGGCTGCTGCTCTCCGTGCGTCTCGTCACCCGTCCTCCCTTGTAATTATTTACTTCACTTTAGTTTAACAGCTCTTCTTCCTCATCTCTGGTACACGCAGTTGAGTTTCATTGACCTTTTTTCCTCTTAAACATTAGTATAGCGAGAACAATCCCAGTGATTTTCAAAATGTGGGCACTTAATGTTTTGTTCTCGTCAAAATCCCAATGTGTTTTTAGCTTTTACTGATCTAACAGTTGCTTGTTTCAGCTATAAAGCCAATAAAATGGGCTATCGTGGTAATAATTCCTGTTCTTTACATTATGCCACGGTTTTGGATTTGAGGTTTTCTACAGTGTGGTCCGTCGCATCTAGATGCCAGAACACTTCGTTTACACAGTTGTTTAACAAAAAAGTATAAGCAAAGTATAAAATCAGAGCCACACCAGTTATATTTACATTAAATTAATATTCTAGAACCCAGTTTATTGAACTTGGTGTATACCTTCATGTTTTAGTGAAGGAGGAAAGTGTTTTTTAAAGATCTCGTGCTTTTCTTCCAATAGTTAATTAGTTTTTGTTTGATCTTGGGTTATATAATCAAGAACATTTCAGGAGTTAGATTATCCCTTTCAATAAAGGCAGCACACGCAACGCCACTCACCCACGCAACGCCACTCACCCACGCAACGCCACTCACCCACGCAACGCCACTCACCCACGCAACGCCACTCACCCACGCAACGCCACTCACCCACGCAACGCCACTCACCCACGCAACGCCACTCACTCATAGCAACGCCACTTATCCACGCAACGCCACACACGCAACGCAACGCCACACACGCAACGCCACTCACCCACGCAACGCCACTCACCCACGCAACGCCACTCATCCACGCAACGCCACTCATCCACGCAACGCCACTCATCCACGCAACGCCACTCATCCACGCAACGCCACTCATCCACGCAACGCCACTCACCCACGCAACGCCACTCACCCACGCAACGCCACTCACCCACGCAACGCCACTCACCCACGCAACGCCACTCACCCACGCAACGCCACTCACCCACGCAACGCCACTCATCCATAACGCCACTCATCCACGCAACGCCACTCACACACGCAACGCCACTCACACACGCAACGCCACTCACACATGCAACACCACTCACACATGCAATGCCACTCACTCAAAGGCATTCACACACACGCAGTGCCACTTTCACCCACACTGTGCAGTGCACAATAGGTCTCGCAGTAGGAAAGTTGGAGCTATTGGTTTTGTGTAAATGACAAAGCCCTTTATGTTTTTAAAATGAAAACAAAAATAAAAGGCATTGCTATTTGCAATTGTAATAGCTCCAACTTTCCTACTGCGAGACTAATTTAATTCTAAATGATTACCATGATAACCACCTACGTTTTGTCATGTAACTAAACAAACAAGCACTGGTGTTGCCAATAGGTCTCGCATTAGGAAAGTTTGAGCTATTGGCATTGTAAATGACAAAGCTATTAATTTCGCTATTTTCAAAACCAACACATAAATAAAAAAATCGTCATTTACAATACCAATAGCTCAAACTTTCCTAATGCAAGACCTATTGGCAATGCCAGTGCTTGTTTGTATTAGTAGCATACCTACCTGTTGGGCCGGCATAATTTGAACCAGGCAAACAGGTTCTCCAAATATACTGAGTGAAAATATGAATAAAAATACAATCCAAATGATATAGTCCATGGCAAAATAAAATGACCTATAACCAAACCTAATTCTGTAGGTATGAAATAAAAGGTAGAGCTATTTCTTGGCAAGGACTCCAAGGCAGGAGAGCGCTACCCTAGTTGGAGCTCTTTTTCCTATTGCCAAATTAAATGAAGAAAAGCAACCACACGCATGCATTTTTTATTTGAAAATAATCTGTACATGTTCAGAACAAACATAACGTAGGTCAAATGTGCATTGTTTCTTTACAATCCCAATCTTTCTTGCTAATCTTAAATTTTTTCATGACCTCGTAAAGAGTGAGCAAGGAATAGTGGGGGGCAGGGAGAGAGAGGGCAACTTGGGATCAAAACTAATTACGCAGTTCAGTTTTTCTGAGATTATCCCTCAAAAGAACGAACACAAGCACTTAGGAGCCCAGCCTTTGTGGTACTGTGCTATTCTGTGTTACTTATTTTGTAACTCTTTCAGCAAGGGCCAAAAAAATAAATCATAATCATTAACTTGGCCCTCACTTGCAAAGAAACCAAATTGTCCACACTTACACATAAACCAATGTCTGGCCCCTAGGTTTTGGGGTAGTGGTGTTTGGCATGTTACTAGTGAGTGTATGCGACTTCAGTTTTTATGATAGGGTGGTTTGGACGGTGACCAGCTGGCGGTTTGAATTAAAGTAAGCTTTAGACTGCTATTAGCGTCTTCGAGAGTCTAAATTTAAGTTTGCAGATTTATAAAGTGCAGCTTATCACACGTGAGGGTATCCAGGTGCTCTCCATGGACACAGGGAGATAAGTGATTTTCCCTGAAACACAGTATTTTGCAACAAGATACCCAGATC
Organism: Lissotriton vulgaris; assembly: GCF_964263255.1. Classification (NCBI taxonomy): domain Eukaryota; kingdom Metazoa; phylum Chordata; class Amphibia; order Caudata; family Salamandridae; genus Lissotriton; species Lissotriton vulgaris. The sequence goes on from NC_141687.1 coordinate 1,430,758,613, forward strand.
CGAGTTGAGAACTCTGGCCGCTGCACCACATCCTCCTCTATGTTTAAAGACAAAAAGGGGCTTATGAGAAGGTAAGCTGTTGGCTTAACACACAAGGTCTACTGCTGGCTCCAAAAGATCACAAGATTACACATGGTGTCGAAAAATGTACACTGCTTTAACTACTGAAGTGACCACTGCATACACTTCAGAGTTTTCTGCAAGCTGAGTAGCACATTCTAAATCGTGTTTAAGGCTAGAGAATTTGGTGGCAGAAGCAGGAGTCAAGAGACTGAGGGAACAGTTGCCAGCAGGGAGATAAGGGAAACCTATCATAACTCGTGTGCACCAATCCACATGAAATATATAAATCCACAGATTTGCAAAGCGTGGCAATAACCTGTGAGGGTATCCATGTGCTGTTCATTTTTTTTATATTTTGTTACACACGGAGAGATTAAGTGATTTGCCCAGAATCAAAGGTTGCTGAGCCGATGTAGAGACTGGAACCTGGATCCCCACTTCCTCTCGCCTACTGTGAATCTACTGCAGAGGAACACATTTTGACCAGTGTGGGAAGTATCCACGTCTGATAACATATATGGGCAGCCAAGAAAGTGTACAAGTTCAGTTAAAGCATTTTTTTTCTATTCAGTGAGAGGCAGTATTGCACACTAAACTATGAAGAATCCGCTCTGCATGGCCACATGCCGATACTTTAACACTAAATGTAGGAGCTGGTGGTGGATACGGGCATCCAAGAAAAACATCACTTCTGGATAAAGTTCAGAAGGTTGACTTAAAGAAAAAATTCAATGGACAATGGAGTTTATGCCTTAGTCACATTGGTATTGTTCTCTAAATAAAACAAGCATTTGCAATGCAATAGGTTTCGCATTAGGAAAGTTTGAGCTTATTGGTATTTCAAGTGACGATCTTTTATTTAGGTTTTGTTTTTGATAATAGTGAAATTAATAGCTTTGTCATTTACAATGCCAATAGTTATAACTTTCACAAATGTGACACCTCTAGCATTTGTAATACAATGTGTGTTGTATTTACGTGACTTACATGTATTGATATTACAAATATCAATGGCTTTTACTTAAATAAAAGTTACTGTAATTTATATTGGCAATAGCTTAAACTTTTGTAAATAAAGTATTTTATTGTGACGAAAATCCAAGAACAGAAGTGAAATATTAACATCTTGTTGTTACATTTGTAATAAAGCTTGAATCATTGAGAGAACATATTTAAACCAGTTGTTGAATGGTTGCACAGATTGATGCTGTGGTGGCGCGGAGTGGTGTGATAGCGAACGAGTGATGCTGTGGCGTTCAGTGATGTTGTGATGCCCCTGAGTGATGTTGTGATGCCCCTGAGTGATGTTGTGGTGGTGCTGAGTGATGTTGTGGTGGTGCTGAGTGATGCTGTATGCTATGTTTTGTTTTGCTATCCTATGCTTTGATTTGTTATGCTATGCTATGTTTTGTTATCTTATGCTATATTTAGTTCTGCTATGTTTTGTTATCTTAGGCTATATGCTTTGTTTTGCTATGCTTTATGCTATCCTATGCTTGGTTTTGTTAGGGTGAGAGGGTGAGAGGGTGAGGGGAGGCGAGGGGGAGGGGAGGCGAGGGTGGAGGCGAGGGTGGAGGCGAGGGTGGAGGCGAGGGTGGAGGCGAGGGTGGAGGCGAGGGTGGAGGGGAGAGGGGAGGGTGGAGGGGAGGGTGGAGGGTGGAGGGGAGGGTGGAGGGTGGAGGGGAGGGTGGAGGGTGAGGGGAGGGTGGAGGCGAGGGGAGGGTGAGGGGAGGCGAGGGTGAGGGGAGGCGAGGGTGAGGGGAGGGTGGAGGCGAGGGGAGGGTGAGGGGAGGCGAGGGTGAGGGGAGGCGAGGGTGAGGGGAGGCGAGGGTGAGGGGAGGCGAGGGTGAGGGGAGGCGAGGGTGAGGCGAGGCGAGGGTGAGGGGAGGCGAGGGTGAGGGGAGGCGAGGGGGAGGCGAGGGGGAGGCGAGGGTGAGGGGAGGCGAGGGTGAGGGGAGGCGAGGGTGAGGGGAGGCGAGGGTGAGGGGAGGCGAGGGTGAGGGGAGGCGAGGGTGAGGGGAGGCGAGGGTGAGGGGAGGCGAGGGTGAGGGGAGGCGAGGGTGAGGGGAGGCGAGGGTGAGGGGAGGCGAGGGTGAGGGGAGGCGAGGGTGAGGGGAGGCGAGGGTGAGGGGAGGCGAGGGTGAGGGGAGGCGAGGGTGAGGGGAGGCGAGGGTGAGGGGAGGCGAGGGTGAGGGGAGGCGAGGGTGAGGGGAGGCGAGGGTGAGGGGAGGCGAGGGTGAGGGGAGGCGAGGGTGAGGGGAGGCGAGGGTGAGGGGAGGCGAGGGTGAGGGGAGGCGAGGGTGAGGGGAGGCGAGGGTGAGGGGAGGCGAGGGTGAGGGGAGGCGAGGGGAGGCAAGGGTGAGGGGAGGCAAGGGTGAGGGGAGGCAAGGGGGAGGGGAGGCAAGGGGGAGGGGAGGCGAGGGTGGAGGCGAGGGTGGAGGCGAGGGTGGAGGGGAGGGTGGAGGGGAGGGTGGAGGGGAGGGTGGAGGGGAGGGTGGAGGGGAGGGTGGAGGGAAGGGTGGAGGGGAGGGTGGAGGGAAGGGTGGAGGGGAGGGTGGAGGGGAGGGTGGAGGGGAGGCGAGGGTGAGGGGAGGGTGGAGGCGAGGGGAGGGGAGGCGAGGGGAGGGGAGGCGAGGGTGAGGGGAGGGTGGAGGCGAGGGGAGGCGAGGGTGAGGGGAGGCGAGGGTGAGGGGAGGCGAGGGTGAGGGGAGGCGAGGGTGAGGGGAGGCGAGGGTGAGGGGAGGCGAGGGTGAGGGGAGGCGAGGGTGAGGGGAGGCGAGGGTGAGGGGAGGCGAGGGTGAGGGGAGGCGAGGGTGAGGGGAGGCGAGGGTGAGGGGAGGCGAGGGTGAGGGGAGGCGAGGGTGAGGGGAGGCGAGGGTGAGGGGAGGCGAGGGTGAGGGGAGGCGAGGGGAGGCAAGGGTGAGGGGAGGCAAGGGTGAGGGGAGGCAAGGGTGAGGGGAGGCAAGGGTGAGGGGAGGCAAGGGTGAGGGGAGGCAAGGGTGAGGGGAGGCAAGGGTGAGGGGAGGCAAGGGTGAGGGTGAGGGGAGGCGAGGGTGAGGGTGAGGGGAGGCCACTGGGCAGATTTTTGTCAATAACATATAGTCAAGGTCCTGGGCCCTTGAAGAAGCCTGACCTTGTTCCCTAAGCATTCTCTTTGTGAAATCGGTCACCAAGGAGTGCTGGGAGAATCTCACGTTAAGGCACCCTGCTATTTTCTGGAGGGTTCTTCTCACATCCTTTGCCCAACCAAGGCTACTTGTTAGAATCTCCTCATTACACCATTGTGAGACCTTCTGTGCAACTCCTAGGTCCAGGCGTTTCCAAAATCTTAGCAATGCCATTTGAGACTGCACTGTCCAGGAAGTTATCCCTAGTTCTATTCTGATTGCTTGAACCATTGTGCAGCTAGGTAGAGACATTAGTATTTTTAAATTTGTTCCTTCTTCCTGATCCCACCCCTGCTTACCACTCAAGTATAATACCTCTGCCCCATACAATACTTGTGGGGGAATCATTGCTTCAAATGCCTTTAGCATTGGTCTGTGTGTCATATTGCCGTATTCTTTATTAAACTTTTTGAATCCACATATTGACGAAAAGGCTTTTGCTTTTTGTGCCTCCAAGTGGGTGCGCAATTTTAGCGCACTATCGAATCTGAGGCCTAAGTATTTATTGTGTTATGTACACTCCTCGAAGGAGGATGCAGACAGGCGTTTTTAATACTTGTGGTCCAGTTGTGGTTGATGCGGAGATTTGTTTCTTGTTAAAACCGGGTTTGATAGTGATCGTCCATTTGGAGACCGTGGGTGCCTTTCTGCTGAGCTCTGAGGGCATCGGAAGAGAGCGGCTCCTTCCCACTAAGCATTTCCAACCCATGCATGTTTTAACATTTGGTGTTTGTGCATTTTTTTCTTCATCCTGACTTAGTCTTTTTGTCGCTGAAAACTACTATTTTGAGCGGCTTAAACAAACATATGCCCCTTTTTTTGTTGAGGTACTTTGGATGGAAGCCCTGGAGCGAGGACGCTTGAGGCCGCGCGGAGAGGACGAGTCTCTGGGACGGGCAGGAGGCTGAAGCTTTTCACATTAAAACATGGCCACTAGATGGCAGTGAGTATTCACCACATTAAACAAGCTAGCAGTTAGGCTGATACAAAGAAGCCTCTCAGAGCAGTGAAAAACAAGCTCTCGGCGTGGGGGGAGGGGGAAGTGGAGCGGATTCCTCTGAAGTCTGATGGGGGGGGGGGGGTGGAGCGGATCCTTTGAAGTGTGATACCGAGGCTCCCAAGCTGATAACAAATGGTGTGATGTGATGTGCACGCGCCTGGCTCACATGCACTGTACACGAGCCGCAGTGGGTAGACTTGTTAGGTCTGCTTACTATAAATCTCGCCTATCATCTCTTCGGTTTTGAATAGGCGAGACCTAAAAAAGGGGCTCTCGGCCAACAGACATGAAGTCACACAACAAGCATTTACAATGCAATGGTTTCGCCTTTGGAAAAGTTAGAGTTATTGGCATTGTATATGCCAAAATTTGTATTTATGTTTTTGTTTCGAAAACAGATAAGTAAATGGCATTGTCATTTACATTGCTATTACCTTTTTTTTTGCAGTCACTTGGCACTCTCTAGCACTCCCTAGTACTCTTTATGCACTCTGCATTTCTTATGCACTCTGCATTTCATATGCACTCCCTGTGCACTCTGCACTCCCTATGCAGCACTCTGTATGCACTCTGTACTCTATATGCACCCTGCACGCTCCACTTCCTATGCACTCTGCACTTTTTATGCAGCACTCTGTATGCACTGTGCACTTTGTATGCACTCCACACTTCCTATGCACTCTGCACTCCCTATGCACTCTGCACTTATCATGCACTCCCTATGCAGCACTTTGCATAGAGAGTGCAGAGTGCATAGAGAGTGCAGAGTGCATAGAGAGTGCAGAGTGCCTAAAGAGTGCAGAGTGCACTCCCTATGCACTCTGCACTGTCTATGCACTCTGCACTCCCTATGCACTCTGCACTCCCTATGCACTCTGCACTCCCTATGCACTCTGCACTCCCTACGCACTCTGCACTCCCTATGCACTCCCTACGCACTCTGCACTCCCTACGCACTCTGCACTCCCTATGCACTCTGCACTCCCTATGCACTCTGTATGCATTCTGCATTACCTATGCACTGTGCACTGTCTATGCACTGTGCACTCTGCACTTCTTATGCACTCTGCACTCCCTATGCACTCTCTGCATTCCTTATGCACTCTGCACATCCTATGCACTTTGCACTCTCTATACACTCTGCACTCCCTATGTACTCTCTCTGCACTTTGCACTGTCTATGCACTCCCTATGCACTCTGCATTACCTATGCACTCTCTATGCACTTTGCACTCCTTATGCACTCTGCACTCTGTATACATTCTGCACTTTTTATGCACTCTCTCTCTGCACTCCTTATGCACTCTGCACTCCTTATTCACTCCCTATGCACTCTGCATTCCCTATGCACTCTGCACTTTGTATACATTCCCTATGCACTTTGTATGCACTCTTTATGCACTCTCTCTGGACTCTGCATTCCCTATGTACTCTGCACTGCCTATGCACTTTGCACCCTCTATGCACTCTGCACGCACTCTGCACGCACTCTGCACTCTATGCACTCTGCACTCCCCCTGCTCTATGCACTCCCTACTCTGCACTCCCTTTGTTAAAGTTTGAGCTTTTGATAAATGGTGTTTTGTATCTTCATTGAATTATGTGTAAAACGTTGATGTGTTTTACTTTACACAGAAATCTGGAGTGCATTTATAATGCAATTATTTGCAGAGAGAGGGAAGGGATGAAAGAGGCCAGGAGTAAGAAAGCTCAAAAGGAAGCGAGTGCAGGATAGAGAGGGAGGGCAGGAGGGAAGGAATAGACGCAGGAGAGAGGGAGGGCATAAAGGAGTGTGAGGGCATGAGGGAAGGTAGGAAAGTGTGAGAAAGGCAGAAAGGAGAGGGCGGCAGGTAAGAGAGGGAGGGCGGAAAGGAGAAGGAGGGCTAGAGGAGGAGAGAGAGGGAGATGGAGGACAGGAAGGTGAAAGAAAGAGGTGGAAAAGGGAGGGCAGTCGAGACTAAGAAGGCAGAAGAGAGAGATAACAGAAGAGTGGCATTGTAAATGGAGAGGGAGATGGAGGACAGGAAGGTGAAAGAAAGAGGTGGAAAAGGGAGGGCAGTCGAGACTAAGAAGGTAGAAGAGAGAGATAACAGAAGAGTGGCATTGTAAATGGCAATGTCTTTTCGCCATGTGTTATGGAGTGTATGCATGTGGTGTGTAGTAGAATTATGTGGGTATGATTGGAATTGTAGCAATGGTGGCATGCTGCGCTTTAGATGAAAATGTTTAAAAGTAAAGTGTGCCATACTGCGATGCTCCAATAGTTAATTGTGGATGCATTAACAATTGATGTGTGTACTGATCGCTGGTGGTGTGTGTGCCTGTAGAAATTGTGCACTGATGGCTGGTGGTGTGTGCGCCTGGTGGAAGCGTGCACTGCCGGCTGGAGGTGTGTGTGCCTGGTGGAAGCGTGCACTGACAACTGGTGGTGTGTGTGCCTGGTGAAAGCGTGCACAAACGTCTGGTGGTGTGTGTGCCTGGTGAAAGCGTGCAATGACGGCTGGTATTGTATGTGCTTAGTGAAAGCGTGCACTGACAGCTGGTGGTGTGTGTGTGGGTGTGTGTTGGTGTTCCTGGCGAAAGCGTGCAGTGACGACTGGGTGTGTGTGTGTGTGTGTGTGTGTGTGTGTGTGTGGTTGTGTGCCTGGTGAGTGTGTGTGTGGGGTGTTTGTGTGGTGTGTGTGGTCTTATGTATGTGGTGTTGTGTGATCCTCTGTGAGATACCGGGGTCTGTCGTCTGGAATGGAAGCTTTGGTCAGATGGGGGGAGCATGGAAATGTTGTGCTCCTGTGGAGTGTCCTTATTTGCGCGAATGTTAAATGGCATATATGTTAAACAATATTAAATGCAACGTGCGTTTAAAGCTGACAGATGTGCACTGAAATACATGAATGTGTGGAGTATATGACATTCAATCCGAGGTAGGTGAGCACAAAATTCCATCAAGACTATCACTATCCAACAACCACGGCACTGGCATTGGCCACCATTCAGTAACACAACTGGACAAGGGGTGCAACTCACGCCCAATAAATAACATTTGATGCATGACGCATCTGCGTTTCTCACTTACCACGGACCGTCGTTGTACAGTAAAACACGTTTACAATGTTTCTAAAACGTTCTACTGAAACATTTTTGTTTTCATTCGCACCGGAATCTTACGGTTCCACTGTAGTTTCTAGAATCGTGAGAAGCAGCGTGGACAGCCGGTGGCTTTGGGCAGGGGATGGGAGTGGAGCCGTACGCTGTTGTCATGGAAACGAAGCAGCAGCAGCGCCGCTGCAGGATGTGAGGCGGGTCATGTGCTAAGGCAAGATGGCTGCCCGGAGTCCGGAGGATGCTGTCTGAGCGCATGTGCAAGCCTCAGCCCGAGAGTGATTGCCTGACCCCGGCCACCGTGACCGCACCGCTCCAGGCGCTTACAGTATCCCGAGTCTGCCCCTGACGCTGCCGCCATGAGGATCGGCTTCCCGTGGCACAGCTGAGCGTGCGGTGCTTACAGTCAAGAGCACGCCTTTGTGGGCTGACTTGCCCTTAACTTTGTGTTGGTGCAGCATTTCCTGCGGAGACCGCTTTTTTGCGCATTGGCAGCTGGTCTTCACGCGCTGAACCTAAAGCCTTACCATGGCACTGACTAGGTTTGGTAAGTCTGACGCACAATTTATACTTATCGTATCTGAAGTGGTTATATGCCGTTGTGACTGATTCGGAGACGGTGACAGTCTGAGATACAGTGCGTGTGTCTGCCGCTTGAGACAGTATGACTGTCTGAGGAGAGCTCCTTCCCATTGTTTCCTCGGGCAGAGCCCATGGGCGTGTACTCCTGCTAATTTTAGCCCCGCTACGGCTAGTCCACTGAATCTTAATAAAGATTTGGCTGTAGGAGTGCTCCATTTCCAGCGGTTGATGATTTTATTATGCACAGCTGTTTAACTGTCCCGACATTTACCTGTATTTCACATTCCCATTGCATGCGCGTTTTATACAAGAAAGTCGGCCAGTGGTTAAATCGATCCTTTTAGCCTCCAGCTGTTTTTCAAACACGTGAAAGTAGAATGACGTTTTCACTGCCATAAGTTAACCCTCTGCCCTGCCACAATCGCAGGCCCACCATCTGAAACAATTTCAGCAACCCATGCACTTCAGCGCTCGTCATTTATTTTAACATGCTGGCCTCTCTGCTCTCTTTCGTCAAGACGTTTGGGACGGCAGGCCGGGGGCACAGGGGCACTCACGGTCTCCTCGGCGGGGATGGGTCTCCTCCGGGAGGCTCTTCGTCGTGCTTCAGGTGCAGCTCCTCCGCCGATTGCCCAATCAGGTCGCTGCTTTGCAGGCGAGCCCTCACAACCACCCGGGAGTCAGCCAACGGCAGTGCGGCTCCCGGGGCAACCCACGATGACGAACCTTGAGCGGCCAATCCCTGCACAGCTTCAGTAGTGACGCGACGGCGCACGGGCCAATCCCGTCGCGGCGTCAGTGAGGGGGCTCGACTCCTGTGGCCAATGGGAGCGCGGCGGCTTCGATCTCAGCTACCGCAGCTCCCGGTCACGAACACAGCTTGCAGAGGGTGTTTCTGGCCCCGGGCCGCGACGGTGATTTAGCGGCCAGAGATTTTCGGGCCGCAGATCGCGGTCAGCCTGCTTCCTCGCCAGCAGATCGACACGGGGGATTATAAGGCACAGGGAAACACCACGGGTCTCCCCTCACCCCTGAATCTGTGCCGATGAGCACAGCGATCGGGCCAGCTCTTCTCGGGGGCGTTCCCGGCTTTTGGCTGACGTATCATGACGTAGCCAAAAGCCAAAGATTCTCGGGAACGCCCCCGTGTCTGGTCCGGCATTGACGGACGCCTCTCTGTTCCAATGGCTAGCCTCCATTTATGGAGCTAGCCAATGAAGCAGAGAGGCGGGTTAAAGTCACCCATACTAGAAACTACAGATTTCGCTGGAGGAGGAGCCTAACGGCTCCGCCCCCCAGCGAAACCTAAAAAAGCTATACAAAACATAATAAACCAAGCATTTGATATTTACATAGTGTGAGATAATATTTGCATAGGTGTCATTTAGAAAAAAAAAACCTCAGGATGTAATCACGATTGCTCGATCGGAGTGAGGAGCGGGGCCCTATGCTGTATTCGAATGTACATGGGTTTTGGGAACTTTATTTTGGGAACATAACTTCCATAATAGTTGCAACTTTAAAGCCAGACAATGTTATTTAGAAAGATTTTGGGGTGTCCAACACTTCGAGATAGTTTTCCTTGTCCTTGTTAGGATACCGTAATGAAGACTAACAGGTCTCAATAGAGCAAAAGCACGCTGGCTTGGTCAATGGTCTTTGATGTTGGTCAGCATGGCTAAATAAGGGGGGAAAAGCCTATCACACAGCCAGACACGTCATTTTGCGGCTATTATTTTTTCTCTCCATTTATTTGCACATCGGAGTTGTATTAGCAAAAAATGTGCGAAGGGTAAAAGGTGAGGGGGGTGCCACATTTGTGGGGGGAGAAGCCTCTCGTGAGATACGAGAGGAGCACAGTTGGGAGAAGCAGCACAGAGGGTGGGTAACGTGTAGCCGGCCGCACAGATGCATAACAACAAGAAAGCAACAAGGAGGACACAACATGGAGAAGCATAGGGGGCGAGAAATACATGAGGGAGATAGCTGGAAAATACATATGGAGGGATAAACCCAAAAGTAAAAGTAGTGCTTGAATTGCAAGCAATAGAAGCACAGAAGGCTGGCAAATCAAAGGAGATGTCAAACACAAGACTGACAAGCTGGAAGACACAAATAAACAGGAAAATTAGCAAAAGGAATGTGAATCACTGGTAAGACAACGGTGGGCTCCAAGCCAAAAATCGGTCAAGGGTAAGCCCACAATAGGCCTCTTAACCGCACACGGTCAGTCTAGTATACTTGACCTAACAGCAACTGCTGCTGAGTGAAGGCCTATATATACACACGTGTCAACAGGTATGTGCAGAATGTCATGCCAATCATTTTTTTCTGTAAGTTTCCAAGATGGTGGACGCCAATCTGAAAGCTGTTAATTAAAACATTTAGGGAATAAAGGAAAGAAGCAAAGAGACAGGAGGGTGGGGATGTGAAGGGGTTTGAAAATATTAACAAAAAAAAGCCCAAATGCCGGGGAGGGCAGAAGAAGTAATGTACTAGTCGGGCTAACAGCAAGGAGAGTCGGGGAGGGGGGGGTGGGGGGGGTCAATGGTATTTAAGAGTAGAAGCTGCAGACTAGGGACAAAGCAAACACACCCATGCACTTCTATAGAAAGTTGAAAGTAAAGGAAACAAGAATTGATAACCAAGAAGCCAGGCAAGTTTTTTTGAGTCCCAAATAAATCTGAAAACTGCAGCTAAAAAAAAATACTAAACATTTCTGATTTCTGTATTCAACGAGTCATAATTCTGTGCACGTCTGAGATGTAAAGTAGTCCCTTATGACCTGCAGTACAGGCAACTCTATAGAAAGTGGAATGATACACCAAACAGCCAACAGCATGCAGTGAAAGTAATACTCCTCTAAGAGGAGGCAGAGTCCACTATCCTTACTTAAAAAAAACTGACAAAGGTGGACAGCTGCCATGTCTAGAGAGACCTAAAAGGTAGTTCCCTGAATGTAAGCAGTGGAAGGATACAAGTCATCCAATCAAAAAGACGGTAAAGAAACTATGCTCCAAGAAAGAGACAACTTGAGCAGAGGCAGGAAAGCCACATAGTCAGACGCAAGCAAATAAGGTTGACAAGGAAGCCAAGACATTAAAGCCAACCAATGACCAGCAATGTGTTGACAAAATGGTCACACTAAGTAATAGTCCATCCCTGCTTCAGTGCCATAGATGTAGTTTTCCACAGCTGTATGAGCTTTCAAGCAGCATGTGAAACTCAAGAGATAAAACAACCTATCTCCCTCTCAAAAAGTGTTTGGGACAAACCCCAGCAAAAATTGACCTGTTGCTGTGCTTTTGGGACAAGCTAATGCTTGGTGGTGTGGGCGACGGTCAGTCAACAGAGTGCGTGTACAATGTGTGGGGTAGCAACTCATAGGGGAGAAAACAAGAAAATACATTCCTGTGAATTTAAACAAAGGGATGGAGTCGTTCCTTGAATTGAGCTATGGAAGAATACAGGTCACTTAATCAAAAGGATGGTAAAGAAGCTATGCTTCAGGGAAAGGACTAACCCAGAAGAGGAAAGAAACCCATTGAATGAGAAGCAAACGTGACTTACAGAAATCCAACCAATGACAAGCAATGGGCTAACCCAAAGTCGACTTATAGCACTGGCATAATACATAATAGGTCTTTCTTCTACCACAACAAGTTGTAGAAGCAGTTTGTTGGTAACACCTAAACAAGCATTTGCAATGCAATAGGCCTCGCATTAATTAAGTTTGAGCTATTGGCATTGCGAAATATTGCAACACCAATTGCAACAAAAGTCTATAAATTGTAAGCCAAAAAAATGTGTATTTATTTCTGTAGCAATGGTGACATGCTGCGCTTTACATGAATATGTTTAAAATTAAAGTGCGCCATACTGTGATTGCTACAATAGTTAATTGTGGATGCGTTAACAATTGATGTGTGCACTGATGGCTGGTGGTGTGTGTGCCTGGTGGAAGTGTGCACTGCCGGCTGGTGGTGTGTGTGCCTGGTGCAAGCGTTCACTGACGGCTGGTGGTGTGTGTGCCTGGTGAAAGCGTGTACTGAAGGCTGGTGGTGTGTGCCTGGTGAAAGCGTGCACTGACGGCTGGTGGTGTGTGTGTGTGCCTGGTGAAATTGTGCACTGCCGGCTGGTGGTGTTTGTGCCCGGTGAAAGCGTGCACTGACGACTTATGGTGTTTGTGCCTGGTGAAAGTGTGCCCTGACGGCTGGTGGTTTGTGCCCGATGAAAGCGTGCACTGACGACTTATGGTGTTTGTGCCTGGTGAAAGTGTGCCCTGAAGGCTGGTGGTGTGTGCCTGGTGAAAGCGTGCACTGGCGGCTGGTGGCGTTTGTGCCCGGTGAAAGCGTGCACTGACGACTTATGGTGCCTGTTAAAAGTGTGCTCTGACGGCCGGTGGTGTGTATGCCTGATGAAAGCTTGTACTGATGGCTAGTGGTGTGTGTGTGTGCATTGTGGAAAAGCGTGCACTGACATGTTTAAAAGTAAAGTGCACCATACTGCGATTGCTACAATAGTTAATTGTGGATGCGTTAACAATTGATGTGTGCGCTGGTGGCGTGTGTGCCTGTAGAAAATGTGCACTGATGGCTGGTGGTGTGTGTGCCTGGTGGAAGTGTACACTGCCGGCTGATGGCGTGTGCGCCTGGCGGGAGCGTGCACTGCCGGCTGATGGCGTGTGCGCCTGGCGGGAGCGTGCACTGACGGCTGATGGTGTGTGTGTGTGTGTGTGTGTGTGGTGGAGGCGTGCACTGATCGCTGATGGGTATGCAAGCGCTGCAGGCAGAGGTCTTATTTGCGGTTACACGGAAAGGTAGCGTCATTTGAGTAAGAGGGCGATGTCACCTCAAACATAATCACCGTAAGGTAGATAAGGAAGGATGGAGCCTTTCTGAATGGAGCCGGTCAGGGCCCTTGCTAGGTTGCCAGTCGCACTTTGACAGCAGGAGGAGCTGGCTGGCACGAGCCGCGCCCACCATATGCCGCCGGGAGGGGCCGGCTTGCTGTGCCTGTACAGCGGCTTGAGCGGCAGGAGGGGCTTGGAGGTGAGTGGCCCACGAGGGGTCTGACTGGCGACCTTGCGTGAGAGGCGGATACCACTACCATCCATAATTAGCCCCTTATCGGACCCAGTGAGAAGAAACTCCCTGGTTAACACCAGCCTCTCTTTGGCAGCTGTTGTCCTTGTAGACGCACCCTTAATCGATGACAGTCTTCTTCCCACATATTCTAACAAAATGATGATGTAGCACATTCCACAGCTGAATCATCCAACTGTGTCTGAATGTTAGGAGTGTATTTCCCCACAAATCAACGGTATTAGTTTTAATGATCTAGGAAAGTTTCAAGTGTGACACTTCTCCGCCTTAGTTTGAACCAGAGACTTTTTTTAGGTCACTCGGCCGGTGACACGCAAAGGGAAGGAGACCCTCTCACCCCCTGACCTAACAACCAAGGACATCAGTAATTCAGCATTTGACACCTCAACTATCACAGGAGGGAAGTCTCACAATAATCTGGCAGCTGTGCACAAAAATGTAGTTCTCCCTGGGGTAAACAATGCGGGACTACCCCCATCCGAATTGCAATACTGGCTATATCAATAGCGGCCCCGTGATTCTTATTTTGCCGTTTTTTGTATTGCGCAAACTTGCTTTAAGTGCTTTCCAAGAGAATAAGATTAAATCACACAAGGTTATACATCTGGGTTTTCCAATCTTTTCTGCAGTAAGAGCTACTTCAACATTTTCAATTTTTTTACACATCTATTAAATAAACAAACAAAAGACGTGCGAGCGCACTACCCAAAACGAAACCTGCCGTGGGAAGGGACTTCCGTCTTGTGAAGCCCACGGAGTCAGAGGAGCAGCGGTGACGCGGGCTCCCATGCCAGAGGGAGAGCCCTGCAGAGGCTGCAGAGTCCGGCGATGCGGTAAGTGGGGTTAGTTGGGGGTTGTGTGTGTGTGTGTGTGTGCGGGGGGGGGGGGATTGTCTGTGTGTGTGTGTGTGTGTGGGCGGCGGGGGGGATTGTGTGTGTGTGTGTGTGTGTGTGTGTGTGTGTGTGTGTGTGTGTGTGGGCGGCGGGGGGATTGTCTGTGTGTGTGCGCTCGCGTGTGTGTGTGTGTGGGCGGGGGCGGCGGTGGGGGGGGAATGGGGAGGTGTGGTGTCTGTCTGTATGCGCTCGTGTGTGTGTCTCTGTGTGCGTGCGTGATCCATGGTTACTGAAGAGCCTGCCGGAATCGGAACGCGTGTTCACGCGCGCTACCTGATCCGATTCAGGGAGGCTGCGTGCGCGTGCCAGTCTCTTGTCTCCTCTGGGTAGTCCTTGAAAGCTGAAAGGACTGAAACGATTACAATAGACTCGCTTTGTGACAGCAGGTGCTTTCGCCCTTGCAATCGCAGGCACAAGACCTAAAAAGGAGGCTTTAAAATGTCAGATGCCCCAACTCAGGCACAGTGGAGGAGAGGATGTGGCTGCCTAACACGAAACAGTCAAAACAAAGTATTAAAATGCTCTATAAGCAAGCAGAGACCAGTATACATAGTTATTCCAAATTCAGATTATTCCACAATAGACAAAGCAATGCATACAACTGCAGCATTGTCACCAAGTTGCAACCAGCGACCATTATTTAATACGCTCACAAAAAACACCTTAGATTGGTCTCCAACAATGTGAAAAACAAGAGTCTGAAAAGTTAGCACTTTTTGGAAAATTTGTGGAAAAGTGAACTTGGCTAACAACTCTGATTGTTTTAGATTCTTGACCTTCTAAATGAATTACAAATACCCCAGTTAAGCTCGCTCACTGGAAAAGCAGCAGAGGAGTACAGATGCAGATGAAGAACATTAACAAGCTAAAAGAGGTCTAGGAAACATCCTTTAAAATAAATGGAGTGCAGAAAAAGTCTTCAAAAATTACTTTAACCATCCAAATGTTGATGATTCTACAATGGAGACCACCATTAACAATTATTAAACAATATTAAGGCAGTAGCAGACGAATGTGCTTTCTGTTAGCTCCAAGTGAAGACCAGGCTTCACCTCATGCTCACTCCCAAATTCAGCAACTATTCATTCATCCATCCATCCAGCCATCCCTTTCCCATCCCCTTTTGATATGTAGGTCAACAATTTCCTCTCTTGCTTTGTACTCCCGGGCAGCAAAGTAGTTTATTTTTTCAACTACTGGTTACAAGTACTTCTAATTTTAGGTAGAAACTGAAATGACGTTAGACTCTGTTCGATGCAGAGAAATCAATTTTTCTATAATTTAAGTTCCTATGAACAAGAGAAAAAGGTCAACCTCAATGGCTTTTTTAAATAATTTTCTTTAACAAAACGGATAGTTTTTAGGTCTCGGACTAGCGTTGCACTGCGCAGCAGTGCTCGCGCAGCCGAGATTTTATATTTCTTAGTAGTGGGCTTGAACTCGCCCCTCTTCTCCATTGGCTGGCTTCCTAAACGGAGGCCAGCCATTGGAGGAGAGGGGCATCACTCGGTTCAAGCCCCGTCTTTTCCAGATTCAGGGGCGTGTTTTTTTCTCTTCTTTCTTGTTTTCGTTCTCTCCTTCCCATTGGCTGGAATTTTACCTTCCAGCCAAACGAAAACCACGCCCCCGAATCTGAAAAAGCCGCTGGTTTCTCCAAGGCATTCCTGCCTCGCCGCGGAGAAACGTGGTCGTGTGTCTTCTGGCTCTGCAGGCACTCATGTCCCCGTGTCTGAGGGATGCTTGTTTTGTTGAGTTGAGTGTTTTCCCTCCCGGTCTCCCCCCCCCCCCCTTCCCCTCTCTCCCCCCCCTCCCCTCTCTCCCTGTCCTGGGTTCCCTCTCTGGGTCCTGGGTTCCCTCTCTGGGTCCTCGGTTCCGGGTGCTGCCCGACTAGGTGTGGGAGGTGGGTTGCTCCTCCTGCTGGCCGTGTGCTGCTCGATTAAGGGTGGGAGGTGAGCGGCGGTCGAGGGGCGGGTGGAGGGCCAGGGTGCCGTTGCCGTGTTACCTCGTGTCACGGCCACACTTCGTCTTGCGGGTCTGCATGTATAGAATGCATGTGTACGTGCCCGTGGTGTCACCTTACAGCGCTTGCAGAACTTTCGGGCGAGTTCAGGGCTGGAGGGCGACCCTCACTCTTTGCGTTCCCTGAGGCCGCAGCCTTTGTCCCAGAGTGCGTTGTGCGGCGGCTCACTGGCATCTTCCTGGCTGCAGGGGCTGTACAAAGCGCGGTGTGCCTCGCACTGATTACCAAGGCCAACTGCACGCACACTGCACTCTGTGACGAGGAGACCGGCCTTCAGGGTCTATTACAGCACCTTTAGCATGTGAACTTGCCTCGCACCACCTACGTGTGTAAACAGCACATGCACAGACTGATCGGAAAGTGCATGTATAGAATGCATGTGTATGAACTGCTAATGGGCCATGCGTTCAAGCATAGAGTCCTAGCCACAGCTGAGTGACTTTATTTTACAGTCCATGCATGAGCGTACAGCTACCACAATGTGCACATATGTAGACATGTTCAGACGGCAAAAGCTCCTTGTTTACAAGGAAAGTGTATCTCTGTGTGATGCATGGACTGATGTTGTGATGCTATTGTGTCTGCTTGCAATAGCTCAGTTTCCTCCTACCGATTGCTCATACTTTGCGTATGTTTGATACAATGCGCAAGTATCGATACTGTAACTGTATATGTACAGCTTGCTACTTCATCTTGACCATGCACAGATAACTTTCTCTCTGCTCTTGCACTCCTTAGGCTCAGTCTATACATGTGCTAACTACTTATACATTGTGCATATGCATAGATTGTCTGGCTGTGCACAAACATAGATCTCATGAGCAGATCTTTTGTTAAGGCTTCGCCTGTGTCTCGTGTACCCTTACAGGTAACTAATCTTCGATTACGTGCAAATGTACTCTCTGTTTCTACATGCTACTAGGGCTGATTCTGTGAGTCTTAAAAATACAGGCTGCATATGTGTATCAAATCTGTGTACACACAGGAGATATATATATATATACACACACTGCAGACATTTATTTTGCAGTATACATGTGCCTCAGCACTACGTGCCTTGATAGACTGCTCCTCCTGTGCTGTCATGTAGAGTGCATGTTTATTCTGCATATGGTTACAGACCGCTCATGTTTGTGCTTCTATACGGATGGTCCTTGCGGTTTTCATTTAACCGGCTCTACATGCCGATCTGTGCCGGCAATCTGCACTCTTTACACTGTCACTGGATTACCCGGTCCACAGCCTCTAAACATGCATGCCTTTTCTCGGTTTGTTTTTGTCACTGTGCGTAAAAAAAGTGCCTTATTTTAGTCATCACAGATTTCGATCTGCTCCTCCTTTTGGTTTTGTGAAGGTCTTTCATAAATTTATTTGTACACAGACTTTGTGCCAGCTGTTGTACGCTTGCATTCTTTTTAGTCTACCAGCTTTACGTGTGCCGATCTCTTTGTAGCCATTGGTATTTTTTTTTCCCTGCAACATCGGGATAATAGTTGACTTTTCCACATTAATGCCTGCGCATTTCCTATGTTACTGCTGCAGGTGAAATGTTAAAAGCATTCTAAACCAATGACAACTTTCCATAAGAAGTTGATGGAGCGCAGTTATTAAATCACAGGCGTTCAATGGGGCTTTATGGAGCGTATGCTTGCTCGCCTCTCGGATCAGGTTCCATTGCTTAACTCCGTAACGACCGAAGCATCCTTCTTGGCAGCATGAACAGATTAGCCAGCCCCCGTGGTACGGCACCCGTCTCTGCCATGGAGGTTGTAGTCAGAGCTCAACAGGTGGCGCTCCCCACATGCCCATCTCACCAGCATGAGAGAAAGGGAAACAGAGTTTAAAAACAGATCACGCCACGAACTTTATCAAAATGGTTAATTCCCAGTTGCGCTCTTACTTGGCGACTACAGCTTCCAAGGACTTTGACGAGTCTATATGAATGAGAGTTCGGTTTGAGACTATTCATATTTCACATTGCCCTTAAATTCACGTGTTTACTTCTATAATTCCATTGTGCTTTGAAAAGCATTCATCTTGCACGGTGATACCTAAACCAAACTCATTTTTTAGGTCGAGGAGCGTAGGCTGCGCTTGCGCAGTTCAGTCTGGAGATTTAATGTTTCTTAGTACGGGGCTTGAACCCGCCCCTCTTCTCCATTGGCTGGTCTCGTAAATGCTGGTCAGCCATTGGAAGAGCGGGGCGTCACTCCCTTAAAGCCCCGTCTTTTTCCGATTCGGGGCGTGTTTTTTGCGTTCTCTCGCACCGTGACATCATCCGTCACTCAAAAAAAAACGCGCCCCCCCCCCCCAGTCTAAAAAGGACGGGGCTTAGCTTCAAAAAATGGCGAGAGCTTGTTCAGGGGTTTACTCAGTCTAGAGTTAGAATAATAAAAAAAAATCTCCTTGCAAAATCCCTGAAATAAGTGTAGATCCATGTGGTGTTTGACGTTGTGCCTATACAAGACATCCGCCTATCTCTAACTATGATGAAATTCGAAGCGTGCATTATTGGCAGTGATGAAATTCGAAGCGTGCATTATTGGCAGTAATGAAATTCGAAGCGTGCATTATTGGCAGTGATTAATTTCGAAGAGTGCATTATGATGAAATGACAAGCGTGAATCGTGGACTATGATGAAATGACAAGCGTGCATTATGGGCAATGATGAAATGTGAAGCCTGCATTACGATAGCATTACTAACGTGAATCATGGACTATAATGAAATTACTAGCATGCATTATGAAATTACACGCGTGCACTATGATAACGTTACAAGCATGCATCTTGGTCTATGATGGCATTACAAGTGCGCAGTATGATGAAGTAACAAGTGCGCAGTATGATGAAGTTACAAGTGTGCAGCTTGGACACTGATGACATTGCGATGTGCATAAATGTACAGTGATGCCATTACAGGATCTTCACTTATCACTGACGGCAATGCCATGACTTTACAGCAAACAGTAATGATCTGTGTGCCTGTGTGTCGCACGCATTACAAGTGCTCTTGTGATAGACTAACGCACAACCAGAGTGGCCGCTTTACACCCCATGGGTCGTTACACAGACACACCTGCGGGGAGTGGGGGCAGATGATCCCCGGAGAGCACAGCTAAGCGCTGCAGGCACCAGAGCTTTGTCCTTCGCTGCCTGACACACAGCCCAGTACCCGGGCCTCCTGAGATGGGCCAGTGAGGTAAGAGAGCGCCTCGCACTTCTGCCCGGGATTACTCCCCCACCCCCACTTCTCTTTTAGTCAGAGGAGCTGCCCGGCTATCCCCGGGGTGCAGCTCTCCGTGAAGGATGACTGGGTTAATGAAGCGCCGCTGCTGTAGCTGCACTCACAGATAGCTTTTGGCTTGGAGCCCATCATTTTCCATCTCCGGCTGAGCTTTGGGGTTCACGCTCTAGTTTACTGCCTCTTTCCAAGACTAGAGGTTGATTGCGTAGAGTTCTGTGGGTAATAATGCATCAGCTCCCGCCAGGCACGAGGTGTGTGTGTGTGTGTGTGTGTGTGTGTGTGTGTGTGTGTGTGTGTGTGTGTGTGTGTGTGTGTGTGTGTGTGTGTGTGGCTCTGTGTGTGTGTGGCTCTGTGTGTGTGTGGCTCTGTGTGTGTGTGGCTCTGTGTGTGTGTGGTGCTCTGGTGGGGCTCTGTGTGTGTGTGTGTGGGGGGGCGTGTGTGTGTGGGGCAGTGTGTGGCTCTCTGTGTGGCTTTCTGTGTGTGTGTGGCTTTCTGTGTGTGTGGGGCTCAGTGTCCGCGAATACTCTCTACTACTCTCTAATGCTCACCTATTGCCATTGTAAATGACAATACCATTTATTTATGCTTAAAAAAAATTGTCATGAGCAATGCCAATAGCTCTACCTTTAATAATGCCGAGACCATTGCATTGTAAATGCTTGTTTGTAATCAGGTTAAGTGGTCAGCTGACAAAAACAAAATTACAATATGAGATCTGACAGAGAACCCCAACCCACAAATGTAATGTTGTCTACACTTTATTGTATAAAGACATATAATCATGCCAACTATAGATCACTGTCAAAGAATAACATGTTTTGTCAAGGGAGGATACTTGAAACACCAAATTAAATGTGCACGCTGCTCATTCAGAAGCAATTAGTAGGAACGTGCATTTTGACTGATGAGGTTTTGGTGCAGTAGGAATTCCTGTTAACAGTCAGTAAGAAGCAGTCTCACAGACATATGCCACAATAACAAATTGCCAAGATAAAACTGCTAACTAAGATGCACATGGCCCCACAATGACACGCAGTAAATCTCCTGGGCTTCACATGCAGTAATCATCACTGCTCAACAAAAGAGCCAGGCAGACACATGGGCATGAGTTACTGACATCTGGGCTGTGCAGGTTGACTGAAGCTTCTCCCTTGGCAGTTACAACTCCTGAATGTGGTGATCGTGGATATAGGAAATTCAATGAATGGTAAACAGTACAGAAGAAAGGGAGGAAGAAGATGGGCGGCGTGTGGCCACACCCTCCACCCGCCCAAAAAAAAGGAGGGGTAGAGGTCTCTTGTAAAGCTTGGAGGGATCCTTTGCTTTACAGGTGTCAGGAAATTGCAGCACTAAGTCCCAGACCGGAGGTTAACCTTTTGACTTCTGTGGACCTTTGCTATATTATTACTAAAAACCAGAAACCACCACTGAATAGTTACTAGAATCTGGGAATCCCTAGGGAGTCATTATCTGAGGCTGGGTACCTTATCGTAAGCACAAATGGTGAAATATTTAATTAAAATCAGAAACATTTCTCAAAAAATCTGAATTACCATTTTAATGGGAAGGTTTGGGCTGTTCGAAATTCAACTGAGGACACTCACTGCCCAAACTATAATCTGTTGGATGCATTTGAACTGCTCCCATGAACCAGTCTGAGGAAACCAACTTAATTTTCAGCCTCTAATTGCAAATTTATCACAATGTTACTGTTCCAAAATTTGAAATTAGGCTTCTTTACTTCCAAAACTTTATTAATCTGTTAATATTTAGTCTTGTAAGCAGTCGCAGCCCCCCCTCCCCTCCCAAGGAAGTAGGAGTCGCCGGACCACATGTTAAGAAGCATTGTCCTAGACCTCAAGATATCTAGCCTGTTCTAACTAACCAGCACTAATGGGTCCCAGTCACCATCGTATTGCTGCAGAAATAATTGATAGAGAGGGAACTCAGTGAACTGACAAAGTGTAGAGAGGTTTGTCAAGCCATTGCAGACAACAGGGTGTGTGTGTGATGAGAACTATCATATTCGGTAACAGCAGCAACTCTCGGTCAACATCTTCTATGTTAAAGGTTCGAAATCAAAAGTGATAAAGACCAAATGTTTAAAAACGTTTAGTTTTAAAAATATACATATATTTATAAAGCCAAAAATAAACACATACAAGTTAACAAGTGAGGGCCTACAGTAAATGCTTTGGAACGTGTTAGAGCAAAACAAACGATAGAAGTTACAAAACGATTAGAGATAGTTATGGTGAAGGGACAGACCTTAGGATAGGATAAAGGAAAATCTCTGGGATTGGCTTTGGTAAGTGTTAAGCCTATGTAAATCTTACTGACATAGCTAAATTAAGAGGTTAAGGAACTTCAGAACTTAAAAGCGCTGAGGCAGCAAAGATTAGATGGTGAGGTTTTGAGTATGGATTATTTACACAGGCAGAGAAATTTTGTTCTGATTGTATTTCTCTGCCTATCGATTTAGCTTTTTATTCCAAGTGCTAATCGTCACTAATATACGTATCGCAACATGAAACACTGGCTTTCCAAAATATACTACACATGTACGTTGGGTACAAAAAGTATCAAATTTATTGAATAAATATAACATTGCAATTATATGAAAACAAGATATGTAATACACCATGTAATACACCATAAATCACCCAAGTGCATCCTTCACCACACACACACACACACAGTCGTTCATACAGATATATGCATACCCACCATTACTAACATCCTACAAAATGAGGGTCTAAAACTTTCAGTGTATCAATACATGGAGACAAACCCCCCCCCCCCCCTTTTTTCCACATGTGACAATTGAGGACTTTGTCAAAACCACAAAGATGGAACAAGTCCGCCAATTCCAGAATTAATCAATAAATGAAGGGCAGTTGATGATACAATACATCATTGAAATTCAGTTTCTTATTAGCATATTGGTGGATATTGGGGGAGAAAAAAGGAGGTTAACAAAGAAGCTTCAGCGCTGTTGGGGGGTTTTGTCTCCATGTATATATTAATACACTGAAAGTTGTGAACCCTCATTTTGTAGGACGTATGAGTATGTGTGGGTATGCATAGGTCTCTATGAACGACTGTGTGTAGTGTAGGATAAGCTTGGGTGACTTATAGTGTTTTACATATCTTGTTTTCATATATTTGCAAGGTTATATGCAAGAAATTTGATACTTTGTACTTAATGTACTTGTGAATTATATTTTGGAAGGCCAGTGTTTCATGTTTGCGGTGCTTATATTAGTAACGATTAGCACGTTGAATTATTTACACAAGCAGAAAAATGTAGTTCTGATTGTATTTCTGAGTATCCCTGGATTTCTCTGCCCTTTATAGTTTGAGGCCCCCTTCTGTGTGAGTAGTAAATAGATCGGCAGCACATGTAAATTGGAAAAGAACTACAGACACGCTGCTGAAGTAGTGAGCTGGTTAAGAGACTCATCAAGTGCAGCATTAGCTTAGGAAATATTTTCAAAAGGGCAAAGAAACAAAGGATTATGGTGTAAAACTTTTTGCAAATCATAAAATCTGATTAGACAGGCATCTCATAACATATGGCTCTGCAATAGATGTTTCACGCGTATCAACAGAAACACATCAAGACTACTTCAGAACCATCCAGAGAGCTAGGAACTATCAGCACACCACCTAAAGAACATCTGCTTTATTAGTGCTCTATATGCACAAATTTTGCACTGTCAACTTTAAGTTATATTAACATGTGAAATAGTGTAACAAATAAGTAAAAAAGTTCTCTTGACTAACATGCAGTGCTCAAAAAAAGTTATTACCTGGGGAAGTCATACTGAGCAGGGCTTCCACATTAACAACAAAAACATACTTTTGCACACATTATTGCATGGAAAAGCACATGATCCAAGTTGTGGTAACTCTGTAGAGTGAACCTGTGGTCAATGTAGGAGGACCATGAATGGTCCTAATTCATGCTGATGCCATCATCGGTGCAGGGCACTTCCAAAAGCGCACTATGTAATGTAAAAATGATGCCTGGGGACCTGCCTACACCTTTTTAATACAAGCATTTACAATGCAATAGGTCTCGCAGCATTAAAGTATGAGTTATTGGCATTGTGTATGACACTGCGTTGTATAAAATGTTTAGCAAACTTTGAATTGCTGAGCAGTGAGAGTGTGTGCAAGAGTATGCTGTTCTTGAAAGCAGTGTGGTAGAAAGTGGAGGAATTTGGGTGACCTGAGCAATGTGGATGCTGCACATCATGCACCGGGCTGCCAGTTATTATTCACAAAGCTCTGATGATGCACCTCACGCACGGGCTCACAGCTGTTATTATTCACACAGCTCTGATGATGCACCTCACGCACAGGGCTGACGCAGTTATTATTCACACAGCTCTGATGACGCACCTCCGGCACGGGCTCACAGCTGTTATTCACACAGCTCTGATGATGCACCTCACGCACGGGCTCATAGCTTTTATTATTCACAAAGCTTTGATGATGCACCTCACGCACCGGGCTGACTACAAGGGCAATAGTTTTTGAAAACCCTGGTTTCCTCTTTATCATCAATTCTCCATCCTAATTTTTGGAGTGTGGCATAATATTTCTATACAGCAATGATACCACATTTTTAAGGAATACCGTCTTTGTGTTGCATCTCTCTTCCCAAAGGGCATTTCGCCACCTGCACTGCACTTTGTAAATAACCGCAGCAGATTTATGTGAAAAAAAATGCAGGCCGGCAGTTTAGGAAGAGGGAATGGGTGAACTGGGGGAGAAGGGGGTGGGCACGTAAATAAAATAATAATAAAACAACAGAGGGTAATCACTGCGGGCAAACATCTGCACCTAGAGAGAGTTGGCGTCTGCCCTGCATTGAAATATCCGCAAATCCGCTGTTACTATTCACGCGTGGAACATCTTCCTTCTCAGGCATCACCCCTGGCCAGGTTCTTTCACATGTAGGGTGGTCTCCTGAACCCACACACTAATCTATTGTGTGCCGCAAACCTCCCTTGCTGTCAAACATTGGACTACGACCACCAGACCATGCCAGAGTCTCAAGCTATCCATGAAATCCCTTTCATACTCTGATTATTCTGAACTTTGGGTATGGTGCATCCTTCTCCAGGATCAACATTGGGGGCCTTCAGAAAGCCCTGAAACAGGTCCCTCCGCGTCAGCTTCCTTTCCATGCATCAGACATCAAGGTTTCAGATGCAAGGTAGTATCAGATAGAAATTTATCAACAATCCTGGCATTTTCCTTCAGAGAGGGCTCTGCCACTGCCCATGTTCAATGCCCCCTCTGAGCACAAGCTACGCACCCTGGAGTGAGCCAAGCCCCCACACCCCAGGACCAGCGAGCCTTTGACACGACAATCCACCAATAAGCTCCTCAACTGGTTCTGCCGTAGAGTTGAAGCTGGTCGAGTTGTCCGTGCATAAGAGAAAACGAAACCTATTGTGCGGCAGGACTTCCGTCTTGTGAAGCCCGCGCCCACGGAGTGCCTTGCCGGAGGAGCAGAGGTGAGCGGTGGAGGCTGCAGAAGTCCGGAGTGGCAGTAAATGGGCTTTAGTTGTAGAAGGGGGGGGTGTCTCTGTATGTTTGCGTGCATGCGTATATGGGCGCTCGTGTGTGTGTCTGTGCATGCGTGTGTTTGCGCTTCGCAGGAGACAGGAGATGGTCACAGCGAACGCGTTTGCGCACGCGTGGCCCGCTCCGATCGCCTTCTTCAAGATGCGCACGGCCAGCTCCTGTCTCCTGGAAAGCTGCGTCGCTAACTATACGTCTCTGTGGCGAGACCGCGCTTATGCGTGGTTCAACGCCACAAGACCTAAAAACGATATTCAATTTTAAAAAGACAAAATGGGAATTATATTTTAGTTTACTTAAGTTATCAATGTAAACCATAGTCGGGTAGAACCAGCAGTGCTGCAGGCATTAAAGAGATTATACTTGTTTAGTAGGTTCAAGTTACTTACAGATAAATAGCTTACAAGAAGCACAATCTTTCCAGATCAGCCACTTTATGTTACTAGTCCCAAGAGACAATCTCACCCTAACATGCACGATCTCATCTGAACATGTACATTGTGGCTAAGCAGCAGAAACACAAGAAAGGTAATAATATTTATCATCACACCATGAAGATGGACTTAACTTGCCATCTTGATAACTGAAATCGTTTGACAATCCAAAACAAAATCTACATTTGAAATTTTTAAATTTCAGATCCCTTGCATGGAAATGAGCGCACTTAGTTAACTCTGATTTGAGAAAACCGGCATGCCAGTGAAACAAGTCTACAGTTACACATCAGGACTAGTAGGTACACCACCACGATGGTTAATATTGCAATTGCATTTATATAGTGCTTACTACCCCTGACTAGACGAAGAATCGCTTTCGGCAAGTAGAATGCTACTCTGGTACCCAAAAAGGATTACTGGTGAATTAGTATAGTGATATTTTAGTTAATTTGACCAGTGGTGAGTCTGTTAGTTGGATTGAAGAGGTCAATAGGGGGGGGGGGGGGGAATAGAAGAGGGAAGTGTCTAGAAAGTGTTTATAAGGATATCATAATAGTAAGAAGAGGCTTGGGATGAGAAATAAGGAATAGGTGAGGGAAGAAATTAGAATGATTGTTTGGGATATCATTATACTAAAATGAGGTTTGGGGTAATCAAGGAGGGACAGAGGAGGGAATAGTTTAGAAAGGGTTATTTTGGAGATCATAGTAGTAGAAAGCGGTTTTAGGTTGAGTCAGAGTGGAGGTAGAGGATATATTGAGAGAGGTATAGGGTGAAATATAGGGAGTGCATTGGAGAAAGTTTTTGTTTTTAACAGTAAGAGTAAAGTAATAAATATATAGATAGATAAGTGCATATTACACATTTATATCAAGAAATAAACTTAACTAGATACATCCATATGTTAAATTAAATGTTTATATACACAGGGATATGCTGTACGTTTGAGTATGATGATTACGTAGGAAAGAGCCAACTCTTGAGTAGTCTTCTGAAGATAAGATAGTTATCTGTGGATCTTATGTTTGGGGGTAATGAATTCCATAGTTTGGCTGCTTGAACAGAGAAAGATGGGATTTTGAGGAGAGGTGCCTATTTGTAGCGGAGGTGCCTTTGTTGAATGTATTTGGTGATTATATTCCTGTTACACGTATTGCTTTGTGGCGGATACAATGAAGTTCGAATGTGGATCTTCTGGCAACCGGTAACCAATGTAGGACCCTCAGGAGAGATAGTAAAAGGTTGCCATAATATTTCAGCCAATCACTAGCCAAGAGTACACATCCATGCTGCAGACAACTTTTGATCACCAACAATCATTTACACAGTTGTTCTAGACCAAGCATTAAGCAGGCCAGCAGCAACAATCAAACTGTTATTCTGCAAGAAATAGAACGGCATTATTCCAGGATGGAACACTGATTTAAATAATGAAACATTTGACACAATTGCAGAATGTTTTTATTGCAAGTCACCCTGCGTTTCAGAACCAGCCAGTTCAAAACGACACAAACAAATTAAATCAAGCTGCATATGCAGTAGGGGTTTTTAATTCCACCAGAGGAATTGGAGTCATTTACTAATTACGCATTATTCCTGTAACAAGGCATTAATAATCAACTATAACATGTACGCACATCTTGTTGTAAGTAGGGAGCGGGGAGAGAACATGGTGGCAGTCGGCTGAGCTGCCGTGGTGCTCCGTGAGGCAAGCTCCCGCTTTACCCCGCCTGATCCCTGAGGCAGTCGGATAGAATCTCTGGCCATCGCATAGTGTCCAAATGCTTTTTTAGGAAAAACGACAACATTTTCTGCAACGAAGTTTTTTCTCTGTAATATCTCTGTCGGGGTCTTTTTTCCATTTCCATGCCTGGGTCCCCCGGCAGCGTTTTCGGCGTTTCCAGTGCTGATGCTTGCAGCAGAGCGGTGGCGGCGTTTGACTCCACAGGCTCACTTGTTTTTTTGTCGGTCCTGCAGCTGTGGTCCACAGCCGCCCTGGAGTTAAGGAGAGGCAGGAGGGTCTGCAGTTTGGTGCGTACGTCCTGCAGTGGGCTTGTGAAGACTCGGAAGCTTGAGGCTGCCCTCCCCGAGACAGTGGAGGGGGGAAGAGGCTGCAGAAGGGTCTGAGAGCGGTAAGGAGAGTAATGAGGGGTGCCTGACGTGGCAACTGAGAGGCTACATCGGCCTGCTCGCCAGACTAAGGGTAACTGTGGTCGGAAAAGTAGGAAGACACCAGCAAATGCGCAGGTGAAAGGTTGTGTTTCTTCTGTGTGCCCTACCATAAACAAAACCTCCCCCTCATTAGACAGAAAAACCTCCTCATATCTCTGAACAGAGGTCAAATCAAAGCGCACAAAAACTGACAGCAGTAAATCTAAAGCAAAGGCAAAAAAAAAATCTTAATACTGTATTGGAGGTGGGAACAAGAATCACTCCATCCCTACGTTCATATTTCAAAGCTGTACCTCAGGTGCTCCACCTCTCAGACCTACAGGACATGTCCGCCTCCCTGGCAGTGGCGGCGGGCATTACGGATAATACAGCGGATAATACAGCGGGTGTCCCGGTTTTTATTGGTGCCCCTGCTGTTGTCCCGACCCGTTTTTGATCCTTCCCCTGTCCCCGTGCTGGTACCTACCCCAGCGTCTGCCCTGACCCCACCTTCGGTGGGGGTTGTGCTGTCTCACCCCCCTGCAGATAGTCCACTTCTAGTCTCGGATTCTGGTGGCTTTGTGGAGTCCTCGGTAGAGCTGCAGGAGGGGGCTCAGGATGGAGGGGGCTCAGGATGGAGAGGAGGAGGCAGAAGGGGTTGGGGGGCCTACAGATGGTTTGGAATTGGATTTGGAGATGGGGGCTAAAGCGGTGGAATGCCCGCTCCATGTAACGGCGCAGCTGGAAGCATTGGGTACGCCTTCTAGCAGTTGGTCAGGAGACATAACCTCTGACACAACCTCGGTTATCACGGCAACATCACTGATGGCGAGGTTTTCCACCTTATCCCGGGACATAAAAAAGGGGTTTGAGGAGTCCTCTGCTATTCAGGCTGAGATTAGGAACTACTGTGAATCCCTTGATAATAAGATTGATGGGCTTGCATCAAGAACTGGTAAATTGGAGGAGTCTGTGGTGGCGATGTCTATCCATTTGGATAAAGCGGAGGAGGATATTATCACGCTCAAGAAGGAAGATCAGGCTCTCCTGGATAGGATGGAGGTGTTGGAAAACAATGCGAGACGGAGTAACATCAGTGTCCTCAATGTGCCCGAAGGGTCGGAAGGCTCGGATATTAAAGTTTATTACTCGTCTATTGAAAGAATCTCTATGTTTAGACCAATCATTGGAAGTACTGACCACCGACATTCAGAGGGTGCATAGGGACCCATTCAGACAGAATCCGCAAAGGTCTAAACCTCGCAAAATCCTTGTTAATTTCCACACGTACGCCCTTAAAGAGCAGATTCTTAACCTGGCATTGAAACAGAAATCTTTACCAGGGAAGGGTTTCTCTTTTCTCATTAGGTACGATCTTGCCAGGGTTACCCTTAGGAAGCAGTGGGAGTTTGGTAGGCGCTTGATGCCTTTAGGAAATTGGGTGTGACGGCTCAGTTGAAGTTTCCGGCAGCATTAAAGGTGATGCATAACAACAAGATGTTCAATATCAGGACTGTTCAAGCTGCTGATGAGCTATTGTTAGATCTGGGCAACAAGGTGTCTGCAAAATAGATTGAGTAATATGTGCTTCTTTTGGAAAATAGGGGTTGTGTGCTTTTTTTTCTTTTTTCCTTTTAGTTCTCATACTAGAAAATGAGACTAGTGTAGCTAAACTGCTCTAGGGAGGTGGGAGAACAGTGGTATTGAGTAGAGGAGGAACATAACTAATAAAGAAGAAGTAAAACAAAACAGGAAATTAAAAAAAAAATTAGACATCTGTTTTTCAACTTTGGTCATGTGGGTAGTAAGTATGGTTCAGGTTTTGGGTGGACTTGCGGGAGCTTGTGGTGGGGTGCCATCTACTCGACTTGATCCGGTTAGATACACCGAGGGTTCTCTACGGGAGGGTGTAGGGGGGAGAAAGGGGGAAGTGGGGGGGGTTAAAAATTAAGAAAATCCTCATTTGCCTGTTTTTTGTTTTTTTTGGTTATAAGGATCAGTTGGTGCTCCATTTTGTTCTGTCGCACTTATTGGGGTTAGGATATGGTATAAGTATTTTTAGGTTTCTTAGGTTTCGTTGGGGGATAGGTGGAGTTTGGGTCAGATTGCATGAGTAATCTAAAAGTCATATCCTGGAACGTTAATGGCCTTCGCACCAAACCTAGGGCTGGAAAGCTGATGCAATATCTCCGTGATTTGGATGCGCAGGTCATTATCCTCCAGGAGACCCACTTGACTGAGCCAGAAATTGAGGTATTGGTAAAGAAAAATAAGTGAATTGACTTTTCAGTCTCCACTTCTCACACTATAAATACTAAGGGGGTGTCCTGGTTTTAAAAAAAAAACAGTTAAAAGCCCGGTTGATATCTTATAAAGAAGATCCAGGAGGCAGATGGGTTATTGCCTCACTCATTTTTGGTGTACAGCTCACACTGGTGGGCTACTATGGCCCTAATTTGGACGATCCCTCTGTCCTGGAATCAATCTTTTCCCAACTTTTGTCTTTTCCAGAGCCAATTATATTTGCTGGGGACTTTAATATTGTGTTGGATCCAGTTTTGGATAAATCTCAAAATAATAGATCTTCGACTCCGTCAAAATCCAGGACCCTCTTGCTAGCTGCAATGAAACAGTTTGGATATGTGGACATCTGGAGGGTAAGGTCGGGTAGGCAGCAGGGTGTCTCTTTTAGGAATCATAAACACAACCATCAGTCGCGTATCGACTTTATATTAATTAGTCAGAGATTAGTAGAATCTGTAAAGAGTATTAAAGATTTCCCTCTACACTTATCCGACCACTCGGCTGTAGTTATAGAGCTTGCAATGACTCTTAAATTATTAACTAGGAGCTGGTCATTTGACCGCTTCCTACTCTCTCATCCGGAGGATACTTGGTTTCTTAAAACTGAAGTACAGCACTTTGAGGGTAAATGCAGGATCAGTAGACAATGGAGTTATATGGGATTCTCTAAAAGCATTCCTGAGAGGTCTCATTACAGGCAAGGTGTCCTATAGAAGGAGGTAATACAGGGAGGCAGTGGTCTTCGTCGAGGCGGATATAGCTAAGATCCAGCTAGACATTGATGCCAATGTGGATTCAGCGGACGATGTTCTGACGCCTCTCCGTAGCAAGTTACTCGCTCTGAAAGCCCAATTAGGTTCAGTTTCAAATCAACGAATCCTAGAAAGATGGGAGGCTAGTAAGATTGCTCACTTTCAGTATGGCGAGGGGGCGGGGAAGCTATTGGCATGGAAAGCCAAAACGGACCAGGTTCGCAATAACATCAACGCAATCACTGTCAATGTCTCGCTCATCTCCGATAGCGATATTAGGCAGGCCTTTAGGGACTTCTTTCAATCCATTTATAAGGAGGATAAGAATCCGGATCCTGAACATATTAAGGACTGGCTAAGCCAAATTACCCTTCCGGCCCCATCTATCGAGCAGAGTGAGATCCTCGATAGCGAAATCTCAGAGGATGAAGTCAGGACAGCTATCCAGAATGCCAAGAAGGGGAAGGCGGCAGGGCCGGATGGCCTGCCTGCTGAAATTTATAGAGTATTGGAGCAGGAATTAGTCTCCTTCCTGGCAGTATTATTTAACCAAATCCTACTGGATGGTACGTGTCCCCAAGCATCCTGGGACAGTGCCTCTATAACGTTGATTTTTAAATCCAGGGAAGTCACCTTTATCTCCTGGTTCGTATCGACCTCTTTCGATTTTGAATGTCTATTATAAAATCTTTGCCGCAGTTCTCGCTAGGAGGTTGGCACTAGTAGCCCCTGAGATCTTGCATTCGGATCAGAAAGGGTTTGTGAAGGGTGGACAGCTTTATGAACTAACCTTTGATTTGATGGACGCCACCAAGGCCTTCGATAGGGTGAATTGGTTGCACCTGTCGGAGGCCTTGGCTAAGTTCAATGTTGGTGGGGGATTCCGTCGTGCCATTAGTCTTTTATATATCATAGCCCCAAGGAGTGTATCCTGGTTAATGGTGCTTTAACTGAGCCTTTTAACATTTTGAGGGGAACGCGGCAGGGCTGCCCCCTCTCCCCGTTATTATTTGATTTATATATTGAACCGTTTGCCCAATGCCTAAGGGATAATGTAAACATTAAGCCGTTTGTGTACAGGGGATGGGAGAAAAAGGTGGCCCTGTACGCGGACGATGTCCTCGTTTTTACATCAGAGGCTCTTCCGGCAATCCTTAAGGAGGCTTCAGAATTTGGGGAAGTGTCCGGGCATGAAATCAATGAGTCAAAGACTGAGCTGATGGCATGGAATGTGGATTGGAATCCACCTACCACTACTATTCGACCTGGGACTAAGTTGCGATATTTGGGCATTAACATTGTTAAGGATATAAACAAGATCCCTGCAATAAACTTCGCGGCCGTCGCAAAGGAGTGTCGTAAATTGCTGCAGTTATGGACACAACTTCCCCTATCTTTACTAGGAAGGTCTAACCTAATTAAAATGTCTATCTTACCTAAGATTTTTTTTATTTAATACCATTCCGTTATATTTTGATCCATCTCTAATAAAAAAAATTAAAGGCCGATATTAGCACTTTTATTTGGAATAAGCAGCTTCCAAGAATTTCCAGGAAGAAGCTTAGGAGACGTAGAGAAAAGGGGGGGCTTGCAGCCCCAGACCTCCAGATTTACGCATGGGCTTTTCAGCTTACCCACGCCAGGATGCTGTTAAAAGTGCCGTTAGATTCTGGGGTAAGGATCCTGTATTCAACTTTGCTTAAGAGGAGGTTAGCCAGTCAAGTTTTTTATTTAAATTTGGGGATCCCAAATTTTTCAAAAAAATCAAATTGAAGATTTTTCAGGGGATGGCAAAAATGTGGGCCCAGCTAACTAAATCTGTAAAAATAAGCTACTATGGTAATAGGACGCCTTTATGAGATCTTCCGGAAAGCCCTTCATGGTTGGGGGATAGGCGTGCAGTGCAGATCAAAGAAGCAGGTCTAGAAGTGTGGGGCGACTTATTTATGGAGGGGGATCTGCTTCCTTGGTAGTGTGTAAAAAACAAAATTGAACCAAATTTGTCGAGGCTTAAGTATAGGCAAATATCTAGTTGGTCCCGAGCATATACCTCTCGGCCTACCCGAGCAAGTGAACTTCCTCTAGGAGGACATAGCTACTTAATATCTCAATTGGTGGATAAACCCCCTGGCAAGAAGGAAATCTCAATATGGTACAATTTGATCGTGGACGAAACGGATGGTGTATTCCTGCTACCGGATGAGCTCTGGTCTCCACTTACAAGTGACTACAATTTGCAAGACCTCTGGAGTGCATCATGTAAGATGTTGTGGGATGTTGTCAAGCCAGCATGGCTACGTAGGAACCACCTTTTTACAATCCATCAAGCCTATTATTCCCCTCTTAGGCTCTCAAAATTCGCTGAGGGGAGTGAAGTATCCTGTCCTAAATGTGGGTTGAAGGCCGCCTTTAATTCTCACATGTTCTTTGAGTGTTCCGACCTGTCCTTGTTTTGGGAGGCCATAAGTAAGACCTGATCGTCATCTCTCTTCTTCAATATTGGCCTTAACCTCCCTCTTGTGATTTTTGGAATTTTAGAAGGTGTTCCAAGTCCAGCAAAGAAGTTAGTTTTCTACGCCATCCTGCTTGCGAGAAGGGAGATATGTAAAAAATGGAAAGACCCGCTATCTCCCTCCATAGATGATTGGTATGCCTCGGCTTTGCAGGTTTCCAGACTAGACCTGGCTAGGTCCGGAAATCCAAATAAAAGCTTTTTGGCAACTGTTGAATTGGGTTCATTGAGTGACAGTTCTTCTCCCTCCCCCCCCCCTCCCGGTCCAATGATTATGCCATCAAGACCCAGTTCCTGGGCACTGCTAAAGCTCCGGTTGTCAAAACTGGTCTGTTAGGCTGTAACTTACACCTCTCCGCATGGTTCTAACTGGGATCATATGTGGGTGAAGCGGTAATGCTGAGGGATGAGGCACAGACATTCCTTTTCTGTCCCTACCAGTTGTAAAACTGAGATAGCATGTCACCAGTAACCTTCTGATCTCGCCATAAAAGACCAAAGGTGGCAAATGAGGACAAAAAAAAAAAATGTACGCACAGTTGCTTTCTTCCACCTCAGACTCTCATTATTGGATACCAGTTTGGTAATACAACAGTTACCAAGAGTCAAAGGGAAGCCACACAAGCACGGTTTACTAATGAACTAGAAAAGGGACTCATATGCTTATCATTGGCTCTAGGCTTTTAAGATAACCAAGATGGCTGTGAGCGTGAAGTGAAACATTTGGCAAGTCCTCTCCTTTTTCCATTTCTATTAAAATACCGCCTGGTCTACTTGTACTTGGTATGGCGGAGGTGTGCACACGGTTCTTTTGCGTTTCGGTTCACTTGTGTCTGTAACGCCTTTTGGTGGGGTAGGCCCCCAAACGATTCTGCTCTCATATGGTTGATCAGGAGGACAATGGGGGCTCTTGCACTGCTCAGAATTGGTTTCAGGCTTTGTGGTACTGGCCGTAGCTTGAGCCCAAGATCTGGTCTCCGAGGCATACAAGGTTGAGCTAGCAACGTGAAAGTAAGTCAACAACTTTTAGCAGGGTAAAATAAGTTCAGAAAAGCAGCAGGTGAGAGGTTTAAAAAGTACATGATTCGTGTCATACTACCAATGTAACACCAACCTAAAGTTAACAGAGAGTCAGAAAACAAGCAATCAAAGCACCCAGATACAAATATACAGGAAATAGTTGCTAAACTATGCAAGTTCCCATCAGTCCACCATCGAGACCGCCCTTCATCATCTGGGATCTCTGGTGCATAATTTCTGTCACATTAGCGGTTAAAAAACCTCTGCTGGCTGATGACTAAAACCAGGCACAGGAAAAAACCACAACGATATGTACAGATGTGAAACAGAAAAAGGCGTGTCTAGATGAGAACTAGAGATAGCAGTGCGTGAAAGAAAAAGTGTGTTTGTGAAAGTAAAGAAAGATGCTTTAAAATTAGGTAGTGGTCGGGAAAAAAACTTTAATAAACACCCTCACACTCCTAAATCAATAAAAACAGTGCAATAGTGGATTAGCAAATAGCCACTAAGAGATGAAAGGTCGACATGTTTCTGCAGACACCCGGAGTCTAGTGATCTCCTGCTGCTTCCTCAGGACCATTAATGCTACTGCTAGAGAAAAGAATAAGAAATAACAAGAACCATATCACCTGATAGTGTATGTATCAACTTCCTCTCATCCTAAAAGTAGGGGAGAAAATATAGTATAAGGGTACAGATTCATGATTGCTTTTTGATAATAACGTGCACTAAGCGTGCCATTATTATGTGCTAGACATAAACTACTCTTGCCCAGCATTCAGACTAACTTAGTCACAAATCACTAATTTAGCGAATTTGTAGATTACGGTTCACTCACCCACTCGATGAGAAGGAACCACTCCACCTCACCTGGCTCGAGCTCAGGTAAATGGATGCACCGCACTAAAAATAAACAACAAATCAAAGGATGTATCCATATCTCAATGTAATCCTAAACTAATCGATTTTCGCATGCTCCACATCAGGCATCACATTCCTGCCAGCGCCGTGGAACAGCACCTAGGTCAGTCAGCCTCAGTTAGTGAATGGTAGTTATGAATTGATGACCGCGCTTAATTAGAGTCATCACTGTTTTCAACAATTATAAGCTAGCATCCGCACTTAACTAAAAATGCCAGAGTGTAGCGCAGACACATACATGTCCGCCGTCTTACCTCTCCGTCGATGCACCGGTCGTCCCTCTAAGCTCTATCGTAGGGAGGAACCGACTCGGTGCACCGGCGAGGCAGATAAACCTTTTTCACTTCCGCATTCAGAGCGCGTCGATGACTGACGCCCCCTGTGCGTGATGACATCATGCGCCTACTCGCAGCCTCCTGCGCCCTTGCTGATGGGGGGCTTAACAGTAGGGTCTATAAACTTTCCCCTGGGACCTTCCTTGTGTGTTATTTATACTACCAATGTGACATGGTTTTTAAAATAGAGTGCGACTGGTGTCAAATGTTTTTACTGGGTCACTTGTGTGTGTGCAATTAGTGTGGTAACTGGAGAGGCATCTGAATGCACATGCGTGGAAAAAAAGTTTTGTGGAGGAGTGTTTCAAATCAGATTTGTACCACCATAGGCAAGGTGTGTATTTTTTGTGCAGCATACAGCTGGAGAGATCGTTGGACTCGCAGACAAGAAGGAGATACTGTTGTGTGCACAATAGCTAGAGGTTGTTCCAGTGCTTACCACTACAATGGCTCAGTGCATATGGTGCTCTTGAGGAAGGGTTGTGCATTGCATTAAAAAGGAACATGTGTCTAAATGCGAAGGGTATTGTTGCACATTGAGATAAGAAAGTGAATGAACAATGAGCACCTTTCTGGCAAGGTGGAGGTTTTTCAGCCCGTTTTCGGAATTTCACAGAATTTTTTGCAACTCCACAGAATTCCGTGGAGTAAAAGTCAGTGAATTCTGACCAGACTTAATATGCAGTATCAGTCACTGCGGGGAACTTGCGAAGGCACACATGAAAGGTCATCAAGCTACTGCTAAAAGGCAGAAAATGGGCAGAGTTAGTGAACAATGTGCATTTGTAAAGCACACGTTCACTCAAGGGTATCTTGACGCTGAATAACATGTTTATTGTTACCGTTAGACGTGGCACCATTGGCGTGGGTCTCCCTTCCATTTTTTTGCTGTTGTCTCCTGTGTTTTTGCTGGTCTAGATGCTTTGGGCACTATGCCACTGCTATTCATTGCCAACGTGCAAGTGCTCCCTATTGTAAATTGTTGTAATGGATTAGTGACTCCATGATTGGCTTATTTGGTTTACTTGTCAGACCCTAGAACAGTGCACCATGAGTGCCCAGGGCCTGTAAATCAAATGCTGCTGGTGGGCTTGCAGCACTGGTCGTGCCACCCACAGAGCAGTTTGTAAAATATGGCTCAGGCCTGCCATTGCAGAGTCTGTGTGAAGTCTGAGACTGCCATGTCGACTTGGCAAGGGCACCAGTCCCTAAACCTTCCCTTTTCTACATGTTAGTCACCCTTATGGGCAGGGTGCATTGTATGTGAAAGGTAGGCCATGCACTGGTTAGTGCGGAATTTCCCGATAGTGAATTACAGCCAATTTTGTTTTTCACTATTGCAAGGCTATCTGTTCTCATAGGCCAGAATGGGCAGTTTGATTATAACATCTTATAAATATAACTGACCCAGGGAAGAAGGTAGAAAAACTAGTTTAGTATGCCTGAATTCAGAATATTAAAATACATCTTTTAGTGTGGGTGATTTTTACATTCTGGGTTTGAAAATACCACTTTTAGAAAGTAGGTATTTTCTTTCCTAACCATCCAGTAGGTCTTTGCTAGGTTTGTGTATTCCATGTCTGGTTTGTGACTGATAGGGGGCTGGAGAGGGCCTTGGTGGGAACACTCCTGGTGAGATAGTTTACCATCAAATGGTCAGCCCAATCTTCAACTAGGTGCCCGGGGTGTAGATCCTGCAACGAATCCATGACCCATATCCTCTTTGTTTGTGATGCTTATGCAGCCCAGCGACGGGCTTGGTTGTTAACAATCTGTAGGCTCTTGGGCACAAGGGGGGTAGTGGAAGCTGAACGCATCCTGCGGACTGACAACTTTACCTATTGTATTAGCCATGGCAACATTTTTAGGCTGGGTATGGATTTTGAGGGCTCGCCTAATTTCTCAAGAGTGTGTGAAAACGAAAAAAAAACTATTTCTACTTAATGTTGTGACCTCTACATATTTTAATTGCTTTTATCTTCTATTTTAACGAGTTTTTAAATGATTTTACTACATGCAATTTGATCTATGGGCATGCGAAGCAGTTTTATTATATGATCTATGTATGCTCTTTATCATCCATGATTTTATATAATCAATTACATTTGTTTTATTGTACATCGCTTTTATGACTGCAAATGTCGAATAAAGCTGTTGAAATGGAAATGGAATAGGTCCAAAAGGAATTAAACTTATGCCAGTGATCTAATGTATGCAAGAATCACCCACTGTCAAAACCGAGAGATTCAGGGCTCGTTGAGATTCAGGGCTCGTTGTCAGCTGTTCACGGTTTCTTAAGTTTGTTGGGGAATGTCACGGACATTAAACTTAAAAACACAAAGACTAAAGTTAGGTGTGATTAACTGCGAAGCAAGTTGTATACTGGTGGATCACGGTGACCTCAGACACATTGATCCTGCAAAACGTGGTCTGTGGTCTGTTCTATGGGGCCGGTGCTCTTCAGGACAGCACATTCCAAAGTAGGCAATATTTGGGTCAATAAAAAAATAGCACCCCAACGATTGTTGCAACGTGTTTATCAACTGTCTGAAAATTAAGAAACTTAAAGGGTGTAGAAAGAATGCTAAAAGCCACATTCCTTTACAGCAGGATGTAAAACTTTTTTCTACATGTTTCAGATTGTATACCATTGCAAATCATCTCCACCTGCTGTATTCCTAAAAATGCTTGAAAAACTGACCTTGAATTAAGCTTTCATTTTGTTTCCTCGATGGAGGAACTGAGTTATTGCAGGGAATTCTTTCCTTGATAGCACAAGACTAATCCCAATAACCAATAAACTGACAATTAACTCTAGGCTCCCGAACAGCGTGCTACTCTGTATATAGCACTTCAATGCCGTGTCAGACGTAGTAAGCACTATATAAATGCAATTTGAATGACATTTCAAAATGTTTTAGTTTCAAGACGCATACAGTGTCATACCAATCTCTAGCACTGAAGGAAAATATTTTAGGCAGAAAGCAGTCAACCCAGAGTCAAATTAGCTAATGGCTGAAGTCAGCCTACCCACTGTAGTGGACGGAACTTGTGAATGACAAAAGACTAATGGATGAAGAGGGCCGTCTGAAAGCCCCTAGACACAAGTATGTTATGCATAATTTCATTAAAATCAAAAAGTTATGGCTTATGCTAATCCTAACCTGCACGCCATATTTTATATAGTGCTTGCAGCCAAATTGGTGTATCAATTTAGAGCAGTTAATTATAACATTTGAAACGAGTTCAACTGCTACAAATCCTGCCTATGACCAGCAGGATGCACACATATGGTTTCAGAAGGCGGTAAACACTAAAGAACCATTGTGTTGAAGCGTTATCTTTGATTCGGCAAAGATTCCAGAACAATGCTCTGTCCCATTTCTTCAGTCAGAAAAAATTATTGTTTTTACCACTTTAATAGGTTTATTAAAACAGAATGTTGCACGTAACAAAGTACTTTCAACAAATAAATGCATTGGTCAAACCATATGATGCTGCAATTGTTAGTGTGGCCAAAATATAAAAGAACATGTTAATTATGGGTGCAGGAATTCACTTATGTGCCAGCAGGTATCGATTGGAATCAATGTTTTTCAACAAATACAAACAGGCTGAGATTAAAGTAGTTACAGACTTTGGATGTTGCAGCCTACACCATTGCTATTACCTTTACAGATTGTGTGTGCACTGCTTTCTAGTAGGACAGACTGCACTTTGAGTTTAAATGTTTAGCTCTAAAGGAACAAGCATTGGCATAGCCAATAGGTCTCGCCTTTGGAGCGTTATAAGTGTTTAGACAGCTATTGGCATTGTTAACGTTTTTAATATGTGTTGTAGAGCACTGTGAATGTTGTGTAGCATGTTGAAAATGTGTTATAATAAAAAGTGTTAACTATTTGTCACCTTATATCTAACCGAAAAAACATTATATAACTGAAATATTGTACTAAAAACCAAAATTAATACAAAACATGTGTTTTCGCTTATTTGTTTATGCAATGCTGTCAATTTTTCCTTGCTTGTAATTAATTTGTGTTATTGTTAGGTCTCGTCCTATTCCATTCCACAAGGAATGAATAGGACGAGACTATTGGGGCTAAAATAAGAGCTAAACTAAGCTCTCAAAAATGCGGATTTCCAGAAGTGCATGTGTCCCGTGCACGCGCTTCTATCCGCCTGCCTGCCTGACATCACCACATCAAAGCCAGCCATCTGTTGCTTCCCCAGCGTGGTTCCGCCAGCAGCTTCACTTCAAAGGGATCCGCTTCGCACCCTGCTGCATCAAAGGCTTTCATTTCGCGGCCGCGTTTATTTACTTTCATTTTGCGGCCGCGTTTTTTCTGCCCCTGTTAGGCTGTTTTTTTCTGCCCTTCTGCCCTCAGTTAGACTCGCTTTTTTGTGCCCTTCTGCCCCCGTTATGCTCGTTTTTTGTGCCCTTCTGCCCCAGTTATGCTAGTTTTTTGTGCCCTTCTGCCCCAGTTATGCTAGTTTTTTGTGCCCTTCTGCCCCTATTAGACTCGTTTTTTGTGCCCTTCTGCCCCAGTTATGCTCGTTTTGGTGCCCTTCTGCCCCTATTAGACTCGTTTTTGTGCCCTTCTGCCCCTGTTATGCTCGTTTTTGTGCCCTTCTGCCCCTATTAGATTCGTTTTATGTGCCCTTCTGCCTCTGTTAGACCTGTTTTTTGTGCCCTTCTGCCCCTATTAGGCTCGTTTTTTTTCCCTTTTTTCTGCCCTTTTGCCCGTTAGACCCGTTTTTTCTGCCCTTTCGCCCCGGTTATGCTCGTTTTTTTCCCCTTGCAACCAGAGCATCACTCGGTAGCACCACTCGGCGTCACCACTGCACCACTCGGAGTCACCACTGCACCACTCAGCGCTAACCAAGCATCAATCGTCACCACTGCACCACTCAGCGTCACCACTGCACCACCCAGCGTCACCACAGCACCACCCAGCGTCACCACAGCACCACCCAGCGTCACCACAGCACCACCCAGCGTCACCACAGCACCACCCAGCGTCACCACAGCACCACCCAGCGTCACCGCAGCACCACCCAGCATCGCCACATCACTCAGCGTTACCCAAGCATCAATCACCACCACATTATCAATCACCACCACATTATCAATCACCACCACATTATCAATCACCACCACATTATCAATCACCACCACATTATCAATCACCACCACAGCACCACTCTGGACCACCACAGCACCACTCAGGACCACCACAGCACCACTCAGGACCACCACAGCACCACTCAGGACCACCACAGCACCACTCAGGACCACCACAGCACCACTCAGGACCACCACGCACAACCTCCACAAATTCAATCAACACCACCCAGCACCACAACAGCACCACTCACCACCACATTATCACTCAGAACCACCACAGTATCACTCAGCACCACCACAGCACCACTAAGCACCACACAGCATCAGTCAGCACCACCACAGTACCACCACAAAACTACTCAGCACCTCCACAGCAACACTCAGCACTCCATCCTCCCACTCCATCCTCCAACACCAACTCGACCCTCCACCCTCCAAATCCACCATCGAACAACAGACTAAAAAAACAAAACCACAATCAAACTCCACCCTTCAAATACAAGTCCACCAAGTTATTTGCAAAAGTTTTACCAATTACCATTATACATTACAATAACTTTTATTTAAAAATTAATTCATACATTTCATTAGAAGACATTGTTATTTGTAATATCAATACATATAAGTCACATACAAACAACGCATATTGTATTACAATTGCAAAAGGTGTCACATTAAAAAAATTAAAACTATTGGCATTGTAAAATACAAAACTATTAATTCCTATATTTTCATTATTAAAAAACAAATAAAAATAAATATCATTTAAAATACCAAAACATCAAACTTTCCTAATGCAAGACCTATTGCATTGCAAATGCTTGTTATTGTTAGGTGTGGGATATAAACAACGGGAGGGGGGATGTTTTGAAATAATATTTTAATTCGTTGGAGTAGTGGAGAGTTATTTGTGGAGAATTAATAGATTTCAAATTGTTATGCTAAACAGAAGTGCTATGGAGTGATGCTGAGGTGGTTGTGAGTGGCAGAGGTGATGCTCAGGTGATCCTGAATAATACTGAGGTGATGCTGAAGTGGTGGTGCGCTGGTTCCAAGGGGATGCTTATGTGATGCCGAATGATACATAAGTGGTACTGAGTGATGCTGGGGTGGAGCTGAGTGATGTTGTGGTGATGAGTTATGACGATGTTGTGTAGCTGAACTGGTGCTTATGTTCTGTCCCCGTGTGCAGGATTCCCACAGAAAACTCACAATATTCACAAAAACAAATCATCTTTTAATGCTCTGTGTCCTTTATTGTGTATAATAGGCACCTTGTTGGATGTTTGGATGGTTTTGGCATATCAATATATTCAGTGTAGCTGAAAAATAAAGTAACGGTGGCAGCGTGGGCCGGTTAAGAGTATTAACGTTCCTGCAGATTAACAGAGCCTAAACACTTACGTCTGTAGCACCAATCTTGAGGAGGAGACAATAGGATGGAGAGAGGGAAGAGCGAAGGGGGCGGGTGAGAAGCCAACGAAGGATGATAAATTGCAGTGATAAGAAACAATACACAGACAAGTTTACTGTAGAGCCCTCTGTTGGAAGTGTGGATGGGGTGGTGGGTCTGCCTCCTGTTACAGTGGCGGTAGTGATGAGCTTCCTGTCTGGGCAGCACAGGGGCACAAATGCTGCTGAATTAAAAACTAACAAATAGTGTAATAAAGGGCAATAATGTCAATGCCAAAGTTGCTAGGAATAATAAAAATGTATAATATCATACTATCACAGCAGCTTGTGGCGGAGGAGTGTGTCCCTCTGTCGGGGTGGAGAGGACGCGCCTTGTAAGGAAAGTTGAGAAGTCCAGCGCCTTGGTGCTTCTGCCAGGACGCTTTATAATCCAGCTTATGGCGGTGGGGTCTGTCCCTGAGCCGGGGTGGAGGGGAAGCACCTTGTAAGAAAAGCTGCGCGGTCCAGTGAGTTCACAAATGCCAACACCGGGAACCTGGGCATCTGTGTGTAAAATGTGTTTATTAAACAGAAAACGAGAGAACCACGTGGGTGTGATGGAGGGGGCACATGCAGTCGGGTGAGAGCAAGCACGCACCACAGCTGTGCAATGTGCAAGAAGGTGAAAGTATGCACCGCAGCTGTGCACTGGGGTGAAAGGAGGCACACACCACATATCTGCACTGTGCAGTGTTGTGAAAGGAAGCACACGCCACTACTGTGCAGTGAGATGAAAGGACGCACTCGTCACAGCTGTGTACTGTGCAATGGGGGGGAAAGGTAGCACACCACAGCTGCGCAGAGGTGTGAAAGGAAGCGCGCACCACAGTGCTGAAAAACGTGAATGTTAAAAGGTGCGGTCAATTTTTAAGCTGTGTACTGTGCAATGGGGGGGAAAGGAAGCACTCAACACAGCTGTGAACTGTGCAGAGATGTCAATGGTAGCACGCACCACAGCTAAGAGGCATTATTTAGCAGCTGGTGTCAGCAAGCATGCACATAAAGCAAGTGCTAATACTTAAGTGCCCATGTGCGCACCGGCTCAAATTAAGCGCCCAGCAAAGGCCTGCATTATGCCCCTGGATTGAGCGAGCACCAAAAGCAATGTGGGGAAAGGAAACACGCACAGCTGCGCAGAGGTGTGAAATGAAGCGCGCACCACAGTGATGAAAAACCGCCAATGTTAAAAGGTGCGGTCATTTTTTAAGATGGTAACGAAATAGAGGGGACTATAAGAGGCCAACTACAGAGTACAGCAAATGTCTTGACAATAACATACTATTACAAAGATGACGGTGCTGGAAGCGAGCGCTAACAGATGAAATGCGAGTGCTGGAAAAAGAAGCGCACACTCTTGTGATGGTGGGGTCTGTCCCTTGGCCGGGGTGGAGGGTCGCCCCGTGTAAGGAAAGGTGCAAGATATTGAAATGAACGTGATCCACAACAGATGGCATGATGTGCACCGCTGCTCGCTCTAGACAGCTAAACACTGGGAGCAAACATTTTCAGAAAAGGTGGGACATGCACCCGCCTTTGGCCAATTTAGTGCTTTCATTTTTGAAAGCCACACGCAAAGGCCAATAGTATGTGTGGAAAATCGAACACCACACGCACAAGTTCGCAGAAAGTCTGAAGTGATTCCAAGAGGCCTTCTCCTAGAGCAGTGCATGCGAGCTGCGCTAGGCTCGACCTATAAAGGAAAAGGAAAGAAAAGGAAAGGGAAAGGGAAAGGGAAAGAAGCCCTTCTAACAAAGTCTTCTCTACTCCTTTTTTAACCCCCTCCCCCCCGTCCATGTACCAGAAAGGTGGAGATGGCACGAAAGTTTTGAGAGTGCTAGCATTTCAAGAGGAGACGGTTGACAGAACAATGTACACCACAGCAGGAAAATTTGTCACATAATTTGCATTTTCTTCTCAAACAATCTAGATACACTTCTACGTAAGGTGGTACTCAAATATTGCATAATCCTGGTGAACCTGAAAATGGTACAGCTTAAAAATAGATTTAAAAAATCATTTAAATAAAGAAAAATATTTAAAAGACAATGGTAAAGCTCTGAAAAGCAGTTGATGGGCTGTCATTACGATATAATCCATACTCCACGGGGATATGTTAAATATGTTGCACATTTCACAAGACCCTGTAAAATATGGTGTTTATATCACTGCATTTTGTGTAACAGAAGCACCAACAATGTATATACAGGCATTAATAATTATTTTATATATATTTTTATTACGCAGTGGCAGCTGCACTCTGTTGCACTTCCCACTGAAAAGGCCTTTTTAATTTACAGCATTGACCTAGTGGACGGATTTGCGCCAAACTTTTTCGTGCAGGAGTCAAAGAAAAAGAAAATTGTCATTAATGGGAGGCGTTTGTGCTCCATTTCAGCTCGTATAATAAATTTTATTCTCTCTTAGTGATGAGATTAGTGGTCACAAGACAAAAAATCCTGTTGCAACGGCCGTCTCTCAATGCCGGGACTGCTCTCAGTGTCTTGAACCAAAAATTCTAAGTAGACATAAGGGGGCAGGCTAGGCACACTGCTGTGTTTGGAGGGCAGAGTCTTCAAAGCTCCACCCAAACTCTCAGAGTACATATTAAAAACAAAAAAAGGTAAAGTCACAGATTCTTATTGGGAATCATGGAACCATCAATGATAGCTTGAGTATGCAAGACAGACACAGGTCGAGGTGGAGAAGCGTGGCTCAGTGGTTAGAGGCGGCAGACCCGGAAGCTGAGATCGACCGTGGACCAGGGTTCAATTCCCCGCCTCGGCGGGTCTCGGGATCAAAATTCCACGGACTCGACAATTCTCGCTCTGGTGCCTACTCAACTCACAGGGTCACAGTCTGCGACTCTGGGCAATAGCTTGCTTAATCTCCACTACGGCCCCTCGCGGCGGGATGCCTGGTTTTCACCTTGTGGACACCCTGCCGTGGTTTCTCACAGGGGAATACCAGGACGGGTTCCCTAAGCAAGCGCCGGGACGCTTACGGGCAGCTGTGCGCTTTACAAGTCCAGCA
This sequence comes from Lissotriton vulgaris, assembly GCF_964263255.1. Taxonomy (NCBI): domain Eukaryota; kingdom Metazoa; phylum Chordata; class Amphibia; order Caudata; family Salamandridae; genus Lissotriton; species Lissotriton vulgaris. Next base: position 1,430,803,425 of record NC_141687.1, read on the forward strand.
CATTTACAGGTACCACAGACCCTGACCGCCATTTTAGATACGAGGAATCTGTGAATGATTTTTTTTCTAAAGTTCCATAAATACAGGACACGCTTTAAGCCCTGGTACCGTATAACCAAGTTTCTCCAACCTAGGCATCACCTACCCTGGATATGGAATCAGAAATGCAAACCTCTGAAAAGTACGCATGGGACATATATATATGTATTTTTTTTCATTCAAACTAGGATATATGTTTAAATTAAATTCGGGTTTGTCGCGTCGCACATTAATGGTCTGATTTAACGATGAGGTGTCTGTTTTTTTGGCCAAGGATCAAAGGCCACCCAGGGAAACCAAACCGAGACATATGAAACTAATTGCCCAGGAGAGTCCAGGGTTCTATGTCTAGTTCAGTCCCACAAAGTTTTCTTACCCACAATACCCAACATTCCATACATTTGCACATTTTCCTTGCAATTCTGTGACAAACTTCCAGAATCAGCAGAATGGACGGTTCTCAGAACAACATGACAGGAGAATCAGGGTTTCATTAAAGACACAGAGGCTAACATTGTGCATAATGTTTTATTATGCCGCGCCTGTGAACTGGAATTCTTAAATAAAAAACAGCAAAAGTCTCTAATATGGAACTCTCTCCTTCTTTAAATGCGAAACTGTGAAGATAAACACCTCTTATTCTCCATCCGATTTATCCATGACTCTTGTCTCTTACACCCGTGCATCTGAAAACAAATAACAATATTAAAATTTCAATTTTCTTTCAACCTCTAATTTTACTCAAAAACCTGCAAAAATGTCCTTAAACTATGAAAAACACTTCCCCATTTCTAAATCAATAACCTTATGATTTATTTATTTTTTTTAAACAAATTTAATACATTTTGAGGAAGAAGCGGGGGGGATGTTACCCTCCGCGTCTTTAATGAAATTCTGATTCTCTCGTTATGTTAATCTGAGAATCGTCATTTCATTATAAGACCAGAGGATAACATTATGCATGTTGAAAGCCCTTCAACACAACATCTGATGTGTTCTATCGGTCTGAAGTAATGCTTTGCAAAAGTACCCACGTTAGACCAATCTGCTGCCTTCATAATCCTTTCCATACTGACACCAGACCAACAAGCCTTACTTGCCATAGCACCTCCTACTGAATGTACTTTAAATCTTTCCACATTCCCTCTTGTCTCCTTCATAGCAAACTTCACCCATCTCGAAATTGTTGCAGTTCTTACCTCTCCAAAGGGTTTAACAAAAGAAATTGATAACTGATGCACACCATGACCTCTCTTCTCCTGCACTCATAGTCCCTTAAACACTGCAACGCAAAGATGCTTAGAATTTTCAAATCCTGGATAAAAATAAAGGATACAAAAAAAACGAACTGGTCATAGTTTTTGTTCTCTTCCTTACCTCAAATAATACCCCATCTGGACCAAACACTATTACTTACCTCCAGACACTTGACATCTGAAACCCTCTTGCATGATACTAAACACAACAAAGTTGCTAACTTAACTGTTTTTTACTTATTCGATGAATTCTCATTTGTTGGCCAGACCATTAAAAGCTTTAAAACCAAATTAACATCCGATAAAACTTCATACCTAGCTTTAGGAGGTCTCCTAATCTGCATACCTTTCAAAATTCTACAAACCAATGCATTACTTCCAAGTGTCTTGCCACCACCCACCGAATGCCCTGCAGAAATTACACACCTGTAACAGTTTAATGTTCTAGAACTTAAACCTTTCTAAAAATTCTTCACCAGAAAATTCACTACTTCTACCACAGCACCCCCACAGGATCCAAACTCCTCTCCAAGCACCTACTCGCCCAAAATTTCCAAACTCCCTTAGATCTTCTCCTAGGTCCTGGAGCCCGAGACTCAAGTAATTCCGCCACCTCCTGCGAAAGACCTCTGAATGCTCCAGAACACCTGACACTTTCAGACAAGAAGGTTCAATACTCCTTCCAAAACCAGAGGATGCGCCTCTTACTTTGTTGACCAGCAATGCTTCCCTTGCCAAAATTCCAACACCCCTGGAAACCACGCTCGAGACACCCAGAAAGGAATGATTAGAACCAACTGGCATTTCTCCATCCTCACCTTCAGAAGAACCCTCTGAATTATTGCAAAAAGAGGAAAAGCATACCCCTCATTTCTATCCATCTCTGTTGAAAAGTATCTATTTCTTCTGCTCCTGGAACTGGGAAAAATTGAAATATCCTTTCGCCGGACATGTCAATCTTGATGCAAAAAGATCCACTACAATTGGACCAAACCTCGCTACTATCTTTGCAAAATAAACTCGATTCAGCATCCAATCGCTGTAATCTTTTACATATCTTGAATTCCAATCTGCCACTAAGTTTCTGATCCCAGGAAGGTACTATGCTCTCAATGCAATCTTGGCTTCCAGACAAAAACTCCAAAATTCCTTTGTAATAACCGAAAAATCCTTTGACCTGCAACCTCCCAGCCCGTTTATGTAACAAAGTGCTGAAATATTGTCCATTTTTAACAGTATGTCCTTGAACCTCCTTTTTGAAACTCCTCAAAGCAAATAAACCTGCTGTTAATTGTAAGCAATTTATGTGCATTTGCTTCTCCAAATCTGACCATGCATCACCGGTCTCTTTCGTTCCCAACCGTGCTCCCCAACCACCTGATCCACTGGCATCCATCACCAAAATTAAATCTGGGATGCAACCAAATATCGCCCTTCCATTCCATGCATCCAAATTGCGTAACCACCAACCCAGTTCTTCCTTTGCTTCCAAATCCAACTTCACTTGATCTCCATACTATGAACCCCCTCTCAAAGCTTCTGCCTTCCCTTTCTCCAATGCCGGATAATGCAAAGGCCCTGGAAAAATCATTTGGATTGAAAAATAAAACAAATCTAAAACTCGTGTCAAATCCCTGAAGGACAAAGCCTTTTTTCGCAACCCTCGAACAACCTCTTTCTTCATCATAATCCCTTTCCTCATTGGTAACTTCAATACCTCTCCAACTGAAACTATGGTGAATCCCAAAAATCCTATACTCTGAGACACACTCAAAACTGACTTTTCCGTGTTTATTATGAAACACAAGTTCTCTAAAACGTGGATTGCCTCCTGCAACTGAATCCTCAATTCTTCTGCATCCTGAGACATAATCAAAATATCATCCAAGTAAACAATCAACCTGAAGCCTCTCTCCCTTAAAAAGGCCACAGCTACTGTCATCACCTTTGTAAAACACCACGGTGCTGATGAAAGCCCAAAAGGAAGGCAAATAAATTAGTATAATTTCCCTCTCCATCTGATCTTAAAATAACTCTGACCTTCCTCCTTCATTGGTATTGTAAAATAGGCAGGGATGTGGAATTCCTATAGCCCGATGCCCAGGACATATTGTTTGGGGTCAAGGGCAACAAGTTTTAATGTGTATTTTGTCCTTGGGACAAGTAGGCCCAACCCCGTGAAAAACACAAACCCTTTGGCTGCCAGTTTGCAGTACCACATTAAGGATCAGGGAAGGGTACTGCCTGTAGTTTAGTTAATATGTGTGTGCATGTGTTAATGCTGTTCAAACTTGTATTTATGGTTCATTAATTGAAAGCCTTTATTATTAGGGAGTGCGCTGTAAGTAAATGTACGTTCTGACTGCACTACTGACAGTGGTTCCAGTATGAAAATGTGTACACACTGTTTCAAAGTTTAGCAACATGAGGCTATGCATGATGCTCACAGAATGCTCTCTGATTAGATGCAAATATGTGCAGAAGCTTGAAAGCAAGATTAATGTTTCTTTGCTTTCAATATAAAATATTCCTAAAAAATGAAAGTAGGGAAAAAACATTTTGCTAAACTACTGTAAAATTTCAGGTACCATTTCTTTGCAGCATCATTTAGTAAAATGTGTTTATGCATGCTAGTATTTCCCAAAAATATTCCTATTGGAAAATGTGTGTGATCAGTTTCAATAAGATTGTGGGAAACAAAAATAAACAAGCCTTGGCAAAGCCAGTAGGTCTGACATTGGTGGTCAGCTTTTTAGTTTTGGTAATGCGCGACTTGTTTTGGCATGGCTTTTGTAAAACCTTATTGATGTGAGTGCTGCCGGGCCCTCAACATTATAACAAACATTCGCAAACGCAAAAATAGTTTTTGGTCTCAAAGAGCACACACTGCCACATTAGTTACTGGTACTGATCAAAACTACTTTGTGTACCAATATGCTCCGTGTGAAAGAGCAGCATGCTGTCACTCACAGTGAAGCCAGCCGATTCAGAGAGCGAGAGAGAGAATTTTAATAAACACAAAAGGTCATGGTTAACGCTAGACCAAATTAGGGGCCCATTTATTAAAGAAAGTCTCAAAAGTGCACCTTTTGGTATATGGCTTTCGTGAATTCACAAGAATTTACATTAGTAGGGCAAGAAATTGTACTTCTACAAAATATTTGTGAACTGCATTTTAGCATGAGCAAATATGCATGTGTAGATTTGCTCATGTGAAAACCTGGATGTTTGAAAGTTAATTTTCCCCTCAAACTACTTTTTTTCCCAACTCTGAAAGAAGGTTTACGTATGCCACTCTCGGGAGTAAATTTCCAACATTTCTCAGTATGGGAAAGATTAGAGAAGATTTGTTGAAAACCCTAAAACATGCAAGTTAGTAGGTTTGCACAGGCTCAATAGGGCATTCCAAGCCTGGAACTACTGCTTACAACCACCATCTTCAGTCCCAGTATGTGGAGCTGCGGAAATGTGCCAACATAAAATGATTACTAGTATTCAAACACTACTATGGGATATACCCTGGCATAATCAGAGAGGCTATATAAGAGCTCTTATATAATGAGACTGCTGCCATAATTTTTGGGAGAACTACATGGCACCACAGGGACAAGTGGATTTTGTTACAGGACAAGTAGATTTATGAAGCAACCTGCCCCATGGACAAGTAGATCTTTTAATAAATTCCACACCCCTGAATGTGTCCTTCAAATCTAATTTTACCATCCAATCTTCCAGTCTCCTTTCTGCAAGATGTTTCGTAAAAGATGGTTACCCGCCATCTTGAAGTGTCTGTAAACTAGGTATATTTTTAACCCTCAAATTTATAACTGGTCTCCATCCTTTGTCTTTTTTTTCCCACCAGAAACAAAGTGCTTACATACCTTTTAATCTTTTCCTCTACCATACAGATGGCACCTTTAAGCAACATTGAATCTATTTCCTGGTCTGTTAAACTCATTTATTCCCAAGATAAATTTAACTCTTTTGGTTTTAAACTTTGCTCTTGTCTTTTCACATATTCTATTTCGAACCCTTGAACTGTATTGAGAATCCATGGATCCCTTGTGATTCTTTTCCACTCGTCCTGAAAAAGTGTTAAACGTCCTCCTACTTTTCCTTGGGCAAAACCAAGAGAAATCGCCATACTCACCTTTACGAACCAGCAGGTGTTTGACCTCTTCCTCGATTTCCATTCCTTGCTCTTCCAAACCGACCACATTGTGGGGAAAATCCAGAGGAGTTTGGAAACTTCTTCCTGCTCCCCTCTGCAAGAAGTTTTACTGAGATCTCTGGAATCCCAGGCCAGCATAAGATCCTAGTCTGCTTGCCCTTCCAAAAACCCTTCTGAACACCTTTCTCATAGCGTATTGTGCCTTATCTAAGGCCGTATAAGTAGCCACATGCTTCTCTAAACCTTTCACCATACCTTCTCCAGAGTAAACCTTTTGCTTCACTGCTGGTTTCCTTCCCTGCCATCTCACCCAACTTGGGGTTAATTTTCATAAAAATGTCCTTCTCTCTGTCAATCCTGCATTAACGTTTCCTAAAAAACACCATTGCCCTTTGGTTCCAGCCTCTTAACTCTACATCCACCTTCTCACCATTCAAGTGAGCCTCCTCTGCCATGTCCATTATTTTTGCCAGAGGACCTAGTATATCTAATACCTTATCCTGGCATTGCTTTAACAATCGTTCTAGGCCCTTGCGAGGGTCTCCGACCAACCTACACAAATAAGTAACTAACTCAGGGTCCAGGTTAGGCGTATATCAGCAGACCTTTCTCTCAATTTGAGGGCTAGAACACTATGCTTTTAAAATATTCCTGACCTTTTCAAGTGCATTCCTAATCTACTTCTTAATCAATTTACTAACGTGGTCCAAAAGCCATCAATCTGCGCTCCTAGGGTGTTGTAACTCAAAAGGATTGAACATTTCAGCCCCCAAAGGATCTCTGATCACTGACTTACTTGATGTTGCTACATCATCCTGTAAATATTAATTCAAATCGTCATCTCGATCCATATAAAAAATATATTCATCATAAAATGTACCTGACCTTTCTATCACAGTGGTCTCTGCTTCCATCTGATCATCATCAGACTAATCCTGCGTGCCAAGGACACCTTTTCTCTTTGTGCCGCCATGGACACCATTCCTAGAGTTGGAGTTAAATCCATCCTTTCTTCTCTTATCCAAAAGTTTTGATTTAATTTACTGCTTTCCTCCGCTTTCCACTTCCTCATCTGAACAGGACCAGAAATCCTCCTCCGACTGATCACCTTTTATCTAAAACAATTTCCACTACTTCCCTCATAGAAGCCTTTACCTCATTCTGAATGAATCTCTTAAAACTATTCTCACTAACTCTCTCTTCTACTACCTGTGATTGAACAACATTCTCCTCAGAATTAATTCTACTAAATACTTCTTAAACTCAACACCAACTACAAATAAATTACTCCCAACCACAGAAGATCTAAAGCTCTTTGCACCGATCGGTAAATTAATCAGTTCAATCGTTTCTAGCATAACTGGTTGCTTAGCAACGCTGTTAAACTGCCTCTCTCTGTGTCAAAACAACTTTACATTATATTTTGCCCAAAGCAAGATGGCTTCCGAAATCTCACAAGAACTAGGGTAGCCAATCAGAATCTCCTTCCATATGTGTGAACACTTTTATCCCCTTTCGCTTTTTAAGACTCAACGTCATTAAGATATAACGCGTAAGCGAAGAGAATGGGCACAAACAAGCTCGAGCACTCATGCGCTCCTCTGCATGTCTACCTAAAGCAATACTGCCCGAAAATAGAACATGCGCCAGCCCAATCGTCCCTCTCCTCCTTGCGCTTGATCAACTGTAAGATTCTTCTGAATCCTACCGATTCAACCAAAATGCAATAAAATACTCATTCTCCTACTTAAATATAAACATTACACCATTTAAAATCCTACTCTTAACATAAAATATACAATAAATATTTTTTAATAACACTTAAATTCTAATGAACTAAATTCACTCATTCAAAAATACAATCTGCTTCTGAAAATTAGAAGCACTTTTACCAACACAAAACCTCATATACTAAATTACCTCACAACATTGGATAGACAAAATCAAAGGCTACTTATCTGATCAGGAGCAGCATTGAAAAGACTGGAAGAGTTCCATGTTAGAGACTTTTGATGTTTTTAAGAATTTCAATTCACAGGAGAGGCATAATAAAAGATTATGCATGTAAGCCTCTGGTCCTGTAATAAAATCCACAAACTTCCTACCACCCAGCATTCTTCCACTTGTCCCGATAAAACCGTTCCATCATCGGTGTTGCTGGGCTTAGTGCATGCGACAGGCACACATCAAACCATGGTAATGAGTCTTGCGCCAGGACTCTCATTGACCCTGGTTTGATTCGTGCCTGTCGGGGGCAATAGGCCAAGTCACACAAGTGGGGTGGCATTTTTATCAGGACAAGCATTGGCAAGCTGGATGGTAGGAATTGTACAGATCCCGGAGGTTTGTGCAAGTTTACATCAGAGCAATGCAAGGAAAATGTGCAATTTTAGTCAAAGTTTGAGACTGTGGGTAAGAAAATGTGGGACCAATGTTCAGGTCATAAAGTAACTGAATAACAAGTGTCTGAAAGGTCAACTATTCAAATGTTTAGACTACTTGCCCATTAAATTAGCAACCAGAAAGCAGTCGTATAGTGGTAACTTAATGTCCACTTCAGGAACCTAGTTTAAGAAGTCACTGAGTTTGCATGACTCAATTATTCCATTGATGAGCACCAAAAATGCCAAGGATTATTTACAAGATACAAATCCATAATTTGTGATTGATAGTGTGGAAAACAAAGAAACTCGTAAATAAATTGTGTTCGGCATAAACTTTTGAGGTGACACTAATTCAGTGAATGGTATACTCTTAATTAATTAAACATTATCTCACAAAGAGAATAGTGTTGGACAGGCCACATGACGGGCCGCTCTCCCCCGGCTCGACCAGGCCCGAGCCCAGTCATACAAGCACCACACACCACCATTGTACGTCCTACGTCCCCTCAGGGACACCTGCCCTCGAACATGATCACCTCATGGGCCCGATCCACTGCCGACCCATGCGCTCAGCCTGGGCCGCCATCTTGGACACTTCATCACGAGGCCGCCTGGCCCCCGATCGACCTCAACCCTGGGCCTAGCCCGGCCTCAGACATTCCGGCACCACCCTCCACCCAGGAGGTGAGCAAGCTACTTGGCAGGTCAATGGGAGAAAGAGGTGTCGATGGCTCTCCCCCGGCCAGTGCCGCTCGCCCATCGCCTCCCCGGGCGCTGGCTCCACCCCCCCGCTGGGTGTCTGGACTCCCTCATCCCGGACCTCCCGACCTCCAAGTGCGAGGGTCCGGACATCAAAGCCCGCCAGCCCTATAACTGGGGCAGCTCCAGAGCAGGAAGGCAGTTGTATCTTGGAGTCGAGAGACGTAAAGAGGAACTCACCCTGGACGGACTACTGGCGCTGCCGTAGCTCTGTCCTGTGCACCATCGTCCTGCCTGTTGGCGCTGCCACAGCCGTCGTAACCTTCATCCTTCATCGTCGTCCGGATCTGCTGGCGAGGCCGCGGACCGTTGTAACCGTCATCTGCATCGGGACCTGCTTGGCTTCTCCACGGCCCGTCGACCATCCGTCATCCATCCCGGGACCTGCTTGGCTTCTCCACGGCCCGTCGATCATCCTTCGTCCATCTCGGGACCGGCTTGGCTCCTCCACGGCCCGATCAGCAAACACACCGAGCTCGAGGATTGAGAGCTATTTAACTCATTGGCAACTAAGACTGTCCCGCTACCCCTTTTTCCTCAACCAGAGATCAGAACCGAGGGGACCCCTGAGTCCAGACCTCCTTGTATCATATCAACGTAACCTAAGAATTGCCTATAAAGTCTCGTTAACCTTCAATCTTGTGTGGTGTCCGTCTGTGGGGGGGGGGGAAGTTACTTATCTGTACAGTCGTTGGAGACGGCTCTCCCTGGAGACCTCTCCCCGTAATCTCGGCCGACCCTCCCGGTCCGTCTAACATTGGTGGCCAGCGGCGCGATCCGAATCACCGCATAACGTACAGAGAGTAGCTCACCCCACAACGAACAACAATGTCAACTAAAGAGAGCGGATCAACTGAGAAGTTCCAAATGGAAAAACTCGAGGAATACAGCCATCGTGAACTAAAGCAGTTCTGCATCGAACTAGGTATCGCTACCACCGGACTAAGTACCAAGGACGATTTCAAGCATGCCCTAGAATCTTGGGCAGAGACCGGGGATGTCGAAGCCCCTGAGCAAAGCACCGCGAAAAATACCAGCACGGGCCCTGAGGGGCAAAGAACCAGTCTCTCGCAAGACGAGATCCAAGAAAGAGAAAAAGCCCGACTACACGAACTCGAAATGGCCCGACTCAAGATGGACATAGAACTCAAATTGGCCGAGCAAAAAATAAACTTAGAGCACCTTCGCCTCCGAGAAGAAAGAGAGGAGAAACAGAGGCAAAGGGAGCTCGAGGAAAAAAGACTAACGTACGAGCACGAGCGGAACCTAGCCGAGATCAACCTGCGCAAACAGAATAAAGAGTTAGGGGTGCCTGACCGACCGTCCACCCCAGGGACCACGGAGAAAAAAGTGCACATCCCCAAGGATGTGGTCCGAGAATATTTTCGAGAAGACGACATCCAGCAATGGTTTAAGGCCTATGAAATCGCGATGACTGCGCACCGGATCGATAGAGCCGACTGGGGAGCCGGCCTATGGGGCAAATTCCTTAATGAGGGCCGCGATACTCTGTTACAGCTCCCAGACCACCAGATGACCTCCTACGACCATATGAAAGCGGCCCTCCTCACCCGCTATGGCCTCACGCCCGAGATGTACCATCAGCGGTTCCGAGACTGCACACGCATTCCAGGTACAACTTGGGTGGACTATGTAACGTACTTTAGCAGAGCCTTCGAAGGCTGGATCAGAGGGAACAACGTCACGACCTACGAGCAGCTGTTCAATCTGATGGTATGGGAGCATCTGTCCAACAATTGCTTCATTGAACTACGCCAACACCTCCTCGACAGCAAGTTAACCGATCCCCGGCAGCTCGCAGCCGAAGCTGACCGGTGGGAGATCACCAGAGTGGGCCGGAATGGGTCCTACGAGCAGAACAGGAACAACAATGGTCACCCCCGACCCAGAGGAGGAGGAGGGGGCCAAGGACGAGGAAGAGACAACACTCCGGCCGCCCCCACTACCAGCACCACCCCCCCGGCCAACCGGGGCAGCACCCCGGCGCGACCGGGATACAGAGCCAATGTTACATGTCACCGATGCCAACGAGTCGGCCACTATGCAAACGACCCAAGCTGCCCGCAGTATCAGAGTCCAAGACCCCGCCAGGTGGCCGCCGCGGCACTAGGGGAAGAACAGATCTCCGAGGAACAAGAAACAGACGAGCAAGAGTATCAAGAGTGGGAGCCAGCAGCCATGACTCTCGCGTGCTTAGGGGGAAGAGACATGGTCCCGCGGGTCCCCCTACCCGCTAACACCCAGAAGTACAGCCAATGGGTGAGCATCAATGGACAACGGGCCGAAGCCCTTCGAGACACCGGGGCCAGTGTGACAGCCGTCCGCTGTCATCTGGTGACCCCAGAACAATATCTACCGAACATTCTCTGCCCTGTACGATCCGCCGACAACTCAGAGAGTCTGTGTCGGATGGCCTGCGTCCCCTTTGAGTGGGGAGGGGTCTCCGGCATGCTGAAGGTAACGGTCCGAGACGACGCCCCCGTGGACTGCCTCCTCGGAAATGACCTGGAAAGCTCCCCGTGGGCAGCCGTGGAGCGAAAAGAACACTTGGGGATGTTGGGCGTCCCAGACTGGGCGTGCGTCACCACCCGGTCCATGGCCGCCCGTGCCAACCCTCACCCCGAAGAACCAGAATGGCCGGCGCCACCGCCCCCGGTCGCCCCCGCCGAGACCCCCGACCATGGTATCCCCCGCGAACTTGCCCAACCTTCCGACCTTGCTAATCTTGACCAGTGGGCTCAAGAAGGGGGACCCACACAAGAACAATTTCGTCAGGAGCAGGAGACTTGTCCCTCCCTTGAGGGACTCCGACAACAAGCGCTCGCCCAAAGCGCAGGGGATACCTCCGGAACTCATTGGGTCTACTGGGACAATGACCTATTGTACAGCGAGCAACGAATCGCCGAGCTAGGGGCCAACCGAGTACTAGTGGTGCCCCTCCGCTTTAGAGACTTCCTGCTAAATCTGGCCCACGATGTCCCCCTGGCAGGGCACCTGGGACAAGATAAAACCTACAGCCGCCTAGTGACCCACTTCTTCTGGCCAAAAATGAGAAACGATGTGCACCAGCATTGCCGATCTTGCCCCACGTGCCAAGCCAGTGGGAAGAGCGGCCGCAAATTAAAGGCCCCCCTGCAACCCTTTCCAGTAGTCACGACCCCATTTGAGAGGGTCGGAATAGACATTGTGGGACCCCTAGACCCGCGTACAAGACAAGGCCATCGCTTCATCCTGGTACTAGTGGACCACGCCACCCGCTACCCTGAGGCTATTCCTCTCCGGACCGTGACAGCCCCAGTGGTCGGCCGGGCCCTGATGGGGATCTTCTCCCGTGTGGGGTTCCCCCGAGAAGTCGTCAGTGACAGAGGCACAAACTTTATTTCCAAATATATGAAGTCCCTCTGGCAACAGTGTGGGGTCACCTACCGCTTCACGACCCCCTATCACCCCCAAGGAAACGGACTTGTTGAGCGGTTCAATCGCACGCTAAAAGGGATGATCGGGGGATTGGAAGAGCCCCTCCGTCGCCAGTGGGATGTGCTGCTGCCGTGCCTCCTCTTCGCCTACCGGGAGGTCCCACAGAAGTCCCTAGGCTTCAGCCCATTCGAGCTGCTCTATGGGCACCCAGTACGGGGGCCACTCAGCCTGATCAAAGAAGGCTGGGAGATGCCTCCGGCCAAGAGTCCGCCCGATGTCTTCCGGTACCTCCTCACCCTCCGCAACCAGTCCCGAAGGTTCAGAGACCTAGCAAAAGCCAACCTAGAGACAAGTCAAGAGGACATGAAGAAATGGTATGACCAGAACGCCTCATCTATTGAATTCGAGCCGGGGCAACAGGTCTGGGTAATGTCCCCCACAGAACCGTGCGCTCTCCAAGACAAATGGACGGGACCCTTCAAGGTAATCGAGCGCAAGGGTCCTGCCACCTATCTGATCGATATGGAGTCCGCCCGGAATCCGCTCCGAGTCCTCCACACCAACAGACTGAAACCCCACTTTGCGCGAACAGAACTCAGTCTCTTGATGGCCACAGACAATGGGGTTGAAGACGACTCCGAACCTCTCCCTGACCTCTTGCGGACCCAGGAGCAAGACGGCTCCGTGGATGGGGTCCGACTCTCGGAGTCCCTCACCAGAGAACAACGCCACGAGTGCCAAGCCCTCCTATCACGATTTGCCAGTCTGTTCTCCCTCACCCCAGGTGTCACTTCCTGGTGTGTGCACGATGTGGACACCGGAGACAACCCTCCTATCCGCCACCGGGCCTACCGCGTACCTGATCGGGTACGGGCCTGCATCCAGGCGGAAGTAGCTAAGATGCTCACGCTCGGGGTCATCGAGCCCTCAGACAGTCCATGGGCCAGCCCGGTCGTACTGGTCCCCAAAGCGGCCGCCCCCGGAACCACACCAGAACTCCGGTTCTGTGTCGACTACCGGGGCCTGAATGACGTCACCAGAACGGACGCACACCCCATCCCCCGGGCAGATGAACTGGTCGACCGAATGGGCGCTGCCCGCTACCTCAGCATCTTCGACCTGACGGCAGGTTATTGGCAGATCGGCCTCACATCCCGAGCACAAGAACGTTCTGCCTTCTCCACCCCCGATGGCCACTATCATTTTAAGGTCATGCCCTTCGGCATGAAAAATGCCCCAGCGACTTTCCAACGGCTCGTCAACCAGGTCCTGGCGGGGCTCGAAGAGTTCAGCGCCGCCTACCTGGACGACATCGCTGTGTACAGCCACCATTGGACCGAGCACCTCCACCACCTCCAAGCAGTACTACAAGCCCTTCAGCGAGCTGGCCTCACGATCAAGGCCAGCAAATGTCAAATTGGACAAGGGTCGGTGACCTACCTCGGACACCAGGTGGGAAGCGGCCTAGTGGCCCCTCTACAGCTGAAGATTGCCGCCATCCAGAACTGGCAACCCCCTATCACTCAAACTGAGGTGCGAGCCTTCCTGGGCCTCACGGGCTACTACCGAAGGTTCGTGAAAGACTATGGTACCATCGTGGGGCCTCTCACCGAACTCACATCAAAAAATCAGCCCAAGAAAGTGAACTGGACCCCAGAGTGTCAAGCGGCATTCGAACAGTTAAAGGCCGCCATGTGTTCCGCTCCTGTGCTCCAGGCCCCAGACTACAGCCGGGAGTTCATCGTCCAGACGGACGCCTCCGACCAGGGCATTGGGGCAGTCCTGTCCCAAGTGAACACCGAAGGCCTTGATCAACCGGTGGCCTTCATCAGCCGGAGACTCCTACCCCGGGAACAACGCTGGAGCACCATAGAAAGGGAAGCCTTCGCTGTGGTATGGGCCCTCAAGAAGCTCCGGCCCTACCTTTTTGGCACCCACTTTCGGGTACAGACTGACCACCGACCCCTGCAGTGGTTGATGCATATGCGGGGGGAAAACCCAAAACTGCTACGCTGGTCCATCTCCTTGCAAGGTATGGACTTCACGGTTGAACACCGGCCTGGGTCCGACCACGCCAACGCGGATGGCCTGTCCCGGTTTTTCCGCCTCGACGAAGAGAGTCCCCAAGAGGATGGGTAACTCTCCCCGCCTTCAGCTGGGGGGGACGCATGTTGGACAGGCCACATGACGGGCCGCTCTCCCCCGGCTCGACCAGGCCCGAGCCCAGTCATACAAGCACCACACACCACCATTGTACGTCCTACGTCCCCTCAGGGACACCTGCCCTCGAACATGATCACCTCATGGGCCCGATCCACTGCCGACCCATGCGCTCAGCCTGGGCCGCCATCTTGGACACTTCATCACGAGGCCGCCTGGCCCCCGATCGACCTCAACCCTGGGCCTAGCCCGGCCTCAGACATTCCGGCACCACCCTCCACCCAGGAGGTGAGCGAGCTACTTGGCAGGTCAATGGGAGAAAGAGGTGTCGATGGCTCTCCCCCGGCCAGTGCCGCTCGCCCATCGCCTCCCCGGGCGCTGGCTCCACCCCCCCGCTGGGTGTCTGGACTCCCTCATCCCGGACCTCCCGACCTCCAAGTGCGAGGGTCCGGACATCAAAGCCCGCCAGCCCTATAACTGGGGCAGCTCCAGAGCAGGAAGGCAGTTGTATCTTGGAGTCGAGAGACGTAAAGAGGAACTCACCCTGGACGGACTACTGGCGCTGCCGTAGCTCTGTCCTGTGCACCATCGTCCTGCCTGTTGGCGCTGCCACAGCCGTCGTAACCTTCATCCTTCATCGTCGTCCGGATCTGCTGGCGAGGCCGCGGACCGTTGTAACCGTCATCTGCATCGGGACCTGCTTGGCTTCTCCACGGCCCGTCGACCATCCGTCATCCATCCCGGGACCTGCTTGGCTTCTCCACGGCCCGTCGATCATCCTTCGTCCATCTCGGGACCGGCTTGGCTCCTCCACGGCCCGATCAGCAAACACACCGAGCTCGAGGATTGAGAGCTATTTAACTCATTGGCAACTAAGACTGTCCCGCTACCCCTTTTTCCTCAACCAGAGATCAGAACCGAGGGGACCCCTGAGTCCAGACCTCCTTGTATCATATCAACGTAACCTAAGAATTGCCTATAAAGTCTCGTTAACCTTCAATCTTGTGTGGTGTCCGTCTGTGGGGGGGGGGGAAGTTACTTATCTGTACAGTCGTTGGAGACGGCTCTCCCTGGAGACCTCTCCCCGTAATCTCGGCCGACCCTCCCGGTCCGTCTAACAAATAGCAATGGGCACATGCAAAACTAGTTGATAAGACACCCCGGTTGGTTGAATTGGAGACCTTTATTTTTTCTTGTTCTTCAGAATAAGAAAGCAATTCCTCTTTAAATCATGGTAATCACACTTAAGAGGGTTATTGTTCTGTAATACGTCCAGCAAAGTCACGCCTCCTCCAAAACTAAAATCCGGTCTTTGAGTGTTCCTTTTTAGCTCATCATCACAGAGGCATCTTTCTTTTATAATAGTGGATTATTTTTCCATTTTGGGATTGGTTTTCCCCAGTTTTTTATAAAAAATAAATACTATTTGAATAATTAACAACTGAAAAGACCATTTTATATATGCATACATATTTCATTAAAATAAGCTACAAGAATGTGTTGTACTGTTAGTTAATATACAGTTAGCAATAAAAAAAAAAAAGGTTTGACCGTTTTTAGATCTCGTCTTCCTAATCCCGCAAGGGATTGGACGAGAGTATAGTAGGCCAAAGAAGCTTTGAAACCAACGTCGGATTTGCCACAGTGCATGTGCTCCGTGCGCGTTCACAAACCAGCTACGTCACAAACCACCATTTGTCTGTCAGTCATTGCACTCTCCTACTTCCCTCCCACGGCCGCTCTTCCCATTCACGCGCTCTTCAGGCCAGAAGGCATTACTCCTCCCCTAATTATTCACTGCCCACGGCACTATCACTTTCACGGCCGCCAGGCCGTCTCTCGCATTTCTCCTCCCCACATTTACAGTTCTCTCCCTAGTGTGCTTTCCCCAACATAACCCCTGCCCAACGGTGTGTGTTGCTGTCCTTTACGTTTTCCGCCCAAGTTGTGTGCCCTCTAGTCTGCTTTCCCACTTCACCCACCACCCTCCTGAACTCTTGTTGGCTCGTGTGCCTGTCAGCCTCTCACCCCATCCCTCCCAGCCCTCCGGTCCCTTCCGAGCCTCTCCCCGTCCCTCCCTTTCATCGTCCCTGCGGCATCTTCCCCATGGACCCCACACTTCCGGTCCGATTCCTCTCCACATCTACCTTTCCTCCCCTTCTTGCCCCCCCAATTCCCTTTCAGTATTTCTCTTTTCATCCCCTCTCTTGCATTCCATCCTGCCGCCCTTCCACCCCCTCTCTCTCTCCCCACCTCTCCACTGGCGCTGCTTCTGCCACTGTTCTCCTTCCCTGTCTCGTCTTCTCTCCCTTCACTTCTTCCCAGTCTTTCCCGCCCTCTTTCCCTCCAGCTCCCATTTTACCATTATCTTTCTTCCTATTTTCCCCTCTCACTCTCTTTCACTGCCCTTTCACTCTCTTTTTCCTCTCTTACCATCTCTCTCTTCTCCGTTCCCGTGCACTCTTATTTTTTTCCCCTCTTCATTCACTTTCCTTTTCCCATCCACCCCTGCTTTCTGCCACTCATCTCTCCCATGCCACCAGCCGTGTTGAAAGTGCTGGTACGCTCCCAAAGTTTTATTACACCTCTACTGAGAAATTAAGGTACTCTCCCTTATGAGTTCTAGAGTCGCAGGCACTGAGTACCGGACAGTAGCTGTCCACTCATGTCACTATGCTCAACCGGAAGCTATATGGAAATGCACGTGCGTATGTTCTTTCACATATGAAGCAGAGCTTTGGTGACTGTAGCGCCTCGCCTTCTTCTCGGTCTCAACTTTAAAATGGGTGCAATATTGTGATTTCGGTATTTTGTGTTTAATGGCTGAAACAGAAATGTTGAAAACGGCAATGGATTAATGTGTACAACAGCGCACTCCGCCAACATAGGGGCATATATATTTTTTCGGTTTACACATTGTCATGTCCATTGACAAGAATTTGACCGAAATTACAAAAACTTACAGAGGGATTTGCATGCAGACCGCTTTCAAATGAACTCTTTCAACAGAGTGTTTATGATTTTTTACACATGTTGTTTAGCGTGAACTTAACCCGAATGCACTGGAGCAGTGTACAGGAGCACCAGTTACATTACACAAGGGCACACATTCATTTGTTTTTTTTGTTTTTTTTTGTTAAGTATCGAGACTTTAAGTGATTTGCCCAGAATCACAGGATGTTGAGCTGCGGAGAATAGAGCCTATCTCACCACTTCTAAAATCAGCACCGCTGGCCGTAAGCCCACATTTTCGGGCCATTTTCTACAAACTTTTTTTTGGGGCCAGTGCACTATATCGAAATATTCCATTTCAGCAGACTTTGCACTTATCCTCCCATAGTAATCAAAAACTTCATTTTCCGTCTCGGTGGTTTAAAATAAGTGGGATTAAAAACTCACTTCTACACTTTATATCAATGGTTTCCAGCCATCATAAATGATTGTCAATAAATGGCAGACATTGAGAATACAAAGATATTTTGTCTGGTGAACAGAGGGACTTTATTGCCCCGTTTTTTCTAGGTGCCCTCACTCTGCCTATCTATCGCCCTCACTCCGCCTATCTATCGCCCTCACCCCGCCTATCTATCGCCCTCACCCCGCCTATCTATCGCCCTCACCCCACCTATCTATCGCCCTCACTCCACCTATCTATCGCCCTCACTCCGCCTATCTATCGCCCTCACCCCGCCTATCTATCGCCCTCACCCCGCCTATCTATCGCCCTCACCCCGCCTATCTATCTATCGCCCTCACCCCGCCTATCTATCTATCGCCCTCACCCCACCTATCTATCGCCCTCACCCCACCTATCTATCGCCCTCACTCCACCTATCTATCGCCCTCACTCCACCTATCTATCGCCCTCACTCCACCTATCTATCGCCCTCACTCCACCTATCTATCGCCCTCACTCCACCTATCTATCGCCCTCACTCCACCTATCTATCGCCCTCACTCCGCCTATCTATCGCCCTCACTCCGCCTATCTATCGCCCTCACTCCGCCTATCTATCGCCCTCACTCCGCCTATCTATCGCCCTCACTCCACCTATCTATCGCCCTCACTCCACCTATCTATCGCCCTCACTCCACCTATCTATCGCCCTCACCCCGCCTATCTATCGCCCTCACCCCACCTATCTATCGCCCTCACCCCACCTATCTATCTATCGCCCTCACCCCACCTATCTATCTATCGCCCTCACTCCATCTATCTATCGTCCTCACTCCATCTATCTATCGTCCTCACTCCATCCATCTATCGTCCTCACTCCATCCATCTATCGTCCTCACTCCATCCATCTATCGTCCTCACTCCATCCATCTATTGCCCTCACTCCCTATCGCACTTTATCGCATCACTACAGTATCACTCAGCACCACCACAGCATCCCTCAGGGGCACCACAACATCACTATGCGCTACCACAGGATCACTGAACGCCACAGCATCACTAGTCGCCACCACATCACTCTGCGCCATCACAGCATCAATCTGTGCAACCATTCAACAACAACTGGTTCAAATATGTGCTCTCAATGTTTGAAGCTTTATTACAAATGTCACAAAAAGATGTTAATATTTCACTTCTGTTCTTGGATTTTCGTCACAATAAAATACACTGAACATAATCTTCACAAAAGTTATTTACAAAAGTTTAAGCTATTGTCATTATAAATAACAATAAGATTTAAGTATTAATAATTTAAAAAAATTAAAAGCCATTGTTATTTGTAATATTAATACATCTAAGTCACGTAAATACAACACATATTGCATTACAAATGCTATAGGTGTCACATTTGCGAAAGTTATACCTATGGGCATTGTAAATGACAAAGCTATTAATTTCGCTATTTTCAACACCAACACTGAAAAATAAAAGTGTGTCATTTACAATACGAATAGCTCAAACTTTCCTAATGCGAGACCTATTGCATTGCAAATGCTAGTTTCATTTCTAGACTGTGCACCGGGCTCAGATATGACTATTTAATTTCATAGGACAGTTTAAACGAATTATTTTTAGCAATTCAGAGATACTTATGAACATTATAGTCGCTTCTACCGAAGACTTTGTATGGGGATGAAAAAAGTGGGGACTCTCTAAAACTGGAATTATGCATCTTTACCAAGAGGCGTGGTCTATGTAAGTAAAGGCGTAAATATAAATTGTAAACTAAATAGTTTGTGTTTCCCATAGTATCCACCGAACCAGTATATTAGTGCCTCTCCCTGTGCATCAATCTCTTTAATTTGCCCCTTCACACCACTTTCTTCTACTGTTCAAATTAGACACTTGAGCCCTTTTCTCCCCAAATATTTCTTAAATCCACCATCTGCATGTCTCGCACCTCAGCTCTTTCCTCTTTGGCACTTTTTCAGGTTCTAATGCATGCACTTTCTCGCATCTCCTTCACTTCACCACCCCCATCCATACAACGCACCTGCAAGCACTGCACTTTAACAGTTTCCTTGTCAATATTTTGACAACCGTGAACCTCCTTCACACACATTTGCATAGAATTACAATTGCAAGTGGCACACATGGCCATTGCTCTGTGCGCTCAGCAGAGAAGCAAACGATTGGATGTCTCTGTATTCTAAACACTTTTGACCCACTCACAGGTACTGCGAGAAACTCATTGCATTCAACCTGAATTGCAAAATTCTCCTTTGTGGCTTTTAAAAACACCTAGATACGACTCCGGTCAAAATATGCATCGTACAAGAGTAATATGCAGCATAAAAAAAAAAAACTACAGAAAAAACATCCTGAAAAAAATCTAACACTTGTGTGCAATTCAAGTAAAACATGAAATATAATCATGAATTACATCACTGACATGGATTATCTAAACTTTTTTTATACTAATTGTTTAGAAATAGATTAATGTTTTGGCTGTAAAGTTAAGGACATGAATATAGAACCGGAGAGGGATCCATTTCAATGTTGTTTTTCAAATACTGCCATGTCCAACCCACTTAAACTCTGCTTTTAGCTCTCCCAAACAATTTTCTAGCTAAGCACTAAGACGCTACAGGCAAAGTTATAGTATTGGAGGGAACTATATTTTTGTTTGCTGTTGCAGTCCAATGAGTTTCACTTTCAGTGATCTTACTATGGCTTTATTTACAGTCTCCAGTCAAAGCAAAAATACCAGACTGAATGCTACAAATGTATCAAGTGTACTAGGCCAGCTTACCTTTTTGTTTAGGATGGGTGAGTAGGCGGGGGATTTTGAACCAAGTAGCTGTGAATATGCCAAAAGCAATGTTTTAACAAGCAAAAAGCTTAAAAGTGACTGCAGACCCCCACACACAGAGAAAAAGGTGCCAAGTGTCTAATAAACAAAACTACCAATGTTCAAGTGGTAAGTAACAGAGGGATATAGCATAAAGCTAAAATTCACACGGAATATGGGAGGGGGAATCTTGTGCTGGTAATGGAGCATGGGGAGATTAGCTGTGGGTACTAGCCCATGTTCCTGCTCTCTTCTGAAGCCATACATCGGGGCCCAGTACAGGGGGAACATATTTCAAGAATACAGATGGAAATGGTACACAAACACGTGCATGAATGCATGCCAGCCCCCCCCCCCCCCAAATGGACCATTTTTCACTAATTTCTGCAATCTATGGTTTGAGTCCAACTGAGTCTTACTCCAATGTCTCCAACTTTTAGGTCTAGAAAGATGGTCCGAACAGTTCCCCGAAAGTCAGGAGGTCGGCCTCAGCCCACTGGACCCTACCATAATATCAAGGGTGAAAAGGGAATATCACTCTTTTGTTCGCATCCCGAAATGGGTGATATGGACTCCCACAGAATCAACCATGATAAAAGGTTTGTCAGGTTGATGCAGAATACAGTACTCACAGGTCTGGAACATCTGACGGGTCACTGACCAACCTACGATGCAGGTTCCAGTTGGCTGTGGCAAACAGCTACCAAAGCCAGCTTCAGCCCAGTAGGTCATTATCCTGCTCACACCTTTTATCTTCTGCAAACTGTACAGTCCTATTAGACCTACTTATGATGACGCAGAAAGGCTGAAGACGAGGTGAATACAAAATACTGTCTTTAGGCTATCAATATTCACCTAAAAATTGAGACACTTCTGGGAAGCCAAGAACAATCAATCAGGGGTGCCACATTTAAAAATCATAGATAAAACATACTTAAGTAGAGAGCAACTTTCCAGGCTTCATCCAAGTGGTTTTATGAACAATGGGACAGGCAACAACTAGTCAAGACAAGCATTTGCAATGCAGTAGGTCTCGCATTCACACAAGTTTTTAACTGACAATGCCTTTTATTTGTGTTTTGGTTTTTAAAACATAAATAAAAGGGATTGTGCTTTTATTATATAAAGAGTAGGCTGTTTAGGAAAAGTACGGCCACTAATTCAATATTAAGACCAGAGTGTGCACATCCGACATCTGTAATAAACAGCATACCGTTTGGAGAAATGGTAAGAATACGCGGAACTGCAGCACAGAGTGGGTTTAGAGGGGAACTGAATAAACTTAATAGATTATTAAAACAGAGGTTATGCTAGAAAGTCGAGAGAGCCAAATCGAAAATCTTGACCGTGAAAAGAGAAACTACATTGGTGCAGAAAGAGAGGACGCAGTCACGCCAACGGTTGTTTTTTGTAACCACTTTCAGTACACAAAAAGACAGGATTTTTAAATGTTTGAGGAAAAATTGGCATTTGCTGAAAGGAGTGCCAGGTTTGGTTAATGTGATTATTGACAAACCTGGAGTAATTTACAGGAGAAGTCCTACGATAGGCAGCATGATAATGAGTAACTATAGCGAGCCCCCAGTAAGACAGAATTATAATTGGTTACCTGAGCCACCGAAAGGTTTTTTTGTGTGCGGGGCATGTAGTATTTGTAATTTGGGCATCAACAAGATTAAGGAGTTCCAATATAACACAGGCAGAAGGTATAGAATTAATTAATTCATAAATTGTAACAGCACTGGTGTTATTTATGTAATCCAATGTGTGCATGTAGAAAAATCTACATTCGAAGCACCAAAAGAAATTTGAAAATCAGAATTCAGTAACATAAACGGGCAAATAATAATCATGATCTCAAATCTCCAATTTATCAACATATATTAGAAAAACAGTGCTTTATAGGAATTTAAGTTTCATGGGATTCAGAAAATCGCTCCAAGAAGTAGAGGAGGGGAGTGGGAGCTGATGATTAGAAAACAGGAAGCGAGATTGATTAGTCGCTGCAGAGCAGTCACTCTGGGATTGAATAGCGATACTGAATTACATTATTTTCTGGAATAAGGCTTGTTGGGTTCACCGGGTCTTGGTTGTATATTGGATCTCCAAGGTTTAGGATATATGTCTTAGGAATTGGGTTGGATTGCGTAGTTTAACAATATGGACACTAGTAATAATTCTTTTTGAAGATGGTTGTGTATATTTTTTGAATATTGATGTAAGGGTTGTACTCCGGGTTATGGGGGTTTGATTAGGAGATTGGTCAATATGTATTTCATGGAGTCAGGTGTAACCACAGCAAAATTTTCAATATTGCATTTGAGGAGGGGGAAGTTCGGTCTTCATTCGGGATTATTATTCGATGGAATGAAGGAATACACGAAAATTGAATACTACTATATAACGACTGGTAGTGGGACACAGTATTTTTACATGGAGCGTTTAGCTTGGATATGGATCTTTCTCTAGCCACTTTAGTTAACATACAGCACTCTGCTCAGATACGAATGGTCAGAGGGTTTTTAGGTTTCGCCTGGCCGTAGCACTGCGCAGCAGTGCTCGCGCAGGCAAAATCTTTTGATGTACAGTAAGGGGCTTTGTCCCGCCTCTCTCTTCCATTGGCTAGCTCCATAAATGGAGGCTAGCCATTGGAAGAGATGGTTGTCAATTACTCTTTCCCCAGTCACGAAGCGATTCGGGGGCGTTTCCGTGTCTTTTTTCAAAGCCCGCCCCCCACACCCTCCCTGTCGCCGTCCCACCACTCCAATGGAGTTACAGAGTGGGACTCTATGATTGGAATAGGCACCGAGGCGAGAATTGTCAGGTCCGGGGAAATTTGAGCCCAAGACCCGCCGAGGCGGGGAATTGAACCCTGGTCCGGGCCAGACCTCTGCATCAGGGTCTGCAGCTCCAACCACTTGAGCCACATTTCTCCTAAAACCTTGGGTGGCGGGGGGGAAACTATATTGACCAGAATGCAGTTTGCGGCTACCTGGCAGTGATAACTAACGGGGTTAGACTGGTAAAAAGGTGTGAGTGCAGTGACCCCTTGTGGTGGCCTGGGCTTGACAGCTAGGTGGGGCATGTGAGGGGTAGATTGGGTTGTGTGTAGTAAACATTGTGGTTGTGGCTTCAGCCTGCTCTGCTGCTTGCAGCTGGAAAACACTTTCTCTGCATGCACGCCTTTGCAATGAGACTCCCACGTCAAGTTTCATATTGCAAACTCATCAATGCATGCTTGTAACCGAAGCCATACTGGCTCCTGCAGCTGTGCGTCTGTATTCAAAGCTAGTTTGCAGCAGGCGTTTTTTGATCCGTTTTCCTGCGGTCTGGCCTGCGCGGCATTAACCCAGCTATTTGCCCTGTTTGAATTCCCTCTTCCTGTCTGATAGCTGTGCATGCTCTTGAATGGTACTGAACCAGGGCGTTGGTACCTTTGCCCTGGTAACAGTATTGTGGTAGCATCTGGTACCCATATGTTTCCTCCTATCACAAGCCATTCGTCAGTGAAATAGCGACCGCTGGAAGTTACACTTCAGCAGTGCAGTACATGTGTTCTTGCAGACGCATGTCTCCCCCTAGTGCATTTGTAAGGAATTCTTATTCACACTCTCGCCGCGAAGTCTTCTCGCTGTCCCTCCCTCGCCAGGACAGTGGGCACTGTCTCATGGGGTGAGGGATGGTCATCGGTACAGGACAGTGACGAGCGTGCCACCACCACCATACAGGGGTTAGAGACGTGTTTACCTCAGTGGACAATGTGTTACTGGGCCTGTGCCCACCGAAGGTAGTTATTTGGTTCACTGAACAGTAGGCTCTATGGCCAAAGTGCACCACCAGTTGATACAAGAGAGAGAGTGTAGAGTGCCATGAAGCGGTGGGGGCTTGTTTTGTTAGGCGTGGGGAGAGTGGGTGTGTGTGTGTGTGTGTGTGTGTGTGTGTGTGTGTGTGTGTGTGTGGCTCTGGGTGTGTGTGGGTGTGTGTGTGTGTGGGTGTGTGTGTGTGTGTGGCTCTGGATGTGTGTGTGTGTGGCTCTGGATGTGTGTGTGTGTGGCTCTGGATGTGTGTGTGTGTGTGTGTGTGTGTGGCTCTGTGTGTGTGTGTGGCTCTGTGTGTGTGTGGCTCTGTGTGTGTGTGGCTCTGGGTGTGTGTGTGTGTGGCTCTGGGTGTGTGTGTGTGGCTCTGGGTGTGTGTGTGTGGCTCTGGGTGTGTGTGTGTGGCTCTGGGTGTGGGTGTGTGGCTCTGGGTGTGGGTGTGTGGCTCTGGGTGTGGGTGTGTGGCTCTGGGTGTGGGTGTGTGGCTCTGGGTGTGGGTGTGTGGCTCTGGGTGTGTGGCTCTGGGTGTGGGTGTGTGGCTCTGGGTGTGTGGCTCTGGGTGTGGGTGTGTGGCTCTGGGTGTGGGTGTGTGGCTCTGGGTGTGGGTGTGTGGCTCTGGGTGTGGGTGTGTGGCTCTGGGTGTGGGTGTGTGGCTCTGGCTGTGTGTGTGGCTGGCTCTGGCTGTGTGTGTGGCTGGCTCTGGCTGTGTGTGTGTGGCTGGCTGTGGGTGTGTGTGTGTGGCTGGCTGTGTGTGTGTGGCTGGCTGTGGGTGTGTGGCTGGCTGTGGGTGTGTGTGTGTGTGTGTGGCTGGCTGTGGGTGTGTGTGTGGGTGTGTGTGTGTGTGTGTGTGTGTGTGTGTGTGTGTGTGTGGCTGGCTGTGGGTGTGTGTGTGGGTGTGTGTGTGTGTGTGTGTGTGTGTGGCTGGCTGTGGGTGTGTGTGTGTGTGTGTGTGTGTGTGTGGCTGGCTGTGGGTGTGTGTGTGTGTGGCTGGCTGTGGGTGTGTGTGTGTGGCTGGCTGTGGGTGTGTGTGGCTGCGGGGCTCTGGGTGTATGTGTGGGGCTCTGGGTGTATGTGTGTGGGGCTCTGGGTGTATGTGTGTGTGGCTCTGGGTGTATGTGTGTGTGGCTCTGGGTGTATGTGTGTGTGGCTCTGGGTGTATGTGTGTGTGGCTCTGGGTGTATGTGTGTGTGGCTCTGGGTGTATGTGTGGCTCTGGGTGTGTGTGTGTGGCTCTGGGTGTGTGTGTGGCTCTGGGTGTGTGTGTGGCTCTGGGTGTATGTGTGTGGCTCTGGGTGTGTGTGTGTGGCTCTGGGTGTATGTGTGTGGCTCTGGGTGTATGTGTGTGGCTCTGAGTGTGTGGCTCTGGGTGTGTGTGTGTGGCTCTGGGTGTGTGTGTGTGTGGCTTTGGGTGTGTGTGTGTGGCTCTGGGTGGGTGTGTGTGTGTGTGTGTGTGTGTGGCTGGCTCTGGGTGTGTGTGTGTGTGGCTTTGGGTGTGTGTGTGTGGCTCTGGGTGGGTGTGTGTGTGTGTGTGTGGCTGGCTCTGGGTGTGTGTGTGTGTGTGTGGCTGGCTGTGTGTGTGTGGCTGGCTGTGGGTGTGTGGCTGGCTGTGGGTGTGTGTGTGTGTGTGTGGCTGGCTGTGGGTGTGTGTGTGGGTGTGTGTGTGTGTGTGTGTGTGTGTGTGTGTGTGTGTGTGGCTGGCTGTGGGTGTGTGTGTGGGTGTGTGTGTGTGTGTGTGTGTGTGGCTGGCTGTGGGTGTGTGTGTGTGTGTGTGTGTGTGTGGCTGGCTGTGGGTGTGTGTGTGTGTGGCTGGCTGTGGGTGTGTGTGTGTGGCTGGCTGTGGGTGTGTGTGGCTGCGGGGCTCTGGGTGTATGTGTGGGGCTCTGGGTGTATGTGTGTGGGGCTCTGGGTGTATGTGTGTGTGGCTCTGGGTGTATGTGTGTGTGGCTCTGGGTGTATGTGTGTGTGGCTCTGGGTGTATGTGTGTGTGGCTCTGGGTGTATGTGTGTGTGGCTCTGGGTGTATGTGTGGCTCTGGGTGTGTGTGTGTGGCTCTGGGTGTGTGTGTGGCTCTGGGTGTGTGTGTGGCTCTGGGTGTATGTGTGTGGCTCTGGGTGTGTGTGTGTGGCTCTGGGTGTATGTGTGTGGCTCTGGGTGTATGTGTGTGGCTCTGAGTGTGTGGCTCTGGGTGTGTGTGTGTGGCTCTGGGTGTGTGTGTGTGTGGCTTTGGGTGTGTGTGTGTGGCTCTGGGTGGGTGTGTGTGTGTGTGTGTGTGTGTGGCTGGCTCTGGGTGTGTGTGTGTGTGGCTTTGGGTGTGTGTGTGTGGCTCTGGGTGGGTGTGTGTGTGTGTGTGTGTGTGTGGCTGGCTCTGGGTGTGTGTGTGTGTGTGTGGCTGGCTGTGGGTGTGTGTGTGTGTGGCTGGCTGTGGGTGTGTGTGGCTGGCTGTGGGTGTGTGTGGCTGCGGGGCTCTGGGTGTATGTGTGGGGCTCTGGGTGTATGTGTGTGGGGCTCTGGGTGTATATGTGTGGGGCTCTGGGTGTATGTGTGTGTGGCTCTGGGTGTATGTGTGTGTGGCTCTGGGTGTATGTGTGTGGCTCTGGGTGTATGTGTGTGTGGCTCTGGGTGTATGTGTGGCTCTGGGTGTGTGTGTGTGGGGCTCTGGGTGTGTGTGTGTGGCTCTGGGTGTGTGTGTGGCTCTGGGTGTGTGTGTGGCTCTGGGTGTGTGTGTGGCTCTGGGTGTGTGTGTGGCTCTGGGTGTGTGTGTGTGGCTCTGGGTGTATGTGTGTGGCTCTGGGTGTATGTGTGTGGCTCTGGGTGTATGTGTGTGGCTCTGAGTGTGTGGCTCTGGGTGTGTGTGTGTGTGTGGCTCTGGGTGTGTGTGTGTGTGGCTCTGGGTGTGTGTGTGTGTGTGTGTGTGTGTGTGTGTGTGTGTGTGTGTGTGTGTGTGTGTGTGTGTGTGTGTGTGTGTGTGTGTGTGTGTGTGTGTGTGTGTCTGGCTCTGGGTGTGTGTGTGTGTGTGTGTGTGTGTGTGTCTGGCTCTGGGTGTGTGTGTGTGGCTGGCTCTGGGTGTGTGTGTGTGTGTGTGGCTGGCTCTGGGTGTGTGTGTGTGTGTGTGGCTGGCTCTGGGTGTGTGTGTGTGTGTGTGGCTGGCTCTGGGTGTGTGTGTGGCTGGCTCTGGGTGTGTGTGGCTGGCTCTGGGTGTGTGTGGCTGGCTCTGGGTGTGTGTGGCTGGCTCTGGGTGTGTGTGTGGCTGGCTCTGGGTGTGTGTGTGGCTGGCTCTGGGTGTGTGTGTGTGGCTGGCTCTGGGTGTGTGTGTGTGGCTGGCTCTGGGTGTGTGTGGCTGGCTCTGGGTGTGTGTGTGTGGCTGGCTCTGGGTGTGTGTGGCTGGCTCTGGGTGTGTGTGGCTGGCTCTGGGTGTGTGTGTGGCTGGCTCTGGGTGTGTGTGGCTGGCTCTGGGTGTGTGTGGCTGGCTCTGGGTGTGTGTGGCTGGCTCTGGGTGTGTGTGGCTGGCTCTGGGTGTGTGTGGCTGGCTCTGGGTGTGTGTGGCTGGCTCTGGGTGTGTGTGGCTGGCTCTGGGTGTGTGTGGCTGGCTCTGGGTGTGTGTGGCTGGCTCTGGGTGTGTGTGGCTGGCTCTGGGTGTGTGTGGCTGGCTCTGGGTGTGTGTGTGGTAGTAATTGCTGTCTGCTTAGCTCGTCCGTAGGGTACAATAGGTCTCACATTTGCGAGAGATTAAGCTATTGGCAATGTAAATGACAAAGCCATTTATTTATCTGTTTTCAAAACCAACACATAAATACAATTTTTTTCTTCATTTACAATGCCAATAGCTCTAACTTTTCCAAAGGCGAAACCGTTGCATTGTAAATGCTTGTTATCTAAAGCATGTTACAAAAGTCTCCATGAGAATGGGCTTCATTTGAATTATTAATACTAAAATGGATATATTCAAGGTGGCATTCTTGCTCAAACATGTAGGTGGCATAAAGAAAATGCCTTTTGTTGATGTCAGTTTAGCAGGCGAATGATTCACTTTTAATTTAGTTCGAGAGGCCCGCATAATGGAGACTACAGAGGTTGGGATAGCTTTAAGGATACAGGATCTTAGACAAGACACAGGTGAACAGTTGCTGGTTAGTGAATATGCATTTTTTAATTTCATACGAGCCGAGCAAAACTGAAGTTGTAGAAGGGAAATCTGCCAGTAAAAGGATATCGCACTCTGATTTCGACTGATTCATACAATGGAGGCATTTGTGTATTCCGTGGAGAAGGTATTTTATTTTCGTCATGAGGAGCTTCCCAGTTCAAGTTGAAAGATCATTCTGATGGGCAGCGGACTGAACAGAAAGCCTGGTACATTTATCAATGAACGGGAAAGATGATTGATCAAAGTACAGTAACTGGACATACTTGCTGTAACTTCCGGTTTCAGGCGGGCATAGTATTTATGAAATGAGTGCCTCGTAAAAATGAGTTTGCAAAAGTATAATTAGTCAGTGATATGGACTCCGCACTCGGATTGCGAGTGACTCACACATTGAAGGTGTCTGTTTTTTCAATAAAGATGACACTGTAATTGCGTTAAGACGTGCTTCCCCGTGCAAAGCTGTAGGATCATTCTACATAGGTAGCAGACCGGAGAGGAAGCTGGGTGCACGTAATACTGAAAGGGAGAGATGATTGTTTATAGTGTAGCCAACCAGAAATGCTTGCTGTAATTTCCGGTTTCTGGCGGGCATAACGTTTATGGAACGAGTGTCTTTGGCTAATAAGACGGTGATTAGTTGAACTAGGATATATCCGGTGTTTGCAAATGGAGAATATGGGCAGTAGCGGACCTAAATGAGTACTATGGCAGGGGAATAGTCGCTATTGGTTAATTAACACCGTCTCGGGATTGGACAGAAGTTCTTTTAAAAATAGTTCGTGAGCAAGCATTCTTTGACATCGGGATTTATCAAGCCTGGTAGTCCGCGGAGGGTGATCTGAATAGCGTTTCTTTACCCACAAACAGGTGAGAATGGGGTGTGACGTACAGAGGATAAATTCTAGCAGTCTGGCTGAACAGGCAATAATTGTCTAACAGGGGTATTTGCTGTGTGCATTTATTTTGCTGTATATAGATGGTGGGATTAGTGAATTCGAAATGGTGTGGTAATTTTGGACCTGGTTAATAGTTCTATGAGCACTCGAAAATCCTAAGAAATTAACTTTTTTATTGAAGGGCGCGCATTTCAGTATTGCGCATTAATATTAACATGGTGGTGTGATAAGAACAAGGACCCCCATGGCTCTCAGTTAAAATTTTCGACGTAATGGATCACATAGTACAATGGACTGATTGCTCAGTTTCCTTGCATTTTCCAAGGATTTTACTTTATTTTTGGAACTTTTAATTCTGAAACTTGAACACTCCAAGTGGCACATTGATGTAAGACTTACCAGTGAATTAATAAGAAGAATTCTTGGATTTGAATAGCAAGGTGAGATGAAGTTTTATTATTATAGCAAAGTAATTAATTAAAAGAAAATAGGGTGCAAAGTGTGAAGATAATCGCCCTCTTGTTGGGGTTCTTTGCAGATACGAACATATGATGGGGATGAAGAAGACCTACTACTATACACATAAATGAAGATTTAAACGAACATTATTTTTGGTGAGTTTAAGTTGGATTAAATATTATACTGAGGGACCTAGTAATAAAAACAGTTTTAACAGTGGTTCTCCGGCTCATTTATTCATTAAAATTGGTTTTCGTGATTCCAGAAAATGGATGGGAGAATTATTGTTTGAGTTTAGGACATGGAGACTGTCTTGAGTTTTATAATAAATGTATATATATTTTTTTCGTATACTTTATTGAATGTGATGAATGGTCCCCTATGCTCTCAGGATGGTGGTAAATAGCCATTTGAACATTAGATTGTTATATAGGCAAAATGGTGGTGTCAAAGTGTACAAATTACTTCCTGATTGTTAGATTTTGATTTATTTTCTGATTTATTTTCTATGAGTCATGTCTTTACCAATTTGGTTTGGTAACATTAGATATTGCGGAGTGAGACAATTATTTATTGTACTTTTTTCCTTCAGCCCTGATTATGTCCCGTAGGGGACGGAACGCATAGACTATGGAGTTTTGCTGTATACATTTGATGGTTCATTTCTTGGTTTTCTTATGAAGTAATCCTTTGAGTCAAAAGAAATATACCAATAAAGAAACTGAACTCAGTTGATGAACCAAGAAGCTTGCATTTGGATTGGGTTATTCATGGACTACAATAATTGATTGTTAATACCTATGCTATATTAGTGCTCCTCCAGTTTGGTTTTCTATTTATTGTCAGCGGTTTAACGGTGAGCCGCTTGAGGTTGAGCACAGACACATTATTGTGGGAATTCACAATATAAATCAGGTCCAAGCAATTTTATTTCTAAAATAAAAAGCTTTCATATTCTTTAGTACATAAAATGTCAAGACCAAACCAATGGCACACTGAACTAGAAAAATGCTAGCTACATTACATAAACTTCATAGATTACTCCATTGTAAAATACAGCAAGTCTCTAAATTAGTACGGACACACCATACGATGAATAAACCATACAAAACCAAACACAAATTAATAGCTG
The DNA here is from genome assembly GCF_964263255.1 of Lissotriton vulgaris. Taxonomy (NCBI): domain Eukaryota; kingdom Metazoa; phylum Chordata; class Amphibia; order Caudata; family Salamandridae; genus Lissotriton; species Lissotriton vulgaris. Next base: position 1,430,834,324 of record NC_141687.1, read on the forward strand.
CCTACACCTACGCTCAATACATTAGGAGGCATGTATCAGCATCTCAAATACATAGTTTAAAAAAGAAAATACACGTGCTACACATACAGTGTGCAAAATGGAAACTGCTTTAATTTTGCTTCTCTATCACCACTTTGACCATCATTTACATTTCATAAAAAAATCTGAAAGTAAAGCATTCTATGTAGAAATACCAAAATACGAATAAGTCATGCCATGTATCCTATTCAACTACACTGGTTATACCAAATAAATTAAAGCACCTTAACTTTGGCATTTGTCAATAATGGAATACAGCTTTTGAAACATTTGTGTTTGAAGGTCTTTATTTCGGGTGGTCTACTTGTACTCCCTTTCACAATTAAAACTATGCACAATTTTGGCTAACACTGACAATTAGTTAAATCAATTGTATGGAACCATAGAAGCCATTGCCCCATCAGTCTCAATCACAAAACATAGTGCTCACTCACTAGATAAACCAGTCAGAGTAACGTGTGAAGTAAAAGGTCCAGTCCTTTTGAGCAAATGGCAACAAAGCGGGACTAAATAGCCTTATAATGAATCGGAAGCCAAGGACAATGACACCAGCCAATGAAAAATATGGGAGGAGAGTGGGCAAGGCTTGTACAGCATACTCTTCTAAAGCATACCTCGCAGGGCGAGGAGTGCATGCGCGCTGCCGCTAGGCTCGACCTAAAAAAAGGGATGTGCATGTGGTATGCAACTGAGGTGTAGTGGCTGTATTGTTTCCATAACAAGGGAAGACGATACGGAAGCCCAAGCGGGGTTAATGGAGAACCACGCAAATTCAATACCTTGAGCACAGGAACACGTTTTCTGGGCAGGTATGCTGTTGGAGGTGCACAACAGCTGGTTTGGCTGGAGTTCAGACTAAGCTGCATTTTGATTGCAACAACAAACCATGCTATTTAGCCTCCTCTCAGAACAGAGAAAAGAAACGAACCTCGCTCTTTGCATGGAACCAATCATGCGCTGCATAGAGAATGTCTATCTCAAGGACAACATTTACATAACCCACTTTGTTTTTTGAATGTGTGTATTTGTAAGGGAGAAAAAGGCCTCAATTTAGGAAGACTGAACACACTCCTTTCAGGAATAGAGGACAAAGGGCTGGGGCCCGAAATAGAAATCTCAGCTTATATCACAGATCAGTATTTGCATAGCCATGTAAGGGTAGTAGCCACCCTCTATTACTTGAGCGAAGGGACACTACACCCTCAGTAGAGCAGAGATGTATGCTCTGAAGGTGAGCAATAAATAAAGACATGGAGATATCCACAGGCTTACGCAAGAGAAGACAGGATCAGCCAGGAGTTAAAGTACAGTCGCCTGTTCAATAGGAGGACTTTAGACTCACCAGCAACATAATCACAAAGTAAAACTTGATGAAACATTCGAAACAAAAAAGGTGATCATCTTTCAGTGTGGGTAAAAAACCACACGTAATAGCAATCCAACACGGAAGATCCTTTGTAGAGAAAATCATAAATACATTTGCAAAGCAGCACTATAACCGGAATTCTCTAGATTCCAATAACCCGTGCTACTCAACTTAATGGTTCTCATGTTACTGGCTGCAGAACATCAACACTATGTCAGTGGAGGCAGATGTAGGCCCAACACACTTATTTCAGAAAACAACTGGAGGGCTAGTTGACATCTCACACAACTCACGTGCATCAGCAAAGGTGCAATTTTTTTGCAAACCATAAATCACCCTCTAAGTATCAAAAACGATTCCATATCTAATGTTCATCACGTTATACATCAATTTACTAATATTTGTATAGCATGCATATTTCATCACTTCGATAATATTACCATTACTCTCAGGACCAGAGATCCTGCATGTTCCTGGTAGCATTCATCCTGACAGTTTGGTGCAACTCATTTTTCTAAACTTGAAAATATAAATAATTAGCTTCCGCATTTGGGCCAAGTGCAAAAGTAGCATCTGCAAGAAAAGTAGCTAAATTATGTAGTAATTTCAAGTAAACCAGGCAAAGGGTCTCAGTAGGATATTTTAACAATTAATCAAAAACGGGTTTTTAAATCACCAAAAGGGACACAAAAGAAACAAATGTGTCTTGGGGCTCTGATTGAGAGCAAGGGGCAATCACGACAACTAACAAAATGTTATAGAAGTCTATCTTTTGGCATCAATATAAAACTGATGCAATAGGAATGGAAATCTGACAAGATGCAAGATGGTCCAACAAACCGCCTACATTTATTCAAACGCTTTAAAAGTGCATTCACCTAAATATCCTCAACCATTTAATTTGCCAGCTAAAACCAACCAAAAAATAAAAAAATGAAAAATAAGTGTAAACTATAGAAGATGGTGGATAAAGAGCAGTTAATAAACAGGATTTGACCCGCATTTAATTCAAGAACAATCTTACAAAACGGCTTTGAAATAAAAAGATTTGTGCGCCGATGTGCCCAAGTAGAAGAAAACATAAAACCGGAGTTTCCGTATATATAAACAGAAGAGACAAACCCTATAAGACTAATCATGGATTACTCCAAGCAATCAAAAGAAAGAACTAAAATCTTGAGAAAAAATTGGAGGCTATTACAATTGGACAATACAGTTGGAAAACTAGTAGGTAATCACCCGAGAGTAACCTATAGACGAGCCAGGAACCTAAAAGATCGTCTAAAACAGTCACTTCAAAGGAAAAACTTAACACGAACCGTGGCTAAAACCAAAAGGTTTCGTGAAGAGTCACAACTGTAAGGTCTGCCAGATAGCGAAACCAACAACTTCGGTAGGAATGGCTAATGGAAAGATGTGGAAAATCAACGAGTTAATTACAGGCAAAACGCAATTTATAGTCTATGTGGTGGAGTGTCCGTGCCCCCTTAGATATATAGGGAGCACAATTTGCAAATTAAATGTTTTTATTTTAGAGCATGTTAGTGCAACAGTTAATAAAGACCGAACAAATGAGGTGGCCAAGCACATGGAAGAGCATCATGGAAGCGATTGGAAACTACAGACAGTACAGGTCAATGTTCGTGAGGGGAAAATCCATGCCACAAAAGTAATCACAGCATATCTTTAATATGAGGTCATTAACCCCCAAAGGACATAACCAGAGTGTGGAATTATACAATCACCCATGAGAAACTCATGTCAAAATCTTTCCGTCAAGACAAAAAGATTGAAGAAACTGAAACTAGAGAGAAAATACAATGAACGAAGGAAAATAACTGCCAACAGGAAAATGGGCCCCAACGAGACGAAATAGATGGCACCATAATTAACATAGACCCACTGGAGGGTATTAAATCAAGGAGAGCGACTGATAGATGAAAGTCTGGTCACCAAAGGAAACCAGCATTGGCAAAACCAATAGGTCTCACCTTTGGGACCTATTAAGGGTTTAGCCATGCAGCACACTATTCAGGAATTCAAGAGCTATACAGTTACTACACACTCGGTCATGCAGCATGATGCATGCTTGCCTTAGGAAACATTCACGCAGTTGTTATTGTTGTGGAAACAGATGATACCAAAAGTGAAAGCGAAAGCAAAAGTCCTCCCAAAGCCTGCAGACGAACAAATGGTGTGCGCGCCTGGCACAAATGCACTGTACCCGATCCGCCTACAGACTTTGGGAGCATTTTTAAAAGCCCCTTACTTAATTCTCACAAAGCATCGCTTACGCTATAGCTGTAGCGAGACCTAAAAATAAAGGATATGTCTACAAATGCAAAATTCAGGACCTCCAATTGATGTTCTATGGCCGAAAGGGGAGCGTAACTCCATCCTACCCTTCACGCCTATAGTTATACAGCAGTAGGTGTGGCGTGGACAGCACGTCACACCCACCACCACCCTCCTGGTAGTACCAGTGAAGTTTGACTATAAGAGGCAGCCAGAGTGGGCCCTAAATAGGTTCGCTGAACGGCTACACAAGCACAGAATAAAAAGTTGTGTCACAAAAAGATGCTTTTGGTTAGAAGCGGTCACAGGAAGCAACATGTCTATGACATACTGCACAGCTCAGGTGGCTCTCGGCAGAAGTATTTCAACCAACGCAGTTGCCGATCACAATTGCATCACTCGACCGCCACCCAGTAATGCCCTTTGTCAAGAATTGTTGGTGGGGTTGCACTTTGGCATTTTGCGACGAACCCGGAGGCCGTAGCGCACCCCTCACTAGTTGGTATGAAAGCATCCTAGCATTTCCGGTGCAATATAAACCCAAAGGATTTATGATGAAAATGACTTTACAGGAAAGCAGCACTATGCCCATTCAATGCATGTTACATAAATGTATCCGTGGTATGCAGATGTTGATGTATAATTAACGATAAAATTAAGGATAACGGTAATATAGAGCGCCCACTACACAAACTGTTTGTTGGCCTGCACTAACATGACAAAGCGCTCGCATGCGACGCTCATCCTTGATGTCTCGGTGTGCGGCCTCTGGTGGGGGAGGGAGTTGAAGCGAGCAAAACAGAGGTAGAGCGAGTCGCCCGCGCAGGAGAGCGAGAGGAGGGCCAGATGGCGCCTCTGCCCGTAAGCGAGCGTGTAACAGCAACCGGCTATGGTTGAATTTTCTGAGCCCACTTACTAAAAGTCTCGCCAGGGCGGCGCATGCGCTGCTCAGGCGAGACCTAAAAATCACAAAGTCCCATCAGTGACGACTTGAACTGTATAACATTGCATGGTTTCTGTGGGGACTAAATCACTTAACATCTTAAAAGCACCAGTGATAATATATGAACATTTTTAATAAAAAAATGTAAAAATATACAAAAAAAACTCAAAAAATGGGTAACTACATCTCCCATAAGACACCAGTATTGTTAACATGTATTAACAGGAAATGACATAATTTGGTTGAAATCTATTTGATTGCCTTGCTGTTAACAGTACTGTGATTGTGACTAAGGTCTGTGGGTCAGACCGAAACGCTTAATCTGGGGCCTTTCACTCTGAGCAAGAAGCGAGAATAAAAAGTGCAAAAGAAAAGCCTTCGTGTATGTGACCCATTTCTCTTCCCTGCCGGGAAGGAGTTGTGGCAATATTTAGCAGTTGGGCTCAACCACAGGATCCCGCGCCACAGGGAGATCGCCAGTTAATAAAACCAAGGGAGCCAGAAAATGGAGGATATATATCTATATATGCCACGAACCTCGCTTTACTGTCTTCTTCAAAACAAACTAGCGTAGACCCAGGTTTGGTTCAATTTTATTTATTTCAACACACCAACAGCTGCCATGATGCGTTTCGGCAGATCCCTGCCTTGATCACATGACACATTGCCTTGTGTAACCTCCTTTTTAAAGTGACAGTGTGATTACTTGGTACTGAACATAGAAGAAATACTCTGTAATTTTTCGCCTAAATGCATACACTTAAACAATGTTTGAATACATTTATGTCTTAAATCATTTAAGATACAAATGATGCATGGAATTTTTGTCTGAACAATCAAATTTTAGACTTCTTCTTTGGAGGTAAGAATATCTAGCTCAAATGCAATATTCTCAATTACCTCCATCAGAACTATGTAAAGACCAATTTAATCAATAGAGCAAAAGAAAAAGGAGAAAAAAGAAAAAAAGGAGGAAAGTATAAAGCTAAATGAAGTGCGCTAAATTCTAACTTATACTATAACCGTGCCCCACCAGTGCCTCCATTGTAAAGTGTTAGTGCAAAAATAGAAGACGTCATATCTATTGCCTAAAAATAGTACAATGTGAATACATTATCCTTTAGTTTACTATTCTGGCATAAAGAAACATGTGCAAACGACAGCATGTTCAAAATTGAGTTTATGGGGGCTAATCCCAAAAAGTTTCTACAGTATTCAGACAAAGGATTCCCACAATCACAAATATATTTTTTTAAATATGTAATTAAATAAATACATACATATACAATCTATAAATATAATTCAGTTGTCCTAAAACCTTATAAAAAACCGTGAATGTTAAAAAGGATGTTATTCCATTCTAAAACTGACATCAAAATGTTTCATTGAAGAAAAGGTGCGAAGTTTGGGGACATATTCCTTATACAATTTATGACCAAACAACAAGTGGCATCTAGTAATATACGAAAGTCTATGTAAGTACAACTGGTTATTCTCATCATGTTGCTTCATTGGGAAGCTGGCCTCACTATTCAGAGATATGTATACAAGTCCTCGCTCATGTTGAGCCCCCTGGTTGTTTGGTGTCGAGCTCGAGGATGTAGTGAGTCTCTAAGCATCTTAGCTTCCCTTCTCTGTCTCCACATCTCCTTTGTGGTGGAAAAGTGTCAATAACATATCTCAGATGCTTTAAATTACTGTTGTGGTGCTCTTTAAAATGCCTGGCCACCGGGTAATTAGGGTCATTGTTTGTAATTGCCCTAATATGCTGTAGAACCCTTTTATGTGCTGCCAGCTTTGTGCTCCCGATGTTTGCCAGCTTACAACTGCATTCTAAGACATACATCACATAGTCAGTTCTACATGTGTGATGTTATTTGATCATCTGAGGCTTGTCACTAAAAGCAGTCAAATAAGATGTTCTGTTGCTTCCATTTGCACACGATTTACAATTGGAACATTTGAAGAACCCCCCTTCCTTGCAGTTAGCCAACCCTCCCACTCCTTATGTTCTGGACTACTTTTTACCAGAACATTGGCCATGGATGAGGATTTCCTCTATGTGATTGAGGGAAATCTAGGAAGGAAGCTGCCTATGATGGGGTCTTTATATGCCAGTTGAGCTGGATGATTTTGCGCAAATGCTGTTCCTGTCTGGAAAATATCAAGATGAGTCTTACTGGTTCAGAGTTTTGTGAGACGTGTCTTTGTATCACAACAGATCTTTCCCGGCTAGGGCCCTTGATTTACGGCTGGCTGCATCAATGGTTTTTGCCCTGTATCCCCGCTACAGAAAACGCATCTTGCTTTCAGATTAGTGTTTTTACACATCTGATATATTACTGCAAACCCTGCGTCACCGCAGCATCGCCCCATAGGGGATTCTATGAATAAAATGAGGGGGTGCGCACTAGACGCATGAAGCAGGGTATTGCCAGCTGTCTCTTTTCGGGATAGGGAAGTAGTTATGATTTTATTAGCTACTGTGACCTTTACATCTAAGAATGAAACCTACTGGTCACCTAAACAAGATGTAAATGTGATATTGACATTGATTTGGTCAATGAATTCTTTAGCTTCCGTCACAGTTTTATTCCATAGAATAATCAAATCATCAATGTATCGTAACCAGGACACTACCTTCCCCCTATAAATTAAATCATATTGCTTCCTTAGGACCAGCTCCGCACACCAGCCCATAACAGGCGTAGCTAGGGGAGAAGCTGCCCCCCCCCCCCCCCATAGCCACACCCTGTACTTGCTGGAACATCTGCTTTTTGAATAAAAAGTAATTGTTTTCCAAACAAAAAACCAACATGTCCATTAACATTCGGTTGTGCTGCATGTACTCGATGGGTCTTCTGGATATATATCTATATATAACTTTCAACAATTGCCAGAACAACAAAGAAAAAAAAGAGACACCCTCTCCAATTTCAGTCGTGAAAAACTTTGCAGAGAGCAACTGATTATAAGGACCCACCCCCTTACCTCTAACCTCAATTAAGTCGAACAAATAAATCACTAACTTATGTAAAATCATCGCAAACCCAAACCCACACAGCAAACAGTGAAATATAAACCATAACCAGTAATGACTGATACAACAGGTGTTAAATTGCTTTGAATGGGATAGCCGAGTAGGATGAAGGCAATCACACCATTATTTTAATACTTCACGAATAGAAGTTTCTGAGAACTGGAACACTGTATCATGCAAGATAATAGATAGATATCATTTCCTACAAATTGATCCCTCAGAGGCTGCAAATATGTGATGAATATGGTGAAGTATGAAGCCTCCATCCTAACTGATCTAATCAGGGCTTTCTCCTAGGGACAAAGGTTCGCTTTGTAGCACAGAAACTGCCAGAACGGAGTATTACATGGCAACCAAGAGTATTAAATCAAGGTCTATATTAACCCTGCCAGAAATCCATCATGGACTTGAACATCAGCAGGATCTAAGAATGGTGTGGTGTTTTATTTCCTTTGAAAACACGCTGCCAATATCTTGTGTTAATCTTTCAATGCCCATATGCTCTTCAGGATGTGTGATGTGCATAACAGCCAAATTGAGATCAATCGAATGCTGAAATCTTTAATATGACTGGTTTGGACCCAAGAAAACAAGTTGACCACTTCTCAAACTCTTAAAATTAGGTGAGTTGTGCTCCCAGATTTGTGGTGCTATTTTTGACTTCCTATCTACAACACTTCGGGCCGAATAAGCCGGTGGCCCTAGACTGCCAGACTTGCAGTGGGGGCCTAGCCACCACCGCACTGGCGGTCTGACTGCCTAATTACAAGCAACACCAGACTCTCAATCAGGCCCTTAGAGAAGTGACTGATGACCAGCAGACTGCAAAAATGACCATCTTAGCTGTACACCTTTGAAACTCAGTTTATGATTCCCAAAAGGGCTGGTCCTGGAACGACATATTTAATGTCTGATTTTTTCGGTTAGACAGAGTACTGTTTTCAAACAAAACAGGTTATTTGGGGGCTGCAGGAAACTTGTACAATAGGGATACATGTTTAACTTTGAAGAAGCCAAAATCCAATTAGGTGTCCAAGCAGGCCACTTTTTGGTACATGCCAGGATTTTTCTGCCAGCCCAACGTACTTGGTAGGGATTTACTGGGAGGCTCCCTAAATCCAACACCCTGAACAACCTACTCTAGAAGGTTAAGGGGGAGAGAGTCACAACACTACCCTGCCAAAATGGTCCCCAGATTACAGTGCAGATTCAAACGAAATGCAGAACAGACTGGAGAGCAATAATCAGACATTAAATAGGTGCAATATAATTATTCACAATATGAGAAACTAGTAATGTGCAGAATATTGCTCTTGTATAATGTATACAGTAATATTGTATATTAATACAATATTGCCATTGTTTCTTTGGTTGTTGTACCTGCAAGGACATGCCCTCCTCTCTTTCTGCCGTCCCTTTGAGACTGGCTTGGCCTGACTTATGTTTGTGGTAAATGCTTTCTTTTCTTCTGCATAGGGCGAAACAGATGGCCCCATAAAGAAGATAAAGCTTTTACCACAAACGTAAGTCAAGGAGCCCAATCTGAAAAGGACGGGGCTTAGCGAGAAAGAAGAACGTCACGCACACACAGAGAGCCTCACACACACACAGAGCGCCTCACGCACACACACAGAGCGCCTCACGCACACACACAGAGCGCCTCACGCACACACACAGAGCGCCTCACGCACACACACAGAGCGCCTCACGCACACACACAGAGCGCCTCACGCACACACACACACAGAGAGCCTCATATATACACACACACACATAGAGCCTCATATAGACACACACATAGAGCCTCATATATACACACACACACATAGAGCCTCATATATACACACACACACACACATAGAGCCTCATATACACACACACACACACACATAGAGCCTCATATACACACACACACACACACACACACACACAGAGACTCACGCACACACACAGAGCCACACACACACACACACACACACACAGAGCCACGCTTCTGGTGCACCGCTGTCAGCCCTCTATGTCGCCGGTGGTCGGGGAAGCCCGCTGCTGCTGCCCTTAGTTGCGCTGCCCTCCTGCAATGGATTTTCGGCTGGTTCACAGGTCATGCCTGGGAGGAAAGGGGCTGTGGCAGGGGTTGCAGCGGGCATTTGAATGCCACTTGGTAGGTCTGACGTTGGTCTGTGCGTGGCACTCACTCCAGGTGGAAAGATGCTGGCACTGCGGCCACTGACAGTCAGTGGGTGCATCCCACTCGATGAATCAGTTAGTGTATCAGTGGTTCCGGGTCACACTGCATGGCTCAATGAACCTCCGTGTACTGGTTCCCCTGGGTTACAACCGTGCCACTCCCAGCGCCAGCTCTGCACACCCAGTCCCCAGTTTACAGACCCCTTGGCAGTTCGGGCTGGAATGTTACCATGAGGCACAGGGTCAGATTGATTTGCATATAGCCATGTCTGAACTGGGGTGGCAGAGTGGGCTAAAGAACGGTGATGGATTAAACCCAGATCTTTTGACTGGGTGTGAGTGTTTGATTGATTGATTCAGATGCTCCGTCCATCATCACCCCCTTTTGTACCGCAGTTTACAGACCCAGCAGCCTGTCTTTGAACTCAGTCCCGAGTCTGTAAACACAGTGCCCATTCGAGGAGCCCTGTGCTCAGTTTGTCCATCCGCGTCCCGTCTACAGACCCAGCGCCCACTCTAAGGACACAGGACCCAGTCTAAGAGTTGAAGGATGCCCGCAATGCCCAGGATACAGACCGGCGCAACCTGCAATCCCAATGGCCATTCTACACAACCACTCTCTAGAGCCACTGTCTACTGTAAGCTCCCAGGGACCAGACTACCAACCCAGAGCCCAGCTCGTGAACCCAACGCCCACTTGACAGACCAGGGTCCAGTCTACAGACCCACTCTCACGTCTACTCACCCAAGCCACTCTTAACAGACCAGCCTACATACACACTCCGAGCCAAGTTTATTAAAGCAGAGCTCCTTTTACAGACCTACGTGCAGACTGCACTCCTCAGCCTGATTAGTAAAGATCAAGCGCCGATCCACGGACCCCAACCAACAGTCCACTGACCCCCAACTGCAGCCGGCTTAGGATAGATCCAGTGCCTAGTCCACCCCAGGCTACAGACCCCGCGCCCAGTCAGCAGACCTCACCCCCAGGCTACAGACAGTGCGCCTAGTCCACATACCTGATCCCCAGGAGACAGACCCCGCGCCCAGTCAGCAGACCTCACCCCCAGGCTACAGACAGTGCGCCTAGTCCACATACCTGATCCCCAGGAGACAGACCCCGCGGCCAGTTTGCAGACCCTGTCCCCGGTAGCAGTCTGTGACAGCGCTCCCCAGTGTTTGGCGCTCAGATCCTCGCTACTGCCTATCCTGTTCCCGAGCCTGCGGGGCGAGTATACGGTGCGACCGAGACGATGGCTGGGCGGAGGCGCGTATGTATGATCGCACCGGAGTGAGTACAAGGGGAGGGGTGTGGAGTGCGGGACGGGAGGGGGAATCCCCCGTGTATTTAAACGATCAACCAGAGCACTGTATAAAATGAACAGAATCTGTAATGACACGAGAACTAACTGTGCGAGTGTGCGCGCGAGGCTCTCTGTGCGAGTGTGCGCGCGAGGCTCTCTGTGCGAGTGTGCGCGCGAGGCTCTCTGTGCGAGTGTGCGCGCGAGGCTCTCTGTGCGAGTGTGCGCGCGAGGCTCTCTGTGCGAGTGTGCGCGCGAGGCTCTCTGTGCGAGTGTGCGCGCGAGGCTCTCTGTGCGAGTGTGCGCGCGAGGCTCTCTGTGCGAGTGTGCGCGCGAGGCTCTCTGTGCGAGTGTGCGCGCGAGGCTCTCTGTGCGAGTGTGCGCGCGAGGCTCTCTGTGCGAGTGTGCGCGCGAGGCTCTCTGTGCGAGTGTGCGCGCGAGGCTCTCTGTGTGTGAGGCTCGCTGTGTGTGTGAGGCTCGCTGTGTGTGTGAGGCTCGCTGTGTGTGTGAGGCTCGCTGTGTGTGTGAGGCTCGCTGTGTGTGTGAGGCTCGCTGTGTGTGTGAGGCTCGCTGTGTGTGTGAGGCTCGCTGTGTGTGTGAGGCTCGCTGTGTGTGTGAGGCTCGCTGTGTGTGTGAGGCTCGCTGTGTGTGTGAGGCTCGCTGTGTGTGTGAGGCTCGCTGTGTGTGTGAGGCTCGCTGTGTGTGTGAGGCTCGCTGTGTGTGTGAGGCTCGCTGTGTGTGTGAGGCTCGCTGTGTGTGTGAGGCTCGCTGTGTGTGTGAGGCTCGCTGTGTGTGTGAGGCTCGCTGTGTGTGTGAGGCTCGCTGTGTGTGTGAGGCTCGCTGTGTGTGTGAGGCTCGCTGTGTGTGTGAGGCTCGCTGTGTGTGTGAGGCTCGCTGTGTGTGTGAGGCTCGCTGTGTGTGTGAGGCTCGCTGTGTGTGTGAGGCTCGCTGTGTGTGTGAGGCTCGCTGTGTGTGTGAGGCTCGCTGTGTGTGTGAGGCTCGCTGTGTGTGTGAGGCTCGCTGTGTGTGTGAGGCTCGCTGTGTGTGTGAGGCTCGCTGTGTGTGTGAGGCTCGCTGTGTGTGTGAGGCTCGCTGTGTGTGTGAGGCTGTGTGTGTGTGTGTGTGTGAGGCTCTGTGTGTGTGTGAGGCTCTGTGTGTGTGTGTGTGAGGCTCTGTGTGTGTGTGTGTGAGGCTCTGTGTGTGTATGAGGCTCTGTGTGTGTGTATGAGGCTCTGTGTGTGTGTATGAGGCTCTGTGTGTGTATGAGGCTCTGTGTGTGTATGAGGCTCTGTGTGTGTGTATGAGGCTCTGTGTGTGTGTATGAGGCTCTCTGTGTGTGTGTATGAGGCTCTCTGTGTGTGTGTATGAGGCTCTCTGTGTGTGTGTGTATGAGGCTCTGTGTGTGTATGAGGCTCTGTGTGTGTATGAGGCTCTCTGTGTGTGTGTATGAGGCTCTCTGTGTGTGTGTATGAGGCTCTCTGTGTGTGTGTATGAGGCTCTCTGTGTGTGTGTATGAGGCTCTCTGTGTGTGTGTATGAGGCTCTCTGTGTGTGTGTATGAGGCTCTCTGTGTGTGTGTATGAGGCTCTCTGTGTGTGTGTATGAGGCTCTCTGTGTGTGTGTATGAGGCTCTCTGTGTGTGTGTATGAGGCTCTCTGTGTGTGTGTATGAGGCTCTCTGTGTGTGTATGAGGCTCTCTGTGTGTGTATGAGGCTCTCTGTGTGTGTGAATGAGGCTCTCTGTGTGTGTGAATGAGGCTCTCTGTGTGTGTATGAGGCTCTCTGTGTGTGTGTATGAGGCTCTCTGTGTGTGTGTATGAGGCTCTCTGTGTGTGTATGAGGCTCTCTCTGTGTGTGTATGAGGCTCTCTCTGTGTGTGTATGAGGCTCTCGCTGTGTGTGTATGAGGCTCTCGCTGTGTGTGTATGAGGCTCTCGCTGTGTGTATGAGGCTCGCTGTGTGTGTGTATGAGGCTCGCTGTGTGTGTGTATGAGGCTCTCTGTGTGTGTGTATGAGGCTCTCTGTGTGTGTGTGTATGAGGCTCTCTGTGTGTGTGTGTATGAGGCTCTCTGTGTGTGTGTATGAGGCTCTCTGTGTGTGTGTATGAGGCTCTCTGTGTGTGTGTATGAGGCTCTCTGTGTGTGAGGCTCTCTGTGTGTGTGTATGAGGCTCTGTGTGTGTGTGTATGAGGCTCTGTGTGTGTGTGTGTATGAGGCTCTCTGTGTGTGTGTATGAGGCTCTCTGTGTGTGTGTATGAGGCTCTCTGTGTGTGTGTATGAGGCTCTCTGTGTGTGTGTATGAGGCTCTGTGTGTGTGTGTGTGTGTGTGTGTGTGTGTGTGTGTGTATATATATATATATTGCTGACATGCAATGCTCACATTCAATTAGGAGCTCCCTGAGTGATGGTGTGTGTGCCCGTGAGTATGCACATGTGCACGGGTGTGTGCATGATCATTGTGTGAATGAACGTTCACGAGTGTGTATGAATGTGCGCATGTGAGTGAGTGTGCATATGCATGGATCCACAAGGCATGAAAATATGTGCCACTCTAGTTCGTTGGTCTGCAAGGATTTTTTCATCATGCCCTCTGAGGCAATCATGGACCAGAAACAATGTTTACTGCATGTGTGAGTGAAAGCAAGTGAATGTCAGAATGCATATGTTTGTATCTGTGGCAATGTGTTGAAAGTGGTGCGTGCATGTGTGAGGTTAAGTGTGCGAAAGAGATAGATAGTGTGCAAAAGGCCTTGAAGGGCTGGTGTCAATATGCAACAAATGTCAGCAACTCATTCTCCTGCTCATCTATGCAATCATAAACCAAAATGTAAGTGTGTGTGTTCGTGCATGTGCACTCGTGTAAGTGTGTGCCTGTGTGCATTTGTGGAAGAATGCACAAGTGTAATAGAGTTTGAATGTGTGAATAATGCGTACACCACTCTAGCTAGGTGGTCCGGCATATTCGGCCTCCCATTAACATACTCACTGAAGCAAACATAAACCAAAACCAAATCTTGTATGTGAGCTGTAGGGTCTGTTTCCCTTGCGAAAATAAGAGGTGTGAAGCAAATTACCACATGGGAGTCAACCCCGAGCTCCCAAAGTGTCATTGCCTGCAGGGGAATGAAATCAAATCGTTATGCCTATTACCCCTGTCCCTAATCTTAAGATTCCCAGGTCCACTCCATAAGCAATTCATTGTGTTATCGCGTTTCCTTAAACCCATTGAGATGGACCGAGCAAACCCAATTACACAGATAATGCCTGCGGTAATGTCAGCTCTGGGGTAGTGTGGAGGGGACTGCAGGGCCAGAAACAAGGCCAGCTCTGCTGCCCCTGGGCCAAGACACACCTCATCCCTGCTCCCGCGTCACTTTCTCTGCCACATACACACACACACACACACACACACACACACACACACACACACACACACACACAAACAAACAGGGACACAGAAGCAAGGCGCTCAAACAGCACAACACCAGCATGAACACCCAACATTCACGCAAACACGCACACTCCAAGTACACACACTCAAAAGGCTGTGTGAGCCCAAAACACAATTACAGGAATACTTCACCGAAGCACACACATACAGCAATCAAACCATGCACGCCTATAACAATACAAACTCCTGTGCATTCGGGGTAGGCACACAACCACAAAACACAAACAAAAACTTACAAACATATGTAACACAAATCACAGTGATAGAAGCACAACCAATCACTCATACATTCGACACACACGGAACCCTTATGTCACATAGACATGTACATATCAAAACGACATGCACATACCCAAAACATACATTGAACACAATTATAAACTTTCAAATGTGCACCAATGCAGTTAAGCATATTATTATTATTTATTATTATAGGAGCTTATAGAGCGCCTGGTGACGTCTCTCGACGTGTCCCCGCGCTGTGGAGAAGAGTGTTGCTTGTATGGAGCAGAGCATCAGACAGTTTAAGTGGTGAAAAGATATGTTTTTAGATGTTTCCTAAAGAATGTTTCACTTTTTTCCTGTCTGATATTCATAGGAAGGGTATTCCATTCCTTGGCTGCGAGAATGCGAAAGGATCTACCTCCAAGTCTGGCTTTTTTTGGGCGCATGATCTTAAGCAAACCTGTTCCCTTCGAGCGAAGGGATCTGGAAGGTTCATAGGGTGAGGCTAAGTCAAGCAGATAGGAGGGGGCTCTGTGGTGAACAATTCTGTGGCACCAGAGAAGGGCCTTGAATATTATTCTCTTTTTTATGGGCAACCAATGTAGAGCATACAAGACACGTATGGCAAAACACCAAATACAAACTAAACACAGGCACCAAACACATATATATATACATATATATATATATATATATATATATATCTACCAAAAGTAACGAAAACAGGTAACACAAAACCACTGGCCCAGAGCACACTGCGCCCCTCCAGCTCAAAGACAGCCTATGGCTTTGCAACGGACAGGAACGACTTCCGCAGGTACTAGGAGAGGGGCAGCAGGGTCGGAGATTGGAAAGGACCAGCAAAGCAGTATTTATTTATTTTTATTTAGGGCAGTTTTATATAGCGCGGACATTACCCAAAGGAACATTAAACAAGGCTTTCCATAAAAGGGATATGTAACTCATTTATAGCCAGTCAGATCTATTTCACTGGCCTCAAACTGTTGTTCTAGAGCTTGTTCACCCCAAAGAAAAATCGCTGGCTGATTTAAGACTGAAAACATACAGTATGGTTAGATGGACGTTTCTGCAGCTTCAAGTGTGTTTACGACTCCTTACCATGGCTGCTGCCTTGCACAGAGCTGCGCGAGGGGGAAGGAGACCCTGCATTGAAGGGTGGAGGCACCGCGGGCATTGCTCGTCTGCACACACACGTAGGTGGACCCTAATGGAAATAGGAAGAGTGTGCCATAGAGTGCACCATCAGCCACTGTTAGTTCAAGAAGCCAGAATCAGAAATGCCACCGCCAACAGGTCTAATGCCTGCAAGCCAGACAACAAAGCGTTTTGTTTGGCTGGGAGAACCCCAAACCTATTGTAAAGGTTGGGTCTGGTGATGCCGAGACCAATGTTACTTGCACACGGTGCTAAAAAAATAAAATTTGACTTCGCTCTGAAGGTCTTGGCTTTGAACACACACACACGGGGGATGAGTTTGGGGGGGGTGAGCTGCTAGGGGGCATGTAAAACTAGGGGGTCGGAAGGGTGGGGACATAAAAAGGGGTGACCAGCTGCAGTGAATAAAAAGCCAATACAGTTTGGGTAGACTAGAAGGACAGTGTTTGAGACAGCGTGACGGAGGGATAGGTGAGAGTTCTGCGAAGGGACAAAGTGTGGGGCAGTAGGATAGCATAGATACAGACTGTTAGACGGACCGGGAGGGTCGGCCGAGGATAAGGGGAGAGGTCTCCGGGGAGAGCCGTCTCCAGCGATCGTACAGACAAGTAACTTCCCCCCCACAGACGGACACCACACCAGGTTAAGGTTTAACGATACTTTATAAGCAATTCTCTAAGTACGGTGAAATGATACAAGGAGGTCTGGACTCAGGGGTCCCCTCGATTCTGGTCTCTGGATGGGGAAAAGGGGTAGCGGGACAGTCTTGTTACCAAATAGATGGAATAGCTCTCAATCCTCGAGCTCGGCGTTCTAGATGGACGGGCCGCGGCGGAGCCAGCAGGTCCCGAGATGGATGAAGGAAGCGACGGTCCGCGGCGGAGCCAGCAGGTCCCGATGAAGATGGTGGTTACAAACGGTCCGCGGCCACGCCAGCAGGTCCCGACGACGATGAAGGTTTACGAAGGTTGCGGCAGCGCCAGCAGGCAGGACGATGGTTCGCAAGGCAGAGCTACGGCAGCGCCAATAGCCCGTCAAGGATGAGTTCTTCTCTGCGTCTCTCGACTCCAAGATACAACTGCCTTCCTGCTCTGGAGCTGCCCCAGTTATAGGGCTGGTGCCCTTTGATGTCCGGACCCTCGCACTTGGAGGTCGGGGGGTCCGGGATGAAGGAGTCCAGACACCCAGCAGGGGGTTGGAGCCAGCGCCCGGGGAGGTTGTGGGCGAGCGGTACCTGGCGGGGGAGAGCCATCGACACCTCTTTCTCCCATTGACCTGCCAAGTAGTCCGCTCACCTCCTGGGTGGATGGTGGTGCCGGGATGTCTGAGGCCTGGCCAGGCCCAGGGTTGGGGTCGATCGGGAGCCATGCGGCCTCGTGGTGGAGGGTCCAAGATGGCGCCCAGGCTGGGTGCGCGGGCCGGTAGTGGATCGGGCCCACGAGATCGATATGTTCAGAGGCAAGGGTCCCGGAGGGGACGGAAAACGTGAAGTGGTGGTGTGTGACACTTGAGGGGCCGGGCTCGGGCCTGGTTGGGCAGAGGGGGAGCGGCCCTTCACGTGGCCTGTCCAACACAGACCAACAGAGAGAGTTTGTAGTGAGGGAGAGGAGAAACTAGAAAAAAGACGGACAGAGTTTTGTATGGGGGATAGGTGTTGGGAGCGTGCATTTGAGGAATAGAGTTTGTCGAGCAGAGGCAGATTTTTGGGCTTGAGAAAGAATAGAAACTTTAGAAGAGAGTCGGGCAGAGTTTTGGGGAGGACGGACGGACGCTGGGTTTAAAAGGAATACGCATTAGACAGAGAGAGTGAGTTTTGGGGACAAACTGAGTTTGAAATCTAGTTTATGGGGACAGGGGAGCGTCAGGCGGTGGGGCAGACCTCCGAGGCACAGGCAGAGTGTAAAGCAGATAATAGGTCACTGCCCCCCCCCCCACCCCCCACCCCCACCTTCTGACTTTCACGCCTCCTTTGGAATACTTTCTGGCTCAACTTGGCACAGACGTGCCAGCCCCTCCGGCCCCATCCTTTGGGCACTGCCCCTTTACTGTGCAAACAATTCACTGCAACACTTATAATTCACTCAGGGGTTCACAGCTAGCCTGGTAGCGTGACGTGCTCAGAGTCCCCAACACCTGTTGGGACAATATCATCCAGATACAAGGATAAACAACAGCGCGAAGGTGATATAAAGCATGCCGTGATTATAAAAACAAGGACTGACCTGCATACTACGTACTACTTTATTTATAGAGCCTCTTCTTTTAGAAGCACCCGCTACAGTAAATGTTGTCTGTGAAGGGCTCTGCAACGTGTCAGAACCCTTTATTGGATGAAAATTATATCATGTGTACCTTTTGTAACTTACTTGGTTCTACTGTAAAAATGTTCTGACACATTTGGGTAAAGTTTGCGCTATATCAAACTGCATTCAATAAATTAACAAAACGGGCAGATGCCTCGTTGAGGGCTAGGGAGAGGGGGGGGGGGGTTTATAGGGCGATAGTGCACTTGGAGAACATTTGAGCTTTTTGATGAATTCAAAGAGAAATGGACAGTGCTGTGGGCAGTATGAGCTATCAGGGCACCCCGTGTGCGCAGTGACTTACAGCCTGGCATAGCTGCACCAACCTTCCGGAATTTGAACCATTCTGGGAAACTTACAAAACACCACAGTTTAAAAAACATGAAAATACTCTGCAACCATGGAAAGTATCCTTTCTCCTTAGAACTCTGACTTTATTTGCAATACTGGTCGATAAATACAATACTTTTTTTTGCAGTTTTTTTAATGTAGCGCGAACTTGCCCCGAAGATATTGATGCGCTCTATGCGATCACCAGTTGCGTTGCAGAAACATTCATTTTAGGCACGGAGAGATTTGTCCAGATTTACAGGATGTTGAGCCTCCCGCCGAGACCGGAACCGGTTCCTTAGCTTCACAGTCGTCCGCTCTAGCCGTTACGCTACCAATAATAGGCTCTGCCAGTGACACTAGAAACTAGTGCGGGAAACTATCCACAAGTGCTTCCAGCGGACATTCGTCATTAGGAGGAGCTGCATTAGTTGGAAATTGAAACAAGCACAAACAACCAAAATGTGCTGAGAAACACAAGAAAATATATATCATAACACCCTAAGTGTAGGAAATACCTCAATGGATGAGGGGAATCTGAAACTGCATAAAACAAAAAAAGACACCATGTCAGTGCACAAATAAAAGCACACGTAAATAAACACTTCACTATGCATGCGTTTTGAAGCTGTACCCAGAAAGCGTACAGAGTAGTCACTCACCAGCACCACAAAGAACTGGTGTCCTGTTAGGCAGAATTGAAGTGAAATACCAGACAGGGGACGGCCAAAAGTGAAAGTACTGAGTAGGCAAAGAAACACGCAATTAATAAGCGTAATGCCGCTACTGCTAAACAAGCATTTACAATGCAATGGTCTCGGCAATATTATAGGTAGAGCTATTGGTATTGCTCATTATTTTTTTTATCTTTTTTGTATCCCTAAATAAATGGCATTGTAATTTCTATTGGCATTAGCTTTTTTGCATATGTGGTACCTACTGCATTAGCAGAGAGAGAGTGAGGTAGTGAGATAGAGAGAGAGAGTGTGAGGTATTGACATAGATAGAGAGTGAGGTAGTGAGAGAGTGAAGTAGTGAAAGAGTGAGGTAGTGAAAGAGTGAGGTAGTGAAAGAGTGAGGTAGTGAAAGAGGGAGGTAGTGAAAGAGGGAGGTAGTGAGGGAGAGGGAGAGGGAGGTAGTGAGGGAGAGGGAGGTAGTGAGGGAGAGGGAGAGGGAGGTAGTGAGGTAGTGAGATATAAGCATAGAGTGATGTTGTGATGTAGTGAGATGGAGAAAGAGGTAGTGAAAGAGAGTGAAAGTGAGTTAGTGAGATAGAAAGAGTGAGGTAGTGAGCTAGAGTGATTGAAGTAGTGAGTTAGAGATAGAGAGAGCGAAGTTGTGAGCTAGAGAGTGAGGTAGTGAGAGAGTGAGGTAGTGAGGGAGAGGGATGTTCTGAGGTAGTGAGATAGAAACAGTTTGTGAGGTAGTGAGATAGAGCGAGAGTGAGATAGTGAGATAGAGAGAGAGTGAGGTGGTGAGTTAGAGAGAGAGTGAGGTAGTGAGTTAGAGAGAGAGTGAAGTTGTGAGGTAGTGAGATAGAGAGTGAGTTAGTGAGAGAGTGATGTAGTGAATTTTTGAGGGAGTGAGTCGTGATATAGTGAGGTAGTGATAGTGAGATAGAAATAAATAAAGTGAGCTAGTGAGATAGAAAGAGAGTAAAGTTGTGAGGTAGTGTGTTTGAGAGTGATGTGGAGTGCATGCTAACAATAAGCAACAAACAAACATGCTACAAATACCTCCCACCCCAAGACCGGCACTTACCTCTCATGCCGCTGATCAGCACACATAAGCTGTCAGGCGAAATAAGAACAATCTATCCCAGGCTCATTAGTGCTCGTTCCACTGCACATCATGGACCGGGAATAAAAGGCAACAGTTTCCTGATACACCGCCAAACTCTCCAGGCACAAGAGAAAAGAGAGCAGCGACCTCATCAGCGGGAGGGGGCGGGAAAAAGACAAGGACAGCGGGAGGGGAGCACCCCTGGGAGTTGGAGGGCCCACTTTGGCCTGTCTCTATCGAGAGAGCCTGATGTCACTTGGGAGCAGGCCTTGGGTTAGAGGGATCCCTCAGAGGCTGCAGCG
This sequence comes from Lissotriton vulgaris, assembly GCF_964263255.1. Classification (NCBI taxonomy): domain Eukaryota; kingdom Metazoa; phylum Chordata; class Amphibia; order Caudata; family Salamandridae; genus Lissotriton; species Lissotriton vulgaris. The sequence goes on from NC_141687.1 coordinate 1,430,855,060, forward strand.
CCTTTTGTAAAGTGATCTCCTCCAAACACATTCCCAAAACCCCAAAACAGGAGGTGAAGAAGGACCAGGGCACCACAGCGAACAGGCAAGGCCCAAGCTAGTTAATGGGGCTTTAAGGGGAAACAGAGGCCCGGACTGTATCACGTCTTCAGAGGCATGAGAAACATAACTGAGGCTATTGCTCCAACAGCCACAAACAAGCTTTACCCTACAAGGTTTTTTACTGTTTTCTTTTTTGCCCGACACTCAAACAGTTGCTTCAAATAACACACTTAACACCATAATATGCCACCTTTTTTGACAAGGATTCATGTATATCAAGAAAATTGAGTTTTTTGTTCATGAAGGAAAGATGCACCCGCCTTGCCTAAATAACCAGAAATCATCTTGCAAAACGTTGCTAGGCTCAGGAAAGCCAATTTCGATGAAACTGCAAAATCTTTGTATCTCCTTATTCACATTATACCTGTCCTTATCCACTGCATTATGCTTGATCGCCCAGTGCACAAGCCTTTGTGCATGAACTGCTGCACTCAATTGTGTGCACACAATCGTGACCTCGCAGCTGCAGGCGTGTGTGTTCACACGGTGCATGGACTGCTGCCCACACCTGTACACACACAATACGTGATCTCACAGCTGCAGGCGTGTGTGTTGACACAGTGTTTGGACTGCTGCACGCGTGTCTGTGCACGCACACCACCGGGGCTCTGCTGCAGACAGGTGTGTGCACACAATAACTGCTCTTACTGCTGCAGACGTGTGTTCACATACACAAACAGTGCATCGACTGCTGCAGATCCGGTTGTGCACAGCACACCACCAGAGCGATGCTGCAGGCGCTTGTGTGCACACACAATGATTGCTCTCACTGCTGCAAACATACCAGTGCGTGCACAGCACACCATCAGAGCTAGGCTGCAGACGCTTGTGTGCACACAAACAAAATACCGGCGCTCTGCTGCTTACACGTGTTTCCGTGCACACGTCAGTGCTGGGGTTGCTTTGAACGTGTGTGTGTTTGTTTGTATAGAAAAACCTGGCTAGAGAGCAAGGAAGCACTGGAATAGTCCTAATGTTTAGTGTTTAGGGGCCTGTACAGCGCTCCGCCGCCTCTTGGCGCTATAGAAAGCCGCATACATTAGACAGCTGGTGTCTTTTGGGGAGGGGTCTTCCAGTCCGGTCTGGGCGGCGGGAGAGTGAAGGGGGCTCTCGTGCTGGTTTGGATTAGGTTTCCGAACTTTTTTTTGTATTACAGATTCTAGCTTGCAGTCCAGCGATGCTGTGACACCGACAGCCAGAGGCCGTGCTACTGATGTGTACACACACAACACAGTTACACACACACCATCAGGGCTCACTGCTACACAGAAACTCCTTTAGTGTCACACTCTTTTCAGGACTGCCCATCAAATCAGTGCTCGGCTGCTGCAGATACCGGCGCTCTGCTGCTTACATGTGTTTCCGTGCACACGTCAGTGCTGGGGTTGCTTTGAACGTGTGTGTGTTTGTTTGTATAGAAAAAAACCTGGCTAGAGAGCAAGGAAGCACTGGAATAGTCCTAGTGTTTAGGGGCCTGTACAGCGCTCCGCCGCCTCTTGGCGCTATAGAAAGCCGCATACATTAGAGAGCTGGTGTCTTTTGGGGAGGGGTCTTCCGGTCCGGTCTGGGCGGCGGGAGAGTGAAGGGGGCTCTCGTGCTGGTTCGGATTAGGTTTCCGAACTTTTTTTTAATTACAGATTCTAGCTTGCAGTCCAGTGATGCTGTGACACCGACAGCCAGAGGCCGTGCTACTGGTGTGTACACACTCACACACACAACACAGTCACACACACACCATCAGGGCTCACTGCTACACAGAAACACCTTTAGTGTCACACTCTTTTCAGGACTGCCCATAAAATCAGTGCTCGGCTGCTGCAGACACGCACACACGCCCACACACACATCCACCACCAGCGCGTGGGTAGCTGTCGCACGCATTCTTGTTTGTGAAACTACCTACAACTTAGAATGTTGCGTTTTCACATTTGAAAAGTGTTCACTATCTCGATCACTATATAGAACCGCTTCGAAGTGCTAACAGCGTGCATGCAACTTTACATACAAACAGTAGGTTTAAACAACCGAACAAAACACCCCACATTGCGTGAAACAGTGCCCCCCCCCCACCCGCTGACATGAAACAGTGCCCCCCCCCCCACCCGCTGACACTCCCAACAGACAACAGTTAGGAAGCTTACCTGGGGGCAGAAGGCAAGAACGAGGAAGCGAGAGTTTGTGACGCCTGGAGCTAGGAACGGGAGGAGGGAGAGCTCAGGGCGACGACACACACATCCACCACCAGCGCATGGGTAGCTGTCGCACGCATTCTTGTTTGTGAAACTACCTGCAACTTAGAATGTTGCGTTTTCACATTTGAAAAGTGTTCACTATCTCGATCACTATATAGAACCGCTTCGAAGTGCTAACAGCGTGCATGCAGCTTTACATACAAACACGCACGCATTCTTGCTTGTGAAACTACCTACAACTTAGAATGTTGCGTTTCACATTTGAAAAGTGTTCACTATCTCGATCACTATATAGAACCGCTTCGAAGTGCTAACAGCGTGCATGCAACTTTACATACAAACAGTAGGTTTAAACAACCGAACAAAACACCCCACATTGCGTGAAACAGTGCCCCCCCCCCCACCCGCTGACATGAAACAGTGCCCCCCCCCCCACCCGCTGACACTCCCAACAGACAACAGTTAGGAAGCTTACCTGGGGGCAGAAGGCAAGAACGAGGAAGCGAGAGTTTGTGACGCCTGGAGCTCGGAACGGGAGGCGGGAGAGCTCAGGGCGACGAGAAAAAATGGCGCCCGCCGGCTTCTGAATTTTTCAGATTCGGGGGCGTGGCTTTGCTGTCCTGAGTGACGGACGACGTCACTGTCTAAAGAACAGCAAAATCTACGCCCCCAAATCCGAAAAAGACGGAGCTTATTCCGAGGGACAGCTCTCCCCTCCAATGGCTGGCCTCTGTTTAGGAAGCCAGCCAATGGAGGGAGAGCCAAAAAGAGGGAGGGATAAAGCATCCCTCTTACTGACAATAATTCTCGGACATCCGGTCTGCCTTCGGCAGACCGGATATTACCGAGACCTAAAAACAGGTATTCTCAGAGCAAAAGGGCAGCGGGGGAACTCGAAACACTCACCAGGAAACAGATGAAGGAACGACGTGTCTGCTCAACCGGGTTTGGAGAAATGTAATCGACACAGCAAACAACCGCGTAGGTTTAAATCGCGGAAATTCAGCGCCGACTCAAAACCATGTAACATTGTTAAAATGACACTGGCTAAATAATAGGTTTCTGGGGCGCCATCTTAACGTGGCGCTAAGAGGTAATGATATCAAATGTTAAACAAAGCCACAACGGGATAAAAAAGTAAAAAACAAGTGTGTAAATAAGAACGGACTGAAGTTAGCACATATGCGAAAATAATATAAACAAGCGAAAGCACAGCGCGCCCTGTAGGGATTCGGGGGCGTGTTTTTCGTTCTCTCCCCTTTCCATTGGCTGGAAGGTAAAATTCCAACCAATGGGAAGAGGAGTGGGCGGGACTTAAAAAAGACACGGAAACGCCCCTGAATCGCGTTGTGACAGGGAACGAGTGATTGACAACCAATCTCTTCCAATGGCTAGTCTAAATGACCATGGCTCTTATCACAACTAAAGTAGCGCAAGAGACGACTGACTCAGCACAGCTGAAACCCAGCAACTTATCAAAGAAAAAGCATCTATCTCCCACACCTGCAATACCGCCAGCACCCCTAATAATTTACTCAAGGTATCGTATACAGATAACTTTTTTTACCGCACGTGAACGGCCAAGATTTCACGAAGAGGAAACGCCACTCCACTAGGGAAGAGACAGGGCGGCACCAAAGAACTAGGCATGCAGTCTCTGTCCATTCCGTCTCAGCAGCCAAACTTTGCAATAACCTAAAGGAGTGCAGCAGGTAGCTCCGCTTACCTATTACCTCACTGCGGCCCAAGAAGCCGCGGGGCATGTTCTTGAGGATTTCTTGGCCAAATTGGCAGTATTAATTGTAATCTCACTGAAGTGTCCCATCCAGCTGCAGGGCACCAGCCATCTATTGTTAACGGGCCAAAGCTATCCGGTGTAAACCAAGCTAGAACTCAAGACTCCACGCTGCCCGTGATTCTCCAATCTCAGCTCTCCTTACAATCTGCTCCTTTTGCAACCAACCGTTGTCTTGTTTCTATGGCTTGCAAAGACTTTCGTACAACCCTAGTCACATGGGCAGATAACTGGCCATCCCATTGGTTGCCTTAATATAGCTAGTGCTCAGGTCACGTGACCATGTTCGGCCACCCTTTTACTGGTTTTACTTTTACATTGTTCAATTTTACTTTTATTTTTATGGGTAGAGCTTTACTGCTTAAACAGGCGCTCGCCATACCCGCTGTTTATTTTTGCATCGCACTTTCACTTTAAAGTGAAAGTGAGATGCAAAAATATACATGCGGCGCCATGTCTCCATTTTTGTCCTGCCCATCCGGAATGGATCGCACAGCTTGTTTACATAGCACGCCTCCTTGCGATAAACTGCTTCACGAAGCAGGCGATCCAGTGCGGATTTGCCGGACTAAAAAAAATGCGAAAATGAGGCCCCCCCAAATACCTCATTTCCAATGGCAGGCCACCGTTTAGCATAAACGGTGACGCCAGCCAATGGAAATAAGAGGCGGGGCTTCAGCCCTTTTCTAAGACTCCTCATGAGCAATAAATCTCGCCGAGCGAGCTACGCATGGGCGCAGCAACATTAGGCGAGACCTAAAACAAGCATTTACAATGCAATGGTCTCGGCATTATTAAAGGTAGAGCTATTGGCATTGCTCATAACTTTTTTTGGGGGTATTTTTTTTTTTATTCATAAATAAATGGCATTGTCATTTACATTGCCAATAGCGTAATCGTTAAATAAATGGCATTGTCATTTACATTGCCAATAGCGTAATCGTTAAATAAATGGCAGTCATTTACATTGCCAATAGCATAATTGTTCGCAATGCATGACCTATTGCATGCACTTTGCACTCTGCACTAGGACCGCCCCGGAGGAGCCGGCGCAGGGAGCATGCAGGCACATAGGGCTGCCGCACCGACAGCCACCAGGGGCTGCTGCTGCACGGGGAGCCCAAGGTAGGCCGCAGCCTGGGGGGACAGGGCACAGTGCCACCTGTGCCGGGAGGGACCGTGAGGGGGGCCGGTGGGTACTGCATGCCTGGGAGGGTGCATGGGAGAGGGGGTGACCTGTAGAGGCTTATTGAATGTCTGTGAAGGTGTTCTACAGACTAGTTTGATGGTGATTGTAAAGAACAATGAAAAAATATAAATGAAGGCATATAATTGTGTATAGAACTGCACAGGAGCGCTGACAGGGGACGCAACTAAATCAAGGGATAGGGACGATGGAGAAATTGTGATTACGGATCACGTGGGATACTGATGGCGAAGAAAGAATAGACAGGACACGAAAAAATAATGTCGAAGAATAATGACTAATGAATGAAGGGATGGCTATCATGGAGGAGGAATGGCCACTATATGAAGGAATGGCGAACACAAGGACAGGTTAACCACTGAATGAAGGGATGGTGAAAATTAATAAGAAGACGGTGAAAATGAAGAAATAGTGGATACCTGATTATTACAAATGTGCAACGACTACGGGATGATGGGACGGTGAAGTTGGGACAACTGACCACTGGAAGGAAGGCAAGAGAACAAGGAACGAACACTGGGTGCCGTAAACCCTGCCATGAAGGAAGAATGACCACCAAACAGAGGAGCTGCGAACCCATACATAATGGACTCTGACAGGAGGAATGGCAAACATCAATAAACGGGGACCACTTGAGAAGAAATGGTGGAAATGACTAAGGATACGGGGCATTGGTCCTTCTTTCTCTGGATGCAGGGAGGCGAAAATGAAGAATTAATGACCACTGTGCAAAGGAATGGTGAACATGATGAAAGGTTTCTCTCTGAATGAAGGAACTAGGGAAATGAAGAAATAGTGGTGAATGAATGGTGTTGTAAATGAATAAAAGGTGGGCTTTAAACGGAAGCTGGTTAATATGCGGCTTGGTGTGTGTGTGTGTGTGTGTGTGTGTGTGTGTGTGTGTGTGTGTGTGTGTGTGTGTGTGTGTGTGTGTGTGTGTGTGTGTGTGTGTGTGTGTGTGTGTGTGTGTGTGTGTGTGTGTGTGTGTGTGTGTGTGTGTGTGTGTGTGTGTGTGTGTGTGTGTGTGTGTGTGTGTGTGTGTGTGTGTGTGTGTGTGTGTGTGTGTGTGTGTGTGTGTGTGTGTGTGTGTGTGTGTGTGTGTGTGTGTGTGTGTGTGTGTGTGTGTGTGTGTGTGTGTGTGTGTGTGTGTGTGTGTGTGTGTGTGTGTGTGTGTGTGTGTGTGTGTGTGTGTGTGTGTGTGTGTGTGTGTGTGTGTGTGTGTGTGTGTGTGTGTGTGTGTGTGTGTGTGTGTGTGTGTGTGTGTGTGTGTGTGTGTGTGTGTGTGTGTGTGTGTGTGTGTGTGTGTGTGTGTGTGTGTGTGTGTGTGTGTGTGTGTGTGTGTGTGTGTGTGTGTGTGTGTGTGTGTGTGTGTGTGTGTGTGTGTGTGTGTGTGTGTGTGTGTGTGTGTGTGTGTGTGTGTGTGTGTGTGTGTGTGTGTGTGTGTGTGTGTGTGTGTGTGTGTGTGTGTGTGTGTGTGTGTGTGTGTGTGTGTGTGTGTGTGTGTGTGTGTGTGTGTGTGTGTGTGTGTGTGTGTGTGTGTGTGTGTGTGTGTGTGTGTGTGTGTGTGTGTGTGTGTGTGTGTGTGTGTGTGTGTGTGTGTGTGTGTGTGTGTGTGTGTGTGTGTGTGTGTGTGTGTGTGTGTGTGTGTGTGTGTGTGTGTGTGTGTGTGTGTGTGTGTGTGTGTGTGTGTGTGTGTGTGTGTGTGTGTGTGTGTGTGTGTGTGTGTGTGTGTGTGTGTGTGTGTGTGTGTGTGTGTGTGTGTGTGTGTGTGTGTGTGTGTGTGTGTGTGTGTGTGTGTGTGTGTGTGTGTGTGTGTGTGTGTGTGTGTGTGTGTGTGTGTGTGTGTGTGTGTGTGTGTGTGTGTGTGTGTGTGTGTGTGTGTGTGTGTGTGTGTGTGTGTGTGTGTGTGTGTGTGTGTGTGTGTGTGTGTGTGTGTGTGTGTGTGTGTGTGTGTGTGTGTGTGTGTGTGTGTGTGTGTGTGTGTGTGTACACTGTGTCTTGGGTTCCTTTAACTGTAAATGCCTGGATTATTGCTCGTCTCGGAGACTGTGTGTTCTTCATAGGAGGGGTGGCGAAGCCCTGGTAGCCGCTTCATAAAGGAGTCTGCACACTCGCAGCAAGGCAGACCCTTTCGATGGTGGAAACCTGTTTACATGCAGGAACAGTTTTATTATAGGCAAACTTGGTGTGCAATAAGTTTACGGAGAATGCGTATCTCGCATGGTAATTGTGTGCATTTCGGTGCTGACAGGGAGAATTATGCATGCAGAAAGTGTGTTTTAGGGTGCAGGAAGGTGTTGATTAATTGGAAGCTTGATGGCCATTGGCCGCACGGATGTCAATCCTGGCTGCATTCGTTGGTGTTTCCAAGGAGCCTGGGTGTTTCATTGTAACCATCAGAGGCAGGATGTTGTGCTTTACATAGTGCACATTAGATGTTCAGGGGAGAAGGCTGTCTGCTAGTACAAGAATGTTATGTTCATTTCGAAAGATGGTGTCGGGAGCAACCATGCACCCTTCGGGCCACTGTGCTTTACTATAAGTGCGGGAGGGAAGTAGGGAAAACAACAAACAGCCTCGAAAATTATTGAAGAGAAACAAAGTAAAAAAGCAAGAAAAAAAGGGTAGAGAAAAAAGAAAGAAAACCGACAGAAGGAAATAGCAAGAAAGAGACAAAGGAAAATCAATGGAACAGTGGGAAAAAGAAACAAGTCCTGCAACATGCCTGCTTTAGCCAACGAAAAGGAAGCTGGGTTGGTCTCATTATTCCCCTGATCGCCAACACTCAGTGGTCTACCGATGCACACAGTGCTCAAATGTGCCACATCACCCAAGGCTTTTGTTAGGTGTGCACTGCCGTGTGCTGCCCTGGCACACAGTACCATGTGTTTCCTCTGCGTCCACCCCTGCAAACCCTCACCTTTGCACTTCACCCTGTGTCCCCCATACATATTATTTTGTTTTCGCTGCAGAGTGTAATTTTTACAACCACTGGTCTGTGCACATTGCTTAGGGCTACAAGAGTTTAACAACTGGAACATTCCATAAACACAAGCAGCACTGCAGTTTTGAATAGAACCAAGGTGCACAGAATAATGTAACTGGTGGTGCACATGAACATAGAAAAACAAACAACGATGCACAAAGGGGTCTTAAGCGCAACGTTTATATACAATACGATCTTGGTTTGTAACTACATTTTTTTCTACATGGCCCATAGTGCAGTAGAAAACAAGTTCATGCATCCACTTAATTTACGCGATTGTTCTACTTAAACCAGCGACATCACCCGCACGTCTACTCTTTGCAGAGAGGTCACGCGCATATAATGTGGTGTTGTATTGCGCTACGTGTTTTAACGCATAATCCACTCGTGATACGGCCACCGGCAGTGTCCCGGACGCGAGTCCGAACCTATCCGGGATGCCTTCTCGTCTGATGAAATTAGGCAGCACCTTACGCTGGGTGACCGCGGTCAGCAGCGTTTGTCTTAGCAGCACTGACTGATGCAAGCCTGCGCGAGCTTTGCATGGAGGAGAGGGGAGTGGGCGGGTTGGTGGCGATCAGGGGCGGGTGAAAGTGATCAGAGCCTCCCACAAGAGCAGACTTGTTTGTCTCCTTCCTTTCTGCTACAGTCGCACTGCATTCCCATAGACACCCCCCCCCTCCCAAGAAAAGTTAGGGGGAGGTGCACACATTAAAGCAATTGCCTTTAGCGTTCGATGAGTTTCTACTGAAAAGTTAAGAGACTGAGTCGGTGGCTCCAGCAGTTTAGAAATCAGCAAGCCATGTGGAGGAGGATGCGGAGGAGCCGGGCCGGGGAGAGCACAGGACACCAGACGTAAAGATGTGCAGGGGAGGCCCAAGAGGGGGTGCGTCACCACTCGACCGGGGAGGCAGGCAGAGAGAGCGAGGAAGAGGGGAGGGAGAGAGGAAAGGGGAAGTGGGAGGAAGGGATGTGGGGCCGGCGGAGGAAAGAGCGCAGGGACGTTCGGAGGGAGTTGAATAAAAACGGCACAATCATGGAACAATCGGGGCAGAAGAAATGTTACCTGTGGCAGCGAGGCTGTTCTGGCCAACAATGGCGGCCACAAGGTTCCGAAAATTTTCGGATTCGGGGGCGTGTTTTGCTGTCCTAAGTGACGGACGACGTCACGAGCTAAGGAACAGCAAAACTTACGCCCCCGAATCCGAAAGAGACGGGGCTAAATCGGAGTGACGGATCTCTCCTCCAATGGCTGGCCTCCGTTTAGGAAGCCAGCCAATGGAGGAGAGACTGGGCAGGGAGGCGGGTTCCACAGCCCTACTAAGCAGCATTAATTCTCCGACCCCAGACTGCGCAAGCGGAGCCTTTAGGTCCTCAACCTGTAAAGGGTACCCCACTTGTGTGGCTAAGTTTAATCAAGCGCCTGCGACTCAACATCCCAAAATATAACCAGAAGATATACATTTCACCCAGCAAAAAAAGTGTTTTTGTTTTCTAAACAATGTAAGTATGTGAGGGTTCTGGGCCTTATTTCACCACAACTAAGTGAAACATACCATACCCAGTCATTTCCAAAAACTAGACATGCGAGGGCAGTCCAGTGTGAAGGCTCCCACAGCTTAAAATGTGTTGAAGTCGTGGGCACCAGCCCCAGAAGTGGGATTGTGCTTTTATAGGCACAAGTTGGGGAAACGTGGGGCAGTAGAACTTGTGAATCCCTGCATATTCCAGACCTACCAGAAATGCAAGGAGAATGTTTGATTTTAGTCAAAGGCAACATGGGTAGCAAAACTTCACTGGATCCATGAGAGGCACACTGTGCTGGACTCCTCCGGTCTCTAGTTTTCAGAAGTGTCTGGCTTTAATAGGTTTCCCCAGGTGGAGGGCAACTAGACCCAGGAAAGTGTAGCCCTTCAGCATGGTAAGTGAGCCGAAACTCACCCATTTTTAGAACCCCCACCCTTGCTGGCCCATTTTAAATGTTTAAACTGAAAAACCAAGCCTAAAAGAATGCCTCAGGGAGGAAGATGCTTACTCACCAGGGGGCAATAAAGAACGGGCTGAGCCTTTAGGGGTGGGCCTGATGGCAGAATGGGCTAGACTTCACCCCATTATTCAATACAAATTAAAAGGTTATAGCCATTCTTCTCAATCGGTACAAATCTCTTCCCTGCCCCAGGGACGGAAAGGGCAGAAAGACTATTGCCCCTCCTGGGGGGTATGGCTCGATGCCAGGGTAGGCAGGCCCATTGTTAAGCTTATTTATGCAGCCATTTTGAAAACCCTGGTGTCAAGTAGGCTTTTATCTCCTCCCCCACCTCCAGTAGCAAGCTTCCTCTGTTCCTGGGCAATTTAGAACTTTCCCAGAAATAGAAGGAACATCTTAGAATCCTGAGAAAGTTTAGAAGGGACTCTTACACTGTGGATTCATGTCATGGAATGGTATAAAGCAGCCGGAGCATCCACTGCCTCCCAGTCGAACTTGTTCCTCAACTAATGTGGTGTGGAGCAACTGAACCGCTGAGAAACAGGAAGTAGTGAGCCCATCAGATTCTTCAGGCAAGAAACAGGAAATAAGAGTACTTTTCTATTCCCTTTGTCTCCAGTTTCCAAGCAATTAGCAAGCAGGGAGCAGAGGAGGTGAGCCGCATTGCACCCTATCACGGCCCGGAAGAATTGCGGGCAGCGCTGGTGAGCTACTGAGACCGGTGCCAGATACAGCCTAGATCAGACGACCTCTTATGTAATGCCGAGTTCAGGCCTTGTGTGCTGAACTCTGAATATTTAGACTGGATGATATCAGCTCACGGACTCCTTAAGGTTGCCTTTCGTTGCAGGGGAGGGGAGGTGGGTGAGACAGGGTGCCGATACTGACCTGGAGACTAATCTGCTCCACTTTTTTGAGAAGAATGAAGTAGTAGAGTGAGACGCCACGTTACGTTACAGTTTTTTGTAGAGTGCATAGCTACCCAGAAATAAGCTTCCCGGCAACAACAGGGTTGGTGAGGGTGAAGGTGTGCCGATTACACGAAAAGGTTACGTCTCCAGATGCTTCCTGGAATTATCAGATTGCCATTTAGTTTTGAGGTGAATAGGAAGGGAATTCCAAAGTTTTGACACTAAGTAGGTAAGTGATCGCTCTCCACTTCTCGCGTCTCATTTTAACTCTCGCACATGGTTATATGAGGTAATAAGAAGACTATGAATGTGTGGACCGTGAGCATGTTTTACCTTATGTGCAATGCATATAGCTTTGAATTAAATTCTTTTGCTCATTGGCAACCAATGGAGGCTTATCATACTCTGGCTGCAGCCTTTTGAATACATTGCATCTTCATGATAACGTAGGGCGGGCTGCTTAGGTACAGAGGATTGCCATAAGCTAGACGTGAAAGTATGAGGCCTCGTAACACTAATCTCTGGGTTTACACAGGGGGCCACCTGAGCTTCTTTCAGAAGGCTCTTTGGAGACCAAAACACATGCCTGCCACTTTCTTTGCTTGGGAGGCTATGGTAAGATCTTTATCCAGAAAAACTGCCAAGCTCTTCACTTTAGATTTAGGGGAATGGCGGTTACCCAGAACAGGAGCCAGAGGAGAGGGTTCCAGAGAGATGGGTTGTTTCCAATTAACGCGTTCTCCATTTTATGGCCATTTAGTTTAACCCCTTCCACGCTGATGACGAGCTGGACTCGTCATGGCGTAGCCTCCTCGCACGCCGATGACGAGCCCAGCTCGTCACGTAACATGCGCTTTTAAAAATCTCAGCGTAGGAGCGGAATTCCGCTAGCGCGCATGAGGTTAAGACAGATAGTTGCCATCCACTTGTTCACCTGCCCCACGCAGATGGGACAGTTTCTTCGATGTTAGACTGATATTGGGTGAACAAGAAACGACGATCTGGGTGTTGTCCACGTACAACACAGTAAGGCCTGATGAGCAAATAATGTCTGCTAGTGGGCGAACAAACACATAAGAGAGGGGCTCAAAAAGGCACCCTAGGGCACTCCACACTTTAGCGAATGAACCTCTGGCAGACGTAGAAACTTCTATTGTCAAGGAACGAGGTTAGACATTTTAACACCCCTCTGGTGATGCCTACCCAGGGATGTGGAATTCCTATAGCCCGACGCCCAGGACATATTGTTTGGGGTCAAGGGCAACAAGTTTTAATGTGTATTTTGTCCTTGGGACAAGTAGGCCCAACCCCCTGCAGCACAAACCCTTTGGCTGCCAGTTTGCAGTAGCACATTAAGGGCCAGGGAAGGGCAATGCCTGAAGTTAAGTTATTATTTATGTGCCTATGTTAATGCTGTTCAGACTTGTATTTATGGTTCATTAATTGAAAGCCTTTATTATTAGGGTGAACGCTCTAAGTAAATGTAGGTTCTGATCGCACTATTGATAGTGGTTAAAGTATAAAAATGTGTACTCATGGTTTCAAAGTTAAGCAATATGATGCTATGCATAATGCTCCCAGAATGCTCTCTGATTAGATGCAAATATTTGCAGAAGCTTGAGAGCAAGATTAAGGACTCTGCTTTCAATATAAAATGTTCCTAAAAAAATGAAAGTAGGAAAAACCATTTTGCTAAACTACTGTGAAATTTCAGGTACAGTTTCTTTGCAGCATCATTTAGTAAAATGTGTTGATGCATGCTAGTATTTCGCAAAAATATTCATATTGGAAAATCAGTGTAACCAGTTTCAATAAGATTATGAGAAACATAAAAATAAACAAGCATTAGCAAAGCCAGTAGGTCAAATTAGTGATCAGCTTTTTAGTTTTGCCAATACGTTTTGGCATGGTTTTTGTAAAGCCTTCTTGATGTGAGAGCTGCCGGGCCCTCACCATAACAAGCATTGGCTAAAGCAAAAAAAAAAAAGAGTCTAAAAAAAGCACACACTGGCATATTAGTTACTGCCACTGAACAAAACTACTTTGTGTGCCAATATACTCCTTGTGAAAGAGCTTAATGCCGTCACTCACAGTGAAGCCAGCCCATACAGAGAGAGGGAGAGAGAATTTTAACATACACAAAAGGTTGTGGTTAACGCCAGACCAAATTAGGGGCCCTAATATTAAAGAAAGTCTCAAAAGTGCACCCTTGGTATATGTCCTTGCATTAAGTGTAGCTGTTTGGCTTTCGTGAATTTACAAGAATTTATAGAAGTAGGGCAAGAAATGTACTCCTGGAAAATATGTGAAAACTGCAGTTTATCATGAGCAAATATGCATGTGTATAGTTGCTCATGCGAAAACCCGAGTGTTTGCAAGGTCATTTTCCCCATCAACCTCTTTTTTTTTAACTCTGGAAGAAGGTTTACCTCTGCCATTGTTGGGAGTAAATTTCCAACATTTCTCAGTATGGGAAAAGATTAGAGAAGAGTTGTTGAAAATCCTTAAAACATGCAAGTTAGTAGATTTGCACAGACTTAAAGGGCATTCCAACCCTGGAACTATTGCTTACCACTACCTTCAGTCCCAGTAGGTAGATCTGCAGAAACGTGGCAACATAAAGGGATTGCTAGTATTCAAAAACTACTATGGTAAGAGCCCTGGCATAATCAGAGAGGCTATATAAGAGTTCTTATATAATGAGATTGCTGCCATAATTTGTCGCCGAACCACATGGCACCAAAGGGACAAGTGGATTTTGTTACAGGACAAGTAGATTTATGAAGCAACTTGCCCCATGGACAAGTAGATATTTCAATAAATTCCACACCCCTGCTACCGCATCCAGCTTGTGTCAGAGAATAGAGCGGAAAACACTATTGATCGAGCGGAATGTGCGTATCTGACCCTCCTGGATTTATGGTCCTCTTCAGGTCATCAGAGGCCAGTAAGAGAACCATCTCTGTACTGCATCTGGGTCGGGGGGGTGAGATTGTGAGTTTCCCCAAAAAATGAGTCTGGTAACAGTTTAAAGAGTTTTTCCAGAATCTTGCTAAGGTCTGGGAGCATTGATATTGATCTATAATTCTCAGCCTGATCACGATCTAAAAAGAGGGCTCTCTCAGCAGCAGACTGATAATTGCATGCTTCCAGGAGTCGGGGACCTGTCCACTATCCAGTGATAGATTATATATGGTCGTCAAAGCAGATAGAATGGCATCTCCTCCTTTCAGCAGGAAATCTATGAGAGCCGGATCCAAAGGGAAGCCAGAGCCAGTTTTGTCTGTATTAGCTGCTGCCATGATGATGTTGCAGCTAAGTTGAGGGAAGGTTAAAAAGCCCATAGAGGTTTTTTTTGTGTGGTACACTCCATGATAGAGTGCAGGTCTATGTGCCCTACCAGGGAGTATCATAAGACTGACCTTTCTATGCAAGAAGTTGGTTAGCTGCTCACATGGTTCCTTGGAGGGAGACGGGCCGGCTCCTGCAACTTTAGGTTTTACAAAAGAGTTTACAATCGCATACATCTATTCGAGGGTTGTGAGGACTGGTTGATCTTGTCAGCAAAGTCAGCTAATACAGCTCTTTTTTTTCTAATTGCGTGCTGATGTCGTTTCAAAGCTTTTTTGTAGTCTTCCTAACTTCATCATATTGGGAGTCTCCATTTTCTTTCTACTCTCTTGCATCCCTTCTTTAGCTCCCTAATCGCTGGGAACCATTTTGCACAGGGGCTGGTTCAGGAAGACTTAGAGTTTTCTTGGTATGAGCGCCTCTAATGTGGACTTAATCCATTCCTCAAATGTCAAATAGACGGTGGCAGCGTCCCCATCTGGACTCAGAGCTGGGTCCTGTAGGGCTTCTTTCCAATGTGTGATGTAGAGATTAGACCAATGTCTGGTCGGTTTTGAGAAGGGGTGCTGGACATGTAATTGGTCAAGACGGGACACTGCATCAAGACTTCGAGAGAATAGGCATTCCACCTTCAAAATATATTCATCTTGGAGGCACACTTGCATACCACTGAACTGGGCATAGCGACGGTGGTCAAGGCTCATGCGAGACTTGCGAGGTCAATGTAGAGAGGAGACGCCCCACCTTAATAATATCGATTAAAAGGCATCACTGGCTTGTCAATCGGATGGAGACAAGCTGGGCCGCATGTTTGTGTGGCGTTTGTGCTCTACGGTCACTAGAACCAATAACGGAGCAATTTGCAATTACAGGTGCTATTGAAAACTCGCAGGCGGCCAAATGTGAGGTCTTTGCCCAGTGCTACGAATCCCAGAACCTTCTTCCTTCTCCGCCCCACCCCCCCAGCACTGGAGTGCCTCCAGTCCTACATCACTGGGGCTGCCTTTCCCAGCCTAAAGCCCCTGCAGTTCCAGGAACTCTTATGGCCCGCAACAAGGTCCCAGGAATGGACGGGTTCCCGGATGAATACTAAGTGATGTTCAGGGCTACCCTCACACCCAAGTTACTCGCGGTATATCAGGAGTAGAGCACAAGCAGGGTAGGTCCTGACTCTCTACGGAAGGCCATCATCGCAGTGTTGCCCAAAGCAGGCCACTTGGAGGTGAACCCATAACTACCTTTTATCAATGCTGAACTCCAATTATAAAATCTTGAGCCAAATCCTGGTGAATCAAATGCAACAGATGCTCCGAGCGCTGGTCCACCCGACCAGTGCAGGTTCATCCTTCATAGAGCCACCTCCTATAAAACTTGCATACTGGGCCAAATTATGGGTACAGTTGAGCAATCTGCGGAGCTCCCAGTCACAGTATCCTTGTACTTCGAGAAAGCTTTCGGCACTCTCGGGTAGTCTTATTTGCTACTTGTCCTCAAAGCCCTGGTAATGGGACCAGAGTTCATGGGATGGGTTAAGTTACTCTACACAGCACTGCAGGCCAAGGTGTGAACGGGACGCCAAATATTGTGTCAATTTGACATTTGCAGGGGTACACAACAGTTGCTCCCTCTCCCCATAATCTTTGCATTGGCCATGGAGCCCCTGCTACGGACATGGGACCTAACTGGGGCATGGTACTGTGGGGGGGTCACACAGTTATACTGTACGCAGGACTATGTCCTGGTCTATCTACGAAACCCTGGGCGAGAGCTGCCAGCTCTTTTCAATCTTTTAGACCTCTTTTGCGATATTTCAGGCTTTAGAGTGAATTGGGTGGAGGTGTTAAACGGTAAAACATAGTATTCTGTTAACTTAGCCTCTGCTTCCTGCCATTTTGTCTGTCAGCTCCATTTTGTGTTTCTACGGAGACTTTCTAAGTTAGAAATTGCGTGTTCACTGAAAGCTGGTCACATTGATAACATTTGTGCGTTAGAGCAAGCTGCCCTGCCAAAGGGCCTACGTGCACAGATGTTTAAACTGTTAGCCCACTAACGCCTGTAACCTCCCTTGCTTATCTATGAAAGTGACGTGGGTAGGGGTTTATCAGGATTCTACAGTGCAGCATGTAGGGGTTGTGTAAGCGTTATGTAAAAATTTCATTAGATGGTTATGTAATGTGTGATGTAACCATGACTAAGGGGTTTTCTGATGAACTCCTATGGTGTCTAGACTGTATAAAAGGCAGACTACAAGCTGTTCTACTTTGTTCCCTCTCAGGTACTTGTGTCTGTATGACGGAGCTATCTCATGAGATATAATAGATTTGTGTTTATTTCCACTCCAGTGTTGCTCCTCATTTATTGAACCCGTAGACAAGAAGGGTGTCCCTGCACCGGTGAGACTGATCAGAATCTCATTTCTGCAGAGGGGGATCGCTGAATCTTCCTCTTGAGCAGGGTTGGAGTTCACAGTGAGGGGGAACCAGAACCTGACCGTCAGCCCTAGCAGTTCACGGCGTTCCAATAGAGGGGTTAATATATAATCATGCCAACAAGAACCTCCTCGACAGGAAGCATGGTAGAACCCTTGCAGCTCTTAAACAGTCCTTAGCCTATTGGATGAGTGTACCCTGTTCACCTACATGCAGAGCCTCCATAGCATAAATTATAATACTCCAGCGGCTCCTATACTTTTTTGCAGCAGTGCTGGTGGTCCCCACTAGAACATTTGTGGGAGATTTGAGAAGACTACTCTGACCTAATATGAGGCGTATCGAGCGAGTCTCCATCCAAACACTCCAGAGGCCGTTAATGGAAGTTGGTCTGGGAGTAAGGGACCTTGAGCTTTACTTCACAGCAGCGCAACTACAATGGCCACTGAGCTGGCGGGTCAGAGATGCAAGGGCAAGAGTAGATATTTCAGGGAGGAATTGGGCGACTCTGGAATTTTGGATTGGCTGCTGTCACTTGTTGGCCCACCTAGAGTGGTGAACAGACTGGCATGTGTCAAGAAACACGGTCAGAACATGTATTCTCCCATGGTGTGGTTTGCCGCCCTATGCTCCACAGCTATCACTCTTGAGTATGCTTGGGATGAAGGCTCAGCTGAGGGCACATGACCCGGCATCTTGGCAGGAGGCAGAGGTGTCCTGCATGGGAGACTTGTGCTATGATGGGGACTTGTGCTCCTTTCAGGACTTGCAGGAGATCCATGGCCTGGGAGCTGGGCAATTTCTGGCCTATAGTGCTCTTGTTCAGGCATACTCGTCTGAAGTTCAATTACCTGCAAACCCATCTCACACTGCACAGATCGCCCAGGATGTTCCCAGGGGTGGCCCCAGTATGCCCCAGATGTGGCCACCGCGACACAAACTTTTTTAATATGGTGTGGGTATGCCCCTCCTTAGAGCAGATAACGGTGCAAGTGATGGAACATACCTCAACAGCGATCAGCGAGCAGCTGTTGCCAGACACCCCACCCACCCCCCGATCTGCTTGCTGAGAATCACCGAGCACATGAAACGCGCTAAGCCTTATTTGAGGCTGGCTGACCTAGCAGTGGCCCTCTTCAAGCTGCTAATAGCTATGCAATGGAAGGCAGTACAACCCCCCTTGTTAAGACTACTGGCTTCGGGTTGTGCATAAATGGGAGACCGCTGATGTCATGGCCCATGACAAATACATTGGGGGTGGGGAAGAGGGGTGAGGGGGGGGGGGGGGGGGGGTTGGGGGGGGGGTGGGGAATGCTTCCACCCAATGGGACACTTATGCGCTTAAGCTGTAGGACAGATTAGAAGCCTTTTACTTGATCGCGGATATGGGTCGGGACACCACACTTCTCTTGTGCAAGGTAAATGGCTACTAAAGGACTGGTTCAGGGAAACCCCTGAAGTTCGATCTGACCTACCCCTCTGCAATAAGGACCCTGCCACTAGACGCCCTAGTGGTACCCAAGAAGGAGACCGCCGACCATCACACGATTACACATAGATGCCCCTGGTACCTCCCCCATGTCACTTCTGTTCGCCTCTATATCGATCATACTACTGAACTCCCGCTGTCTGCACCCGGATTCACAGATGGTTTTTATTGTTTCTTTGCAGAGGCTTTCACCCTGGGGACCTGCCTTGTTCGAGGGGCATAATAAATTGATGTGCAGTCGCACAACTGGCTTCTCTGTATTGGTTTACAATCCTGTTACGTTATCGCAATTATGGTTGTCCTGTGTGCTGACATAAGTACAATAATATACTAGTGTCTGGATTATTAATGCAACAATATGAAAATGCCAATAAAGAAATATTTTTTATTTTTAATTCAAAAGCACAACTTAAACTGCCTACCTGGGACATTGTTTCTCCCACAAACTAAGATCCAACAGCTGCAATTTTACAACAGGTAGTAACCGTCTACACCAAGAATTCTACAAATGTCCATCTCGGGTACGTTTTAGTGGCAGCACTACAATTAAATGACGGACCCTCTCCATTTACCACATAAGAAATTACTAAATCCAGGCACAAAACAAATCAGAGCAATACCCCAATAATGCTGCTATTCGCCACACAAAATACAACTTCTACCAGTGTAGAACCTTTGACACACACATTTCTTGAGTTTATTGCAGATGGAAGGAGCAATGAAGCTGAAAACAGGTACCAGGTTGCTTGGCACTAAGCTTATATATCCACACACTTCTATTAATAGTGACAGTTAAAACTGGCTGAACCAATTCAGGTGATCAAGAGGACTTATTTTCCATTCGGTGTGGCCCGCTATAAAACCACGAGGTGAAGGCTCCTTGATAATATGCTGGGAAACAAACTAAAGCAGTTAACACTAGGTGGCTTTGTTTAACTTCACTCTCTTATGAGACAACAGGTCAGGAAAGACGTGATGCAAGAAAAGTTGTAAAATGACTTGTAAAACAGTGGTTTGCAAAAGTAAAATTTAAAACAATATATCAGCCATGACCATTTTAAATGTGTTCCAATTGTAAGTGAAGAGTTACATGTCGATTATTAAACCACTAACTTCTCTCCTTTATTGAATCATACTCCCCATTTTATTTGTATCACAGTGGGTACAAATAATGATCCTTTCATTAAGCAATTACAAATTATTTAACAATTTTCGAAAAAGTTAGGAGAAAATTATTTAAAATAATCTAATCAAGCGATCAGCGTGGCCACTTTTTTATGTTGCGGAGAGGAGCAAACATGAAATTAAAGATCGACAGCAGAGGTTAAAAGGTAGAAGTGGTTTAAACGTTTCCAATCTAACCTCAGTGTGTCAAGATAATGGGAGTACAGAGCCGAGAACTATTCCCCCCCGCCCCCATTATCTATGAATTCCGAAGCTTTCCCAGGTCAAGAAAGACCCTACTAATTGGTATCAGAGGCATGGCCCAGCCTATCAACTGCACTACAACAAGAGTTCGCTTCTATGGCAAGAGGGTTTTCTAATGAGAGTTCACCCTTGTAACATCGTGTAACCACCCTGGTGAGTACCTACCAGCATGTCCCCACAGAGAAAGAGAGAGCCAGAGATAATAATGTTCAAGAGACCAACTACCATGTGCCTTCAGGTTCAAAAAGGGATAGAGAGTAGGGTCAAACAAGGTGAAAGGAAAGAGAACAAAGAGGGACATACCATTAACCTCATAGCTGCTGCCGTTGGCCGTTCGGAGCACTACCTGGCTGGTGCTGCGAACTTTCAACGGCCAACGCGGCCCCGCCCACTCTTTGGAACGCCCAGCACTGCGCCGAAATAACGGCCGCAGCTAAGGCGCTAAATGCCAGAACAGTGTGAAAAGGTCACAGAACCTATGTTAATGTAAAATATATGTTTTTTTTATTGATCTTTGTAACGGTCTCCAAGAAAATATTTTGGGTTAATTTTTTGGTCAAATTAAATATTTTCCCAATTTGGCAAAATATGTCAAACATTGATATGATGTAAACGAATTTCTTTACAATGCATACAAGGACAGAAGGGTGGCAGCTATAGAGTAATAACTCAAAATTTCGAAACTGTTCTTTTAGTGCATCACATTATGGCAGTGCTTTGTAACAAGTATTTCTCACAAACATCAATTATTCCATGAACCAGGATTGGGAATTTGGATAGTGCCTACATGAAAAAAAATTCTCATAAAATCATTTCACACTTTAAAATAATATATATTCCATAAAAGTGAGCCTTTCAATATTGGTGTTCGAAAGGAAAAGGAGAACATGGACTGCTCTAATAAATGAGTGTCCGAGTAGGTTTGTAATTGGGAATGAGAGAGTATGAGTGGGTTTGTAAGTGGGTATAACCATGAGTGTTTGAGTGGGTGTGCAAGTCTCTGATAGGGGTGGACAGTTGACTCCGCCAGTGGAGTTTTGCCACTCCGCGATAGCTTGGAACACGGATTTTGGTAAAAACTCCACCATTTGCCAGCGGAACAAAGTTTACATGTATGCTCACCCCTACACTTCATCCCTCAACCAGTAGAGCCCCAAAAGGACCCTTTCAAGAGTGGATGAGATAGCGGGCGGGCCTCCAACAAGGTCTCAGCAATCCTGCTGGTGGGGGACTTACATGTGGCAACAATATGTGTTCTTGGTCCTCCCATGACCCTCAGCAACCAAGGGGACTTCATCGGCCAACCAGTAGTACACCAGGAGGCCCCTTTGCTGAGTGGCTGAGAAATACATTGTAACGCACATTATTACTGTTTTCCAGGTAACTAAGTGACCTATGAACTTTGGGTGACGATAAGTGTTATATTCCCCTGTACATTTGAATATATAGGATGGGTATATAAGAGGATCCGACTACCGTCCTGAATAATGCCATGGACTCGGATGACCTGCTAAGCAGAAATATGTTGACATCATAGTGGGGTTGGGATACTAATTCTCCAATACTCCACACCTAATTTTTCACACCAAGCGGTGCCCTACATAGTAAAAACCAGGACTGGGTTATGACATTGGTTTTTAGTCCATTACCTGGATCCTAGGTTTGAAACAAGTGCCTCGCTGACTTCAGGGTGCCGGCCCGCTCTACATCGAACAAACATTTTTGGAGAGCGTGGTGATATTCTAGAATGACACCTGGTAGGGGGTGTGAGGACATCCAGTCAAGCTTTAAGTGTTTAGGAAAAGGTTGGCAATCTGGCAGTAACAAAATGTTGCATAGCTGTAAAATAATATAAATTCACTCAGAGGCTTTTTGTGCGAGGAAGGCTTGGTCATTCAATACATTCACTATCAGCTGCATACCAACATTTAGAAACCACGTAATTATTATTAGATAACTATTTTGCGGTCTTAATGGGGAAAAAAAAAACTGAGCAAGCTCCAGGATTTCTAAAAAAATCTTAATTTACATATTAAACCCTGAAGACAAAGAGCGCAGTTGCTGTTTCTGAATACATCCAGTCAACTATTATAGTGCTGTCCGCATTACTTTAATCTGGTGAGTGTGGTCAAAAAAATATATATACTTGTATTAGTGCAGAGCAGAGGTTTCTTTGAAATACAATTTGCATGGTTTCAGTTAGAAGGGTTATTTAAAGAAGTTTACCTAATGTTGTGAAAAACCTTTCCACTTCTATAAAGAGAAGCCAACTACAACAGTCCAATTGGTGGGATGGTGTGCTTTCCTGCCATATGTAGTAAACGTTTGTAATTAGAAGTAGATTGGTCAAATGTATGGATCTGGTCAAATGTATGGATCATGTCAATACTAAGTTAAAACCATGCACTAACTTGTATATCAAACGGACTTTACTTTTATTTGGTTTCTATATCTCATGTTCATATGTTCATAATTTTAAATGCATATGATATCTAGATACAAGATAGGCATTGTACCAATACATTAACATATAAACCAATATTAACTAAAATAACTCGCTTGGGGTTTCACAAAAATAATCATACCATTACTAGTGATACACAACTCAGACCATGGTAATCAGCATGTGAAAGCTATCCCGATCCAAAATGTTCATAACTGGGTGTTATATTTTAGCACTCCTCAACTTCGACCCTCCCAACACACAGAAAAACTTAGACTGACACCGATTTATTGGACAGATGTTTAATTGGGGCTAGGGAGTTTAAGACTTCATGTCCAGTTAACATCTAAACTCTGCCGGGCACACCACACTAGAGATGTAGAAAATGTGTTGTTATCTCGCAGCTTTAAGACTCAATTCCACTGGGTGATCGAAGACTACAGTGTTGCCCTCTTTGGAATCATTATCTTTATGTTCTAGGACTGACTTTTTTGGAAGGGTAGGGGGTGCCACATGTAGGGCTACAAAACATGTAAGCTGGGAGTAGGGCCCTTTGCTTAACAACCTACATTATCAGGGTCATGCTGTACCCTATTAAGTCTGATCAAAACAAGTCACAAAAAAACAAACCCAACATTTCATGATAAGAGCAAAGTGAAATATATGAACACACAAGAGTGATGAGTCAACAACATTACTTTGTGACAGACTGTGGCGTTCAGATTGTATGGACACTGTTCCTGAAAGCCATAAATCAGCAGTTAAAATGTGTCTTGCGAAAAGAAACTAAAAAGAGAGCTCTAGACAGCAATGATTATTCAGGGCACAAGCACCAGGAAAGGAAGGGCCTTGCTTTACACTGCAACTTTAAACTCCATAGAAGTTTACTTTTTCACCACTTTTTACAGAATTTAATATATAGTTAATCAGCCCATTAAAAAAAAACATTATATATATATATATATATATATATATATATATATATATACACACACACACACACACACACACACACATTTATTTTTTTTAGTATGTAAAAGACAAAGATGAACAAATTACTGCTTTTGGTGGGTGTGCTTCGGAAAAAAGTATTACCCGGATTGAAAAAGGATGTGCATCAACAACGCAACCTGAACACACCAGACATGAAAAAGCATTTAAAGCAAAAGGGGTATGTTGTGCAGTCAAAACCTTCAAAAGCACACATGGGGCTTTGAACGCCGAATAGGGAGAAATCCTGTCAGAGACCTGAAAATATCTTGTGGGTGAGCTCGATGTCTGGGGAATATTTTGCTTCCTATTAAACAATAAAATAAACTTAAAGGACTTCAGAGAAAATAAGAGAATAAAATAGCAAAAGCAAACAATTCTGGCCTGCAAGGGGGAACAAAAACTGTTCATACTTCTACAATAAAGGAAAGGCGTTCAAACTAATGAGTGGTGCTGACAAGCATAAACAAGCATTGGAAATGCAATAGGTCTCTCATTAGGAAAGTTTGAACTATTGGTCTTATAAATGACATTTATTTTATTTATGTGCTGTTTTTTAAATTAATAGCTTTGTCATTTACAATGCCAATAGTTATAACTTTTGCAAATGTGACACCTATAGCATTTGTAATGCAACATGCAAGAGTGACAGAAAAGGAAGAGTGACGGCAAGCGAGAGAGACGGACAATAGAAACAGAGAGGGGAGAAAGTGAAGTAAACGAGAGGAGAGGGAAGACGGAAGAAGGCAGACAGTGAGGGAAGCAGGGAGCGAGATAGAATGATGGGAGATTGAATGAGAATAAAATACAGACGGTGCTCAATTTGTTAAAAAAAAAAAAATTCAAAAGAGAAACACTGCCTGGAGGGAGAGAGGGGGAGGACGTGTTAAAAGGCCTAAAGGCCTATGATTGGAGCATTGTGAATGTAGCAACAATTTCACGGGAACCATTTAGAATTCAGATGTACTTATTAGTTGCGGTGCTCGAGCTCGTTCCACTGTCGATACTGTTCTCTTTAAATTCGGCCGGTTCAGTAGTGCCAGGTTGGAGACAGCGGGGTTTAGCTAGTGCTGCAGATAATGCGAGTCAGTCACAGGTAGAATTACGACAGTATTTCGGACAGGTGTGAAAGGCTGGTTTCTGTATAGGAAGAAGGCAGGGAGGGAGAGCTGCTCTGAGTAGAGACCCGGGCAATGAGAGTGAGCCATGGTTTAATCCAGTAACGATCGTAAAAAAAAAAAACAAGGACTATTACATGATAGTTTCTCACTGCAGCAATCAATCTGTGCTCCAGTTACTATTAACAAACGTTACTTTATTTTACCCATGAGTAAACCAAGGCAAGACAGCGTAGACCCTATACCAGGGGGCATGGTTTTAGGAGATTGTGAGGCTGTGGCGATTTTCGCCCAAATATAGTTTTGCAGCGTTTGCCATATAATATCTGGCACATAATCTGCAGATTTTAACCAAAAAAAAGTTGGTTCTAGCTCAAACGGGTCAAATGTTACTAGAAATGCAGCGTCTGGTATTGCAGTGGAAGGTTCGGAAAAGCTGGACTCGTCAACTTGGTTGCTTATTGCTATAATTTGGTGCTAAACTGGTACTAAAAAAGGTGCAAACAAGGCCCGGACAGTGTTACCAAGCTTTAAAGTGACAAAATAATGAAGTAATACGGTTAGAAAATATGCGGCACGGTGCTGCATAATTTGCCTTTCCTTGCTGAATAACTTACTTAATCCTGCCGCATAATTTGACCCTCTCCTGCCGCATAATTCCAGTGGCCCTGCTCTACAGACAATCTGCAAAGATTAAGGCCCTGTTTATTACACCTATTGAGGGAGGGGAATTACCACCCACTCATGAGCCCGCCGGTTTAAAAATAATCGGTTCTTCTCCACACTGGAGTTAAATAATACATTAGTATGGAGGACCCAGAGCTTGACAGAATCACACCAGATATGCATCAGAAGGGTACAACAGAGTTATAATGAGCGAACAAAGATAGTGGAAAGGCACATCCTACTCGTAAACCTATGCATGCAGAGAGGAGAAAACAACTCAAAAGAGGGGTGAACCTAGATTCAGCGGGGGAGGGAGGAAAGGAAAGCCTGAGATATTGGCAAAACCAGATGCTGCACAAGTTGTATGGGTTTCTCGTTTTTGATCCTCCCCCGTAAGTTTGAAAATTTTCAGTTGTACATTTAGCTTCTTTAATATACACTTTGTCAAGAGACTTTGCAGACCCCCCAAGGGGTCCACATACCACAGGTTGGGAGCGACTGATAGAGTATATGGAATCCACTCATTGCTACCCACTGACCCAACCCAGTTTAGGCACTGTACAACACCACATGCAATGCCTAACTGAGTTCAATCAGAAGTGAAGGATGACCAACATCTTAGCAATGCTATTTAAAAACACCAAGGAGGGCTATGTGGAACCTATCGGAGCGAGACAAGAGTGGCTCAATGGAGGCACTGTTAAACCATCAATGGTTTGACATGTGGCATCCACATATGGGTCCTCATACTACTGCAAGGCCACCTGTGAAATGCCAGATTAGACAAAAATAAGGTGCTGTTCTGGTTTAATCTGGAGAATTTATCAACAGCCTTAAGAATTAAGTAAACTTTGAGGGCATTTTACAGTGTTCGGAGCTGCTGTGTTAAAAGTTCTTTAAAGATACTACGGTTTAGGCTGGCATCCATGAAATATTCTTGGAGAAGGTGAAGCCTAATTTACTATAGGTTCTATTTAGAGTGGTGTAGATATCCAGTTCAGCTATTTTAAACTTTTCTGAGAAATATCATTAGCATGTTGCCCTGACTGATCTATGAAAATTACAAGGCCTGAGACGGGTAGCAAGCCTGGATCAAAACCACTGAAACGCTGCTGAGAAAAATTCTCTCATGAACACTGTTTACACAAGACAAAAACATTCATACTCCCAATCCTGAGGTATCACAATTTTAGGCAGTGGCTATGTACTTTTTAAAAACTCTACCGGATCCATTTGTATGCTGTTCTGTTGCCTCATTTTTAGGTCTCAGCCTGCGTAGGCTCTGTGTGTGTGTGTGTGGCTCTCTGTGTGTGTGGCTCTCTGTGTGTGTGTGTGTGGGGCTCTCTGTGTGTGTGTGTGTGTGTGGGGCTCTCTGTGTGTGTGTGTGTGTGTGTGTGTGGCTCTCTGTGTGTGTGTGTGTGGCTCTGTGTGTGTGTGTGTGTGTGTGTGGCTCTCTGTGTGTGTGTGTGTGTGTGGCTCTGTGTGTGTGTGTGGCTGTGTGTGTGTGTGTGTGTGTGTGTGGCTCTGTGTGTGTGTGTGTGTGTGTGTGTGTGGCTCTCTGTGTGTGTGTGTGTGGCTCTCTGTGTGTGTGTGTGTGTGTGTGTGGCTCTCTGTGTGTGTGTGTGGCTCTGTGTGTGTGTGTGTGGCTCTGTGTGTGTGTGTGGCTCTGTGTGTGTGTGTGTGGCTCTGTGTGTGTGTGTGGCTCTCTGTGTGTGTGTGTGGCTCTGTGTGTGTGTGTGGCTCTCTGTGTGTGTGTGTGGCTCTCTGTGTGTGTGTGGCTCTCTGTGTGTGTGTGTGGCTCTCTGTGTGTGTGTGTGTGTGTGTGTGTGTGGCTCTCTGTGTGTGTGTGTGGCTCTCTGTGTGTGTGTGTGTGTGTGTGTGTGTGTGTGTGTGTGGCTCTCTCTGTGTGTGTGTGTGTGTGTGTGGCTCTCTCTCTGTGTGGCTCTGTGTGTGTGTGTGTGTGTGTGGGGGGGGGCTCTCTGTGTGTGGGGGAGGGGGCTCTCTGTGTGTGGGGGGGCTCTGTGTGGGGGGGGCTCTGTGTGTGTGGCTCTCTGTGTGTGTGTGTGGCGCTCTCTGTGTGTGTGTGGCTCTCTGTGTGTGTGTGTGGCTCTCTGTGTGTGTGGCTCTCTGTGTGTGTGTGGCTCTCTGTGTGTGTGTGGCTCTCTGTGTGTGTGTGGCTCTCTGTGTGTGTGTGGCTCTCTGTGTGTGTGTGGCTCTCTGTGTGTGTGTGGCTCTCTGTGTGTGTGTGGCTCTCTGTGTGTGTGTGGCTCTCTGTGTGTGTGTGGCTCTCTGTGTGTGTGTGGCTCTCTGTGTGTGTGTGGCTCTCTGTGTGTGTGTGGCTCTCTGTGTGTGTGTGGCTCTCTGTGTGTGTGTGGCTCTCTGTGTGTGTGTGGCTCTCTGTGTGTGTGTGGCTCTCTGTGTGTGTGTGGCTCTCTGTGTGTGTGTGGCTCTCTGTGTGTGTGTGGCTCTCTGTGTGTGTGTGGCTCTCTGTGTGTGTGTGTGGCTCTCTGTGTGTGTGTGTGGCTCTCTGTGTGTGTGTGTGGCTCTCTGTGTGTGTGTGTGGCTCTCTGTGTGTGTGTGTGGCTCTCTGTGTGTGTGTGGCTCTCTGTGTGTGTGTGGCTCTCTGTGTGTGTGTGGCTCTCTGTGTGTGTGTGGCTCTCTGTGTGTGTGTGGCTCTCTGTGTGTGTGTGGCTCTCTGTGTGTGTGTGGCTCTCTGTGTGTGTGTGGCTCTCTGTGTGTGTGTGGCTCTCTGTGTGTGTGTGGCTCTCTGTGTGTGTGTGGCTCTCTGTGTGTGTGTGGCTCTCTGTGTGTGTGTGGCTCTGTGTGTGTGTGGCTCTCTGTGTGTGTGTGGCTCTCTGTGTGTGTGTGGCTCTCTGTGTGTGTGTGGCTCTCTGTGTGTGTGTGGCTCTCTGTGTGTGTGTGGCTCTCTGTGTGTGTGTGGCTCTCTGTGTGTGTGTGGCTCTCTGTGTGTGTGTGGCTCTCTGTGTGTGTGTGGCTCTCTGTGTGTGTGTGGCTCTCTGTGTGTGTGTGGCTCTCTGTGTGTGTGTGGCTCTCTGTGTGTGTGTGGCTCTGTGTGTGTGTGTGGCTCTCTGTGTGTGTGTGGCTCTCTGTGTGTGTGGCTCTGTGTGTGTGTGTGGCTCTGTGTGTGTGTGTGGCTCTGTGTGTGTGTGTGGCTCTGTGTGTGTGTGTGGCTCTGTGTGTGTGTGTGGCTCTGTGTGTGTGTGTGGCTCTGTGTGTGTGTGTGGCTCTGTGTGTGTGTGTGGCTCTGTGTGTGTGTGTGGCTCTGTGTGTGTGTGTGGCTCTGTGTGTGTGTGTGGCTCTGTGTGTGTGTGTGGCTCTGTGTGTGTGTGTGGCTCTGTGTGTGTGTGGCTCTGTGTGTGTGTGTGTGTGGCTCTGTGTGTGTGTGTGGCTCTGTGTGTGTGTGGCTCTGTGTGTGTGTGGCTCTGTGTGTGTGTGGCTCTGTGTGTGTGTGGCTCTGTGTGTGTGTGGCTCTGTGTGTGTGTGGCTCTGTGTGTGTGTGGCTCTGTGTGTGTGTGGCTCTGTGTGTGTGTGGCTCTGTGTGTGTGTGGCTCTGTGTGTGTGTGGCTCTGTGTGTGTGTGGCTCTGTGTGTGTGTGGCTCTGTGTGTGTGTGGCTCTGTGTGTGTGTGGCTCTGTGTGTGTGTGGCTCTGTGTGTGTGTGGCTCTGTGTGTGTGGCTCTGTGTGTGTGTGGCTCTGTGTGTGTGTGGCTCTGTGTGTGTGTGGCTCTGTGTGTGTGTGGCTCTGTGTGGCTCTGTGTGTGTGTGGCTCTGTGTGTGTGTGGCTCTGTGTGTGTGTGGCTCTGTGTGTGTGTGGCTCTGTGTGTGTGTGGCTCTGTGTGTGTGGCTCTGTGTGTGTGTGGCTCTGTGTGTGTGTGGCTCTGTGTGTGTGTGGCTCTGTGTGTGTGTGGCTCTGTGTGTGTGTGGCTCTGTGTGTGTGTGGCTCTGTGTGTGTGTGGCTCTGTGTGTGTGTGGCTCTGTGTGTGTGTGGCTGTGTGTGGCTCTGTGTGTGTGTGGCTCTGTGTGTGTGTGGCTCTGTGTGTGTGTGGCTCTGTGTGTGTGTGGCTCTGTGTGTGTGTGGCTCTGTGTGTGTGTGGCTCTGTGTGTGTGTGGCTCTGTGTGTGTATGGCTCTGTGTGTGTGTGGCTCTGTGTGTGTGTGGCTCGCTTTTTTTGTAGGTGGTTCTGTCTGTGTGAGGGTGGCTCTGTCTGTGTGAGGGTGGCTCTGTCTGTGAGAGGGTGGCTCTGTCTGTGAGAGGGTGGCTCTGTCTGTGAGAGGGTGGCTCTGTCTGTGAGAGGGTGGCTCTGTCTGTGAGAGGGTGGCTCTGTCTGTGAGAGGGTGGCTCTGTGTGTGAGAGGGTGGCTCTGTGTGTGAGAGGGTGGCTCTGTGTGTGAGAGGGTGGCTGTGTGTGTGAGAGGGTGGCTCTGTGTGTGAGAGGGTGGCTCTGTGTGTGAGAGGGTGGCTCTGTGTGTGAGAGGGTGGCTCTGTGTGTGAGAGGGTGGCTCTGTGTGTGAGAGGGTGGCTCTGTGTGTGAGAGGGTGGCTCTGTGTGTGAGAGGGTGGCTCTGTGTGTGAGAGGGTGGCTCTGTGTGTGAGAGGGTGGCTCTGTGTGTGTGAGGGTGGCTCTGTGTGTGTGAGGGTGGCTCTGTGTGTGTGAGGGTGGCTCTGTGTGTGTGAGGGTGGCTCTGTGTGTGTGAGGGTGGCTCTGTGTGTGTGAGGGTGGCTCGGTGTGTGTGAGGGTGGCTCGGTGTGTGTGAGGGTGGCTCGGTGTGTGTGAGGGTGGCTCGGTGTGTGTGAGGGTGGCTCGGTGTGTGTGAGGGTGGCTCGGTGTGTGTGAGGGTGGCTCGGTGTGTGTGAGGGTGGCTCGGTGTGTGTGAGGGTGGCTCGGTGTGTGTGAGGGTGGCTCGGTGTGTGTGAGGGTGGCTCGGTGTGTGTGAGGGTGGCTCGGTGTGTGTGAGGGTGGCTCGGTGTGTGTGAGGGTGGCTCGGTGTGTGTGTGTAGGTGGCTCTATGTGAATGACTGTGGGTGGCTCTGTATGTGTGTGAGGGTGGGGGTGGCTTTGTGTGTGGGTGCAAATGCAATAGGTCTCGCATTTGCGAGAGATTAAACTATTGGCATTGTAAATGACAAAATTTTATTTATAGGTTTTAAAAACACAAACATAAATAAAAACAATGTCATGAGCAACGCCAATAGCTCTAACTTTAACAATGCAGAGACCAATGCACTGTAAATGCTGTGTGACTGACTGACAAGACAAAAGGTTCCAACAGGATGAATATGATGTTCGCCTTTATGCATCGATACATTTGTAACAGGGTCCGCGTTTCAGCACGTAGTAATTTGTATAACAATTCAGTCCTACAAAGGAGCATTTCTGAAATTGCCTTATTTATATGTGAAATTACACAAAACCATTTTAACAGTAAATTTACTATGAATATTTTAACTTAAAATATAGATAAATCACCAAACTTATCAGTCCACGTCATTTATTAGGTGCTCCCAGTTTGGGCGCAACATTGTAATCGTTCAGTGGTTTACTCCGTCAGCTTTGTAATTTAGGGGTAGCTCTTTGGTTTCATATATTATGCAACATAGGACCCATCAATTGTTAAACTACTAGAGTAGCATTCTATGTTGCTGGTACAGGAGAGACCGAGAATCAGTCAATTGGAGGAGCAATTAGACCACCAATTCGCAATAAATGAGTCTACTCAAGGGCAGCAGATCACCAGCTCACTAGAGCTTCTGATAAACCATTCAATAACATTAAATTATGCCAATACACGAGTGACCAAGGACTGGCTTAACCCCTTCCGTGCGGGGCATATTCCCCCGCTGTGCTGGGGGCGCGCACAGCGCCCCCATGCTCATGACGAGGTCAGCTCGTCGTGAGACACAGTGCTCGTGTGCTCATGACGAGCTGAGCTTGTCATGACCACACCAGTTTGTGTGGAACGCTCGCACAACAGGGGAATTAGCCCAGCATGCGAGCGTTCCAACGGTCATGACTAGCTCAGCTCGTCATGAGCACACGAGCACCGTGGCTCATGACGAGCTGACCTCGTCATGAGCATGCAAGGTGTTAAAGCTTGTACACGATTGTGTCTAAGGGTACATACAGCTACCACTTTGAAAAGGGCCCTCCAGCAATAAAATAATTTTCAGAAACTCGTGAAACCCAACCTACTCAAACAGGCTTTCAATTAAGTCAATCATCATACAATGGTTCGAAAAAATGCCATATCTAGGTTAATCCTACATGCCCAGCTTAGCTGTAGTTTGTGAACCACATACAGTCTTGTTTGGACTCGGTTTAGCACCCTTAATTGGTCTCAGTGCCCTGTATATACACATGCACAAATCCTAAATACATACAAATGTTGCCAGAGAATGACAGCACCAAGCTGTGTATGGCAGGCATAGGGTGGTATGAAGGCTTGTTTTGCAGGTTTCCATCGCAGGCAGAAATAAAACAAAGAATATATCTTATTAAGATTTTCATAACTGTGCTGGATTATAATGATGCAGAAAAAAAAACTGCACCAAAGATAAATGCTGGTGGCAGTACAGAGTGTAGCAGACACCATTTTCCAATACATTACAAACTTAACAGAGGGGGGGGGGTCACTGCAAAACACCCATGTTATGCTTCCTGATTGACAACCAATCAAATATGCTCTGTGGAGAAAACAGATGGGCTAGACTCATGCGACTGCAGAGCTCTTACTTTCGCATATCAGGTAGACATTCTGCAATATTAACCAAAATTAGAACTACACAAAATAGTGGTTTACAGTTAGGGACATGGGTAACGAAAATTACCTCAACTTAATATTAAAAAAAGGAAAGTAACTTGGAAATGGGTTCTCGCTGGACGAGTGACTGCAGGCAGCATGCATGGAGTCGGTCTTTAGAGTAAGCTGTCAAGATAGTTAGGAGTTAAGCACTTGTTAGGAACATTGATAAGCCGTCTATCAGTACCACAAAAAATATACTGTGAAAGTAAGAATCATACCAAACAAAAGTGTATACTTAGTTCATGCGATTGGAAATTGCAGATGCCTGATCAGCAGGTTTTCTACAACATTTACCTGGACTTAGGCAGAAAGTCAGAGACCTGAAAAGACCTCCAGCTTTTCCCGACAAGCTATTTAGAAGACAGGATCAAAGTTGGAGAAGGGTGTACAATAAGGATATTCAATGGAAAACTCCTGCATTTCATAAAGCCAAAACTTCCACCAGCTTTCTCACGCTTTGCTGTGCACAGATGGAACAGCTTCTCTGTTACTTCAAGAGAACTCAGGTGTGTTACAAATCAACATCTAAAGCTTGTATTTGGGCTTTTTTCATATTTTATTCAAAAACGATGTATATGTAAGTGAATTCTGTGTGGATAATGCATCAATCGGGGTGGGTGCATTTTGGCTCATATTTGTTCGGCTGCAATAAAGCACCAAAAATAGTACACTTAAGGAAAAAAGTGTAAGTCTATATTTTCACATTACCTCCTTCAGGTTTCTGCACCTTGTAGAAACGTGGCACGAGTAATTTGGTGCTTTGCTTCAAGACAATAAATACTGCAGTAGTTTGCCAGGAGTATTTGCGAGATTCTTTGGGAATCAAAAGAAAGCCAGAAATCTACTCTAAACGGAAGTAAACCTAAGGGAGTAAATTATTAGCTGTTCAAAATCGCCTTTTGTGATTTGAGCTACTGTTTAGTGTTTGAAAACAACACAGAAAGTAGAGACTGCTCCAAGGGTAACCAAACTAAATGGCATTGTAAAAACTGAGGGCCTTTCAAGTAGAAACAACTTTCTTAATACTAAGGAGGTCTCTTACGGGGGATTTACCTTACTACAGAAATTTTAACTCAGGGTGGGGGGGTTGAAATTTTAGCGCTCAACAGCCAAAACACATTGTTTGGCATTAAAGCCAAAAAGTGTTCCTGCTCACTTTGTCCACAGGGCAAAATAACCCCAACCCCCCTGCAGATAGACTACCATTCTACAGTATCAAAATCTGGATCTGCGAAAGTGTAATGTATGCTAATAGGCAAGACTTCATAAGTGTAAATAGTTCAAACTTGTATAAATGGCTCATTAATGGCAAACTTTTACTGTTAGGATGAGTGTTTGCAGAAAATACTGAGAGCTCAGTGTACATTTTTGACATTGGGTTCTGTATTAACAAGCATTTGCAATGCAAAAAGGTCTCGCATTAGGAAAGTTTGAGCTATTGGTACTGTAAATGACAATGTTATTTATGTGTTGGTTTAGAAAATAGCGAAATTAATAGCTTTGTCATTTACGCCAATAGTTTTAACTTTCACAAATGTGACACCTATAACATTTGTATTGCAATATGTGTTGAATTTACGTGACTTAGATGTATTGATATTACAAATAACAATGGCTTAATTTTTTTAAATACTTAAATAAAACTTATTGTAATTTATAATGGCAATAGCTTAACATTTTGTAGATAACTTTAGTGAAGATCGTGATGAAAATCCAAGAACAGAAGTGAAATATTAACATCTTTTTGTGACATTTGTAATAAAGCTTGAAATATTGAGAGAACATATTTGAACCAGTTGTTGAATGCTTCATGCATATAAGTAGTCAAAACAGGGGCTGTACCAGGACGAACAGACGGAGTACGAGACAAAGCAAGACAGAGCTACCGGATAGAAAGAGCGGGCATGCTCGAAATGAGAAAGATGGAGAAAAAGAGGGAAAGAATAAGGAAGGAGTCGCAGAGAGAGAGAGAGGTTTGCCCTCTATTCTCTTGTCTATTTATCCCTTAGGGGATAGAATAGTCGAGACCTAAAATGTGCAGTCAACTAACAATTTGGAGCTCTCTAAAATGCCCCCCGAATATATGCCAATAAACGAAAACAAGAATGGCTTGGAGATAGATATAAATATAAATTGGGACAATTCTTAAAGAGCGTTACAAAAGCTGCAGGTATATTTTTTGGACTTCTGTGAACTTCGAAAGTGGGCCTGAAAATCTTACTCTTAGTAAACTTTAGGGAATTCAATTTTCGCATGAGCAACTGTATATTTATACTTGCTCGTGTGAGACGTATGCAACAATAGCAAATTCATTTTTCTTGCACATAATTTTCCCCCACCCTGGAACACTTTTACCCCTGCCTTTTCAGAAGTCAATTTCAACCTTTTGGAATGTTCAAAGAGCTCGAGAGGAGTTAGTGAAAACCATTACAAATATGCTAGTTTGTGTGCGCACAGAGAATCCTAGGGCATTCCAATCCTGAATATCTACCACCGCCTTTCCACTTTTAGACCTCGAATGCAGATATGTGCCAAAATCAGAGCCTTGCTGAGATCCAAACTTCAATATAAAATGAACTCTGAAATAATCAGAGGATATTATCAGGCCTCTGATATAGTAAGCTGGTCACATCACTGCATGGCAATAAAATGGACTAGAGGAATTATCTACAGGACAAGCACATTTCTGAAGCATTTGTCCCTTAGACAAGGAAAGATTTTATAAAATTCCACACACTTGCAGGGAATCCCGATTTTGGTTAAATGACTAGACAAAAAGGCAGGAAATTAATTAAGGGGAAGGGGATATCATAAACAAGCTATATGGGGGTGGGGCACGACGAGAGCAGGAGAAAAGCGATCAACAAAGCAAGCAAATTAGATTGACAAGGAAGCCAGCAATGCCAAGTAATGGGCTGATCTAAGCCTACTTTAACAACTTGGCTGCTAACTCCATAGTGTTGTGCACGTCCGTTGGCAGACGCGGCCCGGCCCACTGCGCTTAACCGCCGCGGAATTGCCGCCGCGGTCAAGCACTGGTATTGTCAAACTAACAGCAACAAACAGCTAACAGCTGATCTAAATAAAAGGTAAGCCCCTAAAAAAAACCTTTGACAAGCAATTGCCAAGTGAAGTCAACACTTTATTCAGCTCTGACCACAGCATGGGGAGGGAGCTCATGTCCTGGTGCTACTAGGACAGATTCAAATAAGGTACCTCCTTTGTTCCATCACCACTACCATATTCTGAGCGTCAGTGCTATCTGGATTTGCTTGGCAGTTGAAGCATTAAGGGAATGGGATACCAATCCAATATATACTAAAACAGAAATCGGGTTCCACGGTGCACCTACTAAAACCATTTCCACAACGCTAGCTGCAAGAATCACTTAGGACAGCATCTATTAACCATTTGTAACTCCACTGATGGCTTCAAAGTTCTTTCAACATACTGTATTCCATCACCATAGAAAGGAGAAGCATCACCTTGACTAACACAAAGACTGTACTCAGTGGTCCGCAATTTATCATCATTAGAGCACTCACTGAAGTTATGCAGAGGACCAAGCATAACCTGGGCAAACATACAGAGGTGAGAGAAGATATACGTTT
Organism: Lissotriton vulgaris; assembly: GCF_964263255.1. Classification (NCBI taxonomy): domain Eukaryota; kingdom Metazoa; phylum Chordata; class Amphibia; order Caudata; family Salamandridae; genus Lissotriton; species Lissotriton vulgaris. The sequence continues at coordinate 1,430,890,582 of NC_141687.1, forward strand.
ACAGATAAACAAAAACACACATTTAAAACTATACAACTAGCCATGAATTTGGGGAGCATTTTGCATTAAGAGCCTTAGCCGTGCTCAACCCTGACTTCATGGCACATATAATCTCTTCCAAGGTGAAGATCATTTGATGAAGCCTTGTTTGGCTCTTTCAAACTAATATTCACAGAAAGTCTAAAGTGCATCACAATGAAGACTGAAAGCAGAACTTTGCGCAACATGTAGCTCTACAATCTGAATCGGTCCAACCTCTTTTAAAGATGCTGTTGATTTCATACTTGCACATCCATTGTAGAGGCAGAAAAGGAAATGTGGCAGTTCACGATAACCTGCGTTACAAAAAGGCACCTATTTTTGTTAAACAAAAAAAAGGACACTTATTGATTAAAGAGCACTGGCAGGCTTTCCTATGCGACTCGCTAATAAAAACCTAGGCTTGTATCAGACTACCTACCAACACTAGAATACTATTACTCTGGTAACGAAGGGTTTTTTGGAGCATTTGTAAATTATTCATTCTTAGTTCAAGATAACAGGAATGTTTTCGGACCAAAACATACGAGAGAGATTCTCTCTCTTCCAATTCAATGTTCCCCATTTAGATCGATGTAACAACGCAGGGAAGAGGAAACTTTCTGGTAGGTAAAAAGGGTCATTAGATGAGCAGTTCCTTATATTATTTTTGAGCAGGATGAGGAGGCACTGTAGATAAGGAAGTAGAAATCAGGTAGGGTAGACCTTAGCTCTGGTGCTGCTCCACTTTTTCAAAAAAATAAATACATTTTTACCCAGATGTAGATGAGAATTGCATCCTGACAACGATATATACAGCAGAAAAAAACTGACCAGTTTTCAATAGTGGTTATAATTTTTTTTCTTAAAATGAAATGTATCTACAATAAATATATCCAGAAATGTTCAAAGATTAGAAAAGAGGTAGTAACATATTTGTCTAAACTGTGCCAACATTTCATTTAAGAGCCACTTCTTAAGGCTTTAGCCTACAATGCTAGATTTGAAAATAGAACTACATATTTGGTTGAAAATTACCGTCACTATGGTGTGAAATTATAGGGAAAGAAAAAAACATCCAAAGCTAAACATAAAAAATAAAATCCCTCTCCAAATTGCTTATGGGCTTGCATTTTCGGCCCTTTCCAAGATCTAGAGAAAATGGTTAAAAATTCTTTGGAGGCCCAAAAAATAAAAGAAGAAAAAATGCAGCTAAATGGCTGTGTGCAAAAATGGATTGTGGCATCTACAACATTTGTGGATATAGCATATACCACATTTATATGAAATAGTTCACGGCTATTATAGGACTGTTATGGAAGTGGTTAGTATTATCAACAGATAATAGGATTTATTGTTTTGTGTGGCTGGCAATACTGCACATAGGAGGCCTGATTGGACAATAAGAGCCCTTTAAATTGAGGTATTTGTAAATGTGGAGTTCAAAAAGGGCCATTACAAAAATGGGCGTTGTAAAGAAAGCTCACCAGGTAACTGATTGATAATATTTCAACTCCACTAAGAAAGACATAAGCTAGTGTAAATTTTCCAACTACAAGCAGTAGCAAGAAATGATCACCTTCAGATATAGAAAGCAAGCTGTAGTGAAGACAGGGCCCTGATTGCACACATTGCTATATTAGCATAAGCTTATTAGAAGTTTAAACGCCATTTTGCCACTTTGCAGCTTTTGCCCACGACACCACATATAAGTGTTGTTGTAAGTTAAACTGCTTGATTTTTCACGCATGAGAAAGGCTTGTTTTCAACATCTCAAGACTTACATCGCGATCTCAGTCTGTACACTGTGTGCAGAAGCCTTCAAGGTCAACATAACAATGTATGCTGTTATTCAGGTTGATCAGCCCCCGCTCTAGACATAACAGGAACACAGCTGCAGCTAACTGAAATTCTAGTGCCTTTAATATTGCACTGCATGCATGATTCAGACACTTGGAGAAAATAATTTTCCAGTCAGAGAGAGCTTTGCTGATCCTGATGTGATTTACTTCTGCTGATCTTGGAGGTATGAGGTTCCCCATTCAAGCCTAAGAGACCTTCTATTATTATAAAACCGAGTAGCTAGCATGGGAGGGTGGTTCACAAGGCGCTATAGGACCTTTTTCCACTGTCATTATAATATGGATTTCTCCCTTTGTGTTTTATGGAATTGTAACAATGCTGATCGTATTATTTTTAATCATATGCCTCCTTATGTTAGCAAAAATACTGCATCTTAGAGCACGTCGTTAAAATAAACATTTTAAACTTTTCCGTGTCTCTATTTACTCATGTTGTGAACTGGTATGAGAATTAAAACGAAAAAGTGTTCTTGATTCCCACCATTCCTGAGAGTATTTTGGGTTGTCTAATCATTGGTAGCTTCGCTATAGGACGGAGAGCTAAAGAGACACTGATGCTAGTCGGTTCTGGCTATGGAGGTGAGTTTTTTGGTACACCACAATTCACTGAGGTCCTGGGTCTCTGTGCACAGTTCTGTGTATGAGCAGAATCCCCACAACAAAGCCAGTGAAACAGCAGCAGGTGAAACTACTGACAATTTCTTACCTAACTTAATTGAATAGAAAAAATAAGATTAAAAAAAATGGATCGACCCAACACCTTAATAAAAGTAGACTTCATAACTAGGGATTAAGAGGTCCGTTAAAAGACTGTAGGACAAAAGTAGTACTTGCAGTCATGATACTATTGTAAGAAAGACCATATTAGAAGAAAAAAAAATGTGAACATGCACGTAGCTTTAATTTTTGTTTCGCTGCATTCCTGGTTAGGTTTTCCAAGTTAGTAAATTAGAATAGCAATTATGGTTGGACAAATGAATACACACTGGCGTTCTGGGATAAAGAAATAACTGCCTTTATTTTTATTAATCAATTTAAAACTACCAAGGTATAATATTTCAAATCAAAGTATCTGTTGCAGTTAACTTTATGACATGTATTAGGCCTGACGTTTGCCAAGACCTTTGTTTTTTAATCTGTATATGTAATATGCATAATTACAGGGGCTTTTAGCCAGCTGAGTTTTTCAGTTGTTGTGCCAGTTCGTTTTCTTCCACCCACAACATACAACATGGAACAAGATTGGGGTCAAACCCATGTCTGCCCTTCACTCATTTCACTGTTTGTGACAGCATTTTGCTCCTTCACAAGCACAACATCTGTACACAAAGTAGTTTACTTTGTTGCTGGAGATTACGTGTGGTTTTTATAACAAATAATGTTGCTATTAACGCATGTTTAAGGCACGGACCGGGCAGCTCCCTCAAACACTAAAGTTTTGCCAAAACAAGCATTGCAATTATTGGCTTGTTCTATTTATTACTATGCGCATAATAAAACACTTGATCCAACTACCTTGTGTATTTACAAAAAAAAAAAAAGGAAAAGATTAAAGCAAATGTAAACAGCAAACTCTCAGCCCACAAGAGTTTTTATGCTGGGCAGTTTCCCGGCAATACACGGGCTAAAGTCATGAAAGTCATGATTGAATTCTGCAATGGAGATGATGAAAGTTGTTTGGTAACTGCTAAGTATTTATATTACAGAAAGAAGCCCAGGGGGTTTAGCGGGAGATAAGAAGACCGAACTACACAACGAGTTGGCGAGTGGAAACTGGCAGTCAAAGAGCACCCATGTGACAAAATAAGGAGAAATAAACCATACATCAACCCCAATTGCTTAGTACCAGGAAGCATTGGGGGTGAATGGAATCAAGTAAGGTCGCAGGTGCAATGCAAGATTACTGCATGCCACCAGACGATTGTTTAAAAAGTTAACATGCAAAGTAAGCCCTGGCAGCTAGACAAACAGCTAGGCGCAACCATAAGAAGCGTCCACAACACAATATTCATATTTCCTACCCATTAAAAGATTAATAAACTCACTTGTCAGAACATTAAATTTTTTAGCACAAGAGCTGCCTCGCATGAAACGCCAGATGCAAGTTTGTTATAGTGGAGTGTGGCAATAGTACGCGTTAAAAATGTAGAACAGGCCCGTAAACGGCCACCACGCATTTGTTGAGGAACAGGCGTACCACTAGTAACAAATATAAAACCTTTAAATGCATGTCATTTCATAACTGAAATATCCCGCTCTGCTTGTTTGAATTTGATTGTTTTATCAATAATGAAAACAACTTTAAATTGGGTGTTCTTATTTGCCACATATTAAAACTAAGCTGGATTGTGACGGCAGGCCATTTGTTGTGGTTTAACATGCTTTATGTTGATATGATGTGGCAGGAGACACTGAATGCCAGTGCGGTGCTACATGGGCACGGTTCCACTGCACAGTCTTCTATGCGGCGGAGCCGAGCCCATCTATTTCCTGTTCTGCGGAGCTCGAATAAAGTATGTACCTAAAACCTTGAGGTGTTATCACTGAGAATCGCAGAAGCGTAACAACATTCCTAAGTAAGAAACGTTTTAGTGAGAGGTTACTTGCAGGGATCATTGAGCAAAGAAGGTGAACGTAAAACCACAAAAATGTACTATGAATTTACAACCAAATAATGACTAAACGTGCGGCAGCTGCAAATCAGTCTCCAAAACGGAAACCTGTTTTTAAAAGAAAAGCATCGTACATTGTGTATTTTTATATTGAAACACACGTGTTTAACTGACTGGTGCTACGGTATCAGCCGCAAACGTATGCAAGAAGTGGTCTGGTCCCGTTGTGAATGCTGACAGTTATTATTAGAAAAGAGAGCAGCCTCCGCTGGTTCACCTCCACTCGGCTCAGCGCTACCCGCCTGTTGTGTGCAGCTCATTCAGGCCTCAGCCGCCGCAACGCAAAGCTCGGATGCGGAGTTAGGGAAGCACATAAGACACCCTCGACCCTGCTGGAGGCTAGATCGCCGCGGCCAGAGGTGCACTCGCAGGCTCCGAGAGGCGCGCTGCTTGACAGGAGGACTCATAGTATCAGCTGAGCCGGGTACCGGCACTCACTGCTGACAGATTACCGCCCCCACTCTCCAGGGCTTTCAGCAAAGCCAATCAACAGAGCCGAGCGTCACACTTTTGACAGCTCGGAAAATGTGAGCCAATAAAAGCCAGGCATGATGAGACAGCTGGCCAATCACCGGGCCTCGCGGCAGACAGCTGCAGCCAATCCACCTGCGGCATAAAAAAACAACAACCAATGCAGCGCGTGTGGAGACATTCATTCAAGGAAATTGTTCAGATACTACAGCAGCTGCTCGACACGGAACTGGAGCACGGGGCGAAGGCAGCATACCTGTCAGACTGCGTGCACGGCGCGCAGCGGGAGGACCAAAGAGTCAGGGAACGCCAGCGTCTCCGCAGCTAGAAACAGAGCGTTAGGAGCAGCAGCGAGGCGCAAGGCAGACAGACTGCGATTCCCAGCATTGTGTGCCACACTGACAGTAGCGGCCATCGACCGATACCACGAAGTGAAATGTGACAAGACGCACACTGTGCACCAAGTCACCAGTCTTGCGATACTGGTAGCATACTGCGAGTACAGAAATGAGCCCATGACGCACCTGCAAGACCCCCTACATAGCCACCGCATCCCTTATACTGTGCAACTAGTGGCCCACCCCTTGTCTAAAATGCAACCGCGAGACCGTCCATGCAGTGACACTGCATATTAAGGCACAGAGTCCAGCGGCACAACTTAATAACTTCTACATAAGTGCAGCAACAAGAACTACTTGCATATTGTGTAAGAACAAGACCATAAACTAGGACGGACTCAGCATGGTGACTCCCAGAAAATATTAAACTTTAAAACATTTTACCCTGTCCAGCAAGTAACAAGTCCACCCACAAAAGTCTCTCTCCAAGTTTTTCATCGACTAGCCTGTAACCAGAACTCGTGTATCATTAGAAATCGTCTGACTAGGTAGCAGACTACCTTCACATCTTAGACTGTAACATGGTTCAAATTTAGGAAAAGCCCATTAACCTACTACTACGGGGTCTCTCCCTCAACGATAGTAAATATATGTTGTTCCAAATAAAGTTATCAGGCAAAATTAATTTTGACACGACAAACATAGCGTTCTGAAGATTGTTATTCTCATCAGTATATTGCTTGCTTCTGCTAGCTGATCAGCTTCTTCACCGACCACCATGTTTGGTAACTAGTTTCCCTTAAGAATGCCAGGCTACTTTATTTAGGGAATATATATCTATAATAAACGCTATATCATAATTAGGTAACGGTAAACAATATATGCAAATAATGTGCAACTGAAAACGACGACTTAATGCAGAATAAAACACTGTTCTTTGTGCAAGAGATCCCACGCAGCCAGTTACCCTGCTTAATTCCTACTTATAATGCAGCGAGACCCTGCATAGCTAAAATATATAGGGTTCCCAATGACCTACACTGTACATCGAGTAAGATAAAATTCCCAATACACAGTGAAAACAGGAGGTGTCCAGCATAGTCAAAACCTCTGCAGAACAGGAAACAGTCAGAACGGGCAGTCCATCCAGTTTATTACGTTTTATTCACAACACAGATGTGCTTGCCTGAATGCATTTAGAAAAACAACGTAATATTCTTCTGCATTGAAGGTATATATAATCAACGAAAACTAAAGGAAAGCAATACCATGGACTTTTTTAGCACGTAGAAACCCTGTATCAAGAAACATCTTGCATAACGTCAAAGACTAAGAGCCTGCAGGCCGAGATCTTATAATACAGCAGCACCTGCAAACCTTTGTGAGACACCGTTGACAGTGTATCAATAGGATACTCGACAATGCACAGCATCATAAGCCGTCCAGCAAAAATGTCACACTGCACAGTAAACAATTCAAGATAAGTAGTTAAAACACCATGTGTAACACCTAGACACCCAAGACATGTACTTAAGTGCCCCAAAGAAGCACTGAACACAGATTCACTCCAGAAACAATCAACTGTATTAGCAACACTAAGATGACCTACTTGGACAAGCGGGAGAAACTCTGTTACAAAGAACTCAACACCACATAGATGAGCAGGCCTTTCGGTATTATCAGCAGCCTTCTAGTGGGTGGTATCAATACCAACGAGACAGAGGATAAAGTGCCCTAGTCTAGTAAAGGAGGCAAACACTAGCCAAGACAAACACAGCACACATCCAAGAAAGGAATATTCTTGCCTTTGATAATGAGAGCTGCACACTTTACTCCAAAACAGAGGAGGTCGACCCAACAAAGTCAAACAAACAATCATGCACACCAGAAAATGTTCAGTATCAAGATACACTGGATACGAGCACGAATTTAACCGACACAGGGACATGATCAAGGACAGCATTAAAATTATTGCCGGTTTAGCGGCAGAAAACTGCAGCTAAAGCGGCGATAATATGTTATGTTAAATACATTTATATTGTGCTCAGCTACTCTGGAGAGTGTCCCGGCGCTTGCAAAGGTAAAGGCAGACAGAACCCATAAGGCTAGAACAAAAAAAGTTTTATGATTTTTTTTTTAACAATACAGGATCCTGAATGCTCCAAAGCGCCCAGGGAAGGGCCTTCCAGGCAACACTAGCTTTCCTAACAAGCGAGAATGGGCTTGATAATATGCCTTGGAGAATTCCAATAGAAGCCCATGTGCACACCAGAAAATGGACTTCCCAAGGGCATATTATCAAGACCATTATCGCCGCTTTAGCTGCAGTTTCCTGCCGCTAAACCGGCGAAGATTTTTAACGCCGTTCTTAATAATATGCCCCACAGTGTGGCAACGGGGTAGCAACCATTAAGTACCTTAAACACAATTACCAGAAGCAGTCAGTGACGAAAGCATGCACCTTTACCCACACATCGGACAAACAACCCAGGGATTCAGAACAAATGTGTAATAAGGAATTCAACTAAAGCCAGAAAACAAGCTATGCGACAGTGACCAAATGCAGCATGCAGAATGTGATGAAGTAATACCTGCAAGTTAGATTAAGGGAGGCACAGCTCCAGTGGAAATTACCACGTGTAAAAATTAACTTAAAGTTAAAAAGGCTCATAGGTGTGACGTTCCGCGAAGTGTGCAGGATAATCTAATTTAATGATTTTACTGAGACGAAATGACGGAGCACTGCACAAATAAATTATAACTTCTGGATATGTGTTTGCATATGCACTGTCATCAATATGTTTTGCTCTCTATACACATCAGGGGTGAACGTTGAATTTTAACAGTAAGGGAGCATCACTACGCTTCGGCACGGGTATATTCAACATATCGTGGGGTAGGCAATTTTACAGAAAAAACGCCTGGGGAAGTGGATTTCAACTCTCACCAATGCATTGTTACGGTCAGTAACCAAATCATTTGAATTGAACGCCTAAATCACCCAAGCCTAGTACATTCAGCATAAATAATATTCTATTCATGGCCAAAGTCATGAGTAGGACTGCAAACGTTCCCTATGTGTAGGAAGTTACTTTTGTTTCTTTCAAATAAGAAAGATTCCTTGTCTGATACCTATGGGGAACTGAAAAAAATGACTCCTACAAATTCTGTTTTTTCTCCCATTCATAAAATAATAAATAAATAAAAACATATACATATTGGTCACAAACCCACGTAGTAGATTACTCGTCTCATAACCATTACATGTATTTAACAGCTGCATGAAAGGTGACACGTGTCTGAAAATCTTAACACAAACATTGCCACAGCAGACAAGCACCCTCCTCAAACTGACAGCAAACCCAATGAGCACGAGAACTCATGTGTCAAACGAACAGCCGTTTGATTTATTCTCATTGAATGTGTCGGACAAAGATCACCTATCGCCTCAACATACAGGTGGTCAAAACAAGACAGACACATAATGTAAGACAATCTTCCTACCCAAGAAAGGAAACATAACAAGGACATTAGCTAAGATTAACTATATTTCGGGGTGGAATTCCGTCTTGGCATTTAAATATATAGGTACTTAACAATAAGGCACATATTAAAAACAAATAGTAAATCTAGTGTATAATGGTCAGATGTTGCCTTGCTCTGAGACGTCAGCTATCCTAGATAAAGAGTAATGCAAGTTTTCAATGTACTAGTACGTCTGCAGTTTACACAGTTTCTCTTGGTGAGGTGCATAAAAGGAAAATGACATTATAATGCATCTGCCGGTCAGCTTTTCTAACTTACTTAAAGCCATTATTATTATTTTTTAAATATGTGCGGCAGGAAGTTCACCTATCCGCACCCCCCCCCAACAAGTGGGAAAAGTACGCAGAGACTAAAACATGCTTAGTCTGTAATTTTAATTATCCACCAACAACCAAAAGAATGTATAATAAGCGATATAAATCACATACAACTCAAAACAACGAGGTTCTAATTCGTGATAACGCCGGGACGAGTTAAATGAAAAATACAAATTACGTACTTGATATGCCTATGGTTGTTAAGGTAAGTAATTTGGTTCATCGGATGTCTCTACAGCACAGAGGCATCTGCAAGACCACACAGATCCACATTGCAACTACACATCGTTTTGGCCCCCTGTCATTTGTGACATGCATTCCACGTTGTGAATAAACACTAACCCCGGTATCATGCAAACATCGTTAACATTTGGTATAGCGAGTAAACTGCTTCAAGTACACCAGTGGTTTTATCGACGCGGAATTTAAATGCATAACTTAAATCGTGCAGATGTAAACATTCCTGTTTGGCGTAGGTGTGCAAGTAGTACTTGAGGTTAAGGACTAGGACAGTAGATAACCCGACAGAATAACAAGTGCACAAAATATTATTATATAATGTGCAGTTCAACTCCAGCCAGGGTCCCACTGAGCCCTTCAAATTGCACCGCGCATGCGCTTAAACAGCATACACCAACTTAGTATTCCAGTACATCATTTACGCTACTTTCCCAGCGTAACTCCTCCGAGCTAATCACAACACAGGACGTAAAGACAGGACGCAAAACATGGCGGCTACGTCAGTGGAGTGACTTACGCTACTCTAATTACGCACAGTCCCTGCGACACCACAGCAGCTGCGAAGTCTCATGAGCGTAATCAGGCTTCGTGAATATCAATACCCTATTTACAAATGGTGGTGGGGAATTGGGAAATATAATATGAGAAATAAACCTACCGATTCCTCCTCCTTCTCCATCCCGGTCGGCATCTGCGGCACGGCTCGGTTAATAGAGACGCAGTCGTTGAGATCGGGCATGTCCGTGCCGCGGTAGATGGGTAGCGGCTTGGCGGCGTCTAGCGCCCGCGCTCGGAAGGAGAGTTTACTCATTGTTTTCCCTCTGCCTCTCACAATAACACCGACGGGGACGAGGGGGGTAAAATCACTTAAAAGTCTCGCTCACAAGGAGGCCCGGCACCCGCACGCTGCCGCCCCCAGCGCGCTCATGAGGGCCCTGGGGATGGCGGGAGGCTGAAGGAAGCAGGCGGCCCCGGCGTCTTCCCCCTCCTAGCTCCGGCTTCCGCTCGGCCGATTCTCAGCCTGCGCCATGGCAAACATGGCGGACATTACCAAGGCGCGAGCGATCCCAGCAGCCAGCGCGAGGCGGCGGCCGCACAGGGGGGTGCGCGCGCAGCGTACAGTGAGATGCTGTTGTTTCACAGGGACAGGGCTGACAGCACCAAGGCCCAACTGGGCCATACTCTTTTATACGAATAGCTATACTGCCTATGTCTAGAGCAGATGCTACCGGAGAATGCACACAACCCCCTCCATGCACGCACGACTGTCCGTCATGGGTAACCCAGTTCACGAACGAATATAGCAGCCCATGGAAAACCTGCTATACACCCCAGCAGATGTAACCGGACCTAACAGGACGATTTCTACATTGATCTCTCGGCTAATTAATAATAATGAATGCACGTTATTTATTTTTACATATGTTTTATGCATTGTATACAAGCGAATACACAAGAATAATATTTGTAATTTCCACAACTGGTAATGCACTAAATGTCAGTATTTTCAAAGCCCAGAATTCACAAGAATTTCTTCCTTAAGGAATTAGCTGTCCTTGCAGAGCAATTGCTTAATCTTTACTTGTGCAAGCACAACATCCTTCCAAAAGTCAAAAACATATGCACTGAAAGTGCACACAACTGAATAATTCAAATGAACGTTTTTTTCTATGTTTTTTAAATAGAACACCATATCATACAGTACAGTCAGTTCACTTCATTAAATACACATGTTTCTGATTTAAAATAAATATATATTTCCTACGTAAGTGAAGCTGAGTAGGCAATTTAAATATTACATATTGAGTAATGTATAATGCAAGCCCAACAACCCTAAATACAGGCCAACATTTTAGAACAGGATAGTGGGAGATTTCGAAAAGAGAATTGGAGTACTGCATTTTCACCATTGACTTCTACTGAAGCAGCTACTGTTTGAGATGGGAGACAGTTAAAATAAGCCATTTCTGGCTTAAAAAATGGCGAGTCTCCCGTTTGAATAGGATCTGTTGGCATGTATGACATCATTGTGTCAGGTCGGTACTGGGCTCCTGCTGGTCATGCTTCCTCACCCAATGCTTAATTTGAGCTGTGGTTTCCAGTGCTCGGCACTGACACTTAATTGTCAGCACCAACTCTAGTGACAGTTCACCACATGGTAGCGCTGTCTGTTTAATTTTGAGATGAGCACAGCAACAATGTTTATTGAATCAAATCGTATTCAAAATAAATAATATCAGCCTGTCACGCCATCATTATAGCTTTGCGTGGCCTGAAATAGTGCATTGTCTCAATTATAGGACTGCAATGGTTAGGTGTTATGTTGGTACTGTCGTTGGCAGTGCTAGCAGGGGCAATGTATGGTGCAGGCTGCAGTGGCTTTCCGAGAAATGCCGTGGCACTTAATTTTTACAAATTGAGCACTGCCGTTCCCCCACCCACGATGCGACTGACCCGTGGCCGCTGCCTTCCCTGGCTCAAAAGATGCTTGTGGCAGGGTAGTGTATCGATCAATGAATGTGCTCAACAAGCATTCATTCCAAGTTTTTGAACTTTCATGAGATCACACAAGTTTTAGTGACTATCTGGGATGTTGACTTTGTATTAAATGCATGCCCAAGGAACAATCAACAGCAGTTATTTGAGGAATTCAGAGCAGTACCAGTGTGTCTCTTGTACCTTACCCCCAAATGCTTCAAGGAAGAGAATCCTGCACACTACACTTACCTGAGTGTTGTTGCCATTCCATTGGAAACTGGTCTTCAAAGCCATCCTGTGCTGCACTTTTTTTGAGAAAAACCCGGGTACTTGTTGTAAAACAAAAAACCATAAAACATTAAAAAAAAAGAATCAGTATTCGGGTAGGAGCAAAGATTACTCCAGTACATTATTTTCAAATATCTTTATTCAGTCTAATTAGACAATAAAGTATAAAAACAATCAATACATAGATAAAAGGCACAACAATCAATGCACAAAAATCTAGTGAGTACCCATATAAAATTCATAAATTGTCACATAAAAACAGTAGCCCTTTGCTTAATGGTACGTTTAATATACACAGCAACAAAAATGCAGATTTTGATAGTGGGCAATGTTAGTAAACAAATAAAAGTAGCTCTGCAGTAGTGAATATTTGCCACCTGGAGGATGGACAGCAAGTAGCATTTTCTCAACATTGAATCAAATTTACAAAATAGCACAACGTGTAAAGTAGTTTGGGGTGACTGATTGTCACAAGGACACAAGGGGAGTTGTAAATAATACAGAACTCTCCCAGAAATGTATTAGGAAACATTTCAAACCAAAAAGCTCAAATTACATCTCTCCTAAACCACTGCTGCTAGTGTCTCAAAATAAAGCAGCACTTGCTGATTCATTTACCCTCTCAGAGATTGAATTGACCCACTTATTCCCAAACTCAGTAATGGAGTTCTTAGAACCCCGCGTATCCTTGATAGCGATAGCAAGGGGGGTCCTAAGCATTTTACAAACAATCACCTAATGACAATACTTGGATAATCTGACAACATAGATGGTGGATGGGAAGGTATCTGAGAAAGGTAATCACAGACATAGAAGCCAGATCTTAGTATCATGTTTGGACAAATCTGCGGTGGTGTCATCTTCAACGCTGGATGTTCTTCTCATATAGTGAAGTTTACATGGCATTTTAAAACAGTGGTTTTAAATAATGATGCAATGTAGACTCAGACAGGCTTACTTAAGAATATAGCAGAGGAGTTAAAACAAATAAATTAATTCATGACAATTTTGGTTAGGCTGGTAGATAATTACTTATCAGGAGATGAAGAATCTGGCACATCAACGTGAAGGAAAGGAGTGGGCAATAATACTTCAGTTTATACATATTTTAATTAAAAGAAAAAGTGATCATAAATTTTGTAGGGGGTATTCAGCTCCTTTAATTTCGCTAAAGGGGGAAAATATGCTTTTATGTCACTTCTTCACAGCACCTGACTAATTGGACCTGCGGTGAATATTTTATTTACTATGCATTGACTTTAATGAAAACGAATTAAACCATAAAGGGGAAAAACAAAATAATCTAAAAAAGCATAGAATGTTGAATAGAAGTTTAATGAAGTCAGATACTAGTAAAAAGTCTCCCAATCATGCATCCCTCTGTTACCATAAAGAAGCTTGAGAAACATCCCAACACAAAGAGGCACACATAAAAAATGTTGGTGGGCCATCTGAGGGACAAGGTTCAGTGGGATGATAATCTCACATCTCTGCAAATGAATACATTCCCTAAGAGGAGAATCAACAAAAAGAAAACAGAAGTTGTTGTATGAAGGGGAAGATTTGAAGCCTCAGATCATACCATATCGGGAACAGATGAAAAAAAACAATTCAGGGACATGGTTTACAATATGTTCACTTTGTATTGGATAACGATGGGATGGAAGTAACAAAGCTAATATTTTTCTCCCTGATGGTGAAAAGATTACATTGAAATGCAAATCAAGAATCAAAACTCCAAGGATTAACATTGGTTACATTTCAAGAAAAGGAGGTAGTACATGTCAAGACGTTTTAAAATAATCATGCTTGTTTTAGCAGCACTCCAATCAATCTATCCCCAAGAGAAGACCGTAGTGTAGTTCCTATTTTCCCAATAGGCTCTGCTCATTGGAATAACATAAACAGCAGTGTAGACATAGGACTGAGGTCATCTAGGTCTCTACTGACTATGTTAAACTTAATTTAGGTTTGCGCCAGCTAGTTCAGAGGTCACTGGAAACTTTCTTGAATGAATAGGGAGAAATCAGCTACCCTGGCTCAGACAAGAAGGGATTCAGCTTCCGACAACCATATAACATGACAACTTTGCTCCCTCAGAATAAGAGTAAATCTCTAGAGTCGTGTGAAAACAATAGACAGCTATTTCACTCAGTCAAATGTGCGTTCTTAGTTTCACCATAGTGCAGAGAAGGGAGAGACGGGCGTTTTCAATAAAAGGTATTATTTATTGAGCAGTCTTCCTTCTCATGCAAGAGAAATGAATTGCCACAATTGCAATACTTAATATAAAGTAAAGTATGTACAGTAAAAGGAGTATTATGAAATAATACTGTAAAAGCATTGGTATGGTTTCTTAGCCATAAGACACTTTAAAATGGATAAAATATATACATACATATATGTACATTGGCTAACGTGCTCAACTGCTGCTTCTAAAATATGCCTACCCCGGTGTACCTGACCTAAGCCTAATACGTGGGAAGGAGTAAGTAAGTAGCGGTTTAAGTTAAGTTGGTTTTGCCAAGAATCTGACTCAAGAATTCTCTCTAAGGGTTTAGTCAGCACTGTACCTTGGGAATAGAATGTAGGAGGTCTGGTATCTCTCTTTCAGGACTTGATATCCCAGCAACCTGCAAGGGTAGGCTGGAAACGCCGGAGCCGGATTTTCTCGGCAGGAGAAAAGACAGCGTCTTTCTCAGCGCGTCAAAGAGGAGAGGCAGCGTCCGCGGGCTTTTCGCATCAGCTGGGCTGTCTGCAAGTAGATAGCTGCTCTGCTCCAAAACCACCACCGTGTGTTTGCTTAAGGCAACGTTGGTATATTTATACCTGAAAGGTGCAAAGTTTGATGTAAGGTTTGGACATAAGACATCAATAAAGATGTCACTAAGAACTCACCATCATCCCAACAGGCGTTGTGCCGGAGCTGCAGACTCTCCATCATGCATTATTTAATGTATACTGCCCTATCACATCGTGAAACTATTTAACTACTACTGCAGCTGACCCAGCCTTTGCACATTAGGAACTACAGCACATAACTGTGGACAGTACACCTATGTCCACATTTTTGCCATATCAGGATCTGCACATCCAGGTCGTTTTAAAAATAGCATCCTATCTAAACTAAGGGCTGCAATCTTTAATCGTAATACGGTGGAGTCTGCTGTTTATACAGGATCTACACATCTGCGACGGTTTAAAATGCAATCGCCCACATATTGATAACCTCTTTTATGTGTCAGACCACGGCCAAGTTCTCCGCCCATTCAGCCTATATATATCCGAATCATTCGGACATCAAAGCCACATATTTTACAGTTTCGAACTATATCCTTTTTTCTGGTGTTACAGTACGCTAAGACGGTGACCTGATGAAGGCAACCTCGCCGGAACGCGCGTAGTCTACACTACCGCCTTGCCATCATCATTTGTGTCTTTTTTTTATTCTGTACTGTGTACTTGTACTATATAATAAGAACAATTCTTTATCATGATCAAGTAGCAAAATATTTTTGATATTGTATTGTAAAAACTATAATCCTTTTTCTATATAAAAATAACAATAAATTTAAAAAAATGACTGAAATCATGAGTTTTTGAAGCAATGTATGTTTAGGCCATAGCATTGTTGTGATATACTCTTCTGGGTTTTCTTAGAATGCCACAGCTTTTGACTAATGTAAATTGTCTTTTGTATAGCGCATAAATCACCCGAAGGTCTCAGAGCGCTTGCATTGGACACAACAACATACAGACGTGAAAGCAGAGATATTAATTAAGGGAGAGGGAGTCACTAGAACAGCCATGTCTTTAGATTTTTTCGAAAGCTGAGGTAGATGGATTGCACCCTAATAGATAAGGGCACAGCGTTCCAGAAGTCAGGCTCTGATTTACTAAAGGACCGTATCTCACAGTGCGCACTTTAGGGACCATTAGGAGCTGTTTTCCAGCGGACCTGAGGGTTCTAGTATGTAGGTGGGGTTTGAGCTCACTTTCCAGGCAGGCTGGACCTTGTCCATGAATCGTCTTGTGGACTAGGCAGCACAGTTTGAATTGGATCCGTTTCCTAATGGAGAGCCAGTGCAAGGTCTTGAGAGAGGGAGCAGATGGAGTACGAGGAGGAAGATCCAATACCATTCTGGCTGCGGTGTTCTGCAGCACCTGCAGCTGAGACAGAAGGTTTTCATTAATTGAGGCAACGAGGGCATTCCCGTAGTCAATGCGGCTCAAAATAAGTCCTTGAACTAGGGCCATGCGGAAGGGGAGGGGAACCCACTTAAAGATTTTCTTTAGACTGCGCATCAGGCCAAAACATATCTGAGAGATTTTATTGACATGTTCTGACATGGACAGTCTATTGTCAATTATAACCCCTAGGTTCTTAACCGAGGACCTGGGGGTCGGGCAAGGTCCAAGAGTGGTGGGCCACCATTCCTTAGTCCAGCGTTTGTCGGCTGCTCCAAAAAGTACAATCTCCGTTTTGCTGGCGTTCAGTTTTAAAAAGTTGTTGGTCATCCAATTTTCTATGTCAACCGTGCACTTTTGTAATCTTAATTTAGTTTCAGCGGGGTCTGGGCCAATGGTAACCAACAGCCGGGTATCGTCAGCATATGATACAGTGTCGAAGCCGTGTGACTTGATGACTTCCGCCAGGGGGGATACGTATAGGTTAAAAAGCGTTGGGCTTAATATTGAGCCCTGGGGGACACCTTTATCGTTAACCTGGTAACTGGAGGAATACACTCCGGCCTGCACTTTAGACCGCCTATTGGACAAATAACTTCTTATCCAGAGTAGAGCTGGGCCTTCGACACCTATCTCCACCAGCCTCTTAATGAGAATTTGGTGCGAGATGGTGTCGAAGGCTGCAGATAGGTCGAGCAGGACCAGTATGGCAGATTGTCCTTTATCTAGGAGGGTTCTGACGTTGTCTGTAATCTTGAGAAGGGCGGTCTTGGTGCTGTGACGAGCCCTAAAACCTGATTGGGAAGGGTCCAGAAGTTTATTATCCTCTAAAAAAGAGACTAGTTGCTTATTGATCAAAGATTCCATAATTTTCCCAAACAGGGGGAGGAGCGAGATAGGCCGGTAATTTGCAAGGAGTGTAGGATCAGCCGAAGGTTTTTTAAAAAATTGGTCTGATGGTGGCCTGCTTCCAGTCCGTGGGGACAGAGGCGCATCATAAAGACAGATTAAGAATCTTTGTGAGGTCCGTTATTAAGGCTGGTGCTATTTTAGCCAGGACCTGCGCCGAGACCGGATCGTCCGGCGATCCGGATTTGATAAGTCTAAGAGTTGATTCAACTTCTGTTTCAGAAAAGAGCCTAAATTCACTTAAGGCTGGGCTGGGAGGATTCCTATTTGTGGTTACCCTATTTGCAGCTGGGACCAGCTGATTCAAAGGAATAGATTGAGGAACATTTTTATGTATTGCATCTATTTTATCATGAAAAAATACTCTGAAACCGCAGTGACCCACTCTTGAGTCTGGGTAGGGGAGGACTGGTAGGCGACAGGATTGGTAAATTCTTTCACGATTCTGTATAGTTCTTTATGCAAATTTGCTGCCTGGGTTATTCTGGCCTCGAGATGGCTTTTTTTGGCCATAGCAATGCTGTTCATGTATTCTCTGTGCACCTTTATATACTGTTGCCTGTCCGAAGGTGCTTTAGTATGTCTCCATTTCCTTTCTACTGCCTTAACATCTCGCTTAGTTCGTTGTAGGTGAGGAGTAAACCATAGAGTGGTTTTAGGTAGGGATTTTGAGGCTTTTACTGGTGCAATTCTGTCCAGTGTTTTCACAATGGCGAGGTCCAGATCGATGGCTGCAGTATTAGGATCAGTAACATCTGTAATCCGGGGGTAGGAAAAGTGGGTGGTAAATGACTCTAGATTTATCTTACTCCAAGATCTACAACATTTTATTGAGTTGCCGGGCCGAGGTCTGGTGACGAGGTCGGAAATAGTGAATCTAATCACATGATGGTCCGACCATAAAACGGGGAGATTTTCAACAATTTCTACCAGTGGGGAGTTGGAGCATAGCAAGTCCAGGTAATGACCCACGATGTGGGTGGGATCCAAGCTTAGCACTTTTAGTCCTAAGGAATTTATGCCTGACAAAAGATCATTCGTTTGCAGGTCTGTAGTTTGTTCCGCATGGTAATTAAAATCCCCTAAAAGGAGAAAATTACCCATGGCCAACACATGCGGGGGTAATACTTCCATTAATTTGTTTACAAAATTGGTCTTTACTCCCGGGGGTCTGTATACAAGGGCCAACTTCCATCTTGCCCTAGGGCCAGCCGTTATGGTGGCAATGCACACTTCTCCCCAAGTTTCAACGTAGGAGTCATTAGCATAAAGTTTCATATCAGATTTGAAAACAATTGCAGTGCCCCCCCCCCCTCTTTTGCCAGGACGATTGAGCCTGTATATTTTGTAATCTGACGGCACGGTGGTAGAAATATCCAGAAGGGAGGAATCGTGAAGCCATGTCTCAGTTACAAAGAGTAAGTCTGGTTTTTCCAAACTAAGCTATAGACCTTTTCCTACCAATTTCTTTCCCTATGTATAGCTAGTCTAGTCACTATATAGGAGTCCCCTGTTTCCCAACCAAAAAAAAGCTATCCTCACCCTCCATCTTGTGCAGTGTCAAAACAGAGACAGTCAAAATGTATCCCATTTTGCTTTCTAATTGATATGTGTAGCCAAGCTTGAGTCTGCATTATTAGCTCATATATTTTCTCATGTTGCTTTGGCCTTTAGGTTACTGCTTCTATTGAGTGTATCCCAATGCTCTTGATATTCCCCTATATTTGCATCTAGCCATCCCTTCACTCTTCTAACCCCTAAACTGATCAGCTGCCTTTGCTGAAGGAGTGCTACAATGGTAGTCTAACCTAGCAGTTTACAGACTATTCACCTGATTTTAAAGCCTATCTAAAGTGCCTAACATAGTACTACCTTCACATACAAGTAATGTTTCTTTCTACAGTCTAGCTCCCTCACAATTGCATGTTATCTAAAGTAGTATTGTTGTGTAGTTCCCTCTAATCCATGGGACCTGCACGTTTGTTGGATATCATAACTTTTGGGGGAGGTGCCTAGACTGGTTCCGAGCACCCCAGGATATGTTGGCCTATAGTCCAGCTAGCTCATAGTGCCACCATATTCCACCTAACCTTACCAGGGAGCAAATAGTTTCCGGCAACCACCGAACATGACAACCCTGATTGGAAACAGATCAGAACCTTTCGCTCAGTCACTCATACTTACTCGTGCTCAGAGAAATATACAGAATACACAGTGGGGCGTTTTCAATATATTTATCGACCCACCATTATTCTTGTACAGAATATATGTGCTAGGATAATCAGTAGACAGAAGCTGATAAACGTGATTACAAGCACCAAGAACGTAAATAATAGTTACAGTTCTACCATGGTGCTAAAACAGTGAATATATGCAGGCCTATAAACAAGGCAGTAATCTGGCATACTCCTACTATGCAAAACCCTGCTCTAAGTGTACTCTAAGTGTACATAGAGTGTATGAAAGTGTGAAGCCAAGAATGCCCCAAAGGACGATCCAACACATACCTGGCGGGAGAGAATGTAGGCACCCCCTCACTGTGAGACTGCTGTGTGGTGAAGTCTCAGCATACAGGGACCCCCGTTGTCAACTAAAGAGCCTCCTCTGCTAATCTATCAGGATGCTCATTATTTATAATAGAAAGCAGCCTTGCGATGTACATGAAGATTAGTGGTGTTCTGGATATGTAGATAGCTCCGTGGATGAAGATAGAACGACATTTGTACCTAGTGTGTAACGAGGCCTTGTACATGATGTTCGAGGCATTGTGATAATGTTGTGCGTAGTTAGATGTGTAACCAGTGCAGTTTCAGAGAAACTAATCCAACATTGTAGTGCACGCAAAAATGTGCAAAAGGTCACAGCCGAAATGTTATGGTGAAAAATAGGATAATGTAAGAAATAAGCCGCTTCACTGCACGGGCCTAACCCGGGAATATTAACAGTATCCTCTATATTTCTAAAATACGGCATTAAATCCGACCCTTACTTAAGACCTTTTTTAAGTCACATACCTTTTTGCTATAAGCTCTATTTATGTATTTCTGCAAACTGCCCAAAACAAAGTTCGCAACTTTCTTCTTTGAAACTTAACAATACCTTCTTTGAAATCTAACAATACCTATACTCCTCTCAGTCAGCTATTACTCTCACCAACTACCTGCATGAACTCCCATACCTCCCTCACTAATGATTACACTTAACTCCTATTTTATTATTCTACACAAATAAATTGAAGCGAATGCATGAAATATTCTTTGCTTGAGCATACAAGATTAAGCCCAATAACCAACAATACCCAATAGCACTAGACTAACCACTAACCTTGAGTTCGGAGCAGCATTCTGACCAGCATAAAGCACATGAACGACTTGTCAGGGGTAGTAAGTGCTATATGATAGCAATTTCAATACAGTACAATGCAGTAGCCTCAGATATCCGTGTGTACACAGACCTACACACATGCTTTCACCTACACACAACCCTTAAGTCACCTATACACATAGACCACCTGACATGCTGTCATTCTTAGACACAGGCCAAGGAGCATGTAGTATTTGCTGTTGGTTGATTGTAGAGCACAGTATGCTGTTACAAGGCTGTCTCAAAATAATGCATGTGCATGTGCCAGGAAATAGGAAAGGATGGAACAAGAGACAGACCAACCTTAAACATCTAGTTGGCAAGGAGGAAGTGGAAGAGAAATATATTTTGCTGGAGAGGGCAGGAAGTATACATGAATAGGTATGGAGAGCATCAAAATCTGTGATTAAATGTGGACTGCACCGAGAGTTTGGAATCATGGTAAAGTGTTGAATACCATTGTGAGTCATAGAGGGCCAGGTACTTATGTCCAGCAACCATACCCATAGGCAGATACATAGAGGCAGCAAAAGTACAGGCATTCCTGCAAATGTACTCAACACAGATGCAGTCAGCACCCAGGCAGGCACACATAGTGAGAGAGGAGAGTAAACAAATAGTAGGCAGATAGAAAGAAACATAGATGCAATCTTTATGTTTGCTTAATGTTCAGGCACTTTGCTGTCAAACTCACATTTAGGTAGAGGAAAGATCGGTGTCAAAGCTTATTTAATTCTTGGCCTATTCTTGGAGGAATCACTTCTACTAAGTTAGTGAATATTTCAAACTTTTTAAAACATTGTCCTCTTTTGGAATGATTACCTGCTCATAAAATTGTATCAGCCTTTGTATGTCATTTACATTTCTGCTGTCACTTTACATAAACATATATATTAGTACAATGCGTAACCTATTTGCACATACATTGTAATGGCCCAAGTACATATGAGTCTTTGTGACAGTAAAATTCTATTCCACTTCCCTCGATGTCTTTGTTCCATAGGGCACCACTCATTCCTTGCTACCATCACACTGAATCAAAAAGGCACCAATGCCACAGTTACTTGCATCTGCTACCACTGCAACATTCCCTCCCACGAAGAAAAGATTTCAACAAGGAGCCTGGTCAGTTTCTATAAAAATGTCTTCCCTATTTGTGACTCCACACAGAGTCAGATTTCTTTTTTAACTGCACTCAGAATGGTTAAACTTGCAGGCATACCCTTCCACAAACGTCAGATACAATTGAGTCAGCCTCATGAAATAATCAAATTGGTAGTTCATTGTGTGAGTGCCTCCGGGATCATCTTCAAATTAATATTCTTTTAGTCTGATGCCATATTTTGAGATGCCATGTCCCTATTATGCCACTTCAGCACAACTAAGCTTGTTTTTGCTCAATTTTGTCAATTTTAATCCCTTCCTAGATAGGGCTTCCAAGACTCCTAAATCACTATCACGTTCCTGTCAATCAGGACTTCTTGGAAGCATTTTTTCAGGAGGTACAAAGGCAGAGGTTTAGACTTCTCTTCATATTCATCTTGGTAGTATGAGCTTGCGTAATCAAGTGCAAAGAATAACTTTTCCCATTCAGGGTTGATACCTCTTGTGGATATTCAGAAGGTAATAGCGACCAATTCAAATCACATCTTTGAAACTATGCAAGTTGATGCATAATCTGAAGTCTCCTGAACTATTTTAGAGAAATTACTACTGGAGCCACCCTGGGACAAAAGTCAATCAATTCTACTATCTTTTTCGTACATAAATCTTCTATTTTTTTCTATTTCCCCTTATACGTAGGGAAATATTCTTCACCCAGTCCCTGAATTGGATAGCATTTTCTTTTAATATTATGTACTGTTTATTAACACTAATTATTACCAAACATAACTCCAGTTCTCTCTTTTGATTTCTTAATGTACTATTCACTCTTATCATCCTTGCATCTGTTTTTAAAAGCACTGGACTGGAATTCTTATCACTTTTTTTTTACCACAGCATCAAATCTTCCTCACAATCTATGACATCTGCCATGGGATCTAACCAAATTCTTACTTTCTCTTGATGAGGCCAGCCAAGGGTGGGCAGGGTTGGACTGGCCTATATGGCAATCAGGCAGTGCCCGATGGCTGGTCAACTGGAGCATGAATTTCCCTTCCGTAAAGCCCTGAAAACGTGGTTGTTCAGAATGAATCTTCCTTCTATAATGATCTGATAACTTGCGATGTCTGTTTTAGCGCTGGGGGGCCTCCGTTTAGCCATGAGCTTTAAGAAAACTCTAGACTAGACTAGACTTATCTCCCAGATCAGTATGTGGGCCAGTTTTCTGGCTGTTTGTGAGCCTGATTTATCATCTGCTGGGCTGGATTTCAGTTTTGATTTCCCTGATAATAAACAAACATTATCAGCAGTAGGCTCAATTGCATTTGATTTTCCACATCTTGCAAGTTCAAAACTGCCTTAATTTGCAACCATTAGCCATATCTTTACATTTCTAATACACTAAAACGTGGTCTATTTTAGTTCCCGGGTCTATTTTCTGTCCCAGTCCGACCCTGAGGATGGGGTCTTCTTTCTTAGTCACATAAACATCCTCCCTGTCTTGTTGTTTGTGTTTTATCCAGGGAAAATGTTATTTGCAATTAACATCTGATTTCCCTTTGTGTATGCACTAAAGCCATTGGCAGAATAGTGAACCATACACAAGAGCCCTGCATCACCACTTTCTTTGTAATCTATTCTTATGGTGCACCTCAAAATACCCTTACATTTGACTTTTTCAGCAGCCACACTAAGGACACTATTACAGTTGAGTCCAAAAACATTGTCTTCCTGTTAGACCATGCCTCTTTGGCGTTGTTACCCTCTAGCGTTTTGACTTCAGACCTGTTTTTGGTGACTTTGCTTTTGCTGGCCTTAAGACTGCGCACTTTACCACTGCTAAGGAGTGCTAAAGTGCTTATGGTCTATGTTCAAAGCATGATGACATTGGTTTATACACGGTTGGCATATTTAATTTACTAATAAGTCCCTAGTAAAGTGCACTACTTGTGCCCAAGGCCTGTATACCAAATTCTACTAGTGGGCCTGCATCACTGTTTGTGCCACCCTCTTAAGTAGCCCTTTTAAAAATGTCTCAGGCCTTCCACTGCAGAGCCTTTGTGTGCAGTTTTAACCTGCCATGTCTACCTGGCAAAATAAACCTTTTGCGAGGCCCAAATCTTCCTTTTTAATACATATACATCACTCCTATGTTAGGCTTTTGACAAGCCTCAGTGCAGGATGGTAATGTATTTAAAAAGTAATACATATTTTTTAAGTTTTACATGTCTTGGTAGGGAAAAACTTTTACATTTGTTTTCCACTACTGCAAGACCTATCTCCCCAGTTGGATAACATTGGAGTTGCCTAATTAATTTTTTTTATAACTACATTTTAGTAGTGTTTCAGTTTGTATAAAGCAGTCTATAAATACCATGACAAAGTACATACTTGGTCCCACAAGTACAGCAGTGGCAGATATGGAACAGTACAGAAACTTGAGGTCAGCGAAACTCTGAGGCCTAAAGTGTTGCATTAACCATGCCAAAGTAATCCCACCTTCTCCCCAGATTTTTGTGTGTTTACGTAGGCATGCGCGAGCCTGAAAGATTAGCTCTTTCATTTTTGTGCGCCAATCCATGGCTGTTTTACAAGTCGAGAGACCGATTTGAGGTCCAGTTACAAGCGATGTCTCTTTTGACTAATAGGGTTTCAAGGCCCACAAGACCCGGTCTCACAAAGGTCATCACAAGTCCTCTAGGATGCCTAGCAAGGCAATTCTCGGGGTCAGCTTTTTCGATTACTATAGCACCCGAGAACGTACAACCTCTATGGTAGTCCAATATGTCTTGATAACAAGACTCAACCATACCACATGATAAAAATCTGCTTACGTCTCAGGGCAGCGGTAGCAGTTTGAGGAGGCTCGTCTGTTCGCCTGCCACAGTCTGTGAGGGGTGAAGTACGTAATGATGAGGTAATTAAGCTGAATAGCTTTTAACCTGGAGGACAAGACAAGAGTACAAGGGGACATTCGTGCATCCCTCCAATCCTCTTCATCTAGTTGACCCACCCATGTTTCCCATTTCATGATTTGGAATCAACAGTGATTTTGTCTAGTTGACTTGGAGGCTTGACAGTTCCCCGTATAGAACCAGGCTATGAGGTATCCGTGGTCCTGACTCAAGGGGATTTGATTCGTATAATAGGACTTTTTTGCATATAAAGCAATTTTGTCCTCCTCAAGTCCCCCCCAAACCTAACGTCGGATTTGTGCGTTGCATCTGATTAATCTAGCTACATTTTCAATTGCCAGGGCAAAGAGAAGAAGTGACAGAGGGCACCTCTGCCTGGTAACCCTTCGAATAGGAAATGGGTTCAAGAGTACTCCGTTAATTCACACCTGTGCTAAGAGCCTCTTGTGTAAGAGCTTCACAACGTGACAAAATCATGCCCCAAATCCCATGCTTTCCAGAACCTTACTGAGAAAAGACCAATCTTTTGATACAAAGGCCTTTTCAAAGTCCACTAGGAGGACAGCCCGATAACCTTTAGTAGTGTGGGCATGAGCCAAAGCCATGTCAGGTGCTTCGTCCAGGTATAAACCCACATTGGTCTGGGTGAACCAGATCCGGGAGGATTTGAACTAGTCTGTGGGCTAGTATTTTTGTGAAGATTTTCAATTCTACATTAATTAAGATATAGGTCTATCGGAAGAGCATTGGTCGATGTGAGAAGTTGGCCTGATATGTAGTGCTCACTATTCTAGTGATCACTGTGTATCATTCCAAACGACCCTTATTGATGACTGGTTGTAAGTCAACCGTTAGACCAGCTATCCTGGTAGCATGGACAAGAGCAGTCTTTAGGCTAAACTCTAGAGGGCGTGTTAAGCCAGCTGTTATACCATCACATATACCCCTTGAACACCAAGTGAAAGGACACCACACAAGTTGTTATGAAAATAAAAGTATATTTATTTAGAACACAACAGCCCTGGACTCTTTATGAGGACAGGGCGCTAAGCACAATACAAAGCTCTTTGGAAAATACGCAAAGTCGCACATTTTACACAAATGCCCGAGGGGCGCGAAAAAACATATACTCTAAAAGTGGAATGCGAAATTACTAGCAGGTAAGTACTACGCTAATAGGCTTTGGGATCGCTAGGACTTGACTACTGAACCTTCAGATTACTAGCAGGAGGGCTAGGGAGATCGGGTGCAGAGTGTGCACTCTCACGCGGGATGCGGAACAAAGTCTATGGTTGCTAGAAATGACAAAGTTAGTGTTATCGGACGAATCCGACTAGGTAGAGCTGAAACGAAAAAGGATCTGGACCCTTGGATAGCAAAGCTATGTTGGAGCACCGAAGTGCCGAGTTTACCTAGCCCAGGGGCTGCGGATGCATAGGTCTGGAAAGACGTCGGGAATCCTCGTTGCAGTCTATGGAGCCTGAAAGAAGAAGTTGCTGGCAGGCGACCAGTGATGAAGTTCGAAGTGATCCAAGCCTGGATCAAAGATGGAAGACACCTGTAAGCAGAGGGGACCAAGTTCTGAATCACTAGCTAGTGATTAGATGGGCACCAGGATGGCACCGGATGGAGTCACCTCGACCAGGTGAGTGGGCGACGCTGGGCTCTGCAGTCTCACGGACCAGGAGGCGTTGTCAGCGACCAGGATGGAGGTGCGAGCTGTCCCACAATGGTATCTGCTGTCGACGTCGCTGGACCCAGGATTGGGGCAACAAGTCTTGGCAAATGCAAGCCCACGTGGTGGACTTAAAATGGTGCCTGGAGTGGACCAGGAGGGTCCGGGGTGCTCCTCTTTTGGAGGGGAGCAAGAGCCAGTCTGGAGCAACCAGACCAGCGGTGTTGATGTCGTCGTTCATCGTCGGGAAGGCCACAAGCCAGCGGGCTAGTAGCCAGACAACGCGGTGAGCAGCAAAGAGCAGAAAGGCCCCACGCAGATCTTGTGGAGGCTGGGAGGCTGAACTTCGGTGCTCGAGCTGCTCAGGGTTGGGGCTTCTCACACCCCAAAGCACTCACTCGAGGATCCCTTGGCGGTCGTGCTGAGCAAGCGTCGTGCAGTCTTGAAGATGGCCGGTCCCTCGAGGTCTCGTCGCACCCACGGATCTCAGCTGAGCTGACGATGTGGGTAGAGGTCAGAGGTGCCAGGGAAGCCGGGTCTCGTCGTGCTGGTCAGTCGGATTCCGGAGGAAGGACGTGCAGCAAACCGCAGTGTTCTTGGATGGTGCCTGCGGGTGCAGGGTGACTACTCCTTAGTCACAAGGGAGAAATCTTGAGAAGAAGTCGAGAGTTCCTTTCGTAGAAAGTAGTTTCAGGATTCAAAGATGATCTAATTTGGAAGGGGGCCCGCTCCTATCTTTATACTAGGAAAAGGGGCTGGCACGCGACTAGGTCCTGCCCATGGGTGGGACCAGGAAGGTGGGTGGTTACACCCCTCTCCCATGCCTGACTTTCCCCAGCTCAGGGGCTGGTGTGCCCCTGGAACTAGTTCTAGCCGGCAGATGCATAGTGAGCACCGGGGTGCCCCTTGCAGTCACCTTCCTCTAAAGCCCTGCCTACCCAGGATACACAAAACCCTGTCTGGGATGGTGCTAGCACCGCCCCTGACAGGAAACCCTTTGTCCAAGCCTCCCTCGCTGGAAGGACTCCCAGCAGCAGGAGGTCAGACTTGTGTCTGTGGTGGCAGCATCCATTTTGTGATGCTGAGGCTTGAGTTAACTTTAACCGGGGTTCACAGTTACATACATGTCGTGTCCCTCTAGAAGGGTGGAATGCTAACCACGTCGCCAGAATTGGCGAGAGGTTAGTATTCCAATTCGTATGACACCTTACTCGACATGTTTTGATAAAGCGATACCAGAGTTGGCATATAACCGCGAGGATTATAATGCACTTAAGAGTATATGGTATGCGTTATCATGGAACAGCTATTAGGACTTGGTTCCGCAAGCTGCAAATGGGCTCAGCTCATGCCAGAGCACCATCTCACACGATTCTAAGCACTCTGCCTTCAGGATTGTCAAGGCCTGCCATAGGAGTGACTGATAGGAATACGGGTGTCCATTTTAGGGTTAGATATAGGTATACTATATCTTAAGCAAAGGGTGATTACACCACCTTGCCCCAGCTGTCGTGCAGCCAGTTGTGTCAGATTTAGATGGCCAGCCAGGGGTGGCATAATACATGCTGCAGCCCCGGGTAGGCCCTGGGTACACCTATGCCCTGAGTTACAGGGTCTGATAAGGTGGCCCAGTACCAATTGGATATGTACCTAAGGTACATGGAATCCATTTTAGAGAGAGAGCAGTAGGCCTGGGGCCCTGAATAGCAGGGTCCCTGGTCAACTAAGTCGAAAAACCAGCAAAACACCAGGCAAAAAGTTGGGGGCAACCATAGTCAGGTATCCACCTTCCTACACAACCCCCCCCCCCACCCTCCCCCCCCAACGAAAGGAGATAAGGCTATCCTTGGCCAGGTAAGCCTATATTGCCTGAGTGCATTACAAAAAGGGGGGTTTTACCCAAATAGTCACGGGGACCTGGGCGGTATCTGGTACATGTAAAGAGGATCTTAAGTGGGTTATGTAAATGTCATGCGATGCCGTGTCGGACACTGTCACTCATTTCAAGAAAGAATTTAAATATTTCAGCGTCAATTGAGACGGGTTGACTAAATACACCCGCATACTTCAACAAGGAGGTATGAACATTTCATATGTTAAACAGTGCTGAGCATTAAGGCAATCGCGCAACTCTCAAACATGAGGTTGAAAGCGGTGCCTAAGAATATGTTTTGTAGTGATACAACATCTAAGGAAAACCAAAATGATGATTACTACAATCGACAGGTTACATCAAACAACATCAAAAACATAATTTTTTGGGAAAAGGACGAACATAATCATAAACATAGTCATAGAACTACTCACATCTCAATAAGGGTTTATGAATGTGTTTTGCCAAATTAGCACTCCGCGCAACTCTCGAAAGACACGAGGTTGAAGGCGGGTCTGTCGATACTATAGATGGTTTAGCATGACAAAGGACCTCTGACCCTATACCTGCTAGGTATTATAACTGATTATATTCCACGTTTATTCAGAATATATCCAATGAGGTATCGGCAATGCCCCTGCAACTCTCGAACAAGAGGTTGTGAAGGGATGTACCACAAAATATGAACTCGCAACCCTTGATCCCATTGTGCAGGAGGGGAGAGACAATTCTCATAGGAAGTTAATAACATCAGTTCAAAGAAATTAGCCTAAAGCTGCCAACTGTGCTAAACTGCTGTCTTGCTCGTTCAGGCCGTTTTTAATGGAGTCCAGAAGGGACATCCATTTAGATTCACGGGTGTTGAGTACTGCCAACAGATTGCCGCCTCTGTGTTCATTTATTCCTTACACTCCCTCGAGCACTTCCCTTCCCTTCCTCACCCCCTTTCTCTCTGGGGCACTCATTATCGTTATTTGGTTTTAAAAAAAACCTTTTTTTGCAAAATAACAGTGTGAGGTATTGAAAATAAATTACAGTACCCTCCGAGAAAGACTACTCTGCGTTTTTCTTGGTGTTTTGTTTCAGCTTTTGAAAGTGTTTGTACTCTTTAGTGTTGGTCTATTGACACAACACCCTCTCTCCTTACGGGGATCCTCTTTACATATATTGCCTGAGTGGCCATATGAGGTGGTACATGCACTGGCATGCTTACCCCCTGTATCATGGTCCACTAAGCAATCCCTCACCCTAAGGGTATCTGAGGGTCTCCATCATAGGGAATCACTACCTGTGGGGTGTTTTGGCAAAGTAAAAGTCTGGTGCTGGGATGGAGTACTGAAGTGAGGCTCCACTACTTTTGGGCTCAACTTCCTCCAATCACTACTCACCAAATCTGTCTTTCTTTCCATGACTGAGTTGCTATGAGCTCTCAGGGTCAACCTCTGGCTACCTAAAGCTGGAGGCTGAGTCACTCTGTTTGGCTTACTGGAGGGACAGGTCAGGTTTGGGGTTTTTAGGCCCCGGGTTTGGCTGTGCCCAACAGTGTCCAGCTGTGGGAGGCAGTGGCGGTTTCTTGTCTAGGGCGTCGGGGCTCCGCCCCCTTTACTTTCGCCCCCATCACTATCTCCAAATTAATTTAAAACCAAACTCATTGTTAATTTATTTTTTGGGCTTTAAACGCTGCATTCATTTACAAAAAGCGTTCGTTTTTTTTTCTTTCTGGGGCCAGGAGCCGGGACTGCTGCACACTTCTAATTTTCAACTCACCGTTAATCACGCTGAATGACACTTCGTGCCTGGGCGCAATTTCCACTAGTTGCCGGGCTGATGGTTTCACAGCCCTGAGGCCTGTGAGGTCATCAGCTCGGTAAACACATAGCATTGAGGGCCAGGCTCCACCCCCCGAGGACGTCCAAGTAAAATTTCCCCCGGGCGTTTTAGATTGAAGCCCCGCAGTGCTAGGGCTTCATGTCACTCAGGGAATTGAGAGCACAGTCACCCCCACCCTTTCCCAACTCGTCACAGGGTTGGTCCCACCCTGTGACGAGTTGGGAAAGGGCAGGAAAAAGGCAGCAGGCCGGCGGGAAGTCAAAAACTCGAGTCTGCGCAGTTTGTTATTTTTGAAGACCCTGCAGACTCGGATACCACACTGCATTTTGTAAGGGCCATGTTTAGTGGTGGTATAAAACACATGTATGACACTGCACAGCAATACTCTCTGGCTGCTAGGGGGAGACTCGCGGCAGCATTAGCTAAGGAGGTGCTAATGCGCAATAAAATTGTGTGTGACTCGGGAGGGTGTCTGGAGACTCCAGATGGTGCTCTGCAGCCCCCAACCCAGTGGACCACGACGAGGTGAGAGGTTTAGATTTTACGGCTCCGTCTGCCCCTGAAAACTTTAGATTAGCAATTGTTTGTGTGCTTTAGTTTTTCCTCTCTATGCATTTCACTGTAGCTTTTATAATGCGACTGTTAGAACTCACCTTGAAGGTAGTGCTAATGGTCTGTTTACACAACTGACATTCACGCACCCATTTGAAAGTGCTTTGATTGACGGTAATGATTTATGTAATACTGGCCTTCACGGCCACGCATCTATTTTAAAGTACTTTCATATCCACTCATGATGAATTTTGTATAGCTAGTTTTCAGAATGCACATATTTGAAAGGGCTTTCATACGTTTGTGATAATGCTTTTTTGTTTTCTGAAGGTGAACATGTGCCTAAGATCACACAGTTTAAGTAAGGAAGCACTGATTTATTCACATTTTCTGGTTTCACCTTACAAATCAGACAGTAATTGAGTGTCTATTAGGCTTTCTTTATGTTAAGCCTTTGGTTTTTACTTATTTGTGCATTTCTGTGTAGTTTTTATAAAGAGACAGCAGAACTCGACCTGAAGTCAGTCCTAATGGTTTTGGTCCAACTGGCATTCTGAACATACATATTTGATTTAGTGTGCTTTTATACCCGAAAATGAGGAAAAAGAGCTTTGGTGACATAAAATGTTTGCCTGAGATCACATAATTTAGGTTGTGTAAGCCCTGAATTATCCCTTATTTCTAGTTTTACTTTGTGTAAATCAGCCACTAATGAGCAGATTTTATGGTACAGGTAGTCCCCTTGCTTATGGTGAATGCATTTTAGCTATGAATGTCATGGGGCCTAATGCCACCAATACCATTAAACCATGGTATTGTGTGGGCACTAGAAGACAGCTGTAACTTTGGTGCATTAGAAAATGCATAATTTTATCAGATTTTAAAAAATTAGACTTGCACAGAAAATGGTGACGGGCCTCCCCGAAAATACCATGCCGCACCCCGCGAGAGGCCTCCCTACCTGCTCCAATCCCCAAAGGGCGAGTCTAGCCTCACCATTCTCAAACTTCACCAGCCGCCACTGGTGGGAGGTCCCTAACTACTTTTAAGGGGGATCCCTCAGGAGTCTGTTTTATTTTCACTTGGCTAGGTCTACTAGCTTCAGTGATCCTAATCTGTTGATTGGGGAGTTCTTTTGGACAGGGGGCCCTTTGGGGTCCACCACTGGCTTCCCTGACCTCTTCAGCCCTGGGCTGACTGAGGCAGGGTAGAGAGGGGCAGGTTACCTGCTCCAGACTGGGTCCCACCTTGGAAGGGTCCACTGACATCAGGGGCTCTGCCAGGCTAGGCCTGGCTACCTCTGGGGCAGTTCCTTCACAAGGGGTCAGACCAGTTCCCTGAGGAGGCTGATCCTTATCTAAAGTCTGGTGGGAGGGAGATTTCTCTTCCTCCTCAATGCTCTCTGTCTGAGTGGAGTGATCCATAGTTTCAGGCTTCACAACACTGTTATCTGTCTGAGTTTGAGCTGTGGCCATCACAACTCCACCAACCTTTTCAGGAAGGGACTCAGTTTGGGTGTGGGCTGTGACCATCACAGCCTTGCCAACCTGTTCAGGAAAGGCATCTTTCTGGGATAGGGCTGTGACTGGCACAGCCCTCCTGACCTGTTCAGGGAAGACATTCTGGACTGGGGCTGTGGCTATCACTGCCCCACTAACCTTACCATGGAGGTTTACCATTTTAAAATGGGTTTCTTGCTCTACCTCAGCCCAGGCTGAGATCTCTAAATCATTCCCCAGTAGGCAATCTACATGCAAGTTTGGTGACACTGCCACTCTCTTGTGACCAGTGACACCTCCCCAGCTGAGATTTGCCACTGCTATGGGATGATCTCTCTGCACTCCATCAATGTTCATTACCTGGTATGTGGCTCCAGGTATAAGTTGCCTTGAGGGGACTAGGCTCTCAGTCACCATGGTGATGCTAACCCCTGTATCTCTATAGGCCTCAACTTTTGAACCATTGATGAGGGGCTCCTGTCTGTACTTGCCCAAAGTGTTGGGACAAGCTGTGAAGTTGGCAAACCCCATGCCAGTCTCACAGACAAGAGTATCTAAGCCAGGGGACCTGGTTAGGCCAGAGTCCCCAGGCACTCCCAAAGAAAATGCACCCAGATTCTTGGGGGCACTCCCACCACCTGGGGGATTACTACTAGTAGTAACAGGAGGCTGGGAAGCTTTATTTGGGGGTATGTTCTCCTTATTGTTGTTGGCCTTTGGGCAACTACTGTCACTTTTGTAATGGCCTACCTGTTTGCAGGTATGACAATAAGGTTTTTTGGGTTTTGGGAGAAGTCTGGGACCCACCCTTTTCAGAGTAGTTTTGGGGCCCTGATGTGGTTTGATCAGAAGATTTATTCCCACCCTTCTCTTGAGGCTTGGTTGATTCCTTCTTTTGGTCACCACCCTGGTTTTTAGGCCTAATCCTGGTTCTGACCCATTTGTCTGCCCTCTTACCCAATTCTTGTGGAGAGGTCAGATCAGAGTCTACCAGGTGCTGGTGTAATAACTGGTTCTGACAATTACTTAAGATTTGCTCTCTCATAATTAGATTGTACAATCCTTTAAAATCAGTAACCTTACTTCCCAGTAGCCAGCCTTCAAAAGCCTTAGTGACACAATCAACAAAGTCAGCCCAATCCTGAGACTGAGTTTTCTGGGTGTCTCTGAACATCAACCTGTACTGTTCAGTTGTTAAGCCAACCCCATCAACCCGTGTATTCTTCAGGACTTGGTAATTGTTAGCATCCTCAGCTCTAGTAGTGAGGAGCTTATCTCTACCTTTTGCCTTCAAAGGAGAGCCACAAGATAGCTGCCCACTGACTCTGGGGGACACACTGTACAGTGCAGGCCCTCTCCAAAGCAGTCATCCATTTGTGGATGTCATCCCCTTGTTTAAAGGGGGGCACTATCTTACTCAGGTGTCTAGTGTCTAAACTCCTGTCTTTTTCTCTTGGGAGAATGCTGCCACCAGTGGGATCTACCCCACTCAATTTCTGCTCTCTAGCAAAGGCAAGCCTCTCTTTGGCCAGGGCAAGTTCTTCCCTTTCAATCCTCAGATTGGTCTCCCTCATCTTTGCTTCATGCTCCCTTCTCTTAGGGGATGACATCCCTCTTCGAGAAAAGGTCTGAGAGCCATTGGTTCGAATGGATCTGTTAGAGCCTCTGGATAGAGACCTAACTCGTCCATTCCCAATGTTAAGTCTGCCTGAGAGTGGCCCTGGGGGTCCCCCAAACCCATTCTCATGCCTACTTAAGTTGGTCCTAGTGAGTCTACTGACTTCTACCTGACCTTTGTCTGCCTCATCCTCTGATAACTCCTCTTCCTCCTCTTCCTCTGCATCATCTGCAGCCTGGAGGTGGAGGTCAGGGTCACCAGTGGTTCCCTCTAAGGGGGGCATATTCCCATCTGGATGAGAAGGATCTGTGTTGGCAGTCCTCCTGGCATCATAAGTCTCTAAGAGACCAATCAGAAAAGAAATGGTAGGGTTAGAACCCTGTTTTGGATTCCTGGATGTACAGATTTGTCTCATCTCCTGGAAACTAAGAGCAGCATATCTGGAAGTGACCTGTGGAGGGTCAACTGACAGAAGGGGGGCTTCTGGGTTTCCTCCTTTGTCTGACATGCTTCTAGTGTGGTGTGAGTGATGCACCTACCTACACTATTTGTTTGCCTACTGATCCCTTGCTAAGAGTTGTAGTCAGGGTGTGCTAGGCCCTGTTGAACTACAACAGCTGGTTCAGTAGAACTCAGAGTATTCTAAGCTAAGTTATATGTACCTAAATACTTATGTGATCTTTCACAATGATATTCGTAGGATACGTGTGGTAAAACAACAGCAAGCTCAAATCCCAACCGCTGCTCATCAATGTGAGAAGTTGGCCTGATATGTAGTGCTCACTATTCTAGTGATCACTGTGTATCATTCCAAACGACCCTTATTGATGATTGGTTGTAAGTCAACCGTTAGACCAGCTATCCTAGTAGCATGGACAAGAGCAGTCTTTAGGCTAAACTCTAGAGGGCGTGTTAAGCCAGCTGTTATACCATCACATATACCCCTTGAACACCAAGTGAAAGGACACCACACAAGTTGTTATGAAAATAAAAGTATATTTATTTAGAACACAACAGCCCTGGACTCTTTATGAGGACAGGGCGCTAAGCACAATACAAAGCTCTTAGGAAAATACGTAAAGTCGCACAATTTACACAAATGCCCGAGGGGCACGAAAAACCATATACTCTAAAAGTGGAATGCAAAATTACTAGCAGGTAAGTACTACGCTAATAGGCTTTGGGATCGCTAGGACTTGACTACTGAACCTTCAGATTACTAGCAGGAGGCCTAGGGAGATCGGGTGCAGAGTGTGCACTCTCACGCGGGATGCGGAACAAAGTCTATGGTTGCTAGAAATTACAAAGTTAGTGTTATCGGACGAATCCGACTAGGTAGAGCTGAAACGAAAAAGGATCTGGACCCTTGGATAGCAAAGCTATGCTGGAGCACCGAAGTGCCGAGTTTACCTAGCCCAGGGGCTGCGGATGCATAGGTCTGGAAAGACGTCGGGAATCCTCGTTGCAGTCTATGGAGCCTGAAAGAAGAAGTTGCTGGCAGGCGACCAGTGTTGAAGTTCGAAGTGATCCAAGCCTGGATCGAAGATGGAAGACACCTGTAAGCATAGTGGACCAAGTTCTGAATCACTAGCCAGTGATTAGATGGGCACCAGGATGGCACCGGATGGAGTCACCTCGACCAGGTGAGTGGGCGACGCTGGGCTCTGCAGTCTCACGGACCAGGAGGCGTTGTCGGCGACCAGGATGGAGATGCGAGCTGTCCCACGATGGTATCTGCTGTCGACGTTGCTGGACCCAGGATTGGGGCAACAAGTCTTGGCAAATGCAAGCCGACGCGGTGGACTTAAAATGGCGTCTGGAGTGGACCAGGAGGGTCCGTGGTGCTCCTCTTTGGAGGGGAGCAAGAGCCAGTCTGGAGCAACCAGACCAGCGGTGTTGATGTCGTCGTTCGTCGTCGGGAAGGCCACAAGCCAGCGGGCTAGTAGCCAGACAACGCGGTGAGCAGCAAAGAGCAGAAAGGCCCCACGCAGATCTCGTGGAGGCTGGGAGGCTGAACTTCGGTGCTGGAGCTGCTCGGGGTTGGGGATTCTCACACCCCAAAGCACTCACTTGAGGATCCCTCGGCGGTCCCTCGAGGTCTCGTCGCACCCACGGATCTCAGCTGAGCTGACGATGTGGGTAGAGGTCAGAGGTGCCAGGGAAGCCGGGTCTCGTCGTGCTGGTCAGTCGGATTCCGGAGGAAGGACGTGCAGCAAACCGCAGTGTTCTTGGATGGTGCCTGCGGGTGCAGGGTGACTACTCCTTAGTCACAAGGGAGAAATCTTGAGAAGAAGTCGAGAGTTCCTTTCGTAGAAAGTAGTTTCAGGATTCAAAGATGATCTAATTTGGAAGGGGGCCCGCTCCTATCTTTATACTAGGAAAAGGGGCTGGCACGCGACTAGGTCCTGCCCATGGGTGGGACCAGGAAGGGGGTGGTTACACCCCTCTCCCATGCCGGACTTTCCCCAGCTCAGGGGCTGGTGTGCCCCTGGAACTGGTTCTAGCCGGCAGATGCATAGTGAGCACCGGGGTGCCCCTTGCAGTCACCTTCCTCTAAAGCCCTGCCTACCCAGGATACACAAAACCCTGTCTGGGATGGTGCTAGCATCGCCCCTGACAGGAAACCCTTTGTCCAAGCCTCCCTCGCTGGAAGGACACCCAGCAGCAGGAGGTCAGACTTGTGTCTGTGGTGGCAGCATCCATTTTGTGATGCTGAGGCTTGAGTTAACTTTAACCGGGGTTCACAGTTACATACATGTCGTGCCCCTCTAGAAGGGTGGAATGCTAACCCCGTCGCCAGAATTGGCGAGGGGTTAGTATTCCAATTCGTATGACACCTTACTCGACATGTTTTGATAAAGCGATACCAGAGTTGGCATATAACCGCGAGGATTATAATGCACTTAAGAGTATATGGTATGCGTTATCATGGAACAGCTATTAGGACTTGGTTCCGCAAGCTGCAAACGGGCTCAGCTCATGCCAGAGCACCATCTCACACGATTCCAAGCACTCTGCCTTCAGGATTGTCAAGGCCTGCCATAGGAGTGACTGATAGGAATACGGGAGTCCATTTTAGGGTTAGATATAGGTATACTATATCTAAAGCAAAGGGTGATTACACCACCTTGCCCCAGCTGTCGTGCAGCCAGTTGTGTCAGATTTAGATGGCCAGCCAGGGGTGGCATAATACATGCTGCAGCCCCGGGTAGGCCCTGGGTACACCTATGCCCTGAGTTACAGGGTCTGATAAGGTGGCCCAGTACCAATTGGATATGTACCTAAGGTACATGGAATCCATTTTAGAGAGAGAGCAGTAGGCCTGGGGCCCTGAATAGCAGGGTCCCAGGTCAACTAAGTTGAAAAACCAGCAAAACACCAGGCAAAAAGTTGGGGGCAACCATAGTCAGGTATCCACCTTCCTACAGGGGGGTATCCCTGTTTGTGGAGAACCACTGTGGTACCCCAATCCAGTTCCGCTGGGAACATTCCCACCTTCAGAGCTTCTTTATATAGAGCAAAGTGAAGGCAGGTCAAGTGATCCCAGAATTTATAGTAATATTCAACTGTGGATCTGTTTGGGCCAGGAGTTTTCCCAGATTTCAGATAAGAAAGGGCTTCTCCAATTTCCTTAGCCACTAGGGCCCTATGAGCCATCTCAGGGAGAGATGGCAGTGGAATAACATTAAGGATGGACCTATTGCCATCACTATCTAGAGGAGACTAGGAGGAGTAGAGGTCATGATAGTAAGCAGCAAAAGTTTCTGCAATGTCTGTGGTGTTCTCTTGATATCAAGGATGTTGGTTATAATCCGGGAAGTCATATCCTGGGTAGCCAGCCAATAGAACAATTTACAGGACTTATATTCATGTTCCCCAACCCTATAGTGGGTCGCCCTCCAGCATTGACGGGCCTTTCTAGGGCGAAGTGCTGCAGTATTTTTCTGTCTAGGGTTAATTGCCAGTGAAGAGACTCTGATTGCTGTGCCCGGTATACCTTTTCTCGCACCAGTATTCCTCTTTCCAACTCGGTCATATGAACTAAATTCTCCTTCTCTGTATTGCAGATGAAGGCTTTGTCTATCCCCTAATCATCCCCTTACCGGCTACACACAGGGTACCTGCAAAGGACACTGAACTTTGATTGGTGTTGAAATAAGCCTGGAGTTCTTTGGATAAGAAGTTGGTGCATTAAGAGTCCATTAAATATCAGGCTTTGAGGCGCCATCTAGACCACAGCGTCCCTGTTGGGTCCCAATTCATATTAGAATGGAAGAGTGGTCTGAGATTCCACTTGGAAGGATCTCCACAACAGAAGCCAGTAGGCCATCTGTTGCTGGGAATTAAGTCATTACGCAATTGGGACTTGTGTGCAGCCAAGGTGTGATCTTAAGCCTTAACGTGTGGGTGCCTGACTCTCCAGGCATCGCAAAGAACCAGGAATGACATCCATGATGACAACACTTTTGCGATATTCAGTATGGATGTCCTTGGGGTGACTATCATGTCTTCAGCTGGGTCAGTATAGCATTAAAGTCTCCCAAACCTCATTGTACCGGGTGGGAGGCGAAGTTAGGCAGAACACACCTCCAGTGTTTGTTTAATGGCTTGGGACGAGGCGTATACACTCACAAAGTTAAACTGTGTGCCAACCAAGGTCCCTGTGACCCCTACATATCGACCTTGTGTATCTGATTCAGAGCCCGTGAAAAAGCCTGAGTGGAAGACCTGATCATAACCATATCGGCTCAGCATCAGACACTTAGGGGTATTATTATTATTATTATTGCATTTATTGAGCGCACAGCTACCCGGAGGTTTCCCGGCGCTTGCCTTGGGAACCCATCCTGGCTTTTCCCTGTGAGATAGCCCCTACAGGGCATCCCCAAGGTGAAAGCCAGGCATCCCGCCGCAGGGGGCCGTTGTGGAGATTAAGCAAGCTTAATGCCCAGAGTTGCAGAGTGAGAACCCATGATTAGAGCAGGCACCGAAGCGAGAATTATCGAGTCCGTGGATATTTGAGCTCAAGACCCTGCCGAGTCGGGAATTGAACCCTGGTCCCGGGTCTGACCTCAGCTTCCGGGTCTGCCTGCTCTACACCGTGAGCCACACTTCTCCACAGGAATTGCAGCTAACTAGCGTTAGCGTTAGTTAGCTGCAATTTTCTAACCGCCGTAAACTATCGCCATGGTACCAACGTATTTACAATACGTCGCTACATGGCAATAGCATATGCAAATGTTGCTGCTAACACTAATGTCAGAGCAATAAAAAACTTGCCGCTATGTCCGCTCTCCCCAATCCTATTTGACCTAGCGTTGGAGCCACTGGCAGCTTGGGTGAGGCAAGACCCACTAATCTGGGGGATACCAATTGGTGTGGAAGGGGAAGACGGAATATCTCTCTATGCAGATGATATTTTGTTATAGGTTAGAAAACTGTGACAATCAACTGTATATTACAGATTTTCTGTATATTCTGCGAGTACTCAGGATATTGGATTAATTGGGACAAGTCTCTGCTTCCCCCCCCTGACAGGAGTAGCTCTGATTTTAACATCGAGATGCAATGTGCCCATCCATGAGAGTGGCTTTAAGTACTATATATTACCCAGGACCCAGACTAATACTACACTCAGAACCTAGGGCGGCAAGTGGACAGGCTCATAAACGACGCCAAGGACTGGCGCACGCTCCCATTGACACTGATGGGACAGGCGGCGTTGTTTAAGATGATGGCTCTTCCACGACTGCTCTACATGCTGCAAAACTTATTATATGAGGTCCCACCTTCCCTTTTTCGCAGAATAGACTCAGAAATCAAGGTTTTCATATGGAGTTGGGCTGCCCCCAGAACAGCACTGAGTAAGCTCCAGATGGGAGTATTCGAGGGCAGGCTAGCGGTACCAGACATGCAAGGATACTATGGGGCCTCCCAATTAGTAAACGTAAATGGTTGGATATTTGACAACAGGACCAAGCCGGGGTATAGAGTAGATATATTGACCTTGGGGACACAGGGCCCGCTGGGTCTAGTATATACAAAATGGATAGGTAAACACCTCCCCGCGCACAGCAAAGCAGTTGTGAAAGTATGGAAGACGTCAGCGAAATATCTGGGATGGGAAAACAAATTATTGAGGATGACCCCACTATGGGTGGGCGACTGCCTAGAAGTCAGTAAGTTAGCGGGGTGTGCTAAGTGGGAGCTTATTGGATTGGAAAAAGTGGGTGATGTCTGGAAAGGAGAAGCATATATAGAGTTTAAAAACCTACAAAGAGACTATGAGATGGGAAAGGGAGAATGGTTGAGATATATTCAGATGGGACACGCAATACGGAAATATATGAGAGAAGTAGATGCATTGCCATAGGCATCGCCACTAGAAGATAGG
Source organism: Lissotriton vulgaris (assembly GCF_964263255.1). Taxonomy (NCBI): domain Eukaryota; kingdom Metazoa; phylum Chordata; class Amphibia; order Caudata; family Salamandridae; genus Lissotriton; species Lissotriton vulgaris. The sequence goes on from NC_141687.1 coordinate 1,430,930,732, forward strand.
GTATTGACTGAACAGTTCAGGGACAAAACTATATCCATATTTTATAAAAAGAAAGTCAATAACGCCCCAGACCCCATTGTGACACTCAGGTCAACATAGGAGCAAGATGTTGGCACACTCGAAGAGGAACAGTGGGTGGAAGCATTGTAGGGTCCACCAGAGGTGGCGATTCATACACGATTCTGCCGGATACAACTTACAGAGTTTACTATGCTAGGTCAGCCCTGTTCAAAATGGGACACAGTGAAAACACGAGATGCCATAAGGAATGCGGGGCATAGGGCTCCTTCTTCCACTTGCTCTGGGAATGCCCATCCATTCAGTTGTATTGGACAAGGATTGCCCTGAGAATGAGAGAGATGGTGGGCACAGTGGTGCCGGCAGACCCAAAATGGTTTCTTTTGATAACAGGGGCGAATGAGGACTGGCCATGACACACACGTCTAATGGCTAACTCTGGCTGCGGTGGTGGCAAAGCGCAACATCAGAAGAGCATGGGGAGTGATTGCACCCCCTACATTGGAAGATTGGGAACGTGATAAGGATTGGTGCTGGCAAGCAGAGTTAACAATCTATAAGAGTAGAGGCTGCCTCGAGAAAGGAGAGAAAATACAGGGGGCACGGCAGGCATATTCGGGTATATAAAGGAGGGAACAAGACTGAGGATAGAAGAGACCATTTGATCCAATTGTATCGATCATTAATTTTCCTGTATTTTGGTAAGATGATGTGGTTATGACTGTAATAACAAGAATAACTGCGGCCATGCCATTAATGCTCTTTGTTGTACAGCTGTTGTAAGTTCAATAAAAAAAGAGTTACAAAAAAAATATATATTGCTGCTAACGTGAAAAAAGTGATGGCCGGCCAGTCAGCGACCAGACACTTTTTTCACACTTCGCAGGAAAAATAAACCACAAAAAGCTAGTGAATCTCCCCCCCCCCCCCAAACAATTTTTACCTGGAAGCAAAATGGAGCATGCTGGGCCCAGTTCAGCATGAGACAACAACCCCCCTAACAGCCAGGATGACCAGCCTGAATCCCAGGAGAAGAGGAAGACGAAAACAAGATACAATCAGCAGAAAAATTATATCCTGATTATGGAGGTGATGGAGAATCAACACCAGCTCTTTGTCAGCTTCAAGGTGTCATTGGGGACCAAAAATGCCATTTGGCAGTCCATTGTCAGCAAGGCGAATGCAGTAGCAGAAGTCAAGAGGACTGACTGCAAGAAACGCTGGCATGATGCCAAGTGCAACACTATGTGGAAACAATCGGCAGGCAGCACTGCACACTGGAAGTGGGAGTCCAGGGTCACAGGAAGAGCATGATGCTTTGGCAAAACAGGTGCTCGCAGTCATCTGTGAGGAGTCGGTGGTTGGTGTTGAGGGACAGGATAGTGCTGAATATGACCAGCTACATCAGCAAAAGGGTAAGTAACAACCAGGGACATGGGGGTGGGGAGTAATGTTGCTGCTGTTCATCCAAACATGTCTCAGTGCCCCCCCACACTGTGTGCACACCAAACCCTAGGTACAAAGGTACTTGGGGGTATATTCACATGTCACTTTAGCTTTTGAATACATATACAGACACATAATGGTGGTGTAAGTGATTTGTAATCCAAAACACATGCACACATAAATATGTAAATAAATAGATAATTGGCCAAACATGTGTCTCTTAACTCTGGGCTACATCAACTTGGAGGATTGGTGGACTGCATTCCTCCCAATCCGTCAAGTTCCCGCTATCAGGCCTCGAGACCTTACCTCTGAGTGAATGGCGAGTGTTCAGATGGCTGCATCTTGAGTGGGCCCGCACACTCTTGCCTGCACCGAGGCTGTTGCTGTGCCACTGCAGCGGCAAACCTAGAACAAGACCAGCGGCTCGCGCTCAGTGGATTATGACTGTGGAGGCCGCGAGCCGGAGGCAGGGCCAGTCAAAAAGTATACTGAAACTGCCGCTGCGGTGGCTGCCGGCATATAGCGCAGCTCCGAGAGAGGTGGACCTGCTGCAACGAGGGCATCGGAGACGCTGGACAACTGAGATGAAGCACCCGGGTAAGCGGGTTGGAAACGCCGCTGGGAGGTGGGGGCGGTGGCACTTGGGTGCGTGTGGGGGCTGGGCTTAAGACCACCGGTCCCTCTCCCCATCTCGGACGGAGTGGCCCGGTGCGTCTGCCGGGCCCCGTCTAGCTCCCAGCGGGAGCGGCAGCTCTCTTGACTCTCCCCTCCACCCCCCTGGGAGACTAACCTGCGGTCTCAGGGTAGGGGCCCGGGGTTGCTCCACTGGCCTCAGACCAAGCACCAGCAACACCAGGGCGGTGACCACAGCCAAAAGTAAGACCTTCTCGGCGATGACCCCGGCCTTTCCCTGTGGGGGTCAAGACGACCTCTCGACGGGCCTGCAGCGCTCGATACGACCTCTTTGGAGCCTACCAGACTGCTTGCGGTAAGAGAGCGGGGATACCCTCGTACCCTCCCCCACCGCAAAGACAAGCAGTCTTTTACCCTCTCGCCCAGGTGGGGCCAGCAACAGTGTCCCCCCTCGCTCCAATCAGCGAGAGCAACAGAAGGCCCAGCAGTGATAGGACAGTGTGCTGCCCCAGGACCAACTCTTCCCCCGGCAATAGCCTGAACGGATTACCAGCCTCCTCCAGGGGGCCCTAAGGATACATTGATACATTGAGCAGGAAGCAATACCCCCTCCCGCCACCGGGCCTGCCCCAGGACATGATGATCCTTCTCCCAATGACCTATGATGATGCCCCCCAGGCGAATACGTACATTTTTTTTAAAACGTTGTCCTTAACACGGAGCCTGAGCAACCTTGGCCGATGCCCGGTGGAGCTGTCCTATGCATCTATAGAGGAGACTGGCTCAGGTTCACCCCCTCGGTCGTCACCTACCAAGCCGGACACCTGACATTGTTTTCCCTGTCTCCCTGTTACGTCTCCTTCCCTTCCCCACCTCCTCCTTCCTTGATTCTTTGGCTTTCCGCCTGACTCAATCTACATCCCTTCCTCCTGTCTACCATCTCCCCCTACCCTCCTTTACCCATAAGACGTGTTTTCCTGGCTATCGTACACGCTGATAACTCATATTATTGTATAACCTCATGTTTTCTCTCCTATGTCTACACTTGGAACAATGTGTAACTTGTAACTGATGTAACTTGTGATAATGTAACCTCATGTAAAGCGCTCTGATACCTTCATGTCTAGCCTAGGCTATATAAAACTCATCAAATAAATAAACAAATTAAAAAAAAATCAACAAGCAAAGAGGCATATTGACTAGAGAAGTGGCGAAACGTTGCATTAGGCTCCTTGGCTCAATTCCACGCTCTGCCAATCCGGTAACACAGGGCTGCACCTTATTGACAACACTATGATGCAGCCCTGCATTTCACCCCGTGCTGGTGCAAAAGTTAGCAGCCTACCACCAATGCAGGCACCCTCACATCTCAGTGCAAGGGTGTTTGCGTTGAGGCAAAGAATGTTTATGTGCAGGGAGGTCTCTCACTCCTGCACAAATATAATCATTGACCTTTTGCTGTCTCTAGGTGTGCTGCACAACGCAACACACATAGAAACAGCAAAACAAGGAGAAATAACACATCTCCCCTCGCTTTGCATGTTGGTGAACAGGTCTTACCAAGTCTTAATTTTTACCCTGCCGCCTAACCATGCAGCCCTTTGAAATAAAGGGCAGCATCAAAATCAAAAGGTTTTGGATTAGAACACACAATGCAACACTCATTGCCCTCCCCCTTCATGCAAAGTACATCATGAAAGTGCGTAATCTACAAGGAAGTGTTAAGCCACGTTAAGTGCATTGACACTACATTGTAAATAAGGTGAAACACCTATTGCCACAGGAAATCTAAGAGATGTACCCGTGGTTTTAGGGGATTGTAAAAATTCCCTAAAGTCACTGAGCATCATGTCAGCCCAAGACGCTCAACGCAGCCCTCTGCCACACCTGAAAAGTAGCACTGCACTGTACATACAACAATATGGCTCAGTCCTGTGCCACAAAATTAATTGGTGAGGTGATCCAAGTAGTTGACTAGTGCAAAATCAGGCAATCATGCACAATGGTAAAAAAGTGTCTGCTTTGGGGCTAGCCAGCAACATTAAATGCATGTGCATGCCAAAATTCCATGCATCAAAGTAATGTGGAAAATAAGTCTGAGCCCCGCTTCACAGAAGTAGCTGAGAGTGGTGTCAATACAAGACGACTAATGTTGCGTTACATTGCAGGGTTGTACATAGGACCACAGGTACATAATGAAAGGGTGCTTTCTCTAGAAGGTATTTCAAAACCACATCAAGTGGGTCAACACTGCCATGTAAATTTTGTGAAGCATGCATGCCCTCACTAAACAAAAACTTGATGATGGTCCGATTGCAATAGTATTATTGAAATCTCAAAAGCAAATGTAATGCTGTAACTGCTGCATTTATGTGTGCAGATGAATGAAGCACACATAACTATATACAAAACTGGTGGAGACCCCTCCCTCAAAGTACATCTATCCATGTTGCCCATATCCAAATCTGCACTGCCATTGCAAGCACTTTAGGGCATATTTACCAGCCCCTATCTCCACCATGTCACTTCTAGTGACTTTGTGGTGGCGATAGGAGCATAGCCTTATTACAAGGTAGCGTTAAGCCACTCAACATGGCTTAATGCTGCACCCTACACTTAGCGTGAAAGGGGAGGACAATGGGTGTTGTGGTGGGCGTTCCACCGCAACACCCATTGATTTTGATGCAGCCTCCTATTTACATGAGCAGCGTAAATAGGAGGCAGTGCCAAAATTTAGACCAGGGAAAACCTGGTCTTAAACAGGTGAAACAGGAGTAATGCTCTACTTCTGTTCGTTGTTTGCTATTTTCATGTGTGCTGCGTTGTGCAGCACACATAGAAATAGCAAAGTGCCAATGAATGTTTATGTGCAAGAAGGCCCCCATTCCAGCACATAAACAATCATTTTAAAAAGTGCCATTTTGCACCTTCTACGTGTGCTGCATCAAGCAACACACATAGAAGTTACAAAACGTAATTTAAAGATTGATCATATGCAGGAAGGGGCACCTTCCTGCACATACACAATCTTCTCCTCAACAAAGGCACACTTGCAAAATGGTGCAAGGGTGCCGGCGTTGGCGCTAGACAGCTAATGTTAGCGCCAGAGCAGGGGGAAACGCAGGGCTGCACCATATTCTAGTAAATATGGTGCAGCCCAGCATTTCTAAAGTGGGAACGCGTGTCTTTAGCCTTCTTGACTTAACGGCACGCTTCGCCACTTTATTGTAAATATGCCCACTTGTGTCAATTATTTTTATATTCCATATTGACAAAAATTAACATTCTGTTCACCTTTGAGTAAAAGAGATATGCATTTAAAAGTACAGTGTAAGCCCTCTGTATTTTAGGAATGTGTTTCCTAAAATCACAACATGTCTGTTCTGTTTGCGATGCTCCCTGAACCACACATTCCCTGTCACGTGCATGTTAAGTGAAGCATGACAATGGACCCTATTCACAATGTGGCACAAATGCATCTCATTTTGCTACACGTCTCCTTAACAAAATTAATCAAAATGCAGTCACCCACATCAAAGTATCTACTTGTGTTGTTCAGTTAGCAGTATGTCATTGTCAACATGGTCCTGGTTCTGGGTGTCCAAGACACATTGACATGCATGGAAACTGACCCTTATGTAAAGTCAACAGTGGCAGTGAACAAATGCATAGCTATTGACGTCTGTAAACCTCCTTCCAGTAACAAAGGCATTCAATTAGTCTGAGCAGAACAGCATGTATTATCCATGTGCCCATCCCTGTGAGGTACAAAAAAGGGCTGCTGTGCAACAATGCAACAATTTCAGAAGCCTGCCTCAAAGTCCTGTATCCTCCTGCGTGCATCATATTACCATTGCCAATGCACCAAAGTGCAAGGGTGACTGGATAGAGGGAATGCCTGGCAATGAACAAGAAGGTGTCCCTCCCGGCACATCAACATCCATCAATGGGAATGACATGTGTCAATGTGATTTGGCCACCTTCTAACACATATACACTTGTCACATTATGGGAAATCAAGCACATCTACTTCTCATCTCATCGTGTACATCACTGTATCTATGATCTTAAATGCATGAGTGCCCTCCTCATGCCCCACTACTAATTAGGTGGCAGTGCCAACATCAAGATGGGGTGCAGTCTAATCTACACCTCAAAACCTTGTGACTAAAACCAATATGTTAACTTGATTGAGTAAGGGTGACTCATCCACAATGCAATATAAAGACACATGAATCAGATTAATTCTGAATTGTCAATAATGTGAGTCAACCAGCACCACTGTTAGTTTTGAACGGATGATGTACCAGGTGCAACATGGGTGTTTAAATATGCCCTGCATTGGTGGCATACAAAGAAACTGTCCAAAACTATGATCAACCCAAATGTTACATCAGTGATGTACACTGATTTACAAAGCTGTGTGTAATAGTTGTAGCAAGTAAAAATTGAGAATAGAAATTGTCATGCACTCTGATTGTCAACGGCTTAACCCCTTCGATGCTTGTGACGGAACGGTTCCGTCACGAGCGCCAGTTGGGCTGTGCTTATGACGGAACCTTTCCGTCACGGCCACGCCCGTTTCTTAGAACCTTCAGCACAGCGCGAAAATTTGCGCCGCGCTGAAGGTGTTAAATGCCTGATCAAAGTGGACAAACACATACAACAGTATCTGCCCTTTACATTGCAGAGGATGAAACATCACCTCCTGCTCAGCAGCCTGTCCCACTCTTAAATGAGGAAGAGGAAGAAGACCTCTCAACCATTGACCAGGACACACTCCATGAGCTGCCCGAATCCATAGGCAGCCCATCTCCGAAAAGCAAAGATCCAGCAGTGCAAAACACACAGTAGGCACCATCTACCACCACAGCTGTCTCCCAGGACTTTCAGGACTCACTGGTAAGATTCCAACGTAGTGCGGTAGAAGTCCAGCGCAAGATGGCTGGTCAGGTGCGGGTGGGGTTGGATAGCCTTGTGGCCAAACTGGATGGGATGCATGGGTGCCTCTGTCACATTAGGGATCACCTAGAAGCCATTAGAGGGCCACACAGTCTGCTCCATGCTCTCCAGCATTCCATGGGTGACATCGCTAGAGTCCTTACTCAGAGACAAGAACAACTGTTCAGTCAAAGTGGCACCAGCGATGTTGCCAAGGAATTGCGTGAAATGCGCAAGATTATGAGGAACATGGAGCGGAAGAAGGATTCCCACATGGCTGCTATGGCTGCCTACCATAGAGACATTGCTGGAGTCTTGCAAGAACTGTAGCTCATCAGGTGACACAGATGAATGCTGCTGCACCTTCAGCATCCAACTCATACCACTGCCTCCCAGTGCTTCCACCAATCCACCATCACCCTCATGGGAGGCACATGACACATCAGAGGAGGAAGATGTGGATGAACCAGCATTTGGAAGGATAAGCCAGCAGTAGCATTCATCTGTGTCAAAGAGACACTTTCTGCTTAGCTGCTTACCATCATACCTCGGAGCATCAGCTTTCACTGTCCTCAGATTGAGTCTACTACATTCACCTTGACGTTTAATGGACTGCCAATGTGGCCATTGATCCCCAATGACACTACAATCAGCCTCCTGACTGAAGTTTACTTCTTCCTCAACATGTCGCTGGACATGTTCCCCCCCAAGGACTCTGTCTGGCCCTCCACCAGCCATGTACACAATGTGGGCGCTGTTGTCCAAATACCTGGGCCAGTCTGTTAACTCCTAAAAATCACATGTCAATAAAAGCACTAAAGTAACAAAGATGTGTGTTTCCTGTGGCCATTCAAGTTTCAACATATCAACACATGAGCAGTTTAGGCAGCTGTGACAGGGGGAAGCAGGACGGACATACATCTCGTACTATGCCCCAAGGACGTGTGAACAATGCCATCTCACCTCTTTTTATGCAGCAATCCGAGTACTGGAGGCTGGCAGACACGGCTGTAGCATTACCAGACCCGGGGAGCGAAGGGGTACACTGTTTCTTTAATTGGGCTGAGCTCGAACAGAGCCCCACCCCCAAAGGTGACGCGGATGAGGTAAATACCGGAAGACCCATCCTGTCAGTGTGTGTTACACCCGGAGGTGGAGAAGGAGACGGCGGAGGAAGTGAAGGCGTGAGCGGACGAGAAGGAGGCTGCGGAGGAAACGAAGGCGTGAGCGGAGGAGACGGAGATGGTTTGGAGAAGGAGGAGGTCGGAGAGGACTCGGAAGTGGAGGCGACCCGTCGACCAAAGAAGCCAGGAGGCCAACGTCAAGGCGCTTCGCCCAGCCACGCTTCAAGGGAAGCGTGGCTTTCCCAGGTACGTTATCGTATCATAGACTGGGCGGGTAGAAAGGTTTTAAACCCCCCTGAGGCTGCACTCAACCGTTTCCCTGCACCCCCTATCCCCCACACTATTCGGCACTCCGGAAGAACTTTTGTTTTCTCTTACTAATTGTACACTAGTGTGATACCTCACTCCCTTCCCTGTCACTGTATAAAAGTAGCGCACCAGACTGAAGCAAGTCTATTTTTCCTTTCTTGGTTTATCTTTTGCGGCAACGACGGCCGGTCCGGCGCCTACATTCCCCAGAAGCACCCTGGAGAGAAGGAGAACAGGACTGGAGCTGTGGCAGGAGCGACTCTCCTCAACCAAGAAAGACATTGAACCTCCTCTACCATATTACCGCAGTATAGTACGCCGACAGCGTTTACTCAAACCAATAAAACCGGCACTACCCTCTCCTCGTATTCCCGTGAGTCATTTCATCCTGCAACAGCAGCACAACAAATCCAGAGGGCCTTTTGGGAAAGACGTTCTGCTGAGTCTGTGTCCCTTATAGGCAGTGGAATGACTTGATATGTGTGAATTAGCCAATACTTCATATCTTAAAGACTACATTATCCATGAAGTTCACATTTCCCTATGTTCAGGATGTGGATAGGGACTTGTTTCAATATTCAAGTCAGTGTCATGCCATAAGAAGTAGCTTCACCTCGCATTACTAACAAGTCATACTTAGCAGATATACTCATAATCAATGGTGTGGACAATAGATGTTGTGATGGGTGGCATGCCATGCCACATCTCAAGATAGATCCCCCACCATATTCACAAAGATGATGAAGCCTTATAACAACTCCGTCAGTTCCTCATAAGATGTTAACTAAATCAGCAGACTATCAATATGCAAGGTCATAAGTCAACTTTGCCAACCTAAAATTCATGCATGTTTTCGGATCATAATCCAACAGCAGTATGACAGTAGCCTTTCCCTAGAAGATGATGTCATGACCACACTTAGACATCCAAATGATTTTTTGGGGGTTAATCTGTTTTATCCAACTTCCAAATCACCACTCCATCAAATCACTTCAGATATAAGTGCTGCCACAAATCACAAACCAATAACAATTTATTCATGATAAAAAATACTATCTAACTTAAACTACTACTATTTACTTTAGCTAACCTAATCAAAACTAACTTAGACTAATTAAATTGTGCACTAAACTAACTACTTTATCTAATACTATACACTCAACAACATATGAGACATTAACCCACCTCCTCCCCTCAAAGCACATCTGTAGACGGGACAAAGACAGCTTAATATAAACATGCACTTACTATACATATATCCAAAACAAATATATATATATATTTCTTTTTTTTTTCAAGAAAAAACATCAACCCCCCCACGCAAAGGAAAAGAAAACGTAGCCCTTAACAATATATAACATTGAATAAAACATCTAAAATTAAAATCTTACCTAAACCTTACACTAACTATGCCTACTCTAAAACGACACCTAAAAACACCTAAATTGGGGCGTGGCCAAGCCGGCGAACATGGCGGTCATCTAGAGCCTGAGCTCCGACAAGCCTGACACACTACTAATCACTTATCCTGGCCCTGGGCTTCACTGAGGATTTCCTGCCCTAACAATCGGTGGCAGACGCATTGGGCTACACTCGGCAGCATTTCCAGCCCTGCAGCTGCCCGGGAGACGGAGACGCGGCGGGATCCCGCAGGGTCCGTTGAGGCCCAGGCACGCAGCCGGGGCCTCGATTTTGGGGCTGCTGGGTCTGGGCATGTCCGCTGCCGCTGGAGTGGTGAGGGGTGCAGCGCCGGTGCCTGGAGCTGAGCGCGGATCTCCGCCGAGGGTGCTCCTGTGGCGGCCCCCGCACAGACGACCTCTTTGGGCAGTGCAGCTGGTCCGGAGGGGCTCTGTGGGGCCTGCGCAGCCAGGACCTCAATTTTGGCGCTGCCCGGCCTGGATGGGCTTACTGGCGCCGCGGTAGGAGAGACCTGGTGCCTGTTCTCCCTCGGAGGCTCGGTGGCCCGAGACCCTCCTGCGCCTCATTGCCTCCCTTGCCCTGGACTGCTGCGGGGCGCACAACCGGACAATCGGCGAGGGCGCGGCGGGGGCAGCTGCGTTGGTGGAGGGTCGCCACCCTACATCCCCATGCCCAGACGGATGTGGCGCATGACCAGAGACTCAAGGCGGAAGGCTGGGGCCAGTCGGCTGCGGTGGTTAGAGCTGCGGACCCCTCATACAGGCCCAGAACGGGCGGCTCCCGCCGGCGCAGGACAGGAGAGACCCTCATTGTGGAACAGACTGAGCCCTGGTGGGGCTGACGACGTGAGCCGCCATCTTGAACCACGCGCCCATTGCAGCGGCGGTGGAGAGCCCTGGTGGAGAGGAAGGTGCTTGGTGCAGCCCTGCCTGGAGTCGCTGGACGGCGGAGACCAGTGGTGAGTGACGTGCGCGCCACTTGGGAACTCGGGGGTCAGATCGGGCCCCGGTGGGAAGGAGGCCGGTGTACGGCCGGAGGGGCGCTGCGGAGGGCCAATCCGAGCAGGGGGCACCTGAGCGAGGGTCCCTGAGACACTTGAGTACACGGCCGGGACTGACCCGGTGCGACCCTGTGCCGGTGCACGTGGGTGCGGACTCCTGACATATACTGGCTGATTGCGGTTGCACCTGACCCTCCGGCCCTGGTCTGTAGCCGGCAATAATCAAGCCACCGGTTGGACTCATATCCCGTACGGCGCTGTCAGTGAGCCATGACACGAGGAGGAGCCGGAGGGGGACAGGGTAAACAGGGGCCCATTGACAAATACACAGCGGCGGTGGGAACTGGCTGGCCCTCGGCGCCCGCTCCGGACAATGCGGCGTTGCTTGCCGCGATCACGCAATCGAGAGATATGCTTGACGCGAAGATAGTGGCGGTCGGGGCTGACGTTACCCTTCTCCGGCAGGACTTGAGGAGTGCAGTGGAGCGCATTACAGGTGCGGAGACTCAAATATCCGCAGTAGAAGACTACGTGTTTACCCTTAAATGGAAGGTTTTAGACATGGAGAAAGTGCAGAAGGGCCTGGTCCTGAGGGTGGAGGATGCAGAAGGGCGAGCCCGACGCAACAACCTGCGCTTTGTTGGCTTTCCGGAAGGGTGCGAGGGAGGCGGCGCGGAGGCCTTCATAGCGCAATGGCTGGAGAGCTGGATCCCGGCGGATGCCCTGTCTAGATGCTTTGTGGTGGAGAGAGCCCATCGGGCACTGGTGCAGAAGCCCCCAGTCGGTGCGCGCCCGAGACCGATCATAGCCAAATTCCTGAACTATGCGGATCGGCATGCTATCCTGCGGCAGGCGAGAATTAAAGGTACGCTCACGCACGACAACGCCACCATTATGATATTCCCAGACTACACAAGGCTAGTGCAGCAGCAGCCCCAATCCTTCCTCGCCGCCAAAGCCCGTCTCTGTGGTCTAAAGCTCCAATATGCGCTACTTTATCCGGCGCGGCTGCGGGTTGTCTACAAGTCCCGCACACTATTCTTTGACACTCCAGAAGAAGTGTTTCAGTGGACTGATGAGACGGTTAAAATTCAGCTTAACACCGCCAGGGAAGGAGAATCGGACTCTTCCTCGAGTGGCTTTGCCAGGGAGGGTCTACGGAGTCAGCGTCGGCGAGGCAGGGGATCACAATCAGGCGGGAGTTCGCGCTCAGGCTCGGCCGCAAGTCAGGCTGACCCAACACAGGATCAGCAGCCCGAAGTGCCTTGATGACAGAGAGACATGAACGTTGACTAATGTATGTGATATTAATGGAAGCCCAGGTTCAATGTTGATTTAGGCTGGGAGCCCGTCCTGTTCAGTATGGGAGGGTGGGAGTGACTGCCTAGTTCTTATGGGTTGTTACTGGGGGATCCATTGGAGGATTTGGCGCTTGCTCCCCGGTTTGGAGCTTGGCCGCCATCCATCCGTGACAGGTGCTTCCATGTTTGGGATTTGCGGGGTGGGGAGAGGATGGGGGGAGGGGTGTTCTTGGGATGTTGGGGGGGGCATTGCTTGCATGCGCTCTGCTGCCTGCTGTTTGCCATGTACCATGCTGGCTGGATGCTGGAACTTCTAGAACTGTACTTGTTGTATTGTTCAAATGTCCACTGTTAGGGAGGAAGGGTGGGTAGGCCCCGGATCGCTACGAGTCATGAGTTGGAATGTGAGAGGGATGCTAGACAAAGTTAAGCGGGGTGCTGTGTTTCAGTATGCCAAAAGGGTGGGCGTGGATGTTCTTCTGTTGCAGGAAACCCATTTGCTAGGCACCAAAGCACTATGCCTGCAGCGTTCAGGTTGCACACAGACGTTTCACTCCGGCTTTACGAGAGGATCAAGGGGGGTGGAGATCCTTATACACCGCAGGGTGCCATACATTCATAAGCGCGCCTGGACAGACACACAAGGTAGATACGTGGTGGTGCAGGGGGAGATAGGCAGAGACAGGGTGACTTTTGGTAGTGTCTATGCCACTCCGCCACTTCAGTGGCCACTGGTTGAAAAGATCATATCCCTGTGGAGTGAGGTGCCGGCCTCCTTGTCTGTTGTGGGGGGGAACTGGAACGATGTTGTAGATAAAAGCTGTGATAGGTGGTGGAAGGGGGCAGCGGGTCAGGATCAGGGTAGTGAGGGACCCACCACCAGACTGTCAGCGTTAATCACAGGACTGGACTGGCTAGACGCTTGGCGATACAAACATGGCACGCAACGGGATTATACATACTTCTCGGCGGCGCGAGATTCGTTTTCCAGGTTGGACTACATTCTTATCCCTAGGGGGTGTGCCTCCTGCATAGCCTCGGTGGAGATCTTGCCGCGGGCCCTGTCAGACCACTCGCCGGTGCTTGCGGCGATTTGTGTGGGCCCAGCAAAGCAGCCGTTTCGGTGGCGGATGTCGGCCTGGCACTTGAACCAAGACGATTATAAAGCGCACCTTACGGTGGAAATAGACCACTATCTGTCTGCATATGTGGGGTCAGTTGACTCCCCGACTACTCTCTGGGAAGCCTTGAAGCCTACCTTGCGTGGAGTGGACATATCCTGGTGCGCGGCGGCCCGAAGGGAGAGACGGAGGGACTTAGTGCGGCGGGAGGCAGAGCTGGAGATACTGGAGCGCAGAGTGCGAGAGGTGGATGGCGGGCCGGCACGGCGACAGCTGGTACTAGCGCAACAACAACACGCTTCGGTTTTGATGGACGAGGCGAGGCAGGCCTGGTTGGCGACCCGCAGTCGGGTTTACCAGTGGGGCGACAAGTCCTGCAAAATGCTGTACCGTCTTTGCCAGGGAATCATGCATGCCCAGCCGTTACCGCGGATAGTGACCCCTGAGGGGGAGCCCTTGTTAGATCCAGTGGAGATTGCAGAGAGTTTCGCTGGGTATTACGAGGCTCTATATGCCCCCCGGGAGTGTTTGGAAATGGATTTTGTTCAGCGCTTTATCGATGATCTCCCACCAAAAGCCGTCTCGGATGAGGTTAGGGACCTGCTGGATCAGCCTCTGACTGACGAGGAGTTGGGTGCTGCTCTGGGCGAGGCTAAACCCGGGCGCCGGGTCCCAATGGGTTCCCCAGTGAATTCTTCCAGAGGTTTTCGGTTCAGCTGGGCCCGCTTCTTCGGTCGGTCATTGAAGAATCATGCGAGAGTGGGTCACTCGCACCGGATTGGCGCCATTCCGAGGTGGTGGTGTTCCTGAAGCCTGGGAGACCCCCGGAGAGCCATGCGTCCTACCGCCCAATATCACTCCTGAACACCGAAGCCAAAATCTTGGTGAAGGCCCTTGCCACCAGACTCAAGCCGCATATTACAGATTTGATACATCCGGATCAGGCTGGGTTTATGTCGCAGCGGGCCACCCATCATAACATCAGGCGGGCTCAGGTGGCGGTGTCAGCTTGGAGAGGATTGGGGGAGCCGGCCGCGTTGTTCCTAGCAAACATGGACTGGGCATTTGATTCCCTCAGCTGGACGTATCTCTTTTCCCTGCTGAGCCGCCTAAATCTCGGCCCACGCTTTTTGGTGTATGTCCACTCGCTGTATACAGGTCTTACGGCATCGGTGCGGGTCGGAGGCGTGGTGTCTCGCTCGATCCCGGTTCAGAAGGGGACGCGACAGGTCTGTCCCCTCTCCCCATATTTGTTTGCGCTCGCCATGGAGCCTCTCGCAGCATGGGTGCACATTGATGCTCAACTCAAAGGATTCCGATGGGCGCCAGGCCTTACAGATAAAATAGTACGCTGACGATGTCCTGTTTTTTTCTCACTGCCCTGGACCGTTCCGGGTCGCGACTGCTGCGCATTTTGCTGATTTTTGGTGAGACCTCCGGCCTGTATATGAATCCGGGCAAATCCACGCTTTGGCTGCTGGGTGACCGGCGGAGTGTGGGGGACTGGGCATCGAGCCTCCGGTTGGCGAAGGATGGGGTGAAGTACCTGGGAGTCTTCTTATCCGAAGATACAGCTATATCCCGGGGACGCAACATCACTCAAGTGTGGGATCGGGTATGCGAGGACCTGAAGGTCTGGGCGCGGATGCCGTTATCTATTCTCGGTCGGTCTGCATTTTTCAAAATGGTAGCGCTGCCACGCCTGGTGTACCAACTACAGAATCATCCCCATGTGATTCCCCCCCGCTGGTTCCAGCAGCTTAATTCAGCTTTGAGCGGATTTTTGTGGGAAGGGGGGTGTGGCCTGGGTGGCTCTACGGATGTGTTTTTTGTCAACCTACACCGGTGGCCTGGCTACGTCGGACGTGCTCTTGTATTATCAGGCGGCGCATCTTCTGGTATTGAATGACTGATTGTATGGCAACCGGGGGGACCCGGCCTATGCCGTGGAGAGACACTTAATGGGCTCGGCGTCCGTACATACGCTGTTGTATGCGGCACCCCTTCGGAGGTCCCTCCCATCAGCCACGCAGGTGGTTTTTCACTTGTGGAGGCAGGCGCTGTGGCGGACGGGTTGGTGGAATGTCCTTACACTGGAAACCCCTCTCTGGCGCAATGGAAGGCTCCCGCAGTTAGATGCCTTGACGGGCTTCAGGGGCATTTCCACTCTGGGCGACGTTTTGTCTGGGGATACTCTTAAATCCTTCGCGAACTTACAAGAGGACTTCGGGATGCCTTGCACCCAGTTCTATAAACATCTCCAATTCTGCCATGCCCTGGCGCCCTCCCTGGTTGGCCTGGAGCAGATCCCTGAATTCAGTCCCATCGAAGCGAAAATCATCATGGGCGAACTGCCAGACAAAAAACTTTCGCGTATCTATCAGACGTTGGTGCGGCATTGCTCCTCAGATTTGAGTGGCCTTAAAGCCCATTGGGAGCGGGACGTCGGGGACCTGGATGAGAAGGATTGGGTTGAGGCCCTCGAAAGCCCCAGGGGAGCGGCCATATCCAGGCGCCTGCGACTAATCCAGTTCAGATACCTGCACCGCACATATTACACCAGACAGCGGCTGTGGAAGGCGGGACTGGTAGCGTCCCCGACTGCCTTCGCTGTGGGCTAGAAGTTGGCACATTACTACACACGATTTGGGACTGCACATTGTTGCAAAGGTTTTGGGATGGGGTCCATTGTTGCCTAGACGAGGTCTTAGCCTGGAAGATACAGAGGGACCCCAAACTTGCACTGCTGCATGTCATGGCTGGGGTCGGGGGAAACAGGTATAAACCACTTAATGTTGTAAGGATTTACATTGGCGAAACGGGATGTTGCGAAAGCATGGAAAGCCCCCCAGGCCCCGTCACTCACAGCTTGGAAGAATGGAATGGATTACTGCATGGGCATGGAACAACCGATATTCCTAGCAAGGGGCTGTCCCCGGAAGCATTTCAAAATCTGGAAACGTGGGCAGACTACCGGGGTCTGGACCTAGACCCGCCACCCGAGGAGGACAGCCTCCTGACGACATGAGGACACGGACTATAAACAGTGGCAGTTGGTATGGATCATACATGGCATGATAATGTTTTCCTAATTTATGCATCAGGTGGGCGAGCTAGCACGCAGGGAGGGTGCAGAAGGGGGGGTTGCATGTTTGATTACATCCTGTGGCAATATCTCTTTAGGGGGGGGTGTTAATGGATATTCATTGTTATAAATGTGACTACAAATATAGCTGATACTGTGATGGTGGCATTTGTCTCTGGGTGACAGAGATGTGCATAATATGTGAGTTCACACAATAAAATCTGTTTTAAAAAAAAAACACCTAAATTCCTACACTAAGTAATAAACAGTATTAAAAAAGGAATAGGGGGACTGCACAAGGGGGAAGGATCACAAAGTGGGGGCTCAAAAGGTGAGCCCCTGGGCACCCTTGATGTCCTGGAGGTGGGTGTTTATGTCAGATATGTCCCTCTCAACTTGTGCCAATCTGACATTCAGGTCCAATAGACAATGAAGGTCCCTGTTTGTGTAAATAACAATGGTTGTCCGGGGTGCAGCTGGCAGTGATGCAGTGCCTTGGGGGCGAGGTTGTGAGGTGGCACCTGGTTGCCTGACTGAGGCAGGTGCAGCAGGTTGGACATGTGGTGTCTGACTGTGAGCAGCAGCTTGGTGACAACGACTTGACCCATGTATGACTTCTGAATGGCCTGCCATTGCTTCTGTGTCCCTTCTTACACTTTTCCGAGCAAACTCGGGCAGTGATTTATAGCGTCCTGCTGCACAGTCTTCTCGGTACCTCGTAGCCATTGTGTGATATCCCTTGCCAACACCTCGGATATGTAAGTATCATTCCTTCCTAATTTGGAATTCACGTACCTCCTCAGGTGACATGTTGTCTGAAAAATAATACAAAGGACAATATGTAAGATCCAAGATAAATGACAAAGTTCACCATGTAAGTTTGAAACACAAGTGCATGAAAACATGGACTCTACACTCTCATGGTACTTCCAACATGACCTGAACTATGCATTGTGAATGAAAGAACAAATTACAACTTGATAGTGAAACTGACATGTCAATATATGGCATGGGACATATCAAGGGCAGAGTAGATTCACAACATTAGCAGATTAGCAGAGTTAAACAATGGTGCGGACACAGACTCAGACGGAGTCTACCAGGGGAATGACCTCAAGGAGACAGCTTGACAGGCTCATTGCAGAGCCAGGCCAGGCCATGCCATTCCAAGAAGAACTGTGATGGATTAAACCCAGATCTTTTGACTGGGTGTGAGTGTTTGATTGATTCAGATGCTCCGTCCATCACCACCACCCCTTTTGTACCATTCCAAGAAGAAGACATAGGGGCATCACCCCAAGGAAGTGGCGGAGCATGGCATTGGCCTCCTTGGCTTAACACCATGCCCTGCAACTTCAAGAACGCAGGTCTGCACCACTTTCTACAGCACTATGGTGCAGAATGGTGTTTACCCCTATGCTGCTACCAAAATTAGCAGCCTTGCGCCTACACAGGCACACTTGCACCATGGTGCACGGGTGTCAGAGTTGATGGGAAGATTGGTATGTGCAGAAGGGTGCCCCTTCCTGCACATAAACAATCTTTAAATTATGTTTTGTCACTTCTATATGTGCTGCTTCATGCATCACATATTGAAGTTACAAAATGTTATTTTCTTCCAAGATAGTTTATATGCTGTAAGGCTGTATGGCTCACCTTCCTGCACATGAACAATCAATGGTCTCTTGCTGGTTCGATGTGTGCCTCACAATGCAGCACACATTAGAACAGCAGAGATTATGATTAAATAAACCATTCTCATTTCTGCGCATTTTTTATTACATTTTTGCCAGGTTATTACACATTACGCACTCCAGCATATTCACGCTGGGCTTGTAGATAGGGGCCAGACCTCTGAAATGTTGGCTGTACAGGTAGAGTTTGCCCACCATTTGCACCCAAAATATAGTGTGAAAAGGTGTCCAAAACACTATTGTGCGTTAATCTGAAGTGGTTGGCTTAAAGCTGCATTGTGACTAAGGTTAAACCACTCTTGCTACCACAATGTTGTTCCAAGTAATATTGTGGAGGCAATGGTCTCCTTGTAATATGCACCAACATGTCAAAGATACACTAGATTAGAGGTAAGACAGTGACTATAGGCAGAAATCAAATGTCTGCACCTAACTATCTCTTACAGTGACGTTGACTCATCCAAAGGAGGTGTGACTCTGGCTCATGCCACTCCAACTAATTTCTCATGTACACCAGCTCTCATCTTGTGTTTGAGACAGAAAACTGACAAGTGTTACTACAATGAATTGATCATCGTTGAAAGCTATCTCTGTCCAGGCTGTACATGGATTCCGTGTCTGGCGATTCCCATCACCAACATCACTCACAGGTTTCTTCTCCTGTAGGTACACTGTGGAATCCACATGCATCAGCTGGAGTGGCATAACCCTTGTGATTTTCAGGCCTCAGTGAACGTGTCTGTGTGATTTCACAGGTTTCATTGACTGATTCAGTACAGACTGACCAAATGACATGTGAATTTAGATGTAGACATGCAGCTTGAGCCTAAGCTGCCACGTACACATGACACAATACCAAGAAGGCATCTACACTTAGTGATTTGGACATGAATTCACACCTGATATCATGATATTACTCATTTTGCTGGCACAATGTGTGACAACTGCATACAGCATTTATCTGGGGATGAGCAGCCACAGCCAGAGCATACAAAGAATAGAGGCAATTTGGACACAATGGATTCCATAGGATCACACATCTGATGGAACATATTTCAGATGGGCACCCGTGGAAATGTATGTTGTATTGTATTGAGATAACACCATCTCGGGAATAAGGGTCTGAAATGTTGCTAATGCATGTTAGCAAGGCGAACAACTTTTACAACGTGGTTGTTACACCGCGATACATTTACATCGCGATCATTACAACGCAAGTCGTTACAACGACTTGCGCTGGATGGTGCTCTAAACTAAGGAATAGTTTGATTTACTATTCCAACACCTTCCCTACTTTTACACACACTGGAGTTGGAATAGTAAATCATACTATTCCTAAGTCCAGCGCCTCTAGCGCAAGTCGGTGTAACGACTTGCGTTGTAATAACTGCGATGTAACGTACAGCGATGTAAACGATTGCATTGCAACGTCATATATTCCTGTGCAAACAAGGTTCCATTATAACATGGCAACACTAATTTGCATACACAACTCTGTCCATTTGCTATATGTAGCACCAAAGCAGGCCCCCTCGCACATTTTTGGCAGAGTGCCTACATGTTTGGCATGCCGTGAAAATTGCTAAGAGACAGGGCGAAAGCCAGTGATGAGCAGGATATTTGGTAATATGGTGCAGAGATGAATTTGACAAACTCCGGGGATGTGCAACCGTAATTCAAGAAGTCAAATGCTGTGCTCCATCACAACATCATAAATGTGTGCATACATCTTAATGTACGGCTGCCTCATCACACTAGAGGTGACGTTTCTTGTGATACACAACCCGACGGTGTTCAACTACATACAGAAGCATTTCCATAACATCTTTACATCTCACAAACAAAAACATATATGAGGTATGCTCTCACCAGTGGCATGTGGGTCCATGAAGGCATATATATCACCCTGAGTTATCAGTGGTCTTCCAGCTGTGAGACGTGTAAAAAACTTTAATTAGTATCAGACGTGACTTTCCACATGTGTCATGTTCATCATCAGATTCAGTTACATTCAATTTGATGGCCTGTAACAGTTCTGTCTCTGTTCATTTTGCATACATGAAGGGATCTGCTTTGCCTGTCTGACACAAAAAACATGACCATTGCAGCCTTGTAGGCTACAAGACAATCCTACAGGTATATGTGATCATTTTGTAACACACCACTTGAGTGACACATTCACAAGGCCCCGTTTCCAGCAACACCGTCAGATTCTAGATGTTGGGTAGTCAATATGTGCTTAGCAAAATTCACAAGGGTGTGTTGAGAAAATTGACATGGTCTGATCCCACTTTGTGTATGAGGCAGACTTACACACAGAAAAAAGTGACAAATGTTCCAGTGGGAATGGGTTTCGCGATGGACCTTACACAACAACACCCATGTCACATTGCAATGTAGCAGATTTAATAGTGTGGCATACATGGGATCCAGCGCCTACATTGGGAACTGTTAACAAATGCTTAGACCCTTGCACAACGGGGATAGACATGTTAGTCCATCATACAGTGTGTTTTGTCATGTGTGCTTCATTGTGCAGCTCACATGAGCACTTCGAACGCATTGCGAGTTCTCACATACAAATATCAATAAACACTATCTCAATATGCTGCACTGTGCAGTACGCATTGAAACGTGACACAGCACTTTATGATTTTTTATGTGCAGGGGGAACGTATTCCTGCACCTGGTCGAACAACATCATCAACACTGGCAAACTTGCACAATGATGCAAGTGTGATTGTGTTAGAGATAGGCAGCTTTGCTTTAGTAAAAGATGGATGGCATCATCCTGTAACGTTTATTACATTGTGTCACTGACTACATTTGTTTACAGGGAAAACACACTGTGATTTAATGAAACTTTTGTCACATACTTACCACCTTGCCTGCCAAAGATGTTTCCCAGATGGTCCAAAAGGTCGTCCTCACTTCCCGGGCAATCCTGTCCACCCCGAAGATCCGCATCAAGTTGTTGCAGATATGCTCCCACCTCATTTGTCGAACACGGACACCATAACCCTGCAGGACCCGTCCCCCATTCTCCACCATCAGTGGTAGGTAAAACTTTACGAGCTAGAGGAAACTCTCCAATGCCCCCTCTGACATCATCGCCTCCCTACCCACACCCAACATCTCCGGACACACACCTAATCCCACTATAGAAAAATAGAATCCAATAAAATTACCATGAAACTGTAAGAAAGATAAATATACCCCTTGGACAGACACCTGATAAGATAATCAACAAGAAGCAAACAAGCATTTACAATGCAATAGGTCTCCCAATAGCGAGATTTTGAGCTATTGGCATTGTTAATGGCAATTCCTTTTATAATATTATAAGGCATTGCGAGGGGTGAGAGGGGCGACGGGTGAGAGGGGCGAGGGGAGGGTGGTGAGAGGGGAGAGTGGTGAGAGGGGAGAGTGGTGAGAGGGGAGAGTGGTGAAAGGGGAGAGTGGTGAAAGGGGAGAGTAGTCAATGGGGAGAGTAGTGATAGTGTAGAGAGGAAAGAGTGTTGAGAGGGTAGAGTGTTATCGCATTTGTAATGCAACATGCTTAGTATTGACGTGACTTAGATGTATTGATATAACAAATAACAATTGATTTTCTAAAATAATATTTAATACTTAAATAAAAGTAATTTTAATTTATAATGGCAATATCTTAAACTTTACTAAAAAAACGTTTGTGAATGTTATGTTCAGTGTATTGTGGTGGTGTCCCTGAGTGATGTGGTGGTGTCCCTGAGTGATGTGGTGGTGTCCCTGAGTGGTGTGGTGGTGTCCCTGAGTGGTGTGGTGGTGTCCCTGAGTGATGCGTGGTGTCCCTGAGTGATGCGGTGGTGTCCCTGAGTGATGCGGTGGTGTCCCTGAGTCATGTGGTGGTGTCCCCGAGTGATGTGGTGGTGTCCCCGAGTGATGTGGTGGTGTCCCTGAGTGATGCAGTGGTGTCCCTGAGTGATGCGGTGGTGTCCCTGAGTGATGTGGTGGTGTCCCCGAGTGATGAGAGGTGGTGTCCCCGAGTGATGAGTGGTGGTGTCCCTGAGTGATGTGGTGATGTCCCTGAGTGGTGTGGTGGTGTCCCTGAGTGATGTGGTGGTGTCCCTGAGTGATGTGGTAGTGTCCCTGAGTGATGCGGTGATGTCCCTTATTGATGCGTGGGGGTGTCCGTAAGTAGTGTGCCGGTGTCCATGAGTGAGGTTAGGGTGTCCCTAAGTAATGCGGTGTTGGTCATGAGTGTTGCCCCAGAGTGATGTTTGTCTATAAAGTGATTTGTAAAATGTGAATGAGAATGTGAGCATGTTTACATAAAAAAGTAGAAACGAGTTTGGGCGCGTAAATTTCAAATTTTAAAAAAAAGTATTGTAAGTAAATAAATGTACAGCACATGCTAAAAGCTTAAATATCAACTTTTTCATAAATTCCCAGTGGCTAATGCAGGTGCAGAGATGGTATTATTTACCTTTCACAGATTTCAAATGTGACATTTTGCATTTTTTCTGTGGATGGGCTCTGTATTATTTCCCACAAAATAATAGTGTCTATTTTTAGAATGAGCATGTAGTGTGCTGAAATGCTCTTATTCCGTCTGAGAGTCGAAGCCCCCTTTCCCCGTGGCTGCAAACCTGAGCACTTTTCAGAAGGTGCCCCATCCTCCGTGGCGCCCGTCCCCCCTCCCGCAGATATGCAAGCCAGGGCTTCTTTTGTCTTACAGGCGTACGAGGAACAGGTGTGAATTGGCGATTGCCCAGGCAATTCTGCATGAAAACGGGCCTAGACCTTGACACTCCCAGCTCCAGCCGAGTCACTTCCAGCCCCCCGCCTAGGTGTCTCCAAGTGAACTGCTGTCTGCAGTTTCAATAAACACACTCACCCCGACAAAAGCATAGCATACAGGGAATGCCGTGCATTGAGCGATAAAGGTTATCAGAGCTGTATCCCTACACCATCCTTTCACTCATGTAAAAAGGCGCAACTTGCGATGGAAGGACTGTTAAGGAGATGTCCTACGAAAGGAATTATATTGCAATTCAAAGACAAAACGTATTTCCTGAAAACTGTGACAGTGTAATATTATCTTAAATGCATGTTCATACACAAATGCTGACTGTCACCATGCCAAAGTTTGTGTGATTTTGGAGCTTGACCTTTCCAAATGTTGCCATCTTTCGTAAAAACCTCTTTTAAAAGAGCACTCCGCAAGCAGCATTTCTTTTAGTAAAGACTTTCAGTGAGCTGGTCTTTGCGTGGGAGCCAAAAGGAGCAGGGGAGTGAGAGAGTGGGAGGGGAGCCTGGCGACAGGGGGCTGAGGAGGTGATCCCTTTAAAGGCATTGCGCAGAGGGGGGCGGGGGAGAGGAGGCGGGGGAGAGCTCCTTTAAAATGCGTCTGTGGAGCAAATGGCAAGCTCGTGCACGAGCACGTGCACTTGCCGAAATCCGGCCGCCTGGTTCAGCTCCTGTTTTGGCCACTATAGATCGACCATCTGCAATGCGCAAGCGCATTGGCAGAGGTCGACCTAAAAACACGTAAAGACTGAGACACATGACTTGACAGAGACACTAGGGACAGTTCACAGGACACAAAACAACTCTCTGCTCCAACAATACCATCACACAAATCTAAACACCTCCAACACTCTCCACAGATACTAACAGTGTGGTTAAAAGAGAAAGTGAAAGTGTACAGTACTCCTCCATGACACAGGATGCAGACTGACATCACTTCTTGGGGGTTTGCAGCATGTTTTTGGACTGTGCGAGGATATTATACCTGCTAAGGGCTAAGCGGGAATTTTCATGGTTGTAACATGTATTTTGCGATTCTTTTCAATGGCGGTTATGAAAAAAGTTGTCTCTTATGTGTTAACGCTGCAAAATGTTTAACGATAAGTGAAAGTTGATCATCAGATGTACCATATTTCATGAAATTGCATGACTAATGACACCATATGACTATGGGATGGATCTGTGTGGTGTAGGTGACTTCCGTCATTCTGATATGTCATGGTGTCAGTAATCCACAGCTGTCAACATGCCCTTGTTACATCTAGTCATGTGTGATTGTACATGCATGCATCAGGGGCAGTCATTATGGTTAGCGTAGGTTGTATGTGTGACCACATATGTGACTGCCACATTACACATTGCTGTAATGTCTGTTTACGGGCTTGCAAAACACATGAACATCATCCATTCACTACTTGAAGTTCAGATTGAAATGCAGCAAACAATGCAAAGGTTTGACCACAGATTCACATCTGAGTATTTTCTTTGCTGTAGTTGCAAATGTGCACATTTACAACGGGCAGTGCAAAATCATTCATGGGCTTGATAGAAAGTGGTTGTGGGACACAATAGAGAGATTGCAAATATGAAAATATTTTTAAACAGTGTCTATCAAGCAGATCCATTGTCATGTTAGCGACATAGGTACAATACGTTGTTACATGACGGAAGGAACAGCTTGTGTCAGAAACAATGGCCCGTCAGTCTAGCATGACAGCAATACACAGCTTGAAGCTAGGAGAGTAACAATGTGATGGCTGGACAGGTAGAGGAGAATATATTTGATGTGAGTGAGCACTGTGTCACTTTTCAGCATGTGTTGGATACAAGAGCTTATAGAGGCACCCCTGATGGTTATTTCAGAGATTTATGGACCAAAATGCAGGAAGGAGCAGTGATGACCAAAATATACAGAGGTCAGCAAGCCACACAAAGCCATGTAAAATATTTTGAAGACCCTGAGTCCCAAGTGGACAGTACATTGTTGGCTGGAAACAGCAATGCAGCATTTTACAATGCGCACTCCTTACAACAGCATCGCGTCCAA